>NC_138310.1:33727500-34327500 GCF_965601325.2 Salmo salar | reverse complement strand
CAACTAAAGATTACTGCAAATGTTTTATTTTTGTTACAAGCCGTGTTTCGTTAAAGCCTATTTATTTTTGTTACAAGCCGTGTTTCGTTAAAGCCTATTTTTTTTTTTTACAAGCCGTGTTTCGTTAAAGCCTGTGTAAAGTTCATTTGTTTCAATGTACCGGTAGGCACCTGTGGCTTATAGACATGTGCGGCTTATTTATGTTCAAAATAATATTTTTTTAAATTCAGTGGGTGTGGCTTATATTCAGGTGCGCTTAATAGTCCGGAAATTACGGTAGATGTCCTAACCAACTTGCCAAAACTATAGTTTGTTAACAAGAAATGTGTGGAGTGGTTGAAAAACGAGTTTTAATGACTCCAACCTAAGTGAATGTAAACTTCAGACTTCAACTGTATGTATGTATGTGTATATGTATATAATATTTATTTATGTTTTAAGTCATCTCAAGTGGATGGGGTTTGTCGGGGGGAGGGGGGAACCTATTCCTTCTCTTTCATATATTGTTTTACTATCCTTCAAATATGCATATTGCATAGTATATCTTAAATAACTAAGGTTGTTCCCTTCAGAATCTCTTCCCTAGGTGTAAACTTGATTGTGTTCTCCCTGGATAGAGCTCTACTGAGGTTCAGTTTAACATGGTAGCATTTTTCTCTAGTCTAGGAGAGGTAGATGCAGCCATCCAACAGGGGGAAGCCCAGCATAGGGATCCAAGGTTTTCTTCTGGGTATTTTGTTGTTCTTAGCTCTTTTTTTTCTTCTTTCTTTATATTCTATTTCTCTGACCTTTTTCAGGACACTGGCCATGTGATTGTACTAACATTCATTTCTGATTACTATGACTATGCCTAATACACGTACTCTAGGCTCCACATGCTTTATCAGCTGGAACGTGAACGGAATTAACCAGGTGGTCAAGCGTTGCCGAGTGTATGGTCATTTTAAGTCCTTAAGTCCGGACATTGTTTTCCTCCAAGAGACCCATCTCCGGTCCAGCAAGCATGACAAACTAAAGAGAGGATATTTGATATTGGGCGGAGATTTAAATTGTGTATTGCATCCAAGTCTAGACAGATCCAGACCGAAGCCCAACAATGTACTTTTAAAATCAGGTGCAGTAATCAACTCATTTTTAGAATCCTATAATTTGTCTGATCCATGGAGGAGGAGCAGTCCCACTGCTTAACAGTACTCCTTTTTTTCTACAGTCCACCCCTCATATTCTAGGATTGACTTTTTCCTGCTGGACAATAGAATTCTTCCTTTTGTAACTAATAGCAAATATCACAGCATCGTTATCTCAAGACCATAGCCCTGTCCAGCTAGATATCTGCTTTCCGGACAGTCCTGTGTCACAACACCCGTGACGACTTGACCCACTACTACTATCCTGTAGTGCCTTTTAAAAAATACATATCAACTTACATTGATGTCTTTTTACAGATCAACTGTACCCCTGACGTGTCTCACTCTACTGTGTGGGAGTCATTTAAAGCATATCCAAGGGGCCAAATGATTTCATACACACCGTATGACAACAAACAACGCACCAAACGCTTATCGGAGCTATCTCAACTCATGCTAGATGTGGACAATAGATATGCCTCTTCTCCGACTCCTGAAATCTTTGACAATCTTTCCACCAAACAAACGGAGCAGCTTCTGTTGAAGTCGAGGCAAAAATTCTATGAACACGGAGAGAAAGCTGGCAAGTTGTTATCTCACCAGCTTCGACAATCCGCTGCTTGCAGCACCATACCTGAAATCTGTGTTGCAGCTGATTTAACTTCTACCAATCCCAAAGAAATCAACAATCAATTTAAGAAATTATATTCTGCTCTTTACTCGTCAGAGGCTCTTCCTGACACATCTCGTATGCATGCATTTCCAGACAATCTGGACATCCCCCCCGCCTCAATTCAGATGAACAAACCAACATGGATGCCTCAATAAGTGATGATGAAGCTACTCTGGCAATCCAGTCCATGCAGAGCTGTAAAGTCCCTGGGCCTGATGGCTTCCCTATTGAATTTTATAAAGCATTCTCCTCTCAATTATCCCCTATTCTCAGTTCAATGTACAATGAAATCCTTTCTAGTCAGAAACTGCCACAGACACTTACCCAGGCGACTATTTCGGTTTTGCTTAAAAAAGACAAGAATCCCCTAGACTGTGGCTCATACCGCCCTATAAGCTTTTTGTGCTGCAGTTATACAATTCTCACTACGGTCCTCTTGTGCCGTTTAGAGACAGTGATGCCTAAAATAATTCACTCTGACCAAACCGGATTTCTCTCAGGTAGGCAATCATTCTATAATATGCGCCGGCTATTTAATGTTCTCTATTCTGCCCTCTCAACTCTACAGCCAGAGGTTGTCATCTCTCTTGATGCTGAGAAGGCTTTCGACCGGGTTGAGTTGGAATATCTATTTACAGTACTAGAGAGATTTGGGTTTGGCCCGTCATTCCTTTCCTGGATTAAGATGTTGTACTCGTCCCCAGTGACTTCTGTTCGCACCAACAATGTTACCTCCAGCTACTTCCCTCTTCGCAGGGCGGCCAGGCAGGGTTTCTGTTTATCCCCTTTCCTATTTGATATGGCTATTGAGCCTCTTGCTATCGCCCTGCGGGCGGAGGAGAGGATTAAGGGAATATTGAGGGGCCACATGACTCACAAGTTATCTTTATATGCAGACAATCTACTTTTATACATCTCTAACCCTCTGGAGTCTATGCCCTATCTCTTAGACATGCTACAAGGTTTTGGGGCATTCTCTGGTTACAAGTTAACCTCTTGACGGTCGCCTAGGATAGGGGGCACCACAGCGCATTTTGAAAAAAATGTGTGCCCATTTTAACCGGCCTACTACTCAAACTCAGAAGCTAGGATATGCACATAATTAATACTTGTGGATAGAAAACACCCTAAAGTTTCTAAAACTGTTTGAATGGTGTCTGTGAGTATAACAGAACTCATATGCCAGTCAAAACCCAGAGACAGATCGAAACAGGAAGTGGAATTCTGAATTGCGAACTCAACTTCATCACGTTGCCTATTAATCACACCATGAGCTATGGTTCATTGAGCACTTCCTATTGCTTCCACTAGATGTCCCCAGTCTTTACAAAGTGATTTGAGTCTCCTACTGTGAAAACTGACAGAATGACACGCTGTGGAACGTGGTCACACGGAGAGGGCCATCACCATTATGACGCCGGCGCCTCTGGCTACCCTCCCCTTTCGAAACGTTTATAAAGACAATGCAATCGTCCCCCTTGAATCTTATTGGAGCTCTGGTTGAAAAAGGCCCTAAAGATTTATGTTATACAACGTTTGACATGTTTGAATGAACCTAAATAAGAAAAAAATGCATTTTGTTGAAAGAGTAGCCCCGCGCACGTCGGACTTTTGGTGCAGCCTTCAGAACGCGCTAATAACAACAAGCTAATGGAACATAAAGGATGAACTTTTTCGAACGAAAATACATTTGTTGTGGACCTGGGATTCCTGGAAGTGCCTAAGGATGAAGATAATCAAAGGTAAGGGATTATTGACAATAGTATACAAGACTAGATTTGATATGCGATTGTTCCAAGATGGCACTGACCTGTATTGCTAGCCTATTGTTCTGAGTATCGCATCCCCTTTTATCGCAAAGTGTGATTACCCAGTAAAGTTATTTTTAAATCTGGCATTACAGGTGCTTTCAAGAGATATTCATCTATAAATCTTAGAATGACAATATTACATTTAAAAAATGTTTTCGAATAGTAATTTAGTAAATTGTAGCGCTGTTTCATCGGATGCATTTCAGGGAAAATAGTTAGTCAACGTTACGCACCGATGTAAAATGCTGTTTTTATATATAAATATGAACTTTATCGAACAAAAGAATGCATGTATTGTGTAACATGATGTCCTAGGTGTGTCATCTGATGAAGATTGTCAAAGGTTAGTGCTGCATTTAGCTGTTTTTTGGTTATTTGTGATGCATGTGGTTGGTCGGAAAATGGCTATGTGGCTACTTTTACGATATACTCCTCTAACATAATCTAATGTTTTGCTTTTGCTGTAAAGCCTTTTTGAAATCGGACAACGTGGTTCGATTCAGGAGAGGTGTATCTATAAAACGATATAATTTGAAAAATAAAATTGAAAAAAAAAAGTATTACATTTTGTTATGCTAATGGCGATAGGATTTTTTGCTGGATGGCCGCACAGGGGTTAAACCTAACAAAAAGTGTGCTCCTCCCCATCAATCAGTTAACAGAAGGAATTGGGTATGCCAATTTCCCATTTATGGTGGAGCATCAGCTCTTTACTTATTTGGGGATAAAGGTCACACACTCATTTAAGGCTCTGTTTAAACATATCTTCAAAACATTCCTGGAGCGCACTGAGCAGGATTTCATAAAGTGGTCGTCTCTTCCCATTTAATTAACAGGTCGCAATAATTCTGTTAAGATGACTGTACTACCTAGGTCTTTGTACTTATTCTAAATGATCCCCATTTTTCTGCCAAAGTCGATGTTCAAACAACTGGACAGCTACATTTTCAATTTAATTTGGAATAAGTCAAATCCACCAATGAGAAAGGTATATCTAGGGAGACATAAGTCCGCAGGTGGGCTGGGCCTTCCCAATTTGTTACACTACTACTGGTCAGCAAATATATCTAAATGTGTTTATTGGGTTTCTACATTTCAAAACAAGCATGGCCCAACTTGGGCCATCATGGAGTTACAGTCAACCTTCCAACTTCTCCAGCCTCGCTCCTGTGCTCCCCAATGCCCATGAATCTTGGCGCCCATGTTTTGAACCCCATTGTTAAGAACTCCCTTAAAATCTTGTCCCAATACCGAAGTCACTTTAGCCTTAAACAAGCAAACGGCTTCTCCCCATTAACATCTAATCATCTCTTCCCAGCGTCACAGATTGACACGGCATTCCAGTGCTGGCATAGGAACAGTCTGGTGTTTTGCTGGTGACCTATTTGTTGATAATTCATTTGTCTCATTTGATACTCTGGCGGTTGACCATAATATTCCCAATACCCACTTTTTTAGATACCTGCAAACTCGCAGCTTTGCCAAAAAACATTTCCCTTCATTTCCACTCGAGCCCACTAAGTGTCCAGTCGAGAGGTGCTTAGATCTTAACCCTTATCTGAAGGGCACAATCTCCAGATTAAATGACATAATACAGAACATTAATCTGTCTTCCTTTGCAATACAAAATCTGCATGGGAGCAAGACATAGGTGGCGAGCTACCCAATGATATATGGCAACAAAGTATTGAGTGTATCCACACATCATTTTGCATAAGGCATGGGCTTATTCAGTTTAAGGTTTTGCTACGACTCCATTACTCAAATGACAGATTGGCAAATGTTGACCCCAAGTGTCCAGTGACTGTGGGACACATGTTTTGGTCATGCCAATCTTTGAGTGGCCTCTGGGACCCCATTTCTGAGGCATTCTCACATATGTGTAATACAACTGTTATCCCCAACCCGGTCACTGACATTTTTGGTGTACTTCCTCTAGACCAGAATGCTACCACGCATCCTCTTTCACTGGAAGTCTGCAAAGCCGCCTACCTTGATGCAGTGTATTAAGGAGGTGATGTCATCTCTGCCTCTGGAGAAGGTTAGGTACACTGTGCATGGGTCCCGACAAAGGTTTGACCTAGTCCCCATTAATACAATACATGGAGAGCCTGTCTTTTACTTAGAGTAACTTGCATAAGCAGTCATGTCTGCTCTAGTGGCCATTTGTGCTGATAAGAGTTTTTATTGAACTTTTTTTCTCCATAGTTATTGTTTCTATTACTGTTTGTTTCTGTTTTTCTTTCTTATTTAACTTACTTTTATAGATGCCTTGGTGGGTGGGTTGGTTTGGGACTGGAGGGTGGGACAGAGAGAACGGATGGATGGGAGAATTAGGGGTTAGGGTTGTACTGTTTTTGTTGTTATATCTGAAAATCTATAAATAAAGTTAAAAAAAATATATATACACAGTTGAAGTCGGGAGTTTACACACACCTTAGCCAAATACATTTAAACTCAGTTTTTCACAATTCCTGACATTTAATCCTAGTAAAAATGCCCTGTCTTAGCTCAGTTAGGATCACCACTTTATTTAAAAAATGTGAAATGTCAGAATAATAGTAGAGAGAATGATTTATTTCAGCTTTTATTTCTTCATCACATTCCCAGTGGGTTAGAAGTTTACATACACTCAAATAGTATTTGTTAGCATTGCCTTTAAATTGTTTAACTTGGGTCAAACATTTTGGGTAGCCTTCCACATGCTTCCCACAGTAAGTTGGGTGAATTTTGGCCCATTCCTCCTGACAGAGCTGGTGTAACTGAGTCAGGTTTGTAGGCCTTGTCATGCTGAAACAGGAAAGGGCCTTCCCCAAACTGTTGCCACAAAGATAGATGCACAGAATCGTCGAGAGTGTCATTGTATGCTGTAGAGTTAAGATTTCCCTTCACTAGAAGAAAGGGGCCTAGCCCGACCATGAAAAACCGCCCCAGACCATTATTCCTCCTCCACCAAACTTTACAATTCTCAATTTGCATTGGGGCAGGTAGCGTTCTCCTGGCATCCGCCAAACCCAGATTCGTCCATTGGACTGCCAGATGGTGAAGCATGATTCATCATTCCCGAGATCACGTTTCCACTGCTCCAGAGACCCAATGGCGGCGAGCTTTATGTCTCCAGCCGACGCTTGTGTGCGGCTGCTCGGCCATGGAAACCCATTTCATGAAGCTTCCGACAAACTGTTCTTGGGCTGACGTTGCTTCCTGAGGCAGTTTGGAACTTGGTAGTGAGTGTTGCAACTGAGGACAGACGATTTTTACGCGCTTCAGCACTCAGCGGTCCCGTTCTTTGAGCTTGTCTGGCCTACCACTTCGCGGCTCAGCCATTGATGCTCCTAGATGTTTCGACTTCACAATAACCGCACTTACAGTTTACCTGGGCAGCTCTAGCAGGGCAGAAATTTGACAAACTAACTTGTTGGAAAGGTGGCATCCTATGACGGGGCCACGTTGAAAGTCACTGGTCTCTTCAGTAAGGCCATTCTTCTGCCAATGTTTGTCTATGTTTGTCTATGGAGATTGCATGGCTGTGGCACGATTTTTATACACCTGGGTGTAGCTGAAATAGCCAAATCCACTAATATGAAGGTGTGCACATACTTTTCTAGATATAGTATATATCACAATATTTAATGAGTACATCATCACAATAGGACAAAGGTTGAGATCGCCCAACCCTATGGCACACTTCCAATGTTTTGAGTGAGGTACAAGGTACTGAGCCCTTAATCGATACAGTCCACACACAGGCCTAATCAATTGGACTCAATGTTCTTGCTCCCAATCTTCTCACTCCGTATGTTCTTGCCATATACAAATCCCCAATGTATTTATTTGGACAGTGAACTTTCTCAGTCATCATTATTCTGGATTCATTCATGATTTTCCATAATCATGGTAGCACCCACATTAAAGAGATTGTCCAGTACTTTTATATACTTTTAATCCAGTAGTTCTGAAAGTAGCACTCATGAGCCAAAAGTGGTCTCCGGAAATTGCGTATTACGTCACATACAGTACCAGTCAAAAGTTTGGACACCTACTCATTCAAGGGTTTTTCGTTACTTTTACTATTTTCTACATTGTAGATTCATCAAAGTAGCTACCCTTTGCCTTAATGACATATTTACACACTCTTGGCATTCTCTCAACCAGCTTCATGAGGTAGTCATCGGGAATATATACTGCTCAAAAAAATAAAGGGAACACTTAAACCACACTTCCTAGATCTGAATGAAAGAAATAATCTTATTAAATACTTTTTTCTTTACATAGTTGAATGTGCTGACAACAAAATCACACAAAAATAATCAATGGAAATCCAATTTATCAACCCATGGAGGTCTGGATTTGGAGTCACACTCAAAATTAAAGTGGAAAACCACACTACAGGCTGATCCAACTTTGATGTAATGTCCTTAAAACAAGTCAAAATGAGGCTCAGTAGTGTGTGTGGCCTCCACGTGCCTGTATGACCTCCCTACAACGCCTGGGCATGCTCCTGATGAGGTGGCGGATGGTCTCCTGAGGGATCTCCTCCCAGACCTGGACTAAAGCATCCGCCAACTCCTGGACAGTCTGTGGTGCAACGTGGCGTTGGTGGATGGAGCGAGACATGATGTCCCAGATGTGCTCAATTGGATTCAGGTCTGGGGAACGGGCGGGCCAGTCCGTAGCATCAATGCCTTCCTCTTGCAGGAACTGCTGACACACTCCAGCCGCATAAGGTCTAGCATTGTCTTGCATTAGGAGGAACACAGGGCCAACCGCACCAGAATATGCTCTCACAAGGGGTCTGAGGATCTCATCTCGGTACCTAATGGCAGTCAGGCTACCTCTGGCGAGCACATGGAGGGCTGTGCGGCCCCCCAAAGAAATGCCACCCCACACCATGACTGACCCACCGCCAAACCGGTCATGCTGGAGGATGTTGCAGGCAGCAGAACGTTCTCCACGGCGTCTCCAGACTCTGTCACGTCTGTCACATGTGCTCAGTGTGAACCTGCTTTCATCTGTGAAGAGCACAGGGCGCCAGTGGCGAATTTGCCAATCTTGGTGTTCTCTGGCAAATGCCAAACGTCCTGCAAACGTCCTGCACGGTGTTGGGCTGAAAGCACAACCCCCACCTGTGGACGTCGGGCCCTCTTCGGGCCCTCTGTTTCTGACCGTTTGAGCAGACACGTGCACATTTGTGGCCTGCTGGAGGTCATTTTGCAGGGCTCTGGCAGTGATCCTCCTGCTCCTCCTTGCACAGGCGGAGGTAGCGGTCCTGCTGCTGGGTTGTTGCCCTCCTACGGCCTCCTCCACGTCTCCTGATGTACTGGCCTGTCTCCTGGTAGCGCTTCCATGCTCTGGACACTACACTGACAGACACAGCAAACCTTCTTGCCACAGCTCGCATTGATGTGCCATCCTGGATGAGCTGCACTACCTGAGCCACTTGTGTGGGTTGTAGACTCCGTCTCATGCTACCACTAGAGTGAAAGCACCACCAGCATTCAAAAGTGACCAAAACATCAGCCAGGAAGCATAGGAACTGAGAAGTGGTCTGTGGTTCCCACCTGCAGAACCACTCCTTTATTGGGGGTGTCTTGCTAATTGCCTATAATTTCCACCTGTTGTCTATTCCATTTGCACAACAGCATGTGAAATGTATTGTCAATCACTGTTGCTTCCTAAGTGGACAGTTTGATTTCACAGAAGTGTGATTGACTTGGAGTAACATTGTGTTGTTTAAGTGTTCCCTTTATTTTTTTGAGCAGTGTATTTCAATTAACAGGTGTGCCTTGTTAATTTGTGGAATTTATTTGCTTCTTAATCTGTTTGAGCCAATCAGTTGTGTTGTGACAGGGTAGGGGAGGTATACAGAAAATAGCCCTATTTGGTAAAAGACCAAGTCAATATTATAGCAAGAACAGCTCAAATATGCAAAGAAAAACGACAGTACATTATTACTTTAAGACATGAAGTTCAGTCAATGCAGAACATTTCAAGAACTTTGAAAGTCTATTCAAGTGCAGTCGCAACAACCATCAAGCGCTATGATGAAATTGGCTCTCATGAGGACCGCCACAGGAAAGGAAGACCCAGAGTTACTTATGCTGCAGAGGATAAGTTAATTAGCGTTAACTGCACCTTAGATTGCAGCCCAAATAAATGCTTCATATAGTTCAAGTATGAGACACATCTCAACATCAACTGTTCAGAGGAGACTGCTTGAATCAGACCTTCATGGTCAAATTGCTGCAAAGAAACCACAATTAAAGGACACCAATAAGAAGAAGAGACTTGCTTGGGCCAAGAAACAAGAGCAATGGACATTAGACCAGTGGAAATCTTTCCTTTGGTTTCATGAGTCCAAATTTGAGATTTTTGGTTCCAACCGCCCTGTCTTTGTGAGACACAGAGTAGGTGAACGGATGATCTCCCCATGTGTGGTTCCCACTGTGAAACATGGAGGAGGAGGTGTGATGGTATGGGGGTGTTTTGCTGGTGACACTGTCTGTAATTTATTTACAATTCAAGGCTTAACCAGCATGGCTACCACAGCATTCTGCAGCGATAAGCCATCCCATCTGGTTTGTGCTTCGTGGGACTATCATTTGTTTATCAACAGGACAATGACCCAACACACCTCCAGGCTGTGTAAGGGCTATTTTCTAAGAAGGAGAGTAATGGAGTGCTGCATCAGATGACCTGGCCTCCACAATCACCCGACCTCAACCCAATTGAGATGGTTTGGGTGAGTTGGCCCATAGAGTGAAGGAAAGGCAGCCAACAATATGTGGGAACTCCTTCAAGACTGTTGGAAAAGCATTCCAGGTGATGTTGGGTGAGAGAATACCAAGCGTGTGCAAAGCTGTCATCAAGGCAAAGGGTGGCTACTTTCAAGAATACAAAATGTATTTTGATTTGTTTAACCCTTTTTTGTTTACTACATGATTCCATATGTGTTATTTCATTGTGTTGATGTGTTTACTATTATTCTAAAATGTAGAAAGTAGTAAAAATAAAGAAAATCCTTGAATGAGTAGGTGTGACCAAACTTTTGACTGGTACTGTATTTGCAGAAAACATAATCTGAAACACAACCAAAACATATTCTAAAGGCATGCAACAAGTTTGTAGAGTCACAAGCTTGATATCATTGCATGCTAGGAATATGGGACCAAATACTAATCTTTTGACTAAATTGAATACACTATAAGTGAATTTGTCCAAATACTTATGACACCTTTAAATGAGCGGACTACATATGTAAAGTGCATTTATTTCTAAACGTTAAAACAGGCATGTATAAAATGACCCTTAAAAAGGTGACATTCTGTTTAAAACATTTGATCTCAAATTCAAAATGCTGGCGTATACCATAAATTCCTGACTATAAGCCGCAACTTTTTTCCCACGCTTTGAACCTCGCGGCTTAAACAATGACACGGCTCATATATGGATTTTTCCCGCTTTCAATTTTTTTTCTTCCAAAAAAACACATTCTGTGACGTGCTCAGTTTTTTGGCGGCATGAAGCTTTCATTAGACCAATGAAATTGCCGAACAGGTTAAGGTCAAACAGTGACGAGAGCGACAATGAAAATGATCCAATATCGGATGAAGCAATTCTGAGGCTATTCAACTCCGACACTGAAGGAGATGACTTCAGTGGTTTCAGTGCACAGGAGGAGGAAGATGGTGACCAATGACTTTCTTGGTAGGCTACTTACTGTTTACTGCAAATTTTTTATTTTTTGTTACAAGCCGTGTTTCGTTAAAGCCTATTTATTTTTGTTACAAGCCATGTTTCGTTAAAGCCTATTTATTTTTGTTACAAGCCGTGTTTCGTTAAAGCCTGTGAAAAGTTAATTTGTTTCAATGTACCGGTAGGCACCTGCGGCTTATAGACGTGCGGCTTATTTATGTTCAAAATAAAATAAAAAAAATAAAATTCTGGATATAAATTCTTATATTCAGGTGCGCTTAATAGTCCGGAAATTACAGTAGAGCCAAATTAAAAGTTTTAGCTTCACTGTCCAAGTAAATATGTATGGGAGTGTAATTGCATATTGAACACTGAAGGCCTCCGTTGGGAACACATTCCATACATAATTCGTAGGACTCAATCAGTATGTAAATAATGGAACTACTCTAGTTGTATTGTGACATGTTCAAGTGTGCTTTGGTGTTAGGGTGAGAAAAGCTTACCATTGAAACGTATCTGTAAGTTTAGTACAATTATAAACCTAGAAGTGTGGTTGTTGAGGGAAGCTGAACCTATATGCAGTCTGGAAATGAAAAACAATTTACGTCATCAGATTAGTCACACATTCTCAATATACAAATTATTTTATTTAAAACACTATTTGGAAAAGAAAAAAAACCACCCAGAATGTCGTGTCTATTGTTCAACAAAATAAACATTATTTTGTTGATCATCCCAAAAATGTAGCTGGCACAAAGTACAGCAGGGATACTCTTGTTGTAACCAAGCCTGGAGGGCCAGATGGAGTGCTGTTAGTTTCCAGATTTGAGAGAATCCTTGAATTACAGTATGGAGCCGAGCTCAAGGCCAGTGTAATGTAGGGCTCACCTGGGCCTGGAAAGAGGTGTCTAAAATAGCCCAGCACAGAAAGAGATAGAAGGGGGGCCTTTTTGAGGCCTTAAATGCCGCATGGCGTGATGAGGCCTTGGTAAGTAAGAAGTACAGTATGACCATGTTGTCTATTGCTGCCCCCCCAGGCACTGGCACCAACGCCTGCTACATGGAGGAGATGCGTCACCTGGAGCTGGTGGAAGGGGATGAGGGGAGGATGTGTGTTAACATGGAGTGGGGGGCATTTGGGGACGACGGCGCTCTGGAAGATCTTCGTACAGACTTCGACCAGGATATCGACGCCGGCTCCCTCAACCCCGGCAAACAGCTGTGAGTGGCAGACAGACAACTGGCCCGCCCTCTACTTCTACTATACTGTCTATTACACTGGTCCTCTCTGTCTGTTGCCCAATCCCACCTGGAAAAGATATCAACCTCCAGCTGCAATATAGATCCGGCGTGGTGTTGAAAGTGTAATTTTCAGCTTGTTAACTATCACCCTCAGCATTTACTCACATCTAGCCAGGTGTTGTTGTAAATGTGTGACAGCCTGCTGTGTGTGTGTGTGTGTGTGTGTGTGTGTGTAGGTTTGAGAAGATGATCAGTGGGATGTACATGGGTGAGCTGGTGCGTCTGATCCTAGTAAAGATGGCCAAGGAGGACCTGGTGTTTCAGGGTCACATCACCCCGGACCTCGTCACCAATGGACAACTCCAGACCAGCTTTGTCTCTGCCATCGAGAATGACAAGTTAGTAGTTTTTGTGTGTGTACAATATGTGGGCCTATCTTGATATAACTTGGTTCATGATGATGATGATAGGTAGTAAATGTAATTCATACAAATACCAAACTGAATGTTATACTTTATAAGCTGGTATGTAACTGAGGTGGTACTATTTTCCTGACAGAGACAAGGAGGGTCTGGTGAGTGCAGAGAAGATGCTGAGGGGGCTGGGCCTGGACCCCTCTGTGGAGGACTGCGTGGCCACTCGGAGGGTGTGTCAGGTGGTGTCGACCCGGGCCGCCCACCTGTGTGCTGCCACCCTGGCCGCTGTGTTGAGACAGATCAGAGACAACAAGGCTGCAGAGAGGCTGAGGACAACAATAGGAGTGGACGGCTCTGTCTACAAGAACCACCCACAGTGAGTGGGGCGGGGGGGCGCGTACAAAGTGTGTGTGTGTGTGTGTGTGTGTGTGTGTGTGTGTGTGTGTGTGTGTGTGTGTGTGTGTGTGTGTGTGTGTGTGGCGCGCAGGTGCATGTATGAGTGAGTGCGAGTGTGTGGGGTTCCGTGCGTGTGTGTGAGTGAGTGCTTGCGTGTGTATTAGTGCGTGTGTGCGCACACGTGTGTGAGCATGGAGATACTGTACTCTGGGGTTATCTCTAACATAGTTGGGGTCAATGAAGCTGTCATTGCAGCTCCCGTCAATTCAGGATAGAACAGATGAAGTGTTGCACTTGACATGGCGCTCACTGTGTGTGTTTATTTAATACAAATAACTCCAAAATATATGTTTTATAATGTTTCTCCTTGAGCCCAGGGCCTAAAAAAAGTTTGGTCCACCAACCACTGTGGTAGGTAGATAAAAAAAAAGTCTACCAGCCACTCAGATTTTCTACCTTCCAAAAATGTTTTTGTTGTTGCTAAAATTACACCAACAAACAGAAAAAAACAGATGAACATGCTTTGTAAAGTTTCTTAAACAATAATGCATTTATTACTAGTAAGGTAGCCTGGCGGGTAGGAGTATTGGGCCACTAACCGAAAGGTTGCTGGATCGTATCGCCGACATGTCTGTAAATATAATTCTGACCCTGAGCAAGGCACTTAACCCCCAACAACAACTGCTCCCAGGGCGCAAAAGATGTCGATTAAGGCAACCCCCATCACCACTCTGATTCAGCCACCGGCACCACTCAAGGACATTCAGAGACTTGTCCCGAAGCCACTCCTGCATTGTCTTGGCTGTGTGCTTAGTGTCGTTGTCCTGTTGGAAGGTGAACCTTCGCCTAAGTCTGAGGTCTTGAGCGCTCTGGAACAGGTTTTGATCAAGGATCTCTTTGTACTTTGCTCTGTTCATCTTTCCCTCTATCCTGACTAGTCTCCCTGCCACTGCAAAACATCCCCCTTTTTATACCTGTGCACAGCGCTTCTAAAAAGGAAGCTTTCACTCAGCTCTTCACGTGTGCACAGCCCCCAGCCAGGCAGTGTTGCAGTGCGAGGTGGGATAGGTGAACCTCCCTGGGCGAGGTGGGACTAGTCAACAGCCAGTGGAATCGCGTGGCGCGAAATACAAATACCTCAAAAATGCTATAACTTCAATTTCTCAAACATATGACTATTTTACACCATTTTAAAGACAAGACTCTCGTTAATCTAACCACATTGTCCGATTTCAAAAAGGCTTTACAGCGAAAGCAAAACATTAGATTATGTCAAGAGAGCACCCTGCCAAAAATAATCACACAGCCATTTTCAAAGCAAGCCTATGTCACAAAAACCAAAACCACAGCTAAATGCAGCACTAACCTTTGATGATCTTCATCAGATGACACTCCAAGGACATTATGTTATATAATACATGCATGTTTTGTTCAATCAAGTTCATATTTATATCAAAAACCAGCTTTTTACATTAGCATGTGATGTTCAGAACTAGCATACCCACCGCAAACTTCCGGTGAATTTACTAAATTACTCACGATAAACGTTCACAAAAAACATAACAATTATTTTAAGAATTATAGATACAGAACTCCTTTATGCAATCGCGGTGTAAGATTTTAAAATGGCTTTTCGGCGAAAGCACATTTTGCAATATTCTGAGTAGATAGCTCGGCCATCACAGGCTAGCTAATTTGACACCCGCCAAGTTTGGTGCTCACTAAACTCAGAATTACTATTAGAAAAATTGGATTACCTTTGCTGTTCTTCATCAGAATGCCCTCCCAGGACTTCTACTTCAACAACAAATGTTGTTTTGGTTCCATATAATCCATAGTTATATCCAAATACCTCCGTTTTGTTCGTGCGTTCAGGTCACTATCCGAAGGGTGACATGCGAGCGCATTTCGTGACAGAAAATTTCAAAATATTCCATTACCGTACTTCGAAGCATGTCAAACGCTGTTTAAAATAAATTTTTATGCTATTTTTCTCGTAAGATAGCGATAATATTCCAACCGGGAGACGTTGTATTCATTCAAAGGCTGAAAGAAAAAAATAGAGATTTCTCATGAACGCGCATCTCCAGTGTCACTGTCCCCAGGCTGACCACTCACAAATTCTCCTGCTGTTCTTCGCCCAGAGACAGCAGACACCCCATTACACTTTCTGGCGCCTTCTGAGAGCCAATGGAAGCCTTAGAAAATGTCACGTTACAGCAGAGATGCTGTATTTTTGATAGAGATGCAACAGAAGGACAACAAATTGTCAGACAGGGCACTTCCTGTATGGAATCTTCTCAGGTTTTGGCCTGCCATATGAGTTCTGTTATACTCACAGACACCATTCAAACAGTTTTAGAAACTTTAGAGTGTTTTCTATCCAAATCTACTAATTATATGCATATTCTCGTTTCTGGGCAAGAGTAGGAACCAGTTTAAATCGGGTACGTTTTTTATCCGGCCGTGCAAATACTGCCCCCTAGCCCCAACAGGTTAAGTAGGATTCGTAGTTCTTTGACTTAGTACAATTTAATTTACCACCTATGAAATGAAACAAAACAGCACAAATTCTTTGAAAACAGCTACTGTAGAATTTGTTTTGCTATATATGTGATCATACTTGACTATTTTTATTGTGAAATTCTCGCACTGTGGAGCCCTGACCCCCGCCAACGTGGCTGGTGAAATAGACAACTTACCCGCCAATGCCAAAATCTACTCGCATTTGGCAGGTGTTAATTTTAAATCCTCCCTGAGGATTTTGGCCATTGAATGCTCAGTCTGATCGTGTGGGCATTAGGACACACATTTGAAGATATTTACATACAAAGCCCTGATTGGCTGATAGGATGGTCTAATGCTGATTGGTTAAAACCGCATTCCAGCTGGTGTCTATTCAGGAAGTTGCTACCGGCAAAATTTATGACGTTAAAATGCCTATTTTCTCTGTTCCATCTGACTGCGCAATCCACTGTCTCATCAGCCCAACCAGGCAACTTATAAACTTGATCTCCACTATATAAAGCATCTAGACATTATCTCACATTTCTTTTAAACTAACATTTTGTTTTCAACAGCTGAGATTTGTATAAACCTTGCTGTCTCTCTCTCCGACATTTGCAACATTGTTTCAACATTGAAATTGGATCTCCTGCTGTCCCATAGTAATGAACGTATCGGGAGTTGGGACGAGGCAGACAGGCAGGCAACGTTTCTCAGCCAGTCTAGATCATGAATCAGCTGGCATCTTTTTATGGATATACAGTTTAAGTCGGAAGTTTACATACACCTTAGCCAGATACATTTAAACTCAGTTCCTGACATTTAATCCTAGTAAAAATTCCCTGTCTTAGGTCAGTTAGGATCACCACTTTATTTTAAGAATGTGAAATGTCAGAATAATAGTAAAGAGAATTATTTATTTAAACTTTTTTCTTTCATCACATTCCCAGTGGGTTAGAAGTTTACATACACTCAATTAGTATTTGGTAGCATTGCCTTTAAATTGTTTAACTTGGGTCAAACGTTTCTGGTAGCCTTCCACAAGCTTCCCACAATAAGTTGGGTGAATTTTGGCCCATTCCTCCTGACAGAGCTGGTGTAACTGAGTCAGGTTGTCACGGCTGTCAAAAGGAGAGGACCAAGGTGCAGCGTGTGTGTAGTTCCACATTTTATTTACTCTGTGAAACTATGCAATACATCAAATAACTGAATAGACAAAACAACAAACCGTGATCTCCAATTAGAGACAACGAGGACCAGCTGCCTCTAATTGGAGATCATCCCAAACAAACCAACATAGAAATACAAAAACTAGAACCTAAGAACATAGAAATAGAACACATAGAATAAACCCCCCTGTCATGCCCTGCCCTACTCTACCATAGAAAATAACAGCTTACCATGGTCAGGGCGTGACACAGGTTTGTAGGCCTCCTTGCTCGCACACGCCTTTTCAGTTCTGCCCACACATTTTCTATAGGATTGAGGTCAGGGCTTTGTGATGGCCACTCCAATACCTTGACTTTGTTGTCCTTAAGCCATTTTTCCACAACTTTGGAAATATGCTTGGGGTCATTGTCCATTTGGAAGACCCATTTGCGACCAAGCTTTAACTTCCTGACTGATGTCTTGAGATGTTGCTTCAATTATATCCACAGAATTTTCATGCCTCATGATGCCATCTATTTTGTGAAGTGCACCAGTCCCTCCTGCAGCAAAGCACCCCCACAACATGATGCTGCCATCTCCATGCTTGCAAAGCCTCCCTCTTTTCCCTCCAAACATAATGATGGTCATTATGGCCAAACGGTTCTATTTTTGTTTCATCAGAACAGAGGACATTTCTCCAAAAAGTACGATCTTTGTCCCCATGTGCAGTTGCAAACTGTAGTCTGGCTGTTTTATGGCGGTTTTGGAGCAGTGGCTTCTTTTTTGCTGAGAGGCCTTTCAGGTTATGTCGATATAGGACTCGTTTTACCGTGGATATAGATACTTTTGTAACTATTTCTTCCAGCATTTTCACATGGTCCTTTGCTGTTGTTCTGGGATTGATTTGCACTTTTCACACCAAAGTACGTTTATCTCTAGGAGACAGAACGCGTCTCCTTCCTGAGCGGTATGACGGCTGCGTGGTCCCATGGTGTTTATACTTGCGTACTATTGTTTGTACAGATGAACGTGGTACCTTCAGGTGTTTTGGAAATTGCTCCCAAGGATGAACCAGACTTGTGGAGGTCTACATTTTTTTCCCCTGAGGTCTTGGCTGATTTCTTTTGATTTTCCCATGATGTCAAGCAAAGAGGCACTGAGTTTGAAGGTAGGCCTTGAAATACATCCACAGGTACACCTACAATTGACTGATGAGGTCAATTAGCCTATCAGAAGCTTCTAAAGCCATGACATCTTTTCTAGAATTTTCCAAGCTGTTTAAAGGCACAGTCAACTTCGTGTATGTAAACTTCTGACCCACTGGAATTGTGATACAATGATTTATAAGTGAAATAATCTGTCTGTAAACAGTTGTTGGAAAAATTACTTGTGTCATGCACAATGTAGATGTCATAACCGACTTGTCAAAACTGTACTTTGTTAACAAGAAATTTGAGGAGTGGTTGAAAAACTAGTTTTTATGACTCCAACCTAAGTGTATGTAAACTTCCGACTTCAACTGTATACAAACAAATGTCAATTGAAAAAAGGTAAAATGAAACACAGCTAATTTGCAGTCTTTCCAGTTTCTGTTTGAAGAGATTGTGTTGTTGGCTAGCTCCTCTGAACAACAGTGTCCTGACGAGTGAGCACGTTTTCTATGCCAGGCGAAGTCGCACCTCATTAACTAATTGTTATGGATTTATTCAAATAAATGTCACTGGAAAACAGCTTATGCAAATGCTGCTACTTTGCTCTTATTCTTGCTGCACTTTTTGACGAGACTGTAAATTAGCCGTAGTTGGCTAGCTAGTGTTGGTGTTCGTATCCTTGTTCCTTGTCAATCATTGGATCATTGGTGAAATTAGCATTATGACAATATCTTTAATTAAATCATTCAAAAAACATTATTAATGCAATTGCAGACAGAAGTTGACAACAGGAACATAACTCATGTTTCCGAGTAAGTTCTGTATCAAAGAAAAGGTCCCATGTTATTTTATTAAACCCGAAGTCCAGCCCTAGTGATGTCACTGCCTACATCATTATCTTTTACTCATGAGGTGAAATGAGTCCAAAACCATGCCTACTCATGTCACGTCCTGACCCTTGTAAGAGGTCATCTTCCATAGTAGAGTGGTCAGGGTGTGACAGGTGGTGGTTTTCTGTTTATATGTGGGCTTTTTCTAGATTTCTATTTCTATGTTTTGTTTTCTATGTTTTGGCCGGGTATGGTTTCCAATCAGAGGCAGGTGTCTATCGTTGTCTCTGATTGGAAGCCATACTTAGGCAGCCTGTTTTTCCTTTGGGTTTTGTGGGTAGTTGTTTTCCGTTTTGTCAGTGTACCTTACGGAACTGTTGGCTGTCGTTTTGTTATTTTGGTTTAAGTGTTTTCATTAATAAAAGAAAAATGAGCACTTTACACGCTGTGCCTTGGTTCCCTTTCGACGACCCTTGTGACAACTCAGCTATATAAACAAGAGTTTTAGTGTTATCTAAAAGCTTGCAGTAAATGTCAAAGTTTATTTATAGTGGAATGTCTTACTAATCTCTTATCTCTTACACTCCCCTGCAGAGTTCTGTCTTCAGTCACACATTTCTCAGACAGTTTCTTCATAAGAGGCAAAGAGCCTAGAAAAGTACTGTGGAACAATATTAAACCTCATAATGTATATGTGTTGTTAATCTGTAGTCTAGGACCCTATAAATGTAAGGAGGGAGGGGTCTTATAACCCCTCCCCTTCTATTAATACAACATAAGCATAAACAATTATTATAATACATCAAACATTTGGTACAGCCCCTATCATGACCCCTAGGTGAACCCTTTTCACTAGCAAGCCAGTACGGGAATGGAACATTTAGAATGAATGACTGGGTCGTGTCCATAGATACAGATCAAAAAGACTGAATGACTGGGTCGCGTGCATAGATACAGAACAAAAAGACTGAACGACTGGGTCACGTCTCTATCTTGTGGAAGGATGAAATAGTATGGATACATTCATCAAAATAAAGTTTTTAATGAAAATATGTCAATCATTATTGACTTCGTCTCGGGCCTAACACCCGTGCCAATATACCCTCCAAACACCAGCTTTTCGGGCATTATCACTTTTATATAGCGGGTTACCAACATATTCAAATAATCATTGACATATTTTCATTAAAAACGTTATTTTGATACATTTTTTCATTCTATTTCATCTTTCCACAAGATAGTCCCGACACAAGCCCACTCCCTAACCCAGATTAATGGTCATATTATAATCGGATCAGATCGATGTCATGATCTGGGCCAAAAACTTCATCCCAACTGAACAGGCTGAAATTCCAGGCATTTTTCGTACCCTTTTTTAAAATTTTCACCTAAAATGACATACCCAAATCTAACTGCCTGTAGCTCAGGACCTGAAGCAAGGATATGCATATTCTTGATACCATTTGAAAGGAAAAACTTTGAAGTTTGTGGAAATGTGAAATTAATGTAGGAGAATATAACACATAAGATATGGCAAATGATAATACAACCATTTTTTTTTTTATTTTTTTTATTTTTTTTAATCAGCTTTGAAATGCAAGAGAAAGGCCATCATTTCAGATAGGAGACTGTGTAATTTAGATGTTGGCCACCAGATGGCAGCAGTGTGTGCGCAAAGTTTCAGACTGATCCAATGAAGAATTACATTACTGCACAATATTTTGTATCAAGTCTGCCAGGAGTTTGCCCAAATGTGCCGAATTGGTCAATTGATACATTTTCAAGTACATAACTATAGAGAACATACAAAAATACAATGGTAATAAAACATTTCAGTTTACACACTCCCAGGAATGTCATACATAATAGATTATTAGCTTATGCACTAACTTTCACACATCTAGATGGCCGGGCGGGGTGGGTGTGGAGCCAGAGACAGCAGTGGGGTCAAACACTATCCCCAGTTCCTACATTTGAACATAAAAATAGATTTTATCAAACAAAACTATGCTACATGTTTTATCTCTGGGACCCTCAGGATGACAAATCAGAGCAAGATTACTGAATGTAAGTACATTATTTACCTTCAGAGGTGAATGTATCAAACCAGTTGCCGTGGTAAACGTTTTTTGTTGTTGTGCACTCTCCTCAAACAATAGCATGGTATTTTTTCACTGTAATAGCTACTGTTAATTGGACACTGCAATTAGATTAAAAATAATTTAAGGTTTATGCCTATATAAGACATGTCTATGTCTCGGAAAGTTGGGTGTTGTATAAAACGTCATTCTAGTCACTTTAGCACACGTTAGCAACAACCGTCCCAGTTTAGGGACACCCATCCCGTAGAGGTTAAATTAAGTGCTACCATTTTTCTCCTCTCCAATCTTGTGGACATTGCTACATCTCTGTGATACCCCTGGTTACACAGTCTGAGACATTGTCATACATTGTTTGGAAAATGTCCTCTAACTAGCTCTACATGGCAGATTGTTGAATAAAATGTAATTTAAACTTACTCTTCTAGTTATCGTATTTATTATTATAATCCAAATTTGTGCTGACTGATTAACACAGTGTCAAGTTTCTTTTCAGTGTGTTCCCAGAAGTTGCCATCCACAAGTAAAAAGTAGTCAGGGGGTGCGGGTGCTGACCACAGTGCACCGAGGTAAAACAACATCAGAATCATTGAGGGGGTTCAATTTATCTTGCCCGTGTACCTGTGTAGGCCTGTTTTGCACTGGTTGAAAGTTGATTGCATTCGATTTGGAACCGGGCTGCCTCCCGGGCGTGATCCAGGTTCCCCGCTCTGTCTGGCAGCGAAGTCGGCTCAAAACAAAAGTGACGTAATTAAGCACGTGTAGTAATCAAATCAAAGTTTATTTGTCACGTGCCCCGAATACAACAGGTGTAGACCTTACAATTAAATGTTTACTTACAGGCTCTAACCAATAGTGAAAAAAAGGTATTAGGTGAACAATAGGTAAGTAAAGAAATAAAACAACAGTAAAAGACAGTCTATATACAGTAGTGAGGCTATAAAACTAGCGAGGCTACATACAGATACCGGTTAGTCAGGCTGATTGAGGTAGTATGTACATGTAGGTATGGTTAAAGTGACTATGCATATATGATGAACAGAGAGTAGCAGTAGCGTAAAAGAGGGGTTGGTGGGTGGGACACAATGCAGATAGCCCGGTTAGCCAATGTGCGGGAGCGCTGGTTGGTCAGCCCAATTGAGGTAGTATGTACATGAATGTATAATATCCTCTAGGGGCTAGGGGGCAGTATTTTCACGGCCGGATGAAAAACGTACCCAATTTAAACAGGTTACTACTCCGGCCCAGAAAATAGAATATGCATAGTATTAGTAGATTTGGATAGAAAACACTCTGAAGTTTCTAAAACTGTTTGAATGGTGTCTCTAAGTATAACAGAACTCATATGGCAGGCAAAAACCTGAGAAGAAATACAAGCAGGAAATTAAAATTTTGTGGCTGTACTATTTTCAAGTCATTGGCAATGAAACACACAGTGACAAAGGATTCATTTTGCACTTCCTATGGCTTCCACTAGATGTCAACGATCTTTTTAAAGTTGTTTGAAGCGTCTATGATGAACAGAGACCGAGTGAGAAGGAAGGGAAGTTGACGTCCCTGGGATGTCGTCACTTCATTATTGCGCGCAGATGAGCGTTCATGTGAGGCGAGACATTTTTCAAAACGTGTTTCAAGACACAGGAGAGGTCGGGTTGAAATATTACTGATGTTTCATGTTAAAAATGGACCAAAAGATTGATGCTAAACAACGTTTGACATGTTTGAACGAACGTAAATAGATTTTTTTTTTTACTTTTCGCCGTGACTTTCCCTCCCGCGCCCTTCATTTTGAGTAGCCTACCGAACGCGCTAACAACACGGAACAGCATGGAGTTATTTGGACATAAATTATGAACTTCATCGAAAAAAACAACATTTGTTGTGGACCTGAGATTCCTGGAAGTGCCTTCTGATGAAGATTATTAAAGGTAAGGGAATATTGCTAATGTTATTTATGGTTTTAGATGATTCCAACATGGCGGCTATCTGTATAGCCTAGTGTATTTTTCTGACCAGAGTACTCAGATTATTGCAAAGTATGCTTTCCCAGTAAAGTTATTTTGAAATTCAGGAGAATGCAACCGTTATTCTTTGAATAACAGTTTAATACTTTAACCACGTTTTATAATGAGTATTTTTTGTAAATTCACTGGCAGTTTTGGGGGAGACACATTTTCACAACGGCACGCGCCGATGTAAAATGCTGTTTTTGGATATAAATATGAACTTGATTGAACAAAAATGCATGTATTGTCTAACATAATGTTCTAGGAGTGTCATCTGATGAAGATTGTCAAAGGTTAGTGCATAATTTTAGCTGGTTTTCTGCTTTTGGTGACGCCTGTCCTTGAATTGAAAATGGATGTGTGTACTTTTTTTGGCTATGTACTCTCCTAACATAATCTAACTTTATGCTTTCGCCGTAAAGCCTCTTTGAAAATCGGACAATGTGGTTTGATTAGGGAGATGTTTATCTTTTAAATGGTGTAAAATAGTTGATTGTTTGAGAAATTGAAATTATTAGATTTTTGATGTTTTGAATTTCCCGCCTTGCTAGCAATCCCGTCAGTGGGATTAGGTTACCCTCGATCCCCAAGAGGTTTTAACCTCTCTGGGCTAGGTGGCACCAAATCGTCCCACCTACGTAACAGCCAGTTGAATCCTGTGGCGCGATTTTCAAATACCTTAGAAATGCTATTACTTCAATTTCTCAAACATATGACTATTTTACAGCTATTTAAAGACAAGACTCTCGTTAATCTAACCACACTGTCCGATTTCAAAAAGGCTTTACAACGAAAGCAAAACATTAGATTATGTCAGCAGAGTACCCAGCCAGAAATAATCAGACACCCATTTTTCAAGCTAGCATATAATGTCACAAAAACCCAAACCACAGCTAAATGTAGCACTAACCTTTGATGATCTTCATCAGATGACAACCCTAGGACATTATGTTATACAATACATGCATGTTTTGTTCAATCAAGTTCATATTTATATCAAAAACCAGCTTTTTACATTAGCATGTGACGTTCAGAACTAGCATACCCCCCGCAAACTTCCGGGGAATTTACTAACAATTTTCTAAATTACTCACGATAAACGTTCACAAAAAGCATAACAATTATTTTAAGAATTATAGATACAGAACTCCTCTATGCACTCGATATGTCCGATTTTAAAATAGCTTTTTGGTGAAAGCACATTTTGCAATATTCTAAGTACATAGCCCAGCCATCACGGGCTAGCTATTTAGACACCCAGCAAGTTTAGTCTTCACCAAAATCAGATTTACTATTACAAAAGTTTGATTACCTTTGATGTTCTTCGTCAGAATGCACTCCCAGGACTTCTACTTCAATAACAAATGTTGGTTTGGTCCCAAATAATCCATCGTTATATGCAAATAGCGGCGTTTTGTTCGTGCGTTCAAGAAACTATCCGAAATGGTAAATCAGGGTTACGAGCATGGCGCATTTCGTGACAAAAAAAATCGAAATATTCCATTACCGTACTTCGAAGCATGTCAACCGCTGTTTAAAATCAATTTTTATGCAATTTATCTCGTAAAAAAGCGATAATATTCCGACCGGGAATCTGCGTTTCGGTGAATAGAGGAGAAAAAAAGAAAGACGGGGGCGACCAGTCCATGCGCCTAAGCCCACTGTCCCTTGATCGGCCACTTGACAAAGGCAATAATGTGTTTCAGCCTGGGGCTGGAATGACGACATTCAGCTTTTTCCCGGGCTCTGAGAGCCTATGGGAGCCGTGGGAAGTGTCACGTTACCGCAGAGATCCTTTGTTTTGGAAAGAGATGTCAAAGAAAGCCAATAAATGGTCAGACAGGCCACTTCCTGTAAAGGAATCTCTCAGGTTTTTGCCTGCCATATGAGTTCTGTTATACTCAGAGACACCATTCAAACAGTTTTAGAAACTTTAGGGTGTTTTCTATCCATATCTAATAAGTATATGCATATTCTAGTTACTGGGTAGGAGTAGTAACCAGATTAAATCGGGTACGTTTTTATCCGGCGGTGTAAATACTGCCCCCTAGCCCTAAGAGGTTAAAGTGACTATGCATATATGATAAACAGAGAGTAGCAGCAGCGTAAAAAGAGGGGTTGGGGGGCACACAATGCAAATAGTCCGGGTAGCCATTTGATTACCTGTTCGGAAGTCTTATGGCTTGGGGGTAAAAACTGTTGAGAAGCCTTTTTGTCCTAGACTTGGCATTCCGGTACCGCTTGCCATGCGGTAGTAGAGAGAACAGTCTATGACTGGGGTGGCTGGGGTCTTTTTAGGGCCTTCCTCTGACACTGCCTGGTTTAGAGGTCCTGGATGGCAGGAAGCTTAGCCCCAGTGATGTACTACCCTCTGTAGTGCCTTGCGGTCAGAGGCCGAGCAATTGCCGTACCAGGCAGTGATGCAACCAGTCAGGATGCTCACGATGTTGCAGCTGTTGAACCTTTTGAGGATTTCAGGACCCATGGCAAATCTTTTTAGTTTCCTGAGGGGGAATAGGCTTTGTCGTGCCCTCTTCACGACTGTCTTGGTGTGTTTGGACCATTCTAGTTTGTTGTTGATGTGGACACCAAGGAACTTGAAGCTCTCAACCTGCTCCACTACAGCCCCGTCGATGAGAATGGGGGCGTGCTCAGTCCTCCTTTTCCTGTAGTTCACAATCATCTCCTTAGTCTTGGTTACGTTGAGGGATAGGTTGTTATTCTGGCACCACCCGGCTAGGTCTCTGACCTCCTCCCTATAGGCTGTCTCGTCGTTGTCGGTGATCAGGCCTACCACTGTTGTGTTGTCTGCAAACTTAATGATGGTGTTGGAGTCGTGCCTGGCCATGCAGTTGTGGGTGAACAGGGAGTACAGGAGGGGACTGAGCACGCATCCCTGGGGAGCTCCAGTGTTGAGGATCAGTGTGGCAGATGTGTTGCTATCTACCCTCACCACCTGGGGGTGGCCCGTCAGGAAGTCCAGGATCCAGTTGCAGAGGGAGGTGTTTAGTCCCAGGATCCTTAGCTTAGTGATGAGCTTTGAGGGTACTATGGTGTTAAACGCTGAGCTGTAGTCAATGAATAGCATTCTCACATAGGTGTTCCTTTTGTCCAGGTGGGAAAGGGCAGTATGGAGTGCAATAGAGATAGCATCATCTGTGGATCTGTTTGGGCAGTATGCAAATTGGTGTGGGTCTAGGGTTTCTGGTGTTGATGTGAGCCTTTACCAACCTTTCAAAGCACTTCATGGCTATGGACGTGAGTGCTACGGGTCTGTAGTCATTTAGGTAGGTTGCCTTTGTGTTCTTGGGCACAGGGACTATGGTGGTCTGCTTGAAACATGTTGGTATTACAGACTCAATCAGGGACATGTTGAAAATATCAGTTAAGACACCTACCAGTTGGTCAGCACATGCCCGGAGCAAACGTCCTGGTAATCCGTCTGGCCCCGCAGCCTTGTGTATGTTGACCTGTTTAACCTGTTATGGCTAGGGGGCAGTATTTTCACGGCTGGATAAAAAACGTACCCGATTTAATCTGATTATTACTCCTGCCCAGAAAATAGAATATGCATATAATTATTAGCTTTGGATAGAAAACACTCCAAAGTTTCTGAAACTGTTTGAATGGTGTCTGTGAGTATAACAGAACTCATTTGGCATGCCAAAACCTGAGAAGATTCTGTACAGGAAGTACCCTGTCTGACCATTTCTTGGCCTTTGTCATCTCTATCCATTACAAAGGATCTCTGCTGTTACGTGACACTTCCTACGGCTTCCATGGGCGCTCAGAGCCTGGGAAAAAGCTGAATGACGTAATTCAAAGCCCTGGCTGAAACACACGAGCGCTTTTGCTAAGTGGTCTATCAGAGGACAAAGGGCTTAGGCGCGTGCACTGGCCGCTCCCGTCTTTCTTTTTTTCCCTCTATTTACCGAAACGCAGATTCCCGGTCGGAATATTATCGCTTTTTTACAAGAAAAATGGCATAAAAATTGATTTTAAACAGAGGTTGACATGCTTCGCAGTACGGTAATGAAATATTTAGAAATCTTTTGTCACGAAATGCGCCATGCGCCTTATTTACCATTCGGATAGTGTCTAGAACGCAACAACAAAACGCCGCTATTTGGATATAACGATGGATTATTTTGGACCAAACCAACATTTGTTATTGAAATAGCAGTCCTGGGAGTGCATTCTGACGAAGACAACAAAGGTAATCAAACTTTTGTAATAGTAAATCGGAGTTTGGTCAGGGCTAAACTTGGTCGGTGTCTAAATGGCTAGCCGTGATGGCTGGGCTATCTACTGAGAATATTGCAAAATGTGCTTTCACCGAAAAGCCATTTTAAAATCGGACATATCGAGTGCATAGAGGAGTTCTGTATCTATAATTCTTAAAATAATTGTTATGTGTTTTGTGAACGTTTATCGTGAGTAATTTAGTAAATTCACCGGAGGTTTGCGGGGGGTATGCTAGTTCTGAACGTCACATGCTAATGTAAAAAAGCTGGTTTTTGATATAAATATGAACTTGATTGAACAAAACATGCATGCATTGTATAACATAATGTCCTAGGGTTGTCATCTGATGAAGATCATCAAAGGTTAGTGCTGCATTTAGCTGTGGTTTTGGTTTTTGTGACATTATATGCTAGCTTGAAAAATGGGTGTCTGATTATTTCTGGCTGGGTACTCTGCTGACATAATCTAATGTTTTGCTTTCGCTGTAAAGCCTTTTTGAAATCGGACAGTGTGGTTAGATTAACGAGAGTCTTGTCTTTAAAATGCTGTAAAATAGTCATATGTTTGAAAAATGGAATTTTTCGGATTTTAGAGGAATTTTTATTTCGCGCCACGCCCATCATTGGATATTGGAGCAGGTGTTCCGCTAGCGGAACATCTAGATGTAAGAGGTTAAAGGTCTTACTCACGTCGGCTACGGAGAGCGTGATCACACAGTCGTCCGGAATAGCTGATGCTCTCATGCATGCCTCAGTGTTGCTTGCCTCGAAGCGAGCATAGAAGTGATTTAGCTCGTCTGGTAGGCTCGTGTCACTGGGCAGCTCGCGGCTGTGCTTCCCTTTGTAGTCTGTAATAGTTTTCAAGCTCTGCCACGTAAGACGAGCATTGGAGCCGGTGTGGTATGATTTAATCTTAGCCCTGTATTGACGCTTTGCCTGTTTGCTGGTTCGTCAGAGGGCATAGCAGGATTTCTTGTAAGCTTCCGGGTTAGAGTCCCGCGCCTTGAAAGCGGCAGCTCTACCCTTTAGCTCAGTGCGAATGTTGCCTGTAATCCATGGCTTCTGGTTGGGGTATGTATGTACAGTCACTGTGGGGATGACGTCCTCGATGCACTTATTGATAAATCCAGTGACTGATGTGGTGTACTCCTCATTGCCATCGGAAGAATCCCGGAACATGTTCCAGTCTGTGATAGCAAAACAGTCCTGTAGTTTAGCATCTGATTCATCTGACCACTTTTTTATAGACCGAGTCCCTGGTGCTTTTTGCTTTAATTTTAGCTTGTAAGCAGGAATCGGGAGGATAGAGTTGTGGTCGGATTTTCCAAATGGACGGCGAGGGAGAGCTTTGTACGCGTCTCTGTGTGTGGAGTACAGGTGATCTAGAATTGTTTCCCCTCTGGTTGCACATTTAAAATGTTGATGGAAATTTGGTAGAACTGATTTAAGTTTCCCTGCATTAAAGTCTCCGGCCTCTAGGAGCGCCGCCTCTGGGATGAGTGGTTTCCTGTTTGCTTATTTCCTTATACAGCTGACTGAGTGCGGTCTTGCCAGCATCTGTCTGTGGTGGTAAATAAACAGCCACGAAAAGTATAGCTGAAAACTCTCTTGGCAAGTAGTGGCCTGCAATTTATCACAATATACTCTACTTCAGGCGAGCAAAATCTAGAGACTTCCTTAGATTTCGTGCAACAGCTGTTGTTTACAAATATGCACAGACTGCCCCCCTCGTCTTACCGCAGTGTGCTGTTCTTTCTTGCCAGTGCAGCGTATATCCCGCTAGCTGAATATCCATGTTGTCATTCAGCCACGATTCCGTGAAACATAGGATATTACAGTTTTTGATGTCCCGTTGGTAGGATATTCGTGATCGTACCTCGTCTAGTTTATTATCCAATGATTGCACATTGGCGAGTAGTATTTACGGTAATGGCAGCTTTCCCTCTCGCCTTCTCCGGGTCCTGACCAGGCATCTGGCTCTTTGTCCTCTGTACCTGCGTCGCTTCCTCTTGCGAATAACAGGGATGTTGGCCCTGTCGGGTGTTTGGAGAATGTCCTGTGCGTCTTGCTTGTTGAAGATAAAATCTTTGTCTAATCCGAGGTGAGTGATCACTGTCCTGATATCCAGAAGCTCTTTTTTGCCGTAAGATACGGTTTCAGAAACATTATGTACAAAATAAGTTACAAATGACGCAAAAAAAACATAATGGATCAATTGGTTGGGTGCCCGTAAAAATGCTGCCATTTCTTGCGGCACCATTTTGTCATTAATGAGTAGGATTGTGTGTTTTCACAGGCAAAAGTGAATTGCTTTTTTAGACTATTGTATTTTATCCAAGCAACATAAATACATGTTCAATCAGTGAAACAAAGGCATCGAGAATTTAAATGGTCTGTCAATGTTGTAGTGTAATGGTTAGAGATACCGTCTGTGGATCTGAAGATTGTGGGTTCGCCTTCTGTAGGATACATTTTGACCATTATTTAGGTTATAGTTTTGACAGCACCTTCCTGACATACACACACTTATTTTCATTTATTAGGTGGCTCTTAAAAGAGCCTTTGGGTTTGTGGAGTGGCCGGCAAATGGCACCACCACCAAGTGTGGTGGTGTGTACTACTGTGTGCGTCTTGCTAGAACGGAGGCGAGACCAGCGGAGGTTGTTACCCTCCATGCGATGCACGCCATACCTATGTTACTGCCCAGGGAAACTGTGCTTTATTACAGAGTGGCGGATTGTGGGCATGCGCCTGTCACGGAGAAATGCAAACACAAGCTGGTTGACATAGCGCCGGGCCATCTCTATGCGCTTGTTGAAGTCCTCCTCCCACTGGAACATCCAACTCGTCTGCTGTGCGATGTCAGAGTAGAACACCATTGTCCCGGGGAACATTTGGATGACTACCTCCAAATCAGCTCGCATCTGACGCACCAGGGCTGTCACCTTTGTCTGTCCCAAGTCGTTTCCACCAAGGTGGATGACTGATGTCAGGGGCAGCAGCAGCACCTCTGCAGGTGCAGAACATGGAGCAGTTTGCCCCAATTCATTCCTCGCTCTCCGAGCCACCTAATGTGACAGTAGTCAAGGAAGAGGTTGTGATGTTGTATTATAATTTGGTATAATCACCTTCCAGTGTAAAAACCATGGAAATTAGAAACAAAAAACTTTTATGTGAGAAGTAGGCATTGGTCAGAAGGCAAAAAAGAAAGGAAATTCAGGAGAACCACAATGCCTACATCACCCTTGAACTACCAAGGTTTTCTAGCACACAGCTTTGACCTACTACAGTAGCTATGTTGGTCTATTGCACGTCAAACAATGTGTAGGCAGGTTGCTTAGGATTCAAACCTTCTCAAACACCCTAATTAATACTCTTCAGAAGAATAATGGACTTTACAGTGTTCTGCTATTAAAATAACGTATATCTATTAGGGGTGTGCCGAGTATTCGGACAAAATGAGTATCTAATGGGATGGAGAATTTTCTGAATAGGATTATGACAAGTATTTTTTGTAGTTATCCTTGAACGGAAAAAAGGAATTTTCAGCTGCCAGCACGCATCTCTCTTTCACTCAAACAGTGTGAAACACTGTGCTCTAAACAACTATTGGCTAGTTCTTCTGTCTGTAAAGAAACAGGCGGGATATCAGTTGAACAAGCTGCTCTCCCTCTGCTCTCATTTCTCCAGACAGACACACGTGTGGCTCTGTTAAGTCTCCCCTTCTCCAAACATTATGAATGAATCCTAATCCGTAGCTCATCATTGTTGTACAATTTAGTTTTTTCCTGGCGACTTTTCTGAGGCCATATGGTTGTTTTTGCCTGTTTACATGGTGTTGTTTAGTATGCCTACTTTGTCTGTCCGTATAAGTATTCCATTACTGACGATGTACTGTCGTTATGTCGTGATCCCCATGCTTTCTTGCTATTATTATTTATTTTCGCCCAGTCATGTTTACTGAGTGACAGATAATTAGAAAATAAAATTACAAATGTAGATGGTTTATTTTGATTGTACAAATGTGTTGGCACAAGTTTCGGGAGAGAAGTTTTGCTCCTCTCAAAAGTGAATTAGCCTACCTTCATATAAATCTGTGTCTGGAATAATTGCAGGCAGTAGTAGCCAGCCATGCATTAGACTATTTATTAGCCTACTTTGTTGAGAAATTGAATAGGACGAAGTAAGTAAATCGTGCATTTTCATCTGTCAGGGTCGTTTAACAACGTGTGTGAAGGAACTGAACGATGCACTCTGCAGTAATGCACACTTGAGGCTTTACCGGCATTTAAAGCGCACTTCCGAATTTTCCGATCATGAGTAAATCCGATTACCAGTATGAAGTGTGATAAAACGGATGCAATTACGAATACGAGTATGATGAGATCGGTACACCCCTAATATTTATCATTAGTCTGTATGTATTTTTAGATATAGCCCCTATTGTAGGCCTAAATGTGTTTTATTGTAGTGTCACCATCTTTACTGCAAAAATAAATAGAAATACAAACATAACTTTAATCTACATATTCCTTTGACAGGTAATGAACTGTCCATTGATTAGCACAGCAATTGATAAAACAGGACCCATGTTTGCAAAACAAGTGGTTTTGAGTTTATGTCAATATTGCACAGATTAGCTAATGGTTACAGAAATCAGGAATGCAGACAGGTTCTATAGACCTTCGTCTGAGGGACTGTGTTCAACACACCACCACCTGTTATGTTTCACACCTATTGACCAAAAAAGGATGTGATTATGAAATATATACACTGAATAAAAATATAAACACAACATGTGAAGTGTTGGCCCCAGGTTTCATGAGCTTGAAATACAAGACCCCAGAAATGTTCCATATGCACAAAAAGCTTATTTCTCTCCAAGTTTGTGCACAAATTCATTTACATCCCTATTAGTGAGCATTTCTCCTTTGTAACGTGTAACCACGCCAGCCCAGGACCTCCACATCCTGCTTCTTCACCTGCGTGAACATCTGAGACCAGCCAACCGGACAGCTGATGAAACTGTAGGTTTGCACAACCGAAGAATTTCTGCACAAACTGCCAGAAACATCTCAGGGAAGCTTATTTGCATGCTCGTCATCCTCACCAGGGTCTTGACCCGACTGCAGTTCAGTGTCGTAACCGACTTCAGTGGGCATCTACTCACCTTCGATGGCCACTGGCACACTGGAGAAGTGTGCTCTTCAAGGATGAATCCCAGTTTCATCTGTACTGGGCAGATGGTAGACATTGTGTATAAGTGGAATGGGATAATGTCTTAGTGTGGTGTGTGTGAAGAATCGAGTACTTTACCTTATATGCGTAACAAATCACATTATTGTGGGAGCACCTTCTCTAAGCGTATGAGTTAGGCTATTTGAGAAGGTTTCAATCCTAAGCAAACCTGCCTACACATTGTTTGAAGTGCAATAGACCAACATAGCTACTGTAGTAGGTCAAAGCTGTGTGATAGAGCATGGGTGAAGTAGGCATTGTGGTGCTCGTGAATTTCCTTCATTTTTCGGCTTCAGAGCAATGCCTACTTCTCACTTAAAACAGTTTTTGGTTTATAATTTTTGTGTGTGTGCGTGTGGTTCCGTGAGGTGTTGTTTTAACTTTTTCTTTTTTTTAAATCTGATTTTACTGCTAGCTTGAGTTACCCGAGGTGGAGGAGAATTCCATGTAGTACTGTGCGTTTCCTAGCCTCTGTTCTGGACTTGGGAACTGTGAAAAGACCCCTGGTGGCATGTTTTGTGGGTTATGCATGGGTGTCTGAGCTGTGTGTTAGCTATTTGAACAGTGCTTTCAACATGTCAATCTCTCCTCTACTTTGAGCCAGGAGAGATTGACATGCATGTTCTTGATATAAGCCTTACGTGTACATTTAAGGGCCAGTCGTGCTGCTCTGTTCTGGGCCAACTGTAATTTGCCTATGTGGTCATGACTCAAAAACTGAAATGCTATTGCACATTGTCAAGTTTTGAATAAATTTGAATAAATTTCAACTCAACTTGATACTCAAACAATCTACACCTCCCTGAGTTTCACACCATTCAGAGCATGAGTCATATAAGGTACTGTTTGGAATTTTTTACCCTTGATATTTTAAAGACGAGTGAGGAAGTAGACTTCAAGTCTGATTCCAAAGAGGCAAGACTCAAATGCACTTCAGCTCCAGTCGTTTCAGGACATTAAAAATAAAATGCAATGGACATTGTCGAGTTAAATTGTAATGAATTCCAACTCAACTTGACAACAATCTACACCTCCCTGAGTTTCAATCTACACCTCCCTGAGAGCATGGCTACTCAGAGCAATTCTCCTAGAAGAGACTTAACTAAATTACACAGTGGATGACGGAAATTACAATGGAGTTGACCCTTACATCTCAAGTGCCAGCTAAAATTACAAGACCAATTAGGAAATGGCTTATACATACAGTACCAGTTAAAAGGTTGGACACACCTACTCATGCAAGGGTTTTTATTTATTTTACTATTTTCTACATTGTAGAATAATAGTGAAGACATCAAAACAATGAAATAACACATGAAATCATGTGTTCATAGTAACCAAAAAAATGTTAAACAAATCAAAATATATTTAAGATGTTAGATTGAAAGTAGCCACCCTTTACCTTGATGACAGCTTTGCACACTCTTGGCATTCTCTCAACCAGCTTCACCTGGAATGCTTTTCCAACCGTCTTGAAGGAGTTCCACATATGCTGCGCACTTGTTGACTGCTTTTCCTTCAGTTTGCGATCCAACTCATCCCAAACCATCTCAATTGGGTTCAGTTGGGTGATTGTGGAGGTCAGGTCATCTGATGCAGCACTCCATCACTCTCCATCTTGGTCAAATAGCCCTTACACAGCCTGGAGGTGTGTTGGGTCATTGTCCTGTTGAAAAACAAATGATCGTGCCACTAAGCGCAAACCAGATGGGATGGCATATTGCTGCAGAATGGGTGGCTTCTTCCACCGGTCTGTTACGTGAACTCTGTGAAGCATTTATTTGGGCTGCAATTTCTGAGGCTGATAACTCGAATTAACTTATCCTCTGCAGCATAGGTAACTCTGGGTCTTCCTTTCCTGTGGCGTCCTCATGAGAGCCAGTTCCATCATAGTGCTTGATGGTTATTGCTACTGCACTTGAAGAAACTTTCAAAGTTCTTGAAATGTTCCGTATTGACTGACCTTAATTTCTTAAAGTAATGATGGACTGTCGTTTCTCTTTGCTTATTTGAGCTGTTCTTGCCATAATATGGACATGGTCTTTTACCAAATAGGGCTATCTTCTGTATACCACCCTTGTCACAACCCAACTGATTGCCTCAAACGCATTAAGAAGGGAAGAAATTCCACAAATTAGCTTTTAACAAGGCATATATGTTACTTGAAATACATTGCAGGTGACTACCTCATGAAGTTGGTTGAGAGAATGCCAAGAGTGTGCAAGGCTGTCATCAAGGCAAAGGGTGGCTACTTTGAAGAATCTAAAATATATTTTGATTTGTTTACCACTTTTTTTGGTTACTGCATGATTCCATATGAATTCTTCACTATTATTCTACAATATAGTAAAAATAAAGAAAAACCCTTGAATGAGTAGGTGTGTCCAAACTTTTGACTGGTACTGTACATGTATTCACTAGTAACTGAAACATGATCAAATATATTTAATTTACAAACAGTTTACTAATAGCTAATAAGCCTTTTAATAACGTTTTATAAGCTTAAAATAAAGTTGTGCCTCCTCTCCCAGGTTTGCGCGGCGGCTCCACAAGATGGTGCGGCGGCTGGTGCCGGATTGCGACGTGCGTTTCCTGCGCTCGGAGGACGGAAGTGGGAAGGGAGCAGCCATGGTGACAGCAGTGGCATTTCGGCTGGCTATCCAGCATGCCGGGCGCCAGCGTATCCTGGACGCTCTGCGTTTGAGCCAGGAGCAGCTGCTGGATGTGAAAAGGAGGATGGGAGAGGAGATGAACAGAGGCTTGGCCAAGGAGAGTCATGACCAGGCCACCGTCAAGATGCTGCCCACCTTTGTTCGCTCCATGCCCGACGGCACAGGTACAGGGTCAAGAGAAGAGAAGATGGAGAGAGGAGGGAGAGGAGTGTTATCTGTGGGAGAATCTCAATGGCATTTTCTTGATTCCTTGTGTCGTCTCTCCTCGGACCGCTTTTCAAAACCAATTGGATTAGAAAGTCAGAGGGGAGGGACCTCTGACCTCATCCACTGGGTTTTTAGGAGGTGAGGACAGGGGACACGAGGAATCGAGGAAATGCAATTGAGATTCTCCATGTGTGTATGGTAGGAGAGGGAGCCATAAGCTACTGATGGGCCTTGAAAATCCTTGAAAATAGATGGATGTCCTTGGCAGGGCTATAGCAGGAAACTGAGAAGAAAGCCTTAAGCTGTTACAAATAAAAACAAACTCAATATACTTTCAAATTATTAAAACCAAATCGAATTAGAAATTATAATGGACTTATAATAGAGTTTCTTGATTGTGTCCAGCTCGCTAATAGTCACCTAAATGAAAGCTAGACAGTCAGAGAGCATAGAAAATTCCAAAAACAATGGATAGAGGACTATTTTTATAAAATTATTGACAGCGAGGAAATGTAATACATTTTCAGTACGGCCCTCCAGACCTTGTTTAAGACTGAATGCGGCTCCTGGGGTAAATTAGTTTGACACCCCTGGGTTAGAGAGATGGGCCAGCAATCAAAAGCTTAGCGGTTGGAAATCCATGGCTGACAATCCATGGCACATAACCCCTAAACTGCTAAATATAATTTTGGAGTGTTATCTTACTTTCTTAGCTTCTCTCCCCATTGTGCTCATTGAACTCATCAGAGAGCGGTGAATTCTTGGCCCTGGACCTGGGAGGGACCAACTTCCGGGTTTTGCTGGTGCGTGTGCGGCGTGGGAAGAGACGCAGTGTGGAGATGCACAATAAGATCTACGCCATTCCCCAGGAGGCCATGCAGGGCACTGGAGAGGAGGTAAACCGGGTTTTCACTGACAGCCGTTCTGAACTTGAGCACCTCGTGCAATGAAGTTTCCCCCAATCCCTCCTGCTAATTTGGGAACTTTTGGTTGTCTGTGTCACGGTTGTTGTCGGTGAAGGAGGACCAATACGCAGCAGGTACGTGTATGCTCATCTTGATTTTTATTAACTACAAAAATGAACATACAAAATAACAAAACGAAACGAACGAACAACTACAAACAGTCTGTTAAAGCATACGGCTTACACACAGAACAATCACCCACAAATAACACATACAAACACACCCTAATATATGGGACTCTCAATCAAAGGCAGATAGACAACACCTGCCTTCAACTGAGAGTCCCAACCCCAATCAACCAAACATAGAAACACACACACTAGACTAACCATAGAATTAACTAAACATAAACCAAAACCCGGAAATACTAAATCAAACACCCTTTACACAAACACACCACCCCGAACCACATAAAACAAATACCCCCTGCCACGCCCTGACCAAACTACAAAACAATTAACCTTATATACTGGCCAGGACGTGACAGTCTGTGTGTGAGAAATGCTGTAAATTAAGAGGACTCTATGTATTTTGAAAGATGAGACTTGAGGATTATATTCTTGTTCTTTTTGAAAGCGACAACTGTAGGACAACAGTACCTTCTTAGGCTATTCAAATATTTGGGAAATAGGCTGCTGTTCATAACTTTCATTTATCTTCAAGCTTTTATGATAGGCGTACTAGGAGAGGGATTTTTTTACCCTGCACTGATACTTTAAACTTGATTTAACTTGTCATTATATTTTTCTATAGGCCATTGATATTGTTTATTCTCTTTCATTATCAGTCCCATGGCTACCTTACGTATTTAGGATATTCAAACAACTTTGAGATGGAAGGTCGTTAGATTCATTCAGTGTTTGATCGGGAGAAAGCCATGCATGCATAAAACGATGAAAGCGTAGCCTTGCCCAAGGGCCATATTCATATTGAATGGAGAGGACGGAATATAGCCTAAAATAGGCTAAACCATCGTCTGTCAATTCACTATGTCGTCACCATCGACAATGGCTTTCAATTATCATCGATAGATATAAAATATTGCCCAACCCTAATAAGTAGAGCTCAGTCCCAGTCCACTGCATTGGTAATTTGACCTATCTTTTCTTTCTCTCACTCACTCTTTTCTATTTCTCCTTCTCTCTGTCGTCTCTCATTCTCTCCCTCTCTCTGTTCTCTCTCTCCCTGTCAGCTGTTTGACCACATAGTGCACTGCATCGCTGACTTCCTGGAGTACATGGGTATGAAAAGAGCGTCCTTGCCCCTCGGCTTCACCTTCTCCTTCCCGTGCCATCAGAGCAAACTGGACCAGGTAACAAAGCAAACACACACACACACACACACACACACACACACACACACACAACACACACACACACACACACCACATATACACACCACACATACACAAAAAGCAATGCATTTCAATCGCTTTTTTATCGATTGACCCACTACTGCTGAAACTCTCACAGATAAAACGTTGAGAAGACTAGAGAACACATTGTGCTCTGTCTGCACCTCATCATTCCCAGGGCAACGCTTGGAAGGACAAGTGTTGACAGGAGTGGTCGGAGTGCAACACATGGTCTATTCACGCATGCTGTAGGTGCCTGTAGCCTGTGATCCTGACATAGCATAGACATTTTTTGTGTGGAGTGCCAATTTACAATTTACCCTACCATTTCTAACGATCTGTGTGCCAGTTAGGATTTTCATATGTGCATTACAACTAATTGTGTCTATTGAATATCTAATTGCCCACAAATGGAAGAATTCCATAGCTCGCTAAACAGAGGCGCTGTCCATCAGCCCCACAGGCTTGATCTTGGAACACAGTTTCTCTTGGTGAATGATAGTGACATTTTCTTTTTTTTACACCCCTTTTTCTCCCCAATTTCAATCTTGTCTCATCACTGCAACTCCCCAACAGGCTTGGGAGAGGCAAAACATGACCCAGCTAACCATGCTCCTTAACACCTGCCAGCTTAACCCGGAAGCCAGCCACACCAATGTGTCGGAGGAAACACCGTTCAACTGGCGCCCGGGGTCAGCCTGCAGGCACCCGGTCCGCCACAAGGAGTCGCTAGGGCGCGATGAGCCAAGTAAAGCCCCCCCGGCCAAACCCTCCTCTAACCCTGACAACGCTTGGCTAGTTGTGCGCCGTCCTATGAGACTCCCGGCCACGGCCGGTTGTGGCACAGCCCAGGAATGAACCCGGGTCTGCAGTAATGCCTCTAGCACTGTGATGCAGTGCCTTACATCGCTGCGCCACTCAGGAGGCCCAGCCAATCTTTTCTTCAATCAGCTTTGCGAATCCTTTTTGTTTCCCCACCATAGCGGGGGCACCGTCAGTTGTAATAGCGAGATGCTTTTAATATCGACACCTCTCCTCAAAATGATCTGTGACGACTTTTGCTACATCTTCCCCTTTAGTAGTACCATGCATGGGTTATAGACCAAGCAGCTCCTCACGTACCTGCTCTGGGTCACAGTATCTTGCAACTGTCAGACGTGGAATGTCATTCACATCCACACTCATCAAGAGCCACACCTTTTAACGCTACAGTTTGCTGTTCCTTTACATTTTCAGCCATCTCCGTAACACGCCCTTCAACAGTTCTGGCAGATACAGGCATGTCTTTGAGATGATTTTGTCTTTGTTAGGCAATCCATCAAATTAAGCCTGGGAACTACTAAGTAAAGCCTCCTTGATATATTCTCCATTAGTAAATGGTTTTCCATGTTTAGCAAAGCACTGCGCAACTTTGTAGCTCCCCTCTGTAGCTTGATTTTTGACTGCATGTAGATTTGTAAACACACTGCTTTGCTTTTCATACCTGGACACAGCCCTTTTGATTCCTTCAGCCTTGTCCGCCTCATCCATGAAGTTTTTCCCATGTCTCGTTTCAAAATGACGCCATACACTTAATGTCCCACAAACAACAGTTTTACAACAGAGAGCGCAAACAGAACAGTCCTTCGGTAAAACAAATCTATATTCCTCTGTCCAGTGTCTGTGTTCTTTTGCCCATCTTAATATTTTCTTTTCTCTTAGGCAGAGTTGCAAAGAAAAAGCCATATCTCAGACTGGCCAATAAAAAGAAAAGATTAAGATGGGAAAAAGAACACAGACACTGGACAGAGGAACTCTGCCTAGAAGGCTAGCATCCCGGAGTCGCCTCTTCAACTGTTGACATTGAGACTGGTGTTTTGCGGGTACTATTTCATGAAGCTGCCAGTTGAGGACTTGTGAGTCATCTGTTTCTCAAACTAGACACTCTAATGTACTTGTCCTCTTGCTCAGTTGTGCACCGGGCCTCCCACTCCTCTTTCTATTCTGGTTAGAGCCAGTTTGCGCTGTTCTGTGAAGTAAGTAGTACACAGCGTTGTACGAGATCTTCAGTGTCTTGGCAATTTCTCGCATGGAATAGCCTTCATTTCTCAGAACAAGAATAGACTGATGAGTTTCAGAAGAAAGTTCTTTGTTTCTGGCCATTTTGAGCCTGTAATTGAACCCAAAAATGCTGGTGCTCCAGATACTCAACTAGTCTAAAGAAGGGCAGTTTAATTGCTTCTTTAATCAGCACAACAGTTTACAGCTGTGCTAACATAATTGCAAAAGGGTTTTCTAATGATCAATTAGCCTTTTAAAATGATAAACTTGGATTAGCTAACACGACGTGCCATTGGAACACAGGAGTGATGGTTGGTGATAATGGGCCTCTGTACACCTATGTAGATATTCCATTCAAAATCAACCGTTTCCAGCTACAATAGTCATTTACAACATTAACAATGTCTACCTTGTATTTCTGATCAATTTGATGTAATTTTAATGGACAAAAAAAATTGCTTTTCTTTCAAAAAGAAGGACATTTCTAAGTGATCCCAAACTTTTGAACGGATGTATATATATATATATATATATATATTCTATATTGTAGTAGGCTCAAGGGTGTGGGGTTTCCACATCACCAGTTCAATAACCAAACACGCACAAGGAGCACAACTAGAATGCAAATGGGGAATTTATTAGGGATATTTGCACACAGTGGGAAAGGGGGGAATCCAGCAACCAGTTCACAACAGGTAATCGTACAGGCAATTCTCCCGCTTCTCACCCTCTCCATGACATGCTTTTCCCTCTCGGTCCTCTCACCCTTTGTGCAGCCGCTTCTTCTTTTATCCCCAAGCACTCAATTGCTTAACAATCCACTGGCTTGCCTCGTTGGGGCAGGAAGTCCATATAAGGCTCGGGGGTGGAGCCACCGGGCTGCAAGATATCTTCCTTCAATCACCATGCCCCTCACCTCTCCTTGCCGTTTGCCACAATATATATATATATATATATATATACAGTTGCAGTCAAAAGTTTGGACAAACCTACTCATTCCAGGGTTTTTCTTTATTTTTACTATTTTCTACATTGTAGAATAATAGTGAACACATCAAAACTATGAAATAACACATATGGAATCATGTAGTAACCAAAGAAGTGTTCAACAAATCAAAATATATTTTATTTTTGAGATTCTTCAAAGAAGCCACCATTTAGCTTGATGACAGCTTTGCACACTCTTGGCATTCTCTCAACCATCTTCATGAGGTAGTCACCTGGAATGCATTTCAATTAACCGGTGTGCCTTGTTAAAAGTTCATTTGTGGAATTTCTTTCCTTTGGTCTGATGAGTCCAAATTTTAGATTTTTGCTTCCAACCGTGGTGTTTTTGTGAGACGCAGAGAAGATGAACGGATGATCTCTGCATGTGTGCTTCCCACCGTGAAGCATGGAAGAGGAGGTGTGATGGTGCGGGGGTGCTTTGTTGGTGACACTGTCAGTGATTTATTTAGAATTCAAGGCACCCATAACCAGCGTGGCTACCACAGCATTCTGCAGCGATACGCCATCCCATCTATCGTTTGTTTTTCAACAGGACAATGATCCAACACACCTCTAGGCTGGGTAAGGTCTATTTGACCAGTAAGGACAGTGTTGGAGTGCTTAATCAGATGACCTGGCCTCCATAATCACCCGAACTCAACCAAATTGAGATGGTTTGGGATGAGTTGGACCGCAAACTGAAGGAAAAGCAGCCAACAAGCACTCAGCATATGTGGGAACTTTTTCAAGACTGTTGGAAAAGTATTCCAGGTAAACCTGGTTGAGAGAATGCCAAGAGTGTACAAAGCTGTCAAGGCAGAGGGTGGCTACTTTGAAGAATCTCAAATATAAAATATATTTTGATTTGTTGAACACTTTTTTTTGGTTACTACATGATTCCATATGTGTGATTTCATAGTTTTGATGTCCTACCTATTATTATACATTGTAGAAAATAGTAAAAATAAAGAAAAACCCTTGAATGAGTAGGTGTGTCCAAACTTTTGACTGGTTGTCACAAGTGTTGCCGTGTTGAATGGACCAAACTGCAGACGGAATGTGGATACTCATCCTTTTAATAGATACGAGCAAAGCATCCACAGGAAAACAATAACTACTAATGACAGGCTAACAGGCTACGTACAAACAAAAGTCTAGCAGTGTTAGCACAACCACCCACAAACCCAAGTGACAAACATACTCCTAAATATATGACTCCCAATCAGGAACAACGCTCCCCAGCTATTCCTGATCAGGAGTCACAAGACTAACACAGAAACAGACATACTAGACAACACATACAGACTTCTTCTGCCACGTCCTGACCAAAATACTACACCACTACTCCCTCTGCTGGTCAGGACGTGACACTGGTACTGTATATACAGTTCCTTCGGAAAGTATTCAGACCCCTTGACTTTTTCCACATTTTGTTACGTTACAGCCTTATTCTAAAATATATATATATATTTTTCCTCAGCAATCTACACACAATACCCCATGATGACAAAGCAAAACATTTTTTTTAAATTTTTTGCAAATGTATTAACAATAAGAAACAGAAATACCAAGTATTCAGACCCTTTGCTATGAGACTTGAAATTGAGCTCAAGTGCATTCTGTTTCCATTGATCATCCTTGATGTTTCTACAACTTTATTGGAGTCCACCTGTGGTAAATTCAATAGATTGGACATGATTTGGGGCTCCCGAGTGGCGCAGAGGTCTAAGGCACTGCATCTCAGTGCAACAAACCCTGGTTCGATTCCAGGCTGTTTCACAACCGGCTATGATTGGGAGTCCCATAGGGCAGTGCATAATTGGCCCCGCGTCGTCCGGGTTAGGGTTTTGCCGGGGTAGGCCGTCATTGTCGCTCTTGCTGCTGGTGATTCTCTGATCCACCTCTAAGCAGACGACACCATTCTGTATATCTCTGGCCCTTCTTTGGACACTGTGTTAACTAACCTCCAGATGAGCTTCAATGCCATACAACTCTCCTTCCGTGGCCTCCAACTGCTCTTAAATGCAAGTAAAACTAAATGCATGCTCTTCAACCGATCGCTGCCCGCACCTGCCCGCCCGTCCAACATAACTACTCTGGACGGTTCTGACTTAGAATATGTGGACAACTACAAACACCTAGGTGTCTGGTTAGACTGTAACCTCTCCTTCCAGACTCACATTAAGCATCTCCAATCCAAAATTAAATCTAGAATCGGCTTCCTATTTCGCAACAAAGCTTCCTTCACTCATGCTGCCAAACATACCCTCGTAAAACTGACCATCCTACCGATCCTCGACTTCGGTGATGTCATTTACAAAATAGCCTCCAACACGCTACTCAGCAAATTGGATGCAGTCTATCACAGTGCCGTCCGTTTTGTCACCAAAGCCCCATATACCACCCACCACTGCGACTTGTACGCTCTCGTTGGCTGGCCCTCGCTTCATACTCGTCGCCAAACCCACTGGCTCCAAGTCATCTACAAGTCTTTGCTAGGTAACGCCCCGCCTTATCTCAGCTCACTGGTCACCATAGCAGCACCCACCCGTAGCACACGCTCCAGCAGGTATATCTCACTGGTCACCCCCAAAGCCAATTCTTCCTTTGGCCGCCTTTCCTTCCAGTTCTCTGCTGCCAATGACTGGAACGAACTGCAAAAATCACTGAAGCTGGAGACTCATATCTCCCTCACTAGCTTCAAGCAACAGCTGTCAGAGCAGCTCACAGATCACTACCTCATCCCATACTGTATTTATTTATTTATCTTGCTCCTTTGCACCCCAGTATCTCTACTTGCTACTATACTATATATATATTCTGCACATCTACCATTGCAGTGTTTAATTGCTATATTGTAAATACTTCGCCACCATGGCCTATTTATTGCCTTACCTCCCTTATCCTACCTCATTTGCACATACTGTATATAGACTTTTTCTACTGTATTATTGACTGTATATTTGTTTATTCCATGTGTAACTCTGTGTTGTTTTATGTGTCAAACTGCTTTGCTTTATCTTGGCCAGGTCGCAGTTGCAAATGAGAACTTGTTCTCAACTAGCCTACCTGGTTAAATAAAGGTGAAATAAAAAATTGTTTATAAGAATTTGTTCTTAACTGACTTGCCCGGTTAAATAAAATAAATGTATTTAAAGTTTGAAAGGCTCACACCTGTCTATATAAGGTCCCACAGTTGACAGTGCATGTCATAGCAAAAACCAAGCTATGAGGTCGAAGGAATTGTCCGTAGTGCTCCGAGACAGGATTGTGTCTAGGCACATATCAGGGTAAGGGTACCAAAAAAATGTCTGCAGCATTGAAGGTCCCCAAGAACACAGTGGCACCCATCATTCTTAAATGGAAGAAGTTTGGAACCACCAAGACTCTTCCTAAAGCTGGCTGCCTGGCCAAATTGAGCGATCAGGGGGAAAGGTCCTTGGTCAGGGATATGCCAAGCATCACGTCTTTAGGAAACCTGCCACCATACCTACGGTGAAGCATGGTGGTGGCAGCATCATGCTGTGGGGTTGTTTTTCAGCAGCAGGGACTTAGAGACTAGTCAGTATCGAGGCAAATATGAACGGAGGAAAATACAGAGAGATCCTTGATGAAAACCTGCTCAAGAGCGCTCAGGACCTCAGACTGGGGCGAAGGTTCACCTGCCAACAGGACAACGACCCTAAGCACACAGCCAAGATAACGCAGAAGTGGCTTCGGGACAAGTCTCTGAATGTCCTTGAGTGGCCCAGCCAGAGCCTGGACTTGAATCTAATCGAACATCTCTGGAGAGACCTGAAAATAGCTCTGCAGCAACGCTCCCCATCCAAACTGACAGAGCTTGAGAGGATCTGCAGAGAAGAATGGTAGAAATTCCCCAAATACAGGTGTGCCAAGCTTGTAGGGTCATACTCAAGAAGACTCAATGGTGTAATTGCTGCTTCAACAAAGTACTGAGTAAAGGGTCTGAATACTTATGTAAATGTGATATTTCAGTTTTTTATATTTAATACATATTTAAAACATTTTAAAAAACCGTTTTTGCTTTGTCATGATATATTATGTGTAGATTAATAAGGGGGAAAAAACAATTTAATCAATTTTAGAATAAGTCTGGAACATAACCAAAACATTTTGGGGGGGTGGCTTGCTATGCCTTGGCGTGCAGAAAAAACATATACCCTCACGTGCCAAGGCTGGCCTTCATGTCTTAGGTTTCTGACTAATCAACACTCTGCTAAAGGCCAGATTAAGATGCCTGTCCTAATGTGATGCCCGTTCCTCTTCCTTCTCCTCCTCCAGGGCATCCTGCTAAAGTGGACCAAGGGTTTCAAAGCTACTGGCTGCGAGGGGGAGGATGTTGTCACTCTACTGAAGGATGCTATCTACCGCAGAGAGGTCAGAGGTCACACCTACTGACTGGGCTTTCTCAAAATCCTACACTGCCCAGAATCAAAACAGTACCTGTAGGATCTCAAATCCTTTAAAAATGTAATATGATACCATGAAAGTACACCGTCCGTAACCATTTTGGAAGTTGATGTTAAAGTATACCAGTCTCAAATCTGAAATCCACTGGTTATAGAACACTGTTCCATGTTAGTGATCCGTACTTCTTCGTGTTGATGTTTTTATAGGAGTTTGACCTGGACGTGGTTGCCGTGGTGAATGATACGGTGGGCACCATGATGACATGTGGCTACGAGGACCCACTGTGTGAGGTGGGCCTCATCGTAGGTGAGTCTCAGAGCCTACTGGATGTGCCTTCTGGGCCACAAGCACAGGCTGTAGCAGATCAACAACGGCCTCCCTTTTATTTCAATGAGTTTACTCACTCACTCACTCACTCACTCACTCACTCACTCACTCACTCACTCACTCACTCACTCACTCACTCACTCACTCACTCACTCACTCACTCACTCACTCACTTCCCCTCTTTCCAGGTACTGGCACCAATGTGTGCTACATGGAGGAGATGCAGAACATGGAGCTGGTGGATGGGAGCGAAGGGAAGATGTGTGTTAACATGGAGTGGGGGGCGTTTGGGGACCACGGAGAGCTGGACGACTTCAGCACAGACTTCGACAAAGCCGTGGATGAGCACTCTGCCAACCCTGGCAAACAGACGTAGACTATTACTGTTTCTTTGCAGTTGTGTTATAATAAAGCAACAAGGCCAGAGGGGGTATGGTATATGGCTAATATACCATGGCTAAGGCTTTCAGCCAATCAGCATTCAGGGCTTGATCCACCCAGTTTATAATAAAGAAAGAACACCCTTAGTTGAGGTGTTGACTTACAAAGGATGAACTGAACAAAGAAAAAGTTACAAATCCATATCTCCTTCTTGTGAGTGTATTGGATTTATTATTTACTGTTTGTTCAAGTTGATTGATGTATCTTTGGAGGCTGGGGACTACTAGACACACACCAGGGCAATAACACTTTAATCCATAAAGCCTGATAGCTGGTTTTCCAGGGGTAAGCCACAGGAATCAAGTGTCTTTGTCTCGCTCTCTCTCTGTCAGGTATGAGAAGATGATCAGTGGGATGTACCTTGGGGAGATAGTGAGGAACGTACTGCTGGAGTTCACTACTAAGGGACTGTTGTTCCGAGGCAAACTCTCTGAGAGGCTCAAGACCAGAGGCATCTTTGAAACCAAGTTCCTCTCCCAGATCGAGAGGTGAGTCAGTGTCTAGTGTCTGGTCATGTTTGTGGTAACCACACCTTCAATCAATATCTAGTGTTGATGCATGACGAGCAAGAGGAAGATTGGAAAAGTGTTTCATTACAAAAGTTGCTTAAAAGTTGACAGCCATGGTGGGAGCAATGTGTGAATCCCTTTTTCTGTGTATGTTCATAAAAAGTTTTGATTTGATATAGATCTCGTTGATATTTACTTGACTGTTGTTTGTGCCCCCCCTGTTAGTGACCGTCTGGCCCTGAGGCACGTGCGCTCCATCCTGCAGCACCTGGGTCTAACCAGCTCTACGTGTGACGACAGCATCCTGGTGAAGGAGGTGTGTAGCGTGGTGGCTTGCCGCGCTGCCCAGCTCTGTGGTGCCGGCCTGGCCGCCGTGGTCGATAAGATCCGGCAGAACCGCAACCTCCCTGAGCTCAAAATCACAGTGGGTGTCGACGGAACACTCTACAAACTACACCCACAGTGAGTGGTTGTTTTTTATTGTGATAATACTGTCAGGTTAAAGCTCAAAACACAGATTCAACCACAAAGACCAGGGAGGTTTTCCAATGTCTCGCAAAGGAGGGCACCTATTGAGCAATGTTAAGTTATTAATTACACTTTGGATGGTGTAGTGACTACAAAGTTACACCTAGTCCTTCCTAACAAAGTTGCCAAAGAGGAAGAACACCACTCAGGGATTTCACAATGAGGCCAATGGTGAATTTTAAACAGTTACAGAGTTTAATGGCTATGATAGTAGAAAACAAAGGATTTACTCCAAAATACTAACCTAAATTACAGAGTGAAAAGAAGGAAGCCTGTACAGAATAGAAGGAAGCCTGTACAGAATATAAATATTCCAAAACATGCATCCTGTTTGCAATAAGGCACTCAAGTAAAACTGCAAAACGTGGCAAAGAAATACATTTTATGTCCTGAATACGAAGCATTATGTTTGGGGCAAATCCAACACAACACATCACTGAGTACCACTCTTCATATTTTCAAGCATGGTGGTGGCTGCATCATGTTATGGGTATGCTTGTCATCGGCAAGGATTAGGGAGTTTTTTTAGGATGAAAAAAAAAACGGAATAGAGCTAAGCACAGGCAAAATCCTAGAGGAAAACCCGGTTCAATCCGCTTTCCAACAGACACTGGGAGACAAATTCAGCTTTCAGCAGGACAATTACCTAAAACAGATGTTTTAAAAAGATTGTCAAAATATTGAACAATCCAGGTGTGCAAAGCTCGCTGCCAAAGGTTCTAACCTGTATTTAGTCAGGGGTGTGAATACATATGTAAATGAGATATTTCTTTATTTCATTTACAATAAATTAGCAAAAATGTCTAAAAACATGTTTTTGCTTTGTCATTATGGGGTATTGTATGTAGATAGGTAAGGGGGAAAAAACTATTGAAACCATTTTGAATTGAGGCTGTAACATAACAAAATGTGGAAAAGGTCAAGGGGTATGAATACTTTCTGAAGGCACTATAACTAGAGATCTGGAAGTTTTTTACTTTATGGTCTTTAGTTTCTCTTTCTTTTTTACCTGGCTGAATATATGAATAAAATTAGTGGGTGACAAAAAGATAAACATTGAGAACTTCTAACCTAACTTTTTATGCAAGCTGTCTGTTTCCATGGTTTTGATTTCTAGGTTATGTGTAAATGTTAACATTCTCAAAGGTATTTTTTTTTTATGTAGGCTACAAAATATAGTTATTTGGTTTCTTTATGCATTTTACTACCAAATATATTTAATTTGAGTGATATAGTGTTGAAATCAGCAGTAAGCATCTAGGAATCCTAAAGTCTGCCCTCAAATGCCTTTTCACCGTATCTTTTTACAGTAGCTGTGTGTACATGTGCATGTGCATCTGCCTATGCGCATCTACCTCATTCTCTTGCTTCTGGCCATGTGAGCTCACTCCCCCGCATTCCCTGCAGCTTCTGGTCAGTAATAACATTGTAAACTGCCTCTCATCTCTCTTCTTATCTCTCGTCTTCACAGCTTCTCCAACTTCATGCATGAGACTGTCAGGGACCTGGCGCCGCAGTGCAAGGTCACTTTCATCCAATCAGAGGATGGTAGTGGGAAGGGGGCAGCTCTCATAACGGCGGTGGCCTGTCGCATCCGAGACGCTGGGCAATGCTGAGTGGGGGAGTTCTGGGTACGCTCAGGACAAGGGTTGTCTCCCAAAAATGGCACCCTATTTCCTATGTAGTGCACTACATTTGATCAGAGACTTTGGTCAAAAGTAGTGTACTATATAGGGAATAGGGGGCCATTTGGGACTCATGAAGGACTGTATCACAACAGGGACAGCACAGGATGACAAAGGGATACTGGAAAAGGAGCGCAACGGACTTCTTACTGACAGATTTGCTGGGCCACATCGCATCTGTTAAGCAAATGATGTCATGTTCACAAGCCTGCATCACCAGTTTTTTTTGTACTATTTTATTTGATTATTGTTGTGTGTGTCCGTTTGTCTATGTTTGAGAGAGCGTGTGTGGGTGTGAACGTGTTGTGAGCGGTGGGGTAGGAGATGGTGTGTTTGTAAGAGAAAGTGCGTAGCAGATGGGCCACATTAAATAGGGACTTTGCAGAGAATTCTTGAGGCTGTTATTGCTGCCAAAGGTGCTTCAACATAGTACTGAGTAAAGGGTCTAAATACTTTTTATTTCAGCTTTTTATTTTTAATACATTTGCAAAAGTGTCTAAAAACCTGTTTTTGCTTTGTCATTATGGGGTGGGGTATTGTGTGTAGATTGATGAGGGGGAATAAACGAATCAATTTTAGAATAAGGTTGGAAAAAGTCAAGGGGTCTGAATACTTTTCGAATGCACTGTATAAGTGACTTTGTTGAGCTTCGCAATACATTTGAGATAGTTTTGGATCATTTGCACATGATGCGCGAAAAATGCTAATATCGGTTCAATGACTTGGTTCCGTGCCACAAATGCGTAAATATTAGCATGTGGAAACAGTGCCAGGGTAACTAAACTAAAGCATGGATTGCTGTCATACTGCATCCATAGACTGCTAAAAGGGTAAGGAAACTATTGTGTAATTTTTTTAAACTATCTCTTTAAGTACTTGAACGATTTTGAATAGTACTTGAACCCAGGTCTGGGAGTAACCACTAACATAATAGAATAAATGGCGCCGGAGAAGAAGGCTGACGTTTTACGTGTCCCCAACCGATTGTGTTTCTTCGTTCGTTTATTTGTGTTTAACTTTTTTTAAACTTATATTGTACATAATGTTGCCGCTACCGTCTCTTATGACCGAAAATAACTTCTGGACATCAGGACTGTGATTACTCACCACGGACTGGCAGAATCCTTTTTTTCTTTTAACGAGTGACGAGCCCGATGCGAATGATATACTGCTTTCTCGGGAACAGGCCCAGATCCTCGTGATTTGCGTGAAGAAGAGGTGGAGAAAAAGGGGTCAGAGGGCGGGCTGCCTTCTGAGAATTCATAGGCGATTGAATAAACCCCCACTTCCTTCCATTCTGCTAGCAAACATGCAATCTTTGGAGAATAAAATCAATGACCTACGCGGAAGATTAAACTACCAGCGGTACATTCAAAACTGTAATATCTTATGCTTCAAGGAGTCGTGGCTGAACGATGACACTATCAACATACAGCTGGCTAGTTATACGCTGTACCGGCAGGATAGAATAGCGGCGTCTGGTAAGACAAGGGGCAGCGGACTATGTATTTTTGTAAATAACAGCTGGTGCAAGATTTCTAAGGGAGTCTCAAGCTATTGCTCGCCTGAGGTAGAGTATCTCATGATAAACTGTAGACCACACTATCTACCTAGAGAGTTTTCATCTGTATTTTTTTGTATCTGTTTACATACCACCACAGACTGAGGCTGGCACAAAGACAGCATTGAATGAGCTGCATTCCGCCATAAGCAAACAAGAAAATGCTCACCCAGAGGCAGCGCTCCTAGTAGCCGGGGACTTTAATGCAGGGAAACATAAATCCGTTTTACCAAATTTCTATCAGCATGTTAAATGTTCAACCAGAGGGAAAAAACTCTGGACCACCTTTACTCCACACACAGAGACGCATCCAAAGCTCTCCTTTGCCTCCATTTGGCAAATCTGACCATAATTCTATCCTCCTGATTCCTGCTTACAAGCAAAAATTAAAGCAGGAAGCACCAGTGACTAGATCAATAAAAAAATGGTCAGATGAAGCAGATGCTAATCTACAGGACTGTTTTGCTAGCACAGATTGAAATATGTTCCGGAATTCCTCTGATGGCATTGAGGAGTACACCACATCCGTCATTGGCTTCATCAATAAGTGCATCGATGCTTCTACACCTGCATTGCTTGCTGGGTTTTAGGCAGGGTTTCTGTACAGCACTTTGTGACATCAGCTGATGTAAGAAGGGCTTTATAAATAAATTTGATTGATTGATTGATCGATGACGTCGTCTCCACAGTGACCGTACGTACATACTTCAACCAGAAGCCATGGATTACAGGCAATATCCGCACTGAGCTAAAGCTGCCGCTTTAAAGGAGTGGGACTCTAACCCGGAAGCTTATAAGAAATCCCGCTATGCCCTCTGACGAACGATCAGACAGGCAAAGCGTCAATACAGGACTAAGATCGAATCGTATTACACCGGCTCTGACACTCGTCGGATGTGGCAGGGCTTGCAAACCATTACAGACTACAAAGGGAAGCACAGCCAAGAGCTGCCCAGTGACACAAGCCTACCAGATGAACTAAACTACTTCTATGCTCGCTTCGAGGCAAATAACACTGAAACATGCATGAGAGCACCAGCTATTCCGGACGACTGTGATCATGCTCTCCGCAGCCAATGTGAGTGAGGCCTTTAAACAGGTCAACATTCACAAGGCCGCAGGGCCAGACGGATTACCAGGACGTGTACTGCGAGCATGCGCTGACCAACTGGCAAGTGTCTTCACTGACATTTTCAACCTCTCCCTGTCTGAGTCTGCAGACCACCATAGTGCCTGTGCCCAAGAACGCTAAGGTAACCTGCCTAAATGACTACTGACCCGTAGCACTCACGTCTGTGGTCATGAAGTGCTTTGAAAGGCTGGTCATGGCTCACATCAACACCATTATCCCAGAAACCCTAGACCCACTCCAATTTGCATACCGCCCCAACAGATCCACAGATGATGCAATCTCTATTGCACTCCACACTGCCCTTTCCCACCTGGACAAAAGGAACACCTATGTGAGAATGCTATTCATTGACTACAGCTCAGCGTTCAACACCATAGTGCCCTCAAAGCTCATCACTAAGCTAAGGACCCTGCAACTGGATCCTGGATTTCCTGACAGGCTGCCCCCAGATGGTAAGGGTAGGTAACAACACATCCACCATGCTGATTCTCAACACAGGGGCCCCTTAAGGGTGCGTGTTCAGTCCCCTCCTGTACTCACTGTTCCCTCATGACTGCACGGCCAGGCACGAATCCAACACCATCATTATGTTTGCCGATGACACAACAGTGCTAGGCCTGATCACCGACAATGACAAGACAGCCTATAGGGAGGAGGTCAGAGACCTGGCCGAGTGGTGCCAGGACAATAACTTCTCCCTCAACGTGATCAAGACAAAGGAGATGATTGTGGACTACAGGAAAAAGAGGCCCGAGCACGCCCCCATTCTCATCGACGGGGCTGTAGTGGCCCAGGTTGAGAGCTTCAAGTTCCTTGGTGTCCACATCGCCCACAAACTAACATGGTCCAAGCACACCAAGACAGTCTTGAAGAGGTCACGACAAAACATTTTCCTCCTCAGGAGACTGAAAAGATTTGGCATGGGTTCTCAGATCCTCAAAAGGTTCTACAGCTGCACCATCAAGAGAATCCTGACCGGTTGCATCACTGCCCTGTATGAGGCCAACAACTGCTTGGCCTCCGTCCGCAAGGCACTACAGAGGGTAGTGCGAATGGCCCAGTACATCACTGGGGCCAAGCTTCCTGCCATCCAGGACCTCTATACCAGACGGTGTCAGAGGTAGGCCCTAAAAATGGTCAAAGACTCCAGCCACCCTAGTCATAGACTGTTCTCTCTGCTACCACACGGCAAGCTGTACCTGAGCGCCAAGTCTAGGTCCAAGAGGCTTCTAAACAGCTTCTACCCCCAAGCCATAAGACTCCTGAACATCTAGTCAAATGACTCGCCAGACTATTTGCTTTGCCCCTCCCCCCCTCTTTTACACCGCTGCTACTCTGTTATCATCTATGCAGTCACTTTAATAACTCGACCTACATATTACCTCAACTAACCGACTAATTTACTCTGTGACTGGTACCCCCCTGTATATAGTATCGCTTTTGTTATTTTACTGCTGCTCTTTACTTACTTGTTACTTTTATTTCTTATTCTTATCCATATTTTTTTAAACTGCATTGTTGGTTAGGGGCTCGTAAGTAAGCATTTCACTGTAATACCTGTAATACCTGTTGTATTCGGTACATGTGACTAATAACATTTGATACAATATAATACTGTACTCATCATTGATGCCTAGAACACTGTTACAACTATAACAGTGCATACATTTATTCTACACTGAACAAATATATACTGAACAAAAATATAAACACATGTAAAGTGTTGGTCCCATTTTTCATGAGCTGAAATAAAACAATCCTAGAAAAGGCTAATGTATCTCAACTTTTGTGTACCAATTTGTTTACATCCCTGTTAGTGAGCATTTCTCCTTTGCCAAGATAATCCATCCACCTGACAGGTGTGGCATATCAATAAGCTGATTAAACAGCATGATCATTACACAGTTGCACGTTGCACTGGGGACAATAAAAGGCCACTTTAAAATATGTTTTTTTCACATGACACAATGGCACAGATGTCTCAAGTTTTGAGGGAACATGCAATTGGCATGCTCACTGCAGGAATTTACAACATAGCTGTTTAATTTAATGTTAATTTCTCTATCATAAACTGCCTCCAAAGTCGTTTTAAAGAATTTGTCAGTATGTCCAACTGGCCTCACATCCGCAGACATTGTGCAACCACGCCAGCCCAGGACCTCCAAATCAAATTTTAGTGGTCACATACACATATTTAGCAGATGTTATTGCGGGTGTAGTGAAATGCTTGTATTCCTAGCTCCAACAGTGCAGTACTATCTAAAAACTATTCACAACAATACACATAAATCTAAAAGTAAAAGAATGGAATTAAGAAATATATAAATATTAGATTGAGTAATGTTGGAGTGGCATTGACTAAAATACAGAAGAATAGAATACAGTATATACTGTACATATGAGATATTAAATTGACTAGTGTTCCATTATTAAAGTTGCCAGTGATTCCAAGTTTGTAACGGCTATTGTAGAGAGGGGACCAAAGCACAGTGTGTTGAGTGCTCATGATGATAATTTATTATAACTCAAAATACTGAAGCAAAATAACAAAGAGAAAAAACGACAGCGCACAGTTCTGGCAGGTACAGAGACTAAACAGAAAACAACTGCCTACAAACACAGGTGAAAAAAAAAAACTACTTAAGTATGATCTCCAATTAGAGACAACGAGGACCAGCTGCCTCCAATTGGAGATCATCCCAAAAAACAACAACATAGAAATGGAAACCTAGAACTTAAACCTAGAAATACAAAACATAGAAAACCACAAAACACCCCCTGTCACACCCTGACCTACTCTACCATAGAAAATCACATCTTACTATGGTCAGGACGTGACGAAGTCAAGTCTATGGGGCGGCAGGTATCCTAGTAGTTAGAGCATTGGACTTGTAACTGAAAGATCGAAGCCCCGAGCTGACAAGGTAAAAATCTGTCGTTCTGCCCATGAACAAGGCAGTTAACCCACTGTTCCTAGGCCGTCATTGAAAATAAGAATTTGTTCTTAACTGACTTGCCTAGTTAAATAAAGGTAAAAAAAAATCTATAAATATAGGACAGCAGCTTCTAAGGTGCAGGGTTGCGTAACCGGGTATAAGCTGGCTATTTAACAGTATGATGGCCTTAAGATAGCTTTTTAGTCTCTCGGTCCCAGCTTTGATGCACCTGAACTGACCACGCCTTCTGGATGTTAGCGGGGTGAACAGGCAGTGGCTCGGGTGGTTGATGTCCTTGTTGATCATTTTGGCCTTCCTGTGACATCGGGTGCTGTAGGTGTCCTGGAGGGCAGGTAGTTTGCCCCCAGTGATGCTTTGGGCAGACCGCACCACCCTCTGGAGAGCCCTGTGGTTGCGGGCTGTCCAGTTGCTGTACCAGGCGGTGATACAGCCCGACAGGATGCTCTCAATTGTGCATCTTTCAAAGTTTGTGAGGGTTTTAATGGGCAAGCCTTCTTCACCATGCTGTCTGTGTTGGTGGACCATTTCAGATCATCAGTGATGTGTATGCCGAGGAACTTGAAACTTTCCACCTGCTCTACTGTGGTCCCATCGATGTGGATAGGGTCGTCCACGATCAGTCCTCGATCAGTCCACTGCAGTCCACGATCAGCTCCTTTGTTTTGTTGATGTTGAGTGAGATGTTATTTTCCTGGCACCAATCTCCCAGGGCTCTCACTTCATCCCTGTAGGCTGTCTCGTCATTGTTGGTAATCAGGCCTACTACTTTTGTGTCGTCTGCAAACTGGATGTATGAGTTGGAGGCGTTCATGGCCATGCAGTCATGGATGAACAGGAAATATAGGAGGTGGCTGAGAACGCACCCTTGTGAGGCCCCTGTGTTGACGATCAGCAAAGTGTAGGTGTTGTTTCCTACCTTCACCACCTGGGGGCGCCCGTCAGGAAGTCCAGGACCCAGTTGCACAGGGCGGGGGTCAGGGTACTATGGTGTTGAATGCTGAGCTATAGTCAATGAACAGCATTCTTACATATGTATTCCTCTTGTCTAGATGGGATAGGACAGTGTGCAGTGTGATGGCGATTGCATCGTCTGTGGATCTATTGGGGTGGTAAGCAAATTTAAGTGGGTCTAGGGTGACAGGTAAGGTAGGTTGAGGTGATATGATCCTTGACTAGTCTCTCAAAGCGCTTCATGATAACAGAAGAGAGTGCTATGGGGCAATAGTCATTTAGTTCAGTTACCTTTGCTTTCTTGGGTACAGGAACTATGGTGGCCATCTTTAAAAAAATATATATTTAACCTTTATTTAACCAGGTAGGCTAGTTGAGAACAAGTTCTCATTTACAACTGCGACCTGGCCAAGATAAAGCAAAGCAGTTCGACACATACAACAACACGGAGTTACACATAGAATAACAAACATACAGTCAATAATACAGTAGAAAAAGTCTATATACAGGGTGTGCAAATGAGGTAAGATAAGTGAGGTAAGGCAAATAGGCCATAGTGGCGAAGTAATTACAATATAGCAATTAAACACTGGAGTGATAGATGTGCAGAAGATGAATATGCAAGTAGAGATACTGGGGTGCGAAGGAGCAAAATAAATAAATACAGTATGCGGAAGAGGTAGTTGAATGGTCTATGTACAGGTGCAGTGGGCTGCTCTGACAGCTGGTGCTTAAAGTTAGTGAGGGAGATATGAGTCTCCAGCTTCAGTGATTTTTGCAGTTCGTTCCAGTCATTGGCAGCAGAGAACTGGAAGGAAAGGTGGCCAAGGGAGGAATTGGCTTTGGGCGTAACCAGTGAAATATACCTGCTGGAGCGCGTGCTACGGGTGGGTGATGCTTCGGTGACCAGTGAGCTGAGACAAGGCGGGGCATTACCTAGCAAAGACTTATAGATGACCTGGAGCCAGTGGGTTTGGCGACGAGTATTAAGTGAGGGCCAGCCAACGAGAGCGTACAGGTCGCAGTGGTGGGTTGTATATGGGGCTTTGGTGACAAAACGGATGGCACTGTGATAGACTGCATCCAATTTGCTGAGTAGACTGTTGGAGGCTATTTTGTAAATGACATCGCCAAAGTCGAGGATCGGTAGTATAGTCAGTTTTACGAGGGTATGTTTGGCAGCATGAGTGAAGGATGCTTTGTTGTGAAATAGGAAGCCGATTCTAGATTTAATTTTGGATTGGAGATGCTTAATGTGAGTCTGGAAGGAGAGTTTAGTCTAACCAGACACCTAGGTATTTGTAGTTGTCCACATATTCTAAGTCAGAACCGTCCAGAGTAGTGATGCTGGACGGGCGGGCAGGTGTGGGCAGCGATCAGAGAGCATGCATTTAGTTTTATTTGCATTTAAGAGCATTTTGAAGCATGTGGGAACAGCAGACTAGGATAGGGAGAGATTGAATATTTCCGGTCACAACTTGTGGACTTGTTTACGTGCTGCTGTGCGGTTTGTTGCAGAATTTGGAACGGAAATGGCGCTACACCAAATTGGAAGTCTTCCAATTAGCTTGGAAAGACCGTACCTTGCGTATCAAAGAGCCCTCACTGCTGCTCGATCGTCCTATTTTTCCAACTTAATTTAGGAGAACAAGAACAATCCCCAAAACATGTTTGATACTGTCGCAAAGCTAACTTAAAAGCAGCATTCCCCAAGACAGGATGGCTTTCATTTCAGCAGTTATAAATTCATCAACTTCTTTGACGAAAAGATCATGATCATTTGAAAACAAATGACAGACTCCTCTTTAAATCTGCATATTTCTCCAAAGCTCAGTTGTCCTGAGTCTGCACAACTCTGCCAGGACCTAGGATTAAGGGAGACACTCAAGTGTTTTAATAATATATCTCTTGACACATTGATGAAAATAGTAATGGCCTCTAAACCTTCAAGCTGCATACTGGAACCTATTCCAACTAAACTACTGAAAGAGCTGCTTCCTGTGCTTGGCCCTGATATGTTCAACATAATAAACGCCTCCATATCAACCGGATGTGTTCCAAACTCACTCAAAGTGGCAGGAATAAAGCCTCTCTTGAAAAAGCCAAATCTTGACCAAGAAAATATGTAAAACTATCGACCAATATTGAATCTCCCATTTCTCTCAAAACATTTTGAGAAAGCTGATGTGCAGCAAATTGCTGCCTTCCTGAAGACAAACAATGTATACAAAACTTTTCAGTATGGTTTTAGACCCCTTTATAGCACTGAGACTGCACTTGTGAAGGTGGTAAAGTACCTTTTAATGGCATCAGACCAAGGCTCTGCATCTGTCATCGTGCTCCTAGACCTTAGTGCTGCTTTTGATACCATCGATCACCACATTCTTTTGAAGAGATTGGAAACCCAAATTGGTCTACACAGACAAGTTCTGGCCTGGTTTAGATCTTATCTGTCGGAAAGATATCAGTTTGTCTCTGTGGATAGTTTGTCCTCTGACAAATCAACTGTAAATGTGGCGTTCCTCAAAGTTCCATTCTAGGACCACTATTGTTTTCACTATATATTTTACCTTTTGGCGATGTAATTCGGAAAACATAATGTTAACTTTCACTGCTATGCGGACGATACACAGCTGTACATTTCGATGAAACATGGTGAAGCCCCAAAATTGCCCTCCCTGGAAGCCTGTGTTTCAGACATAAGGGAGTGGATGGCGGCAAATGGAACAAAGAGATCTTCTGTTGGATCTGACAATTCATCTTGATAGTTGTACAGTTGTCTTAAATAAAACTATGAAGGACCTTGGCATTACTCTGGACCCTGATCTCTCTTTTCACGAACATATCAAGACTGTTTCAAGTACAGCTTTTTTCCATCAATGTAACATTGCAAAAATCAGAAACTTTCTGTCCAAAAATGATGCAGAAAAATGTATCCATGCTTTTGTCACTTCTAGATTAGACTATTGCAATGCTCTACTTTCCGGATACCCAGATAAAGTACTAAATAAACTTCAGTTAGTGCTAAACACGGCTGCAAGAATCTTGACTAGAACCAACAAAGTTGATCATATTACTCCAGTGCTAGCCCCCTACACTGGCTTCCTGTTAAGGCAAGGGCTGATTTCAAGGTTTTACTACTAACCTACAAAGCATTTCATGGGCTTGCTCCTACCTATCTTTCCGATTTGGTCCTGCTGTACATAAACTCAGCAAAAAAAGAAACATCCCTTTTTCAGGACCCTGTAAAAATCTGAATAGCAGCACAGATCTTCATTATAAAGGGTTTAAACACTGTTTCCCATGCTTGTTCAATGACCCATAAACAATTCATGAACATGCACCTGTGGAACTGTCGTTAAGACACTAACAGCTTACAGATGGTAGGCAATTAATGTCACAGTTATGAAAACTTAGGACACTAAAGAGGCCTTTCTACTGACTCTGAAAAACACCAAATGAAAGATGCCCAGGGTCCCTGCCCATCTGCGTGAATGTGCCTTAGGGGCATGAGGACTGCAGATGTGGCCAGGGCAATAAATTGCAATGTCCGTACTGTGGGACGCCTAAGACGACGCTACAGGGAGACAGGACAGACAGCTGATTGTCCTCGCAGGGGCAGACCACGTGTAACAACACCTGCACAGGATCGGTATATCTGAACATCACACCTGCGGGACAGGTACAGGATGGCAACAACAACTGTTCGAGTTACACCAGGAACGTACAGTCCTTCCATCAGTGCTCAGACTGTCCGCAATAGGCTGAGAGAGGCTGGACTGAGGGCTTGTAGGCCTGTTGTAAGGCAGGTTCTCACCAGACATCACCGGCAACAACGTTGCCTACGGGCACAAACCCACCGTCACTGGACCAAACAGGACTGGCAAAAAGTGCTCTTCACTGGTCGGATTCGCATTTATCGTCGAAGGTGGAGGTGGAGGGTCCTTCATGGTCTGGGGCAGTGTGTCACATCGTCATCGGACTGACTTTGTTGTCATTGCAGGCAATCTCAACGCTGTGCGTTACAGGGAAGACATCCTCCTCCCTCATGCAGTACCCTTCCTGCAGGCTCATCCTGACATGACCCTCCAGCATGACAATGCCACCAGCCATACTGCTCGTTCTGTGCGTGATTTCCTGCAAGACAGGAATGTCAATGTTCTGCCATGGCCAATGAAGAGCCCGGATCTCAATCCCATTGAGCACGTCTGGGACCTGTTGGATCGGAGGGTGAGGGCCAGGGTAATTTCCCCCAGAAATGTCCGGGAACTTGCAGGTGCCTTGGTGGAAGAGTGGGGTAATATCTCACAGCAAGAACTGGCAAATCTGGTGCAGTCCATGAGGAGGAGATGCACTGCAGTACTTAATGCAGCTGGTGGCCACACCAGATACTGACTTTTGATTTTGACTCCCCCCCTTTGTTCAGGGACACATTATTCCATTTCTGTTAGTCACATGTCTGTGGAACTTGTTCAGTTTATGTTTCAGTTGTTGAACCTTATGTTCATACAAATATTTACACGTTAAGTTTGCTGAAAATAAACGCAGTTGACAGTGAGAGGACGTTTCTTTTTTTGTTGAGTTTACCTACACGTGCGCTACGGTCACAAGATGCAGGCCTCCTTATTATCCCTAGAATTTCTAAGCAAACAGCTGGAGGCTTTCTCCTATAGAGCTCCATTTTTATGGAATGGTCTGCCTATCCATGTGAGAGACGCAGATTCGGTCTCGACCTTTAATTCTTTATTGAAGACTCATCTCTTCAGTAGGTCCTATGATTGAGTGTAGTCTGGCCCAGGTGCGTGAAGGTGAACGGAAAGGCACTGGAGCGACGAACCACCCTTGCTGTCTCTGCCTGGCCGGTTCCCCTATTTCCACTGGGATTCTCTGCCTCTAACCCTATTACAGGGGCTGAGTCACTGGCTTACTGGTGCTCTTCCATGCCGTCCCTAGGAGGGATGCGTCACTTGAGTGGGTTGAGTCACTGACATGATCTTCCTGTCCAGGTTGGCACCCCCCTCGGGTTTGTGCCATGGGGGAGATCTTCATGGGCTATACTCGGCCTTGTCTCAGGGTAGTAAGTTGGTGGTTGAAGATATCCCTCTAGTGGTGTGGGGGCTGATTTTTGGCAAAGTGGGTGAGGAAATATCCTGCCTGTTTGGCCCTGTTCGGCGGTGTCGTCGGACAGGGCCACAGTGTCTTCCGAACTCTCCTGTCTCAGCTCCAGTATTTATGCTGCAATAGTTTATGTGTCGGGGGATAGGATCAGTCTGTTATATCTGGAGTATTTCTCCTGTCTTATCCGGTGTCCTGTGAGAATATAAGTATTCTCCCTCTAACTCTCTCTCTTTCTCTCTTTTCTCTCTTTTCTCCTCTTGGAGGACCTGAGCCCTAGGACCATGTCTCAGGACGACCTGGCCTGATGACTCCTTGCTATCCCCAGTCCACCTGGTCGTGCTGCTGCTCCAGTTTCAACTGTTCTGCCTGCAGCAATGGAACCCTGACCTGTTCACCGGACGTGCTGACCTGTTCATCGGACGTGCTACCTTGTCCCGGACCAGCGGTTTTCGACTCTCTCTCTCTCTCTACCATACCTGCTGTGTCTAACTCTGAATGATCAGCTATGAAAAGCCAACTGACATTTACTCCTGAGGTGCTGACCTTTTGCATCCTCTACAACCACTGTGATTATTATTATTTGACCCTGCTGGTCATCTATGAATGTTTGAACATCTTGGCCATGTACTGTTATAATCTCCACCCGGGACAGCCAGAAGAGAACTGGCCACCCCTCAGACCCTGTTTCCTCTCTAGGTTTCTTCCTAGGTTCCTGCCTTTCTAGGGAGTTTTTCCTAGCCACCGTGCTTCTACATCTGCATTGCTTGCTGTTTGGTGTTTTAGGCTGGGTTTCTATATAGCACTTTGTGACATCGGCTGATGTAGAAAGAGCTTTATAAATAAATTTGATTGAATATGTCCGTAAACACACCGGCCAGCTGGTCTGCGCATGCTCTGAGGACGCGGTTAGGGATGTTGTCTGGGCCGGCAGCCTTGCGAGGGTTAACAAGCTTAAATGTCTTACTCACATTGGCCATGGAGAAGGAGAGCCCAAAGTCCTTGGTAGCGGGCCGCGTTGGTGGCACTGGGTTATCCTCAAAGCGGGCAAAGAAGGTGTTTATCTTGTCCGGAAGCAAGAGTAGAAGACCACTCCGAGTACCTCTCCTTTTGGGTCGGCTTCTGGAATCAGTTCAATTGCCCTGGGGGGAGCAAACAAAGGATCCGCTTCGGGAAAGTCGTATTCCTGATCGTAATGCTGTTAGTGCTGGTGAGTTGCCGCCGCTCTGATATCCAATAGTTCTTCCCGGCTGTATGTAATAAGACAAAAATGTTCCTGGGCTAAGAATGTTAGAAATAATATATAAAAAAACTAAATACGGCAAAGTTAACTGAGAGAAAGAAGCGAGGTAACCCTCTCTGTCGGCGCCATCTTTGTCATAGAACAGATCTACTCCTTCTTAGGCTTGCTTTAAATGACAACTCACATTTCTATGAAAATTTGGTCGGGTCGCCCAAAAAGTTACATATTGCAGCTTTATGTACTTTTAAATTACAAGGCAATGTATTTCTCAGAGACCAGTATACTTTATGAAGGAATAATATTTATTATGAAAAATTACCAAGGTTAAAGGTCCAATGCAGATGTTTTTTTTTATCTCAATATCAAATCCTTTCTTGGTAACAATTAAGTACTATGATTGTTTTGAATTAAAATGGTCAAAAATAGCTTCTTAACAAAGAGCAATTTCTCAAATAATAATTTTTGCTAGGACTGTCTGGGAGTGGTCTCAGTTGGGAGGGGAAAACTGCAAACTAGGGGATTGGAACTCTCTTTCTTATTGGTCTATTCACTAATTTACCACCTTGTGATGTCACCAGGCAGGCCAAAACTCCATCCCACAAAAACAGACAGGCATTTCAGCAGTCTTTTCAAACAGCTCTCAAACTAAAAGGGCATTATCATATTTTTCACAGAATTATTACAACCTCATAGTTCGGAAATATATATAAAACACTGGAAAATCACGTTTTTGACTGCACTGAGAAAGAAATGGGATAGGATATTTCTATAGCATTTTATTAAATGGACAAAAGAGGAGCAGTAATTTGAAAGTCCTAATTATGAACAGAGACAGGAATTTCAAGGACAAAAATAGGCAATAATAATCAAAGTAACAAATACAGATTACACAGTTAAATCAGGGAAAAGACTAGATGAGATGAAGCTAGACAACTCATATGTATATCTGTCTGCACCAAAGGGTCTTCAGAGAACTCTCCATGCACGCAGAGCCCGAAAAGGAAATTCCAGTAGTCCAAATAGAATTCCACAAGGTCCCCACTGGAGTGGCCTTGTATTGTTCTTTGGTTCATAAATGACAGCAACCATGTCTGGTCGCCAAACTGAACCCGAGGTGCTGTTTCAATCCATTTTGTAGTTCTGCGACAGGAAGAGATAAGGCCTCCGTTTAGGAGAGCTGTGATTGGTTAAGGTGAGGGAAGGGTTCCGCATGACTGCAAGAGTGTTTGTACGCTTTCATAAAATCTTTATACGTTTGAGTCAAGACGGTCCGATGGTACAGATATCAAACAGTATACTTTTCCGTGGACCAATAAGGGTAAGACCTGTTAATGGCAGGAAAACATTACAACACATTCTAAATACAGTGTTATTAAACACACATCTCAACACTTTTGTAATAATCATTGCACCGAACAGAATGGCTGACGTTTTACGGGATCCTAACCAACTGTGCTATTTTGTTTGTTTTTTCACATTGTTTGTAACTTATTATGTACATAAAGTTGCTGCTACCACATCTTATGACCGAAAAGAGCTTCTGTACATCAGAACAGCGATTTTTCACCTCGAACTGGACGAAGATTTTGTCTTTAATGAGTCTGACGCGAAGGATATACTGCTTTCCAGAGAACAGGTCCAAATCCCTGTCATTCACGTGAAGAAAAGGCTGAGATACCGAAGGAGAAGGTTGGGATGCCTTGATAGGATGCGTAGGCGAGTGAGTAAATTGCCATTACCATTGGTTCTATTGGCCAACGTGCAATCACTGGAAAACAAACTCAATGATCTACGTTCGAGACTATCCTACCAACTAGACATTCAAAATTATAATATCTTACGTTTCACCGAGTCGTGGCTGAACGACGACATGGATAATATAAAGCTGGGTGTTTTTTCTGTGTATCGCCAGGACAGAGTAGCTACGTCTGGTAAGACGAGGAGTGGGGGTGTGTCTATAAGTCAATAACTGCTGGTGCACGATATCTAATGTTAAAGACATTTCAAGGTACTGCTTGCTTGAGGTAGAGTACCTCATGATAAGCTGTAAACCACACTATCTACCAACAGAGTTCTCATCTATATTATTCATAGCTGTCTATATACCACCACAAACCAATGCTGGCACTAAGACTGCACTCAACAAGCTGTATAAGGCCATAAGCAAACAAGAAAATGCTCATCCAGAAGCGGTGCTCCTAGTGGCCGTGGACTTTAATGCAGGCAAACTTAAATCCGCTTTACCACATTTCTACCAGCATGTCACATGTGCAACAAGAGGGAAAAAATTCTAGACCACCTTTACTTCACACACATAGAAGCATACAAAGCTCTCCCTCGCCCTCCATTTGGCAAATCTGACCATAACTCTATACTCCTGATTCCGGCTTACAAGCAAAAACTAAAGCAAGAAGTACCAGTGACTCGCTCAATACGGAAGTGTTCCGATGACGCGGATGCTACGCTACAGGACTGTTTTGATAGCACAGACTGGAATATATATGTTCAGTGATTCATCCAATGGCATTGAGGAATACACCACCTCAGTCACCGGCTTCATCAATAAGTGCATTGAGGACGTCGTCCCCACAGTGACCGTATGTACATATCCCAACCAGAAGCCATGGATTACAGGCAACATCAGCACCGAGCTAAAGGGTAGAGCTGCCGCTTTCAAGGAGCGGGACACTAATCCGGACGCTTATGAGAAATCATGCTATTCCCTCAGACGAACCATCAAACAGGCAAAGCGTCAATACAGGACTAAGATTGAATTGTACTACACTGGCTCTGACGTTCGTCGGATGTGGCAGGGCTTGGAAACTATTACGGACTACAAAGGGAAACCCAGCCGCGAGCTGCCCAGTGACTCGAGCCTACCAGACGAGAAAAATATTTTTTATGCTCACTTCGAGACAAGCAACACTGAAGCAGGCACTCTCCGTAGCTGATATGAGCAAGACCTTTAAACAGGTCAACATTCACAAGGCCAGACGGATTATCAGGGCGTGTACTCAGAGCATGCACAGACCAACTGGCAAGTGTCTTCGCTGACATTTTCAACCTCTCCCTGACCGAGTCTGTAGTACCCAAGTTTCAAGCAAACCACCATAGTCCCTGTGCCCAAGAATACGAAGGTAACCTGCATAAATGACTACCGTGCCATATCACTCATGTCAGAAGCTTTGAAGTGCTTTGAAAGGCTGGTCATGGCTCATATCAACACCATCATCCCGGAAAGCCTAGACCACTCCAATTCGCATACTGCTGGGTCCTGAGATCCTCAAAAAGTTCTACAGCTGCACCATCGAGAGCATCATGACTGGTTGCATCACCGCCTGGTACGGCAACTGCTCGTATCTGACCGCAAGGCGCTACAGAGGGTAGTGCGTACATCCAAATACATCACTGGGGCCAAGCTTCCTGCCATCCAGGACCTATATACCAGGCGGTGTCAGAGGAAGGCCCAAAAAATTGTCAAAGACTCCAGTCACCCAAGTCATAGACTTTTCTCTCTGCTACCGCACAGCAAGTGGTACCGAACGCCAAGTCTAGGTCCAAAAGGCTTCTTAACAGCTTCTATACCCAAGCTATAAGACTGCTGAACAGTTAATCAAATGGCCACCCAAACTATCTACATTGACCGCCTCCTTTGTTTTTACACTGCTGCTACTTGCTGTTTATCATCTATGCATAGTCACTTTTCCTCTACCTACATGTACAAATTACCTCGACTACCCTGTACCCCTGCACATTTACTCGGTACCGGGCCCCCTGTATATAGCCTCGTTATTGTTATGCAATTCTACTGTGTTACTTTAGATTCCTGGGAAGGACGATTCCTGCTGGGAACCTGCTAAGAGTCCCTCCCCGCTTCATGGGTTCTCTGGCCAATGAAGAGAGGCCCATGTGTATTGTATTTGCTCTTGTTGTCTGGCGTTGATGTGCAAAGTCAACACTACTCTACAGTAAGTTAGTCTAGCCAGCTATATAAACTTGTAGTAATCATGGTTCAATTACCGACCGGGCAAGCAGGGCAAATGTCCAGGTTCCCTGACCTCCAGGGACCCCAATGGATTTTGTTAGTCACTCTCACTCAGATATTATATTACATTTTTAAATATTATAAGTCATGGCAAAATGTTTATAATTGCAGGAAATGAATTCTAAAACTTACATTTCTTCTCTCTGCCATCAAGAGGGGGGCCACTAAAATGTGTTGCCCGTGAGGTGGTGGGGGCTGCTACAGTACATATGTTCCCTCTATACAGTGCATTTGGAAAGTATTCAGACCCCTTGACTTTTTCCACATTTTGTTACATTACAGCCTTATTCTAAAATTGATAAAATAGTTTTTTCCCCTCATCAATCTACACATAATAACCCATAATGATAACGCAAAAACACATTTTAATTTTTTTGCTAATTTATATAATTAAAAAAAGAAGGAAAATCACATTTACATAAGTATTCAGACTCTTTACTCAGTACTTTGTTGAAGGATCTTTGGCAGCGATTACAGCATTGAGTCTTCTTGGGACTGACTCTACAAGCTTGGCACACCATCTCTTCATTCAAAGACTCAATCATGGACACTCTTGCTGACAGTTGTGGCTGCCTCACGTGATGTATTGTTGTCTCTACCTTCTTGCCCCTTTGTGATGTTGTCTGTGCCCAATAATGTTTGTTCCATGTTTTGTGCTGCTACCATGTTGCTGTCATGTTGTGTTGCTACCATGCTGTGTTGTCATGTGTTGCTGCCATGCTATCATGTTGTCTTAGATACCTCTTTATGTGGTGTTGTGGTGTCTCTCTTGTTGTGATGTCTGTTTAATCCTGTTTTTATTTTTAATCCAAGCCCCTGTCCCCGCAGGAAGCCTTTTGCCTTTTGGTAGGCCGTCATGGTAAATAAGACTTTGTTCTTAAATGACTTGCCTACTTAAATAAAGGTTAAATAAAAAATTACAATTAAAATGGGGGAGTTTCTCCCATTGTTCTCTGCAGATCCACTCAAGCTCTGTCAGCTTTTTTCAGGTTTTTCCAGAGATTTTCGATCGGGTTCAAGTCCGGGCTCTGGCTGGGCCACTTAAGGTCATTTAGAGACTTGTCCCGAAGCCACTGCTGAGTTGTCTTGACTGTGTGCTTAGGGTTGTTGTCCTGTTGGAAGGTCTGAGGTCCTGAGCACTCTGGAGCAGGGTTTTCATCAAGGATCTCTCTGTACTTTGCTACATTCATCTTTGCCATGATCCTGACTAGTTTCCCAGTCCCTGCTGCTGAAAAACATCCCCACAGCATGATGCTGCCACCACCATGCTTCACCGTATGGATGGTGCCAGGTTTCCTCCAGACGTGACGCTTGGCATTCAGGCCAAAGAGTTCAATCTTGGTTTCATCAGACCAGAGAATCTTGTTTCTCATGGTCTGACAGTCTTTAGCAGCCTTTTGGCAAACTCCAAGTGGGCTGTCATGTGCTTTTTACTGAGGAGTAGCTTTTGTCTGGCCACTCTACCATAAAGGCCTGATTGGTGGAGTGCTGCAGAGATGGTTGTCCTTCTGGAAGGTTCTCCCATCTCCACAGAGTAACTCTAGAGCTCTGTCAGAATGATCATCAGGTTCATGGTCACCTCCCTGACCAAGGCCCTTCTCCCCTATTGGTCAGTTTGGCCGTTCGGCCAGCTCTAGGATGAGTCTTGGTGGTTCAGAACGTCTTCAATTTAAGAATGATGGAAACCACTGTGTTCTTGGGGACCTTCAATGCTGCAGACATTATTTGGTACCCTTCCCCAGATCTGTGCCTCGACACTATCCGGTCTTGGCGCTCTACGGACAATTTCTTCGACCTCATGGCTGTTTTTTTCACTGTCAACTGTGGGACCTTATATAGACAGATGAGTGCCTTTCCAAATCATGTCCAATCAATTGAATTGACCACAGGTGGACTCCAATCAAGTTGTAGAAACATCTCAAGGATGATCATGGAAACAGGATGCATCTGAGCTCAATTTTGAGTCTAATAGCAAAGGGTCTGAATACTTTAGTAAATATGGCATTTCTGTTTTTGCTTCGTCATTATGGGGTATTGTGTGTAGTTTGCTGAGGATTAAAAAAGATCAATTTTAGAATAAGGCTGTAACGTAACAAAATGTGGAAAAATTCTAAGTGTCTGAATACTTTCTGAAGGCACCGTATAACATCAGCACAGGAGAAGTAAACAACAGTCAGAATGAATGGTAGAGACAAACTTTTTTCCATTCTGTTGAAAAATTGAATCTATGGTATTGATATACTGAATGGTAAATATTGTGTTATTATATGGTGTCTCTTGTTTAAGGCTAAAGGGAGTACAAGCCTGAAGTTTACTGTCTTGCCTTGGGAAACAAGTTGACAACTCAACCAAATGTAAATCAAAACAATACGTTGAAATGACGTCTGTGCCCAGTGGGAACATTGGAAGGAATCAATACAAAGCGGTATCAAGGTCTAATGGCATTGGCAATATTGTTATATTACCAACCCTTTATGTCATATTGAAAATGGACAACATAATGTATTCCTTTTACAAATAAGATACTTATACCACATTCGAGCGTAACCAGCATTTTTCTCATATGAATGAGAAAAGAAAAGTGACATACCTGGCATTAACTGTTTCATGCCTAGAAGATTTGTGTGGCACTGACATAGTTACGCTAGACTCTGGAATGTTTTAATGACCACTTATTATCTCTGTCTCATAGACAGACACACTCGAAATAGACCAATGGCCACACTCAATACGAACAGAAATTCCAGGTCACACTAAATCTAATGGGGGTCACTGTGCAGGGTTAGAAATGCAATGTTTGTGGGATGCAAGAGAGAGCATAGAAATGCTACCAAAAATAATTTACTGAAACTTGTTACAAATGATGGAGTCACCTATGATTCACCAAATTATATTTTGAAGGAGGAAGCAAAGTACTTTAAGCATATGTTTTTGTTTGTCTCCTACATCTCCTCTAACCGAAGCTAATTGTAAGGATTTTTTTCTATTAATAATGTAAAATTAACAGCCATAGAGAAAGACTCATGTGAAGGTGAAATTACAGAGGAGGAACTTCTTGATGCAATTAAAGCCTTTAAGTCTGGGAAAACTCCAGGGCTGGATGGCATACCTGCTGAGGTATACCAAACATTTTTTGATACTGTATACTCAGAGAACTGTTATTAGCATGTTTTAATCACTCCTATGTAAATGGTAGATTATCAGACAGTCAACAAGAAGGTCTGATTTCATTATTACTGAAACAGGATACAAGTGGGAAATATAAAGATCCAGTCCATTTAAAGAATTGGAGGCCCCTTACACTTCAGTGATGTGATGAAAATTTCAAGCAACATCTATAGCGCATAGAATTAAAAAGGTATTGTCGGACATTATTCATTCTAATCAGACAGGTTTTTTACATGGACGATACATTGGGCGTAAGGCAAGTACTGGAAACAATAGAACGCTATGAAAAATCTGGGAAACCAGGCCTGCTATTCATAGCGGACTTTGAAAAGGCTTTTGATAAAGTACGACTGGAATTTTTATATAAACGCCTGGAACATTTCAATTTTGGAGAATCTCTTATAAAATGGGTTAAAATTATGTATAGTAACCCTAGGTGTAAAATAGTAAATAATGGTATAGTTTTAAACTGTCAAGAGGAGTAAAACAAGGTGGTCCACTATCGGCATATCTATTTATTATGGCTATTAAAATCAGATCCAACAATAATGTCAAGGGATTAGAAATACAGGGCTTAAAAACAAAGGTGTCATTGTACGCTGATGATTCATGTTTTCTTTTAAATCCACAATTTGGATCCCTCCACAACCTCATAGAGGATCTAGATAATTGTTCTAACCTCTCTGGATTACAACCAAATTATGATAAGTGTACTATATTACATATTGGATCACTGAAAAATACTACTTTTACTTTACCATGTAGTTTACCAATAAAATGGTCTGAAGGTGAAGTGGATATACATATCCAGAAAGAAATTATCAATTAGCCTTTTAAAATGATAAACTTGGATTAGCTAACACAACATGCCACTGGAACACAGCATTGATGGTTGCTGATAATGGTTCTCTGTACGCCTATGTAGATATTCCATAAACAATCTGCCGTTTCCAGCTACAATAGTCATTTATATATATTTACAAAAAAATATATGGGGGATTGGAAGGAAGTGATGCAGACAATTACATTGATGGAATCTACAATCTATCTGCAATATTAAAGCTGATCTACCCCTAATTTAAAAAAAAAAAAATGTAATAACATTTTTTTTTAAAGAGAGCATGTTTGAAAATGATATGACATTCAGCCAATTTGAGGTGTTTAGTCGTGGCTAGATTTGTGATTTATGTTTTGTGCATCTCTTACAAATGTGGTATTCTTGGACAATATGGTTTCATCAAATTCTGCTCACTATTTGAGAATGTACCCACTCCATTCACTGCAATTTTGATAGCAAAATAGCTCAACTATGCCTTTGTCTGAAATGCATAGTACAGCCTTCCCTGTAGCTCAGTTGGTAGAGCATGGTGTTTGCAACGCCAGGGTTGTGGGTTCGATTCCCATGGGGGGCCAGCACAGAAAAAATGTATGAAATTGTATGAAATGTATGCATTCACTACTGTAAGTCGCTCTGGATAAGAACGTCTGCTAAATGACTAAAATGTAAATGTTTTATGAAAGATTGTCATGTGTTTGTGTGACATGCCCCCATTTTTAAACACCATTGTTATAGGATTAATTGTGCAAAGTCTCCCATTGGATCTTTGGCAGGAAATGTTTTAGAAGAAAAAGCTGTCAAGGTCTGTACTCTTCTTTCAGCCCTTAAATACTCAGTGATTCAGCTAGACCACGTGTCAAACTCATTCCATTGAGGGCCGAATGTTTGCTGGTTTTCTCTCCTCCCTTGTATCTGATTGATGAATTAAGGTCACTAATTAGTAAGGAATTCCCCTCACCTGGCTGTCTGGGTCTTAATTGAAAGGGAAAACCGAAAACCAAAAACCTGCAGACACTCGGAGCTCTGTGGAATGAATTTGACACCCCTGAGCTAGACGGTGATTATCTGCTTTTCCCCCTATAGGTCCGCATAACACACTTTTTATGCGGTGTATGGGAACAATGGTAACTGAACGCTTGTGATGGATAACAAGATGAATACCCAACCTGGTCTCAGAGCATTTTGTACTATTCTATGTGTAAATCCGAGACACCCTATTTCGTATGATTTGTATTCATTTGTGGATGTTCATCACCCATTTCGTATGATATGCTATGAATTACAATTCGTATTTTATATTATGATTTGCAAAATGTACAAATATGTTACGAATTTCTAAAATGTATGATATGTTACAAATTCTAGCTAGGTGGCTAGGTGGCTAACATTAGCTAGCTGGTTAACATTAGCTAGGCTAGGGGTTAGGGTTATTGGAAGGGTTAGCTAAGAGGAAGGGCTAGCTAAAAGGGTTAAGGTTAGGGTTAGGGAAGGGTTAGCTAACATGCTAAGTAGTTGCAAAGTAGCTTAAAAGTAGTAAGTAGTTGAAAAGTTGCTAAATAGCTAAAATGCCAAGGTCGTCTATGATGAGATTTGAATTCGTGTCCTTTGGGTTGCTAGACGTTCGCATTATACGCCCAACCAACCCCCCAACTTTCGGTTTTGCTGTAAGTAACCATCTGTCTTATGTAATCATACCAAACATAACATATACTCATTTGAGTGCCAGGGATTAAAGTTTACTTTTTTACATCTATTCTATGAGACCTGGCTGCAATACCTTGTTAGCTTATCAACAGGCCAATGGGTCAGTTGGAGATTTGTCCTTGCCTGATGATATCAATCTCCCTCTGGAGGACAGGAAAGACCTGGAGCTGCTGGAGACCAGGCTCCAGGAAAGACTTGTAAGTGTGTTCAGAATTTCATATAGCCATTGCTTTTTCTGGGAAAGAGCAAGAGACATTCATCTTTGACCCTGTTGTTGCGACCTTTGTAACCTGATGTGACAGCAGCATGTTCTAAATTCCTCTGCTCAGAATTTTAACATAATGCATTTATATTAACATTACATGTAAATACTTATTGGAAATCTGACATCTGTCTTTACAGACTGTCACAATAAATGTATATAAAATATAGGGAGGAGGGGGAGGGAAATATATTAACATGGTGTGTCATTTCACAACTTTTGCATTTGTAGGTTAGGTTTCTGGCTGTAACGGGTGCCAAGGACCTGAAGTCGACAGTGTGGCGGATGATACCGTGCATTCTGTCAAACCGTCTTGCCATCGACACAACTTGGACTGGTTTAGGGGATAAGGCCTGTTTCAATGTCTAAAGACTATTCTTCACAGTAACTCTTGATGTTATTAAATGTTACTTTTAAGTAAACATTTTTTAACTTGTGTAAGACCTTCTGCAATTTAAATGTAACAAACTCCATGTTCTTTCTTTGTGTGTAGGAGCCATTCGGAAGAACCCTGCATCCCGAGATGCCACAGATGAGGGGGTCCAGATTCAGGTCACCCAGGTCACCCGTTACCTGAAAGGGGCCTCCGATCGTGAAGGTGGGAGAAGGCGGTGCACAGGGGAGAGTGGTCACCTACAGTGAGGGTCAACATCAAGTCTCTGACCACCTGTCTTGAAGCCAGCTACTACCCCCAAGCCACAAGACTGATCCAACAGCTGAACCCTGGGCTGACTACTGCACCCTACCACACTTACCATTTAATCATATTCTGTACACACTTAAATTACTTTAGCTTACCGGACCAATGCAATAGTTATGTCACCTAACCACACTACTAAGGTAGATATATTTTCATTATAATTCTATGCTGCTACTGCACTGTGGTTATTCCACTCTATGCACAAGGGCAAACAATGTCCATACTATATGCCTATAGTCTATTTTTGTTTTATCTAATTAATATTTATATAGTATTTTCTTTGATCTGTATGCTTATTTTGTACTAGATATAGTTTAGTGTTAAAAAAATATGTTTGGGGTATATTTACAGTGTCACTTATTTGATTCCTAACTACAGTTGAAGTCGTAAGTTTACCTGGAGACCAGCCAAATACATTTAAACTCAGTTTTTCACAATTCCTGACATTTAATCCAAGTAAAAATTCCCTGTCTTAGGTCAGTTAGGATCAGCACTTTATTTTAAGAATGTGAAATGTCAGAATAACAGTAGAGAGTGATTGATTTATTTCAGCTTTTATTTATTTTATCACATTCCAAGTGGGTGATTTGTATAAACCTTGCTGTCTGTCTCTCCGACATTTGCAACATTGTTTCAACATTGAAATTGGATCTCCTGCTGTCCCATAGTAATGAACGTGTCGGGAGTTGGGACGAGGCAGACAGGCAGGCAACGTTTCTCAGCCAGTCTAGATCATGAATCAGCTGGCATCTTTTTATGGATATACAGTTTAAGTCAGAAGTTTACATTCACCTTAGCCAGATACATTTAAACTCAGTTCCTGACATTTAATCCTAGTAAAAATTCCCTGTCTTAGGTCAGTTAGGATCACCACTTTATTTTAAGAACGTGAAATGTCAGAATAATAGTAAAGAGAATGATTTATTTAAACTTTTTTCTTTCATCACATTCCCAGTGGGTTAGAAGTTTACATACACTCAATTAGTATTTGGTAGCATTGCCTTTAAATTGTTTAACTTGGGTCAAACGTTTCGGGTAGCCTTCCACAAGCTTCCCACAATAAGTTGGGTGAATTTTGGCCCATTCCTCGTGACAGAGCTGGTGTAACTGAGTCAGGTTTGTAGGCCTCCTTGCTCGCATACACTTTTTCAGTTCTTCCCACACATTTTCTAAAGGATGATGTCAGGGCTTTGTGATGGCCACTCCAATACCTTGACTTTATTGTCCTTAAGCCATTTTGCCACAACTTTGGAAGTATGCTTGGGGTCATTGTCCATTTGGAAGACCCATTTGGGACCAAGCTTTAACTTCCTGACTGATGTCTTGAGATGTTTTTTCAATATATCCATATAATATTCCTCCTCATGATGCCTTCTATTTTGTGAAGTGCACCAGTCCCTCCTGCAGCAAAGCACCCCCACAACATGATGCTGCCACCCCCATGATTCACAGTTGGGATGGTGTTCTTCGGTTTGCAAGCCTCCCCCTTTTTCCTCCAAAGATAACGAGTTCTATTTTTGTTTCGTCAGACCAGAGGACATTTCTCCAATAAGTTTTTTTAATCAATTTTGAATTCAGGCTGTAACACAACAAGATGTGGAATAAGTAAAGGGGCATGCATACTTTCTGTAGGCACTGTATGAAAGAAAAAATAAACAAAAGTTGCTTTTATGATCATTATCATGGAAATAGATTTTGACTTGTTAGTGTCAGCATGATATGCGGTCATACTATGTCATTCAGGGAACTAATACAACTAAGTTAAAAACCATTAATTCTACTTATTAGTATGTTCTTGATTCCTATCCAAATGAACATGTTCATCAGCTGGATCATGGTGTATTTTTGATATAGTATCGTCATCATTAAAACATCGGCATGAGTCACCTTTCATCTGTCTCTAGGGAACATTATTAACACAATAAATATACACTCACCGGTCAGTTTATTAGGTACACACAAAAGGATCGCTCCTACAGACAGGTCGTGGCTTGCTATATAAAGCAGGCAGACCAGGCATCGAGGCAATCAGTTAATGTTCGATTGAATGTTAGAATAGGTAAAACGAGTGACCTACGCGACTTTGAGTGTGGTATGGTCGTCTGTGCTAGGCACTCAAATCAAATCAATTTTATTAAGCAAGTGTTATTATGGGTTTTGCGAAATGCTTGTGTTTCTAGCTTCAACAGTGCAGTAATGTCTAACAAGTAATATCTAACAATTTCACAACAATACACACAATACATACAAATCAAAGTAAAGGAATGGAATGAAGAATATATAAATATATGGATGAGCAATGTCAGAGCAGCATAGACTAAGATACAGTAGAATAGAATACAGTATATACATATACACTGCTCAAAAAAATAAAGGGAACACTAAAATAATACATCCTAGATCTGAATGAATTAAATAATCTTATTAAATACTTTTTTCTTTACATAGTTGAATGTGCTGACAACAAAATCACACAAAAATAATCAATGGAAATCCAATTTATCAACCCATGGAGGTCTGGATTTGGAGTCACACTCAAAATTAAAGTGGAAAACCACACTACAGGCTGATCCAACTTTGATGTAATGTCCTTAAAACAAGTCAAAATGAGGCTCAGTAGTGTGTGTGGCCTCCACGTGCCTGTATGACCTCCCTACAACGCCTGGGCATGCTCCTGATGAGGTGGCGGATGGTCTCCTGAGGGATCTCCTCCCAGACCTGGACTAAAGCATCCGCCAACTCCTGGACAGTCTGTGGTGCAACGTGGCGTTGGTGGATGGAGCGAGACATGATGTCCCAGATGTGCTCAATTGGATTCAGGTCTGGGGAACGGGCGGGCCAGTCCGTAGCATCAATGCCTTCCTCTTGCAGGAACTGCTGACACACTCCAGCCGCATAAGGTCTAGCATTGTCTTGCATTAGGAGGAACACAGGGCCAACCGCACCAGAATATGCTAACACAAGGGGTCTGAGGATCTCATCTCGGTACCTAATGGCAGTCAGGCTACCTCTGGCAAGCACATGGAGGGCTGTGCGGCCCCCCAAAGAAATGCCACCCCACACCATGACTGACCCACCACCAAACCGGTCATGCTGGAGGATGTTGTAGGCAGCAGAACGTTCTCCACGGTGTCTCCAGACTCTGTCACGTCTGTCACATGTGCTCAGTGTGAACCTGCTTTCATCTGTGAAGAGCACAGGGCGCCAGTGGCAAATTTGCCAATCTTGGTGTTCTCTGGCAAATGCCAAAGGTCCTGCACGGTGTTGTGCTGTAAGCACAACCCCCACCTGTGGACGTCGGGCCCTCATACCACCCTCATGGAGTCTGTTTTTGACCGTTTGAGCAGACACATGCACATGTGTGGCCTGCTGGAGGTCATTTTGCAGGGCTCTGGCAGTGCTCCTCCTTGCACAAAGGCGGATGTAGCAGCCCTGCTGCTGGGTTGTTGCCCTCCTACGGCCTCCTCCACGTCTCCTGATGTACTGGCCTGTCTCCTGGTAGCGCCTCCATGCTCTGGACACTACGCTGACAGACACAGCAAACCTTCTTGCCACAGCTCGCATTGATGTGCCATCCTGGATGAGCTGCACTACCTGAGCCACTTGTGTGGGTTGTAGACTCCGTCTCATACTACCACTAGAGTGAAAGCACCGCCAGCATTCAAAAGTGACCAAAACATCAGCCAGGAAGCATAGGAACTGAGAAGTGGTCTGTGGTCACCACCTGCAGAACCACTCCTTTATTGGGGGTGTCTTGCTAATCGCCTATAATTTCCACCTGTTGTCTATTCCATTTGCACAACAGCATGTGAAATGTATTGTTAATCAGTGTTGCTTCCTAAGTGGACAGTTTGATTTCACAGAAGTGTGATTGACTTGGAGTTACATTGTGTTGTTTAAGTGTTCCCTTTATTTTTTTGAGAAGTATAACATGAGTAATGCAAAATATGGAAACATTATTAAAGTGACCGGTGTTCCATTATTAATGTGGTCAGCAATTTCAAGTCTATGTTTATAGGCAGCAGGCATGGACAATTCCAGTCCTCAAGGGCTTGATTGGTGTCACAGTTTTGCCCTAGCCTCAGCTAACATACCTGACTCCAATAGTCACCTAATCATGATCTTCAACTTATAATGCAATTTGATTACTTAGCTGTGTTTGCTAGGGATGGAGAAAAAGTGTGACACCAATCAGGCCCCCGAGGACTGGAGTTGACCACCCCTGCTTTAAGGTGCTAGTGATGGCTATTTAACAGTCTGATGGCCTTGAGATAGAAGCTGTTTTTCAGTCTCTCGGTCCCAGCTTTGATGCATGCACCTGTACTGACCTCGCCTTCTGGATGATAGTGGGGTGAACAGGCAGTGGCTCGGGTGGTTGTTGTCCTTGATGTTTTTTTTGGCCTTCCTGTGACATCAGGTGGTGTAGGTGTCCTGGAGGGCAGGTAGTTTGCACCCGGTGAAGCGTTGGGCAGACCGCACTACCCTCTTGAAGCCCTGCTGTTGCGTGCCGTGCAGTTGCGGTACCAGGCGGTGATGCAGCCCGACAGGATGCTCTCAATTGTGCATCTGTAAAAGTTTGTGAGGCTTTTAGGAGCCAAGACAAATTTCTTCAGCCTCCTGAGGTTGAAGAGGCACTGTTGCGCCTTCTTCATCACACTGTCTGTGTGGGTGGACCATTTCAGTGTGTCAGTGATCTGTACGCCGAGGAACTTGAATCTTTCCACCTTCTCCACTGCAGTCCACGATCAGCTCCTTTGTTTTGTTGATGTTGAGTGAGAGGTTATTTTCCTGGCACCACACTCCCAGAGCCCTCACCTCCTCCCTGTAGGCTGTCTCGTCATTGTTGATAATCAAGCCAACTACTGTTGTGTCGTCTTGAAACTTGATGATAGAGTTGGAGGCGTGCGTGGCCACGCAGTCATGGGTAAACAGAGAGTACAGGAGGGGGCTGAGCACGCACCCTTGTGGGGCCGCAGTGTTGAGGATCAGCAAAGTGTAGGTGTTTCCCATCTTCACCACCTGGGGGCGGCCCGTCAGGAAGTCCAGGACCCAGTTGCACAGGGCGAGGGTCAGACTCAGGGCCTCAAACTTAATGATGAGCTTGGAGGGTACCATGGTGTTGAATGCTGAGCTAAAATCAATGAACAGCATTCTTACATATGTATTCCTCTTGTCTAGATGGGATAGGACAGTGTGCAGTGTGATGGCGATTGCATCGTCTGTGGATCTATTGGGGTGGTAAGCAAATTTAAGTGGGTCTAGGGTGACAGGCAAGGTAGGTTGAGGTGATATGATCCTTGACTAGTCTCTCAAAGCACTTCATGATAACAGAAGAGAGTGCTACGGGGCAATAGTCATTTAGTTCCGTTACCTTTGCTTTCTTGGGTACAGGAACTATGGTGGCCATCTTTTTATAAATTTTTTTATTTCACCTTTGTTTAACCAGGTAGGCTAGTTGAGAACAAGTTCTCATTTACAACTGCAACCTGGCCAAGATAAAGCAAAGCAGTTCGACACATACAACAATACGGAGTTACACATGGAATAAACAAACATACAGTCAATAATACAGTAGAAAAAGTCTATATACAGTGTGTGCAAATGAGGTAAGATAAGTGAGGCAAGGCAATAAATTGGCCATAGTGGCAAAGTAATTACAATATAGCAATTAAACACTAGAGTGATAGATGTGCAGAAGATGAATATGCAAGTAGAGATACTGGGGTGCAAAGGAGCAAAATAAATAAATAAATACAGTGTGCGGAAGAGGTAGTTGGATGGGCTATTTACAGATGGGCTATGTACAGGTGCAGTGGGCTGCTCTGACAGCTGGTGCTTAAAGTTAGTGAGGGAGATATGAGTCTCCAGCTTCAGTGATTTTTGCAGTTTGTTCCAGTCTTTGGCAGCAGAGAAATGGAAGGAAAGGCGGCCAAAGGAGGAATTGGCTTTGGGCGTAACCAGTGAAATATACCTGCTGGAGCACGTGCTACAGGTGGGTGATGCTTTGGGGACCAGTGAGCTGAGATAAGGCGGGGCTTTACCTAGCAAAGACTTATAGATGACCTGGAGCCAGTGGGTTTGGCGACGAGTATTAAGTGAGGGCCAGCCAACGAGAGCGTACAGGTCGCAGTGGTGGGTAGTACTCAGTTGTACAGGGCGGGGGTCAGAGCTTGGAGGGTACCATGGTGTTGAATGCTGAGCTACAGTCAATGAACAGCATTCTTACATAGGTATTCCTCTTGTCCAGATGGTATAGTGCAGTGTGCAGTGCGATCTGTCTGTGGATCGTCTGTGGATCTATTGAGGTGGTGTCACGGCTGTCGTAGTGATGAGACCAAGGCGCAGCGGGTTGCGTGCTCAACATATTATTTATTAAAGATGTGAACATGAAAAAACAAGAAAATACAGAAACACGACAGGAACAGTTTTGCATGCTAACAAAACGCAGTGCAAAAACAACTACCCACAACTAAACAGGTGAAAACAAACACTTTAAATATGACTCCCAATCAGGAACAACGATGAACAGCTGTTCCTGATCGAGAGCCACACAGACCACAAAGAAATATACAAACTAAAATTTAAAATGTGCTTATAGTTTTGAAACATGAGCCATTTTAAATATCTGTTTTGAGTTTTGTGCTTAGAGTTGCGAAAATGTACCACGTACTTGTGAAAATTGCACCAAAGTGATTGAAAAAAACCTGTAATGTAGTTATTCAATGAAATGATCTATGCAAGCAGAGCGATGAAAGTTATTGAAATTCATTCAATTAGGAGCAAAAAGCATGAAGCTATTATTGGATAATTCGGTGTGTACCACTCTCAACGCTATCTCTGCAACATATGAATAACTCTACAGGTGAGAGTACTGTTTAGGACCTAGTGCAGGAGTCCCCAATTGCCCTCAGAAAACTCGGGGGGCCAAATGAAATCACTGCCTATTGGGGAACCCTGCCCTAGTGTATCGTTATTAAAAGTGATGTGATTTTTTTTAAACTTATTTTATTCCAGCTTTCACAATGGAAAGCCAACCTACTTCAATTCAACTCCATTTTACCTCAACATAAAGCCAGTGAACTGGTCCAAAATTTGTTGGACAAATGCTTTGACACATATGACATGGGCAAAAGCCACTCAAACACCACGGCCTGGTTCAATCTATATAACAAATCACATTTTCTCCTATAGGTACTTCACAGGTAACTACTGTACAGAGGAATAGTATAATAACATTAACAACAAACCATTAAACAATTATGAGAGACTCGGTTCCCCAAGCTCAACATGAGGACCCTCTTAATGGTTTATCAAAGGGTTCCTGTTAGGTGTCATCAGGAACAGTTGCAATGTGTGATAATGTACAGTATTGTATGTTGAGGTGTCTGGGGATTTAAACCAACACAAAGGAATGTGTGGTTCAGTTGGTAGAGCATGGTGCTTGAAACGCCAAGGTTGTGGGTTTGCTTCCCATGGGGGACTAGTATGAGAAAATAAAAAAATGTATGCATTGTAAGTATGTAGGTTGCTATGGATAAGAGCATCTGCTAAAATACTAAACTGTAAATATAACAGATTGTGGACTTTCTGGATAGGGACAGGCTTTGGCAGAGGTGTTGTGAATATCAAATTAGGCATACAGTGCTAACTGATTTCCAGTAAGCATATTACAATAGCATAAAATAATAAACTCAACAAATAGCCTCAATTATCCCATGAATCACAACAACTGTGTAGCCCAGGATAAGATGTCTCTACCCCCAAAGAGGTTCTCAAAACAATAGAATGACTGGCAGAGTAAAAACCCTACTGTCATTATCCAATCAGTTTGATTTGTGCAATCATTGTAATTAGGGCATTAGCTTGTGATAGGTGACTCAATCCATCAAGTCCATTGTCTTTGCTGCTATTCTAATTTGTCCCATGAAAACGACTGGGGGGGGGCTTTCATACAAGGACAGAGCTGAAGAATGAAGAATATGGGTATTCATCTTTTGACTTCCCTCTGATGGTTTGTCATTTTAACTGTTCACCAAAGTCAAATGTATAGGCCCTTGTAAGAAGTCAATGCATTTTAACACCATTCTTTTATTTGTTTGGCTGCATGTGTAGGTGTACTGCAGAAGGAGGCCTGACAGTGTACAACTTTGTTATACTGGTTTCTACTCAATGCTACAGTAAGCTAAAGTACAACCTATTAAATTTAACAATTGAATATTATTAATGTAATATAACATGTCATGGATTTAGGGTGAAGATACATAGTAATATTGTTACGCGGAGTGGAGCAGGTGAACCCAAGAGCAGACTCAGACGAGGAGACTGGTATAAGGCAACCAAGGTATTTATTGAAAAACAGGGGGAAGATAGGGTGCAGGCCAGGGAAAGCTCAGGCAGGTTGCAGGGTGCTGAGGCTGGAGCGAGGGAAATTGTGGCTGGAATACCAGGTCCGGAGAGGAATCCAAGGAAGCAGTAGAGTGGGGGGTGGGGTAGGTCCAGGACAGGGTAGCAGGACTGACAAAACGTGGGACTGGAGACAGGGACCAGAGTCAGAGTGAACAGAACTGCAATGGAGAGGAAAACAGCATCAGGCAAGGGAAATAAGTCACAACACAAAAACAGGATCTATACTGGAATAAACGGCTAAAACGCAGACTGACTGAGCAGAGGATACAATCTGGCAGCGTGGAACGGGTTACAGCTGGTGGGGATCTGCTCTGCCTCCAGCACACCTGTCTCCGCCTACACAATCACACAATCACACACACACACACACACACACACACACACAGAGAGAAAGAGGGAGAGAGCACTGGGGGAGTGGCGGCAGGTTAGCGAGACACAGGATGAGCAGTAGAGGGTGTGGCAGGCGCAGATGTAACAAATATACACTGAACCAAAATATAAACAAAATGTAAAGTGTTGGTCCCATGTTTCATGAGCTGAAATAAAAGCTACCATATATTTTCCACATGTACCAAAAGCTTATTTCTCTAAAATGTTGTAAAATAAATTGTGCACATCGTTGTCTTTTGGCGCATGAACCGCTAGCGGGACACCTACAACAACATCCGGTGAAATTGCAGAGCGCGTAATTCAAAATACAAAAATCGTAATATTAAACATTCATGAAAATACAAGTGTCATACATCATTTAGAAGCTTAACTTCTTGTTAATCCAACCAAGTTGTCCGATTTCAAAAAGGCTTTACGGCGATAGCATACCATGCAATTATCTGAGGACAGCGCCCCACACTAAAATACTATTTCAACCAGCACAGGCATCACAAAATCACAAATAGCGATTAAATAAATCACTTACCTTTGAAGATCTTCCTCGGTTTGCAATCCCAAGGGTCCCAGCTACACAATGAATGGTCGTTTGTTCGATAAAGTCCTTTATATCCAAAAAAGTCTGTTTAGTTGGTGCCAATGATCTCAGTAATCCACTCTTTCAACATGCATACAAACGAATCCAAAAAGTTACCAGTAAAGTTTGTCCAAACAAGTCAAACGATGTTTCTAATTAATCCTCAGGTACTCTAATATCTAAATAAATTATATTTAAGATGGAGAATAGTAGGTTCAATAGGGAAGATAAATAACAAAGAGCGCGCACCTCATTCACGCGCCAACAAGACCACTTTTCTAACGAGATACACCTTGTAGTTCTTCCAACTACTTGCTCATTTTTCAAAAGAAAAGCCTAAAACCCTTTCTAAAGACGGTTGACATCTAGTGGAAGCCATTGGAACTGTAATCTGGGTCCTATCTATTTGTATTTCCCATAGCAAGCACTGAAATGGCCTGTGGCCTCAAATTCTTTTTATTCCGGATGGATTTTCCTTGGGTTTTCGCCAGTTCTGTTATACTCACAGAAAGTATTTTAACAGTTTTAGAAACTTCAGCGTGTTTTCTGTCAAATGCTACCAAGTATGTGCATATATAACAGGCAGTTTCCTTTGGGCACGTCAATCATCCGAAATTCCGAACAGAAACCAGTCTCCAAAACAGGTTAACCGCTACAGTATCGGTGTCCCCCCACGGGACGGTTGAGCTAACGTGCGCTAATGTGATTAGCATGAGATTGTAAGTAAAAATAACATTTCCCAGGACATAAACATATCTGATATGGGCAGAAAGCTTAAATTCTTGTTAATCTAACTGCACTGTCCAATTATAGTACTGTAGATATTACACTGAAAGAATACCATGCTATTTTTTGAGGACAATGCACAGTTATGAACTTGAAAATGTATTAATAAACCAATTAGGCACATTTGGGCAGACTTGATACAACTCTTTGAACAGAAATACAATGGTTCATTGGATCAGCCTAAAACTTTGCACATACACTGCTGCCATCTAGTGGCCAAAATCTAAATTGTGCCTAAGCTGAAATAATACATTGTTTCCTTTCTCTTGCATTTCAAATACAATGGGGGAAAAAACACGTTTTTTTCTTTGTATTATGTTTTACCAGATCTAATGTGTTATATTCTCCTACATTAACTTCACATTTCCACAAACTTCAGTGTTTCCTTTCAAATGGTAACAAGAATATGCATATCCCTGCTCCAGGTCCTGAGCTACAGGCAGTTAGATTTGGTTATATCATTTTAGGCAAACATTTTGAAAACGGTCCGTGTACAGTACCAGTCAAAAGTTTGGACACACCTACTCATTCAAGGGTTTTTCTTTATTTTACTATTTTCTACATAGGAGAATATTAGTGAAGACATCAAAACATTGAAATATCACATATGGAATCATGTACTAACCAAAAAAGTGTTCAACAAATCAAGAAATTGTATATTTGAGATTCTTCAAAGTAGCCACCCTTTGCCTTGATGACAGCTTTGCACACTCTTGGCATTCTCTCAACCAGCTTCAGGAGGAATGCTTTTCCAACAGTCTTGAAGGAGTTCCCACGTATGCTGAGCACTTGTTGGCTGCTTTTCCTTCACTCTGCGGTCCAATTCATCCCAAACCATCTCAATTGGGCTGCGCTTGGGACCAGGTCATCTGATGCAACACTCCATCACTCTCCTTCTTGGTCAAATAGCCCTTATGCAGCCTGGAAGTGTGTTGGGTCATTGTCCTGTTGAAAAACAAATGATAGTTCCACTAAGCACAAACCAGCCCCATGGGCATTGTGTAATTGACTGATGGTCCCTAACTAGTCCCATAGGGATATCGAATTTCAAACCAAATTGACCATGGGCATTATGATCGGGCCAGGTGCAGCTGCGCTTCGAATTGATGATTACTTGGGTGCTGCCAGCTGTGGACACGATTAAGATAAACCAAACTCAAGGAAAACTGTTACAGTACTCTTCTTTCCGTGACATGCAATTTGTTTCTATCATCTTGCAAATCTCAGTTTTGGACGAGACTGACTATATGACCAAAATTCCCCTATTTACACATTCTAGTCAATTTTGACACTAGAATAACTGTTTCTTTCTCATACCGATGCCATATAGGCCATTTTCAAAAGGAGAAGTTGCTTTTTAAAGGCAGTCACTTTAAGGTAAATCATGTACACTGACTGTACAAAACATTAGGAACATATATTGAGTTGCAACCCGCTTTGCCCTCAGAACAGCCTCAATTTGTCCGGGTATGGACTCAATGTGTCGAAAGCTTTCCTATTGGGATGCTGGCCCATGTGTGGATGTCCTTTGGGTGGTGGACCATTCTTGATAGACATGGGAAACTGTTGAGCGTGAAAAACCCAGCAATATTGCAGTTCTTGACACACTCAAACCGGTGCGCCTGGCACCTACTACTATACTACTATAGAGCATAATGTTTTGTACACTCAGTGTATAGGGCCATGCCTTTTGGTGCAGAAATGGTGGCACTGTGCTGTTACCGGTATTTCCAGCATTATCTTGCTCTTGGGTTACTGCATGTAGAAAATCCTAAGAAATGTTCTGGAGTTGACACAAGCTGTCAACAAATCAATGTCTGGCTCTGTGCACGTGTATTTGGCTGGGGAGAAAAACATTTGTCAATTAGGGGCAGTTAAGGGGGAGAGTCAATAAAACCAACAGTGGAAGGAGGCTATTAAGGCTGTGTTTAGACAGGCAAGGCAATTCTCATATTTCTTTTCACTAATTGATCTTTTGACATATCAGATCAGCTCTGAAAAAGATCTGATGTGAAAAGATTTTATGTGATTGGTAAAAAGACCAATTGGTGGGGGAAAAAGCCTGTCTAAAGCCTTGTTCATACTGGCAGTTTGAAGGGACAATTTTTTTATCTGTTATTTTTCTTGCGGTCTGAACATGGAATCGGATATATACAGTACCAGTCAAAAGTTTGGACACACCTACTCATTAAAGGGTTTTTCTTTATTTTTACTATTTTCCACATTGTAGAATAATAGGGAAGACATCAAAAATGATGAAATAACACATATGGAATCATGTAGTAACCCAAAAAGTGTTTAATAAATCAAAATATATTTTTATATTGTATATTAAAATATATTCTTCAAAGTAGCCACCATTTGCCTTGATGACAGCTTTTCACACACTTGGCATTCTCTCATTCAGCTTCACCTGGTATGCTTTTCCAACAGTCTTGAAGGAATTCCCACATATGTTGAGCACTTGATGGCTGCTTTTCCTTCACTCTGCGGTCCAACTTATCCCAAACCATCTGAATTCGGTTGAGGTCGGGTGATTATGGAGACCAGGTCATCTGATGCAACACTCCATCACTCTCCTTCTTGGTCAAATAGCCCTTACACAGCCTGGAGATGTGTTTTGGGTCATTATCCTGTTGAAAAACAAATGATAGTCCCACTAAGTGCAAACCAGATGGGATGGCTTATCGCTGCAGAATGCTGTGGTAGCCATGCTGGTTAAGTGTGCCTTGAATTCTAAATAAATCACTGACAGTGTCACCAGCAAAGCACCTCCACACCATCACACATCACTCCTCCTCCATGCTTGAAGGTGGGAACCACACATGCAAAGATCATCTGTTCACCTACTCTGTGTCTCACAAAGACACGGTGGTTGGAACCAAAAACCTGAAATTTGGACTCATCGGACCAAAGGACAGATTTCCACTGGTCTAATATCCATTGCTCTTGTTCCTTGGCCCAAGCAAGCCCCTTCTTATTATTGGTGTCCTTTCGTAGTGGTTTCTTTGCAGCAATTTGACCATGAAGGTCTGATTCAAGCAGTCTCCTCTGAACAGTTGATGTTGAGATGTGTCTGTTACTTAAACTCTGTGAAGCATTTTTTTGGGATGCAATCTGAGGTGCAGTTAACTGTAATGAACTTATCATCTGCAGCAGAGGTAACTCTTGGTCTTCCTTTCCTGTGGCGGTCCTCATGAGAGACAGTTTCATCATAGCGCTTGATGGTTTTTGCGACTGCACTTGAAGAAATTGTTGAGTCAATTAGACCATGGCCATTTCAAGCTTATATTTCTAAAAACAAAAAAGTGTCACAATATGTCACAATATTCAGGCAAGTTAGCTGGCTAACTCCTTGATCCTGCTTTGAAGTATATCGCTAATGTGGTAGCTAAATAACTTGTTAATTGTTTAGAAACAAATTAGTGAATGTGCTAGAAAGCTAAACAGCCACCTAGCTAGCTAGTTGACTGCTGTGGTTAGCCCAAAAGGGCTTGTATTGAAAGTTGGATAATCTTACCCTTTGAGGCTTTAAACGTGTTCATATGCTATGATTTTTAACATTCAAAGCAACTGGGAAACATACATGGCAGTCACTGTTGTAACCTTAGCTTTCTACATAACTTCTGTGTGATAGGAAGCAGGAGCATCACCTATCAGCCTATACCACTGTGCACACCACTGTATGGCGCACACACCCGTTGTTACTATGACAACTAGCGTAGCCATGTCAGCAAAGGCCTGCTGTCTGAACACACACATCAGATAATTGTTTGTGTGGGGTACAGAGATGGGGTAATCATTCAAAACTCACGATAACCACTATTATTGCACACATTTAGTCCATACAACTTATTATCTGACTTGTTAACCTCTCTAGGACATGTGGGACCCCAGCATCCCACCCGCGGGACACACTATTCAACAGCCAGTGAAATAGCAGGGCGCCAAATTCAAAACAACAAAAATCTCATAATTCCAATTTCTCAAACATACAACTATTATATCCCATTTTAAAGATACACTTCTCGTTAATCCAACCACATTGTCCGATTTCAAAAAGGCTTTAAGGCGAAAGCATAACATTAGATTATGTTAGGACAGCGCCGAGACAACAAAAACCACACAGCCATTTTCCAAGCAAGGAGAGGCGTCACAAAAACCAGAAATACAGCTAAAATGAATCACTAACCTTTGACGATCTTCATCAGATGACACTCCCAGGACACAATGTTACACAATACACGTATGTTTTGTTCTATAAAGTTCATATTTCTATCCAAAAAACTCATTTTACATTGGCACGTGATGTTCAGAAAATGTTTTGCCTCCCAAAACTTCCGGTGAATGAGCACATCAATTTACAAAAATACTCATCATAAACGTTGATAAAATTTACAACAGTTATTAAAAGAATTATAGATACACTTTGCAGATTTCAAAATAGCTTTACGGCGAAAGCACATTGTTCAATATTCTGAGTACAGAGCTCAGCCATCAAAGCAAGCTATACAGTTACCCGCTAAGTTCTGGAGTCCACAAAACTCAGAAATAGTATTATAAATCTTCACTTACCTTTGCTGATCTTCGTCGCAATGCACTCCCAGCACTCCCACTTCCACAAGAAATGTTCATTTTGTTCGAATAAACAACATATTTATGTCCAAATACCTCCGTTTTGTTTGCGCGTTCAGATCACTATTCCAAAGGCATAATGCGCGAGTGCAAAACCCGAGACGAAAAGTCAAAAAGTTCCATTACCGTTCGTAGAAACATGTCAAACGATGTTTACAATCAATCCTTAGGGTCTTTTTATCATAAATATTTGATAATATTCCAACCGGACAATAGCATATTCATTACAGAGGAAAAAGTAGGAACCTGCACGCCTGTGTGACCGCGTAGTAAACAATTCATTGGTCTCATGCAGTCCACAGCTCTTATTCTCTTCCCAGTAACAGTAGAAGCATGAAACAAGGTTCTAAAGACTGTTGACATCTAGTGGAAGCCTTAGGAAGTGCAAAATGACCCCACAGACACTGTAGTTTGGATAGGCAATCACTTGAAAAACTACAAACCACTTCCTGGTTGGATTTTTTCCTCAGGTTTTTGCCTGCCATATGTGTTCTGTTACACTCACAGACATCATTCAAACAGTTTTAGAAACTTCAGAGTGTTTTCTATCCAAATCTACTAATAATATGCATATCCTACCTTCTGGGCCCGAGTAGCAGGCAGTTTAATTTGGGCACGTTATTCATCTGAATTTCCAAATACTGCCCCCTGTCACCAAGAAGTTTTAAGGACATTTTTACTCCTTAATATATTTAGGATTGCCATAACAAATGGGTTGAATACTTAACATTTCAACTTTTCATTAATGTGTAAGAATATATAATTCCACTTAGACATTATGGGGTATCGTGTCTAGATCTGTGTGTCACTGATGTAGAGAGGAGTAGGCAGGAGGCAGTCGCAGGTTTAGAACTACTGAATTTATTTAAGCACCATAGATCAAAGCGGGACGAAACCCAAATGCTGTTGTGCTCAAAATATATCTTCATAAACAAAAAGGCACCCAAAGTGCAAAATATAAAGTACTCAGGAAATAGTAGGAGAGCTCCCTCTCAGGAAAACAATGACCGACAAATACAAATGGCAGAGGGAGTATATATACAGTGATAGAGTGGGGATTGGAACCAGGTGTGTGTAATGATGACGAGACAAATCCGGGGTTGATGAGTGAAGGGCGCCGAACGCTTGAGCTGGGCAGGAGGGGGAGCCAAAGTGAAGGCTGGTGTGACACTGTGACACAAAATCTACATTTAATACATTTTAAACTCAGGCTGTAACACAACAAAATGTAGAAAAAGTCAATGGGTGTGAATACTTTCTGAAGGCACATAAAAAAATCAGAGTCTAATCTGAGGCTTGAGGGAAAATACAACAATAATTATTATCATCAACTATACACATCAAAAGACTGCTCCTTACTGATAAAATAATATACTGCTCAAAAAAATAAAGGGAACACTTAAACAACACAATGTAACTCCAAGTCAATCACACTTCTGTGAAATCAAACTGTCCAGTTAGGAAGCAACACTGATTGACAATAAATTTCACATGCTGTTGTGCAAATGGAATAGACAACAGGTGGAAATTATAGGAAATTAGCAAGACACCCCCAATAAAGGAGTGGTTCGGCAGGTGGTGACCACAGACCACTTCTCAGTTCCTATGCTTCCTGGCTGATGTTTTGGTCACTTTTGAATGCTGGCGGTGCTTTCACTCTAGTGGTAGCATGAGACGGAGTCTACAACCCACACAAGTGGCTCAGGTAGTGCAGCTCATCCAGGATGCCACATCAATGCGAGCTGTGGCAAGAAGGTTTGCTGTGTCTGTCAGCGTAGTGTCCAGAGCATGGAGGCGCTACCAGGAGACAGGCCAGTACATCAGGAGACGTGGAGGAGGCCGTAGGAGGGCAACAACCCAGCAGCAGGACCGCTACCTCCGCCTTTGTGCAAGGAGGAGCAGGAGGGGCACTGCCAGAGCCCTGCAGAGCCCTCCAGCAGGCCACAACTGTGCATGTGTCTGCTCAAACGGTCAGAAACAGATTCCATGAGGGTAGTATGAGGGCCCGATATCCACAGGTGGGGGTTGTGCTTACAGCCCAACACCGTGCAGGACGTTTGGCATTTGCCAGAGAACACCAAGATTGGCAAATTCACCACTGGCGCCCTGTGCTCTTCACAGATGAAAGCAGGTTCACACTGAACACATGTGACAGATGTGACAGTCTGGAGACGCCTTGGAGAATGTTCTGCTGCCTGCAACATCCTCCAGCATGACCGGTTTGGCGGTGGGTCAGTCATGGTGTGGGGTGGCATTTCTTTGGGGGGCCGCACAGCCCTCCATGTGCTCGCCAGAGGTAGCCTGACTGCCATTACATTACATTACATTACATTTAAGTCATTTAGCAGACGCTCTTATCCAGAGCGACTTACAAATTGGTGCATTCACCTTATAATATCCAGTGGAACAACCACTTTACAATAGTGCATCTAAATCTTTTAAGGGGGGGTAGAAGGATTACTTTATCCTATCCCAGGTATTCCTTAAAGAGGTGGGGTTTCAGGTGTCTCCGGAAGGTGGTGATTGACTCCGCTGTCCTGGTGTCGTGAGGGAGCTTGTTCCACCATTGGGGTGCAAGAGCAGCGAACAGTTTTGACTGGGCTGAGCGGGAACTGTGCTTCCTCAGAGGTAGGGAGGCGAGCAGGCCAGAGGTGGATGAACACAGTGCCCTTGTTTGGGTGTAGGGCCTGATCAGAGCCTGAAGGTACGGAGGTGCCGTTCCCCTCACAGCTCCGTAGGCAAGCACCATGGTCTTGTAGCGGATGCGAGCTTCGACTGGAAGCCAGTGGAGAGAGCGGAGGAGCGGGGTGACGTGAGAGAACTTGGGAAGGTTGAACACCAGACGGGCTGCGGCGTTCTGGATAAGTTGTAGGGGTTTAATGGCACAGGCAGGGAGCCCAGCCAACAACGAGTTGCAGTAATCCAGACGGGAGATGACAAGTGCCTGGATTAGGACCTGCGCCGCTTCCTGTGTGAGGCAGGGTCGTACTCTGCCATTAGGTACCGAGATGAGATCCTCAGACCCCTTGTGAGACCATATGCTGGTGTGGTTGGCCCTGGGTTCCTCCTAATGCAAGACAATGCTAGACCTCATGTGGCTGGAGTGTGTCAGCAGTTCCTGCAAGAGGAAGGCATTGATGCTATGGACTGGCCCGCCCGTTCCCCAGACCTGAATCCAATTGAGCACATCTGGGACATCATGTCTCGCTCCATCCACCAACGCCACGTTGCACTACAGACTGTCCAGGAGTTGGCGGATGCTTTAGTCCAGGTCTGGGAGGAGATCCCTCAGGAGACCATCCGCCACCTCATCAGGAGCATGCCCAGGCGTTGTAGGGAGGTCATACAGGCACGTGGAGGCCACACACACTACTGAGCCTCATTTTGACTTGTTTTAAGGACATTACATCAAAGTTGGATCAGCCTGTAGTGTGGTTTTCCACTTTAATTTTGAGTGTGACTCCAAATCCAGACCTCCATGGGTTGATAAATTGGATTTCCATTGATTATTTTTGTGTGATTTTGTTGTCAGCACATTCAACTATGTAAAGAAACAAGTATTTAATAAGATTATTTCATTCATTCAGATCTAGGATGTGTTATTTTAGTGTTCCCTTTATTTTTTTGAGCAGTGTATATGACTAGATACATGTGCAATGTTCCCCAAGTCAATAATGTAAAAAAAGAGAGGCGGCAAGAATATTTAGAATTCGGCCTGATATATATATTTTTCAATAAAACAACAAATTGTTTATGGATTCACGCAAAACTTCCTAGACATGTAGATGCACTAACCAAGCATTAGCAAATTGAATTCTAAGGAGTTAATATTTTTTGTTATTTAGTTGCTACTTTTTGCCCCGAAGTATGCAGTTATAGCAGAAAGTATTGTTACCTGTAGTATAGCTTGGGGATAGCCCGAAGAAACTTGTGTGTATTTAAAGGGGAAGTTTACCTAAAATCCAACATTTCCCAAGTGATTCCATACATTGAAACTATGTAGTTAGGTGGTTAGCCTTCTCCCCCTCTCTCTCCCTACAGTCTGCAGCTTGAAAGCTGCAAAAACAACTTGCACAGTTGTTATCTATTTCCACAGCTATTGCAGTTGGCCACATAAAGTAATGAAAATTATCGTTTTAGGTGTAAAATTATTTCCTCAGTAAAAACCAATAGCTATTTTTTAACAAAAGTACTATTTCGGCATAAAGACACATCACAAGTCACATGACCCGTTTTTGCAGCTCTCCAGTTCTAGACTAATGAGAGAAAGGGGGAGAAGGCAAACTCCACCTAACTAGTTTCAATGTTTGGAATCACTTGGGAAATGTGGGATTTTATTTTTTATTTTTTCACCTTTATTTAACCAGGTAGGCCAGTTGAGAACAAGTTCTCATTTACAACTGCGACCTGGCCAAGATAAAGCAAAGCAGTGCGACAAAAACAACAATACAGAGTTACACATGGGATAAACAAACATCCAGTTAATAGCACAATAGAAAAATCTGTATACAGTGTGTGCAAATGAAGTAAGGAGGAAAGGCAATAAATAGGCCAATAGTGGCGAAGTAATTACAATTTTGCAATTTACACTGAAGTGATATAGGTGCAGATGAGGATGTGCAAGTAGAAAACAGGTGTGCAAAAGAGCAGAAAAACAAAAACAAATATGGGGATGAGGTAGGGAGTTGGTTGGATGGGCTATTTACAGATGGGTTGTGTACAGCTGCAGCGATCGGTAAGCTGCTCTGACAGCTGATGCTTAAAGTTAATGAGGGAGATATAAGTCTCCAACTTCAGTGATTTTTGCAATTAGTTCCAGTCAGTGGCAGCAGAGAACTCGAAGGAAAGGCGGCCAAAGCAGGTGTTGGCTTTGGGGATGACCAGTGAGATATACTTGCTGGAGTGCGTGCTACGGGTGGGTGTTGCTATGGTGACAAGTGAGCTGAGATAAGGCGGAGCTTTACCTAGCAAAGACTTATAGATGACCTGGAGCCAGTGTATTTGGCCGCGAATATGTAGCGAGGACCAGCCAATGAGAGCATGCAGGTCGCAGTGGTGGGTAGTATATGGGGCTTTGGTGACAAAACGGATGGCATTGTGATAGACTGCATCCAATTTGCTGAGTAGAGTGTTGGAGGCTATTTTGTAAATGACATTGCCGAAGTTGAGGATCGGTAGGATAGTCAGTTTTACGAGGATATGTTTGACAGCATGAATGAAGGAAGCTTTGTTGCGAAATAGGAAGCCGATTCTAGATTTAAATTTGGATTGGAGATGCTTAATATGAGTCTGGAAGGAGAGTTTACAGTCTAGCCAGACACCTAGGTATTTATAGTTGTCCACATATTCTAAGTCAGAACTGTCCAGAGTAGTGATGCTAGTCAGGCGTCGGGTGCGGGCAGCAATCGGTTGATAAGCATGCATTTCTTTTTACTAGCATTTATAAGCAGTTGGAGGCCCCGGAAGGAGTGTTGTATGGCATTGAAGCTCGTTTGGAGGTTTGTTAACACAGTGTCCAAAGTGGAGCCAGATGTATACAGAATGGTGTTGTCTGCGTAGAGCTGGATCAAAGAATCACCCAGAGCAAGAGCGACATCATTGATATATACAGAGAAAAGAGTCGGCCCGAGAATTGAACCCTGTGGCACCCCCATAGAGACTGCCAGAGGTCCAGACAACAGGCCCTCCAATTTGACACACTGAACTCTATCTGAGAAGTAGTTAGTGAACCAGGCGAGGCAGTCATTTGAGAAACCACGCTGTTGATTCTGCCGATAAGAATACGGTGATCGACAGAGTCGAAAGCCTTGGCCAGGTCTATGAAGATGGCTGCACAGTAATGTCTTTTATCTTGAGTGTCTCCCCCTTTGATGAGTGGGATGACCGCGGCCGCTTTCCAATCTTGAGGGATCTCACACGATACAAAAGAGAGGTTGAACAGACTAGTAATAGGGGTTGCAACAATGGCGGCGGATAATTTTAGGAAGAGAGGGTCCAGATTGTCTAGCCCAGCTGATTTGTAGGGATCCAGATTTTTCAACTCTTTCAGAACATCAGCTGTCTGGATATGGGTGAAGGAGAAGCAGGGGGGACTTGGGGAAAATTGCTGCAGGGGGTGCAGAGCTGTTGGGGTAGCCAGGTGGAAAGCATGGCCAGCCGTAGAGAAATGCTTATTGAAATTCTCCATGGGTTCAGGCTCTGACTCAGATTGGTCAACAAAGGAGGGAGAGAGGTGATGATGGTGCCGACTCTGCCGCAGAAGGTTATCCAAATGGATGACATCATGATAAGTGCGTCCAAGGAGACGTCATCACCTGCCAACTCTGTCTGGATCACCTCGCACAATCCTCTTCAGGATAGGGTGCGGAGCGCCGGCTCATTCCATCTGCTGGATGCTGCCACTGTCCTGAAGGTGAGGGCGTACTACATATCGGTCTGGCCTTCCTGCCATAGGTGAAGTAAGCACTCACCTCCATCTCTGCCCTCGGATGGATGGTCAAAGATCCCCCTGAACAGAGCCATGAACTCCTCATACAAATCCAGCTCCTGCTCTCCTCTCTCCCAGATGGCCGTAGCCCACTCCAAAGCCCGTCCAGTCAGAACGGAAATAACCATGGCAATCTTGGACTTCTCGGTGGTGAGAGCTCCCATCTGATGAACACATTTACATTTTTTTTTTTACCTTTATTTAACTTGGCAAGTCAGTTAAGAACAAATTCTTATTTTCAATGACAGCCTAGGAACAGTGGGTTCACTGCCTTGTTCAGGGGCAGAACGACAGATTTTTACCTTGTCAGCTCGGGGATTCGATCTTGCAACCTTTCGGTTACTAGTCCAACCACTAGGCTACCTGCCGCCCCAGGGAGTACTGGTGTCACGTTCCTCGTATTCTCCCTCATCGGAAGATATGTCGAAATCACTCGATGACCAATACGCAGCAGGTTGACTGTTCCACATCATCTTTATTTTAGATGGAAACGACAAAACAAAATAAACACTCAGAGGAGAAAGGTGACAGTTTCACAGGTGAAACGAAACACAGTGCAAAATTACAATTACCCACAAAAATCAAACACAAACACACCCCACTATATGGGACTCTCAATCAAAGGCAGATAGACAACACCTGCCTTCAACTGAGAGTCCCAACCCCAATTAACCCAACAGACATACACTCACCAAACTCCACATAGAAATACCTAACCTAGAACCTACCCCAACACTCACAACCCCACTATACCATAACCAAACATAACTGCCACGTCCTGACCAAATATAATACAAAAAAACCTAAGTATATGGTCAGGACGTGACATTACCCCCCCCTAAAGGTGCATACACTGAATGCACAAAACCAACAGAAAAAAACAAAACAAAAAAAAAACAACACACAATTAACCTCCTAACTAAAGGGAGGGAAGGGAGGGTGGCTGCCGTCAACGACGGCACAGTGCTACACCCCCCCTCCCCAACCCACCTATATTGGAGGTGGCTCCGGTTCTGGCCTACTGTCCAACAGACCGTAGACAGACCTGTTGGGCTTAGGACAGTAGGCAGACTTCTTTGGTTCTGGTTCGTGGGCCGACTCCGTCGGTCCCAGGCTGTAAGCAGACTCCTTCGGTTCTGGGTTGTAGGCAGAATCATCACAGTCATAGTTAATCAACTTTATTTTAGAATTGTGACCAGACTCACCCGGTTCTGGGTCACAGGCAGCTCCCCTCAGTCCCGGGTCGCAAGAGGTTGTCGGATACTCTGGTCCGCACCCCGGTGTCGGATCCTCTGGGCCGCACCCCGGTGTCGGATCCTCCGACGGCCCTGACCCAGGATTCACCAGGCTGGGGAGACATGATGGATGCCTGGCCCTGGGCACAGGCACAGGACTCACCAGGCTGGGGAGACCCACTGAAGGCCTGGTCCTGGGAGGTGGCACAGGATGAACCAGGATGGGGAGACCCACTGGAGGCCTGGTCCGAGGAGGTGGCACAGGACGGACCAGGATGGGGAGACCCACTGGAGGCCTGGTCCTGGGAGGTGGCACAGGATGAACCAGGATGGGGAGACCCACTGAAGGCCTGGTCCTGGGAGGTGGCACAGGATGAACCAGGATGGGGAGACCCACTGAAGGCCTGGTCCTGGGAGGTGGCACAGGATGAACCAGGATGGGGAGACCCACTGGAGGCCTGGTCCGAGGAGGTGGCACAGGACGGACCAGGATGGGGAGACCCACTGAAGGCCTGGTCCTGGGAGGTGGCACAGGACTCACCAGGCTGGGGAGACCCACTGAAGGCCTGGTCCGAGGAGGAGGCACAGGATAAACCGGGCTGTGGGGGAGCACTGGAGTTCTGGTACGGACACTCTTTACCCACACTCCAGGCTGAATGCCCACTTTGGCCCGGCACGGGCGGAGAGCAGGCATTGGGCGAACTGGACCCTCCCAGCGCTCTGGAGACACAGTGCGCAACGCCGGCGCAGGATAACCTGGACCGAGGAGGCGCACTGGAGACCAGACGCGCTGAGCTGGCACCATCCGCCCTGGCTCGATGCCTGCACTCGCATGGCACTTGCGGGGGGCTGGTATGTAGCGCACCGGGCTTTGAACGCGCACTGGGGACACCGTGCGCTCCACAGCATAACACGGTGTCTTACCAGTACCACGCTGCTTCCGGTAAGCACGGGGAGTTGGCTTAGGTCTACCACCTGACTCCGCCAATCTCCCCGTGTGCCCCCCCCCAAAAAAATTGTGGGGCTGCCTCCCGTGTCCGTTGCGCTCCCTCTCCTCATACCAGCGCCTCTCAGCTCTCGCCGCCTCGATCTCCCACTGTGGGCGGCGATAATCCCCAGCTTGAGTCCATGGTCCTTTCCCGTCCAGGATTTCCTCCCAAGTCCATGACTCCAGATAGCCTTTCTCCTGGTGCCTCTCCTTGTGCTGCTCCTTCCTCTGCTGCTTGGTCCGTTGTTGGTGGGTAATTCTGTCACGTTCCTCGTATTCTCCCTCATCGGAAGATATGTCGAAATCACTCGATGACCAATACGCAGCAGGTTGACTGTTCCACATCATCTTTATTTTAGATGGAAACGACAAAACAAAATAAACACTCAGAGGAGAAAGGTGACAGTTTCACAGGTGAAACGAAACACAGTGCAAAATTACAATTACCCACAAAAATCAAACACAAACACACCCCACTATATGGGACTCTCAATCAAAGGCAGATAGACAACACCTGCCTTCAACTGAGAGTCCCAACCCCAATTAACCCAACAGACATACACTCACCAAACTCCACATAGAAATACCTAACCTAGAACCTACCCCAACACTCACAACCCCACTATACCATAACCAAACATAACTGCCACGTCCTGACCAAATATAATACAAAAAAACCTAAGTATATGGTCAGGACGTGACAACTGGAGGGAGCACTGGAGTAGTATGCCATGGCATTTTGATGGAGTCCTGTTGTATTTGTCCAGGAGGTTCAAATGGACCTCGCTGACCTGAACGGACTGCTGGATGGGCTAGGATGCTGATTCGCTGGATCGACACGTAGGAAAGAATCCTCTGCCCAAGGGAGGTGATGCCCCTCGGGTAATGTCGAGACGTTGAAAAACACGGAGGACCTCATCCATAGCCGTCCCCAGTTGAGCCTGCTTCGTCAATGCCAACCAGTCTGACTGGGACAGTTTACTTCCTTGTCATGAGGTGGCCTATCGTAGCGGTGTGCAGGCCAGTACTAAGAATACCCCTACGAAGAAGTATTTGGGCAGGAGGTTGTGCTACCTGTTGATATTCTCATGGACAGATGTGTGAGGGAATATGTGCATGCATTGAAACAGAGGCTGCGTTCAGTGGCCTGGTCCGTTCAAGGACACCAGCGAGTAGCAGCTCAAAGCCAGAAAGCATTCCATGACTTGAAAGTTTCCTATCTGTTTTATGAACCAGGGGAGAGGGTCTGGGTGCGAGATGAAATGAGACTAAGAGGTCAGTGCCCTAACTAAGAAGGCAGTATGCTGGACCATTTGTCATTTTGCAACTGACTTCTATAGGCTAAAGGGAAGTAATGGGGATACTGTTTCACATTTAAATAGCCTAAAACCATGTTATGACTCTGATTACATTTTGGCTCCTGTAGACCCCAACCAAGCAGTTGACCCAGACCAGGCAGAGCTGGCAGATCCACAGCCCCCGTCAAGGCAGAGTGTGATAAACTGAGTTCATAAATTATATGGCCACGCACTGATTAATTCACCAGGTAACTGGGGGGAACTGCACAGGTGCAAGTGAGACAGGACTCTATATTGGGACCGGGTAGGAAATCCTGTTCTCTTGTGTTGGGGAACTATTGTGTAGAGCAGGGGTGGGAAATTCCAGTCCTCGAGTGCCTGATTGGTGTCACAGTTTTTCCCCAGCTAACACACCTGACTCCAATAATCACCTAATCATCATCTTCAGTTTAAAATGCAATTTGATTAATCAGCGGTGTTTGCTAGGGATAGAGAAAAAGTGTGACACCAATCAGACCCTCGAGGACTGGAGTTGCCCACCCCTGGTGTAGAGGAAGCTGCAGGGGGTGGCGGGAAGCCAAACTCTGCTGATTCAGTATAGCATGCAGTTATAGTCAAGAGTATTGTTAACTGTAGCGTAGCTTGGTCAGTGCCTGAAGTAATTGTGTGCATTTAAGTACGGACAGAGTACTGGCCACTTAGGCCAGAAGAGTATCGCTATATGTAACAGATTAGCTTGGTTTATGCTGAAGACGTGTGAGGATGGCGATTGCCACCGGCTGAGGATTTAGGAGATTCATTACCATATAAACTGCGTTTTGGGCCTCAACTGCAGCGTCAACAGTGCAGAGGCGACTCTGGGATGCTGGCCTTCTAGGCAGAGTTGCAAAGAAAAAGCCATATCTCAGGCTGGCCAATAAAAAGAAAATAATAAGATGCGCAAAAATAACACAGACACTGGACAGCATCCCGGAGTCGCCTAAGTGACCCCAAACCTTTGAACAGAAGTGTGTGTGTATATATATATGCGTGTATATATATCTTCTATATTAGCAGGCTCAAGGGTGTGGGGTTTCCACATCACCAGTTCAAAAACCAAACACGCACAAAGAGCACAACTAGAATGCAAATGGAGAATTTATCATGTCACCTCTTTGATCCTCCAGAGGAACTTGAACAGCCACATGAACCGGGGTTTCTGCTTCTTAAAGTCAGGCGCTATGGGAGGTTCCTGGTGGAGAGCCAGGCGCGATCACCAGGATTGAAGATGGGAGCCTCACTGTGGTGGCGATCCACCTGCTCCTTCTGGCGGCAGATAGTGCACTAGGGTCTCGCGTGGGCATCGTTCCAAACCTCTTCTGAACCACTCGTCCATGGCAGGAGCATCGGTCTGGCTCAAGGTCCATAGAGCCAAGGCTGGCTGATATCCCAGAACACAATGGAAGGGAATCTGCCCGGTGGAGGAGTGACACAATGAATTCTGGGTGTACTCTGCTCAGGTAAGGAAATGGGCCCAATCCCCTAGCCGGTCCCAACCTTCCCAGCTCCTGGTTCATCCTCTCCACCTGCTCGTTAGAAGGAGGCTGGTACCCGGAAATGAGGCTGACCGTGACCCCCGGCTTCTCCATGAAGGCTTTCTATACCCGTAATGTGTATTGGGTGCCACGGTCAGCCGGAAGACCTGATGGAACAGTGCCTGAGCGACATGGAGAACGGTAGGGAGACCAGAGAGAGGGATAAAATGGCAGGATTTATAGAATCTGTCCACAACCACCAAAATGGTGGTGAAACCATCAGAGGAAGGGAGATCTGAGGCAAGGGAATGGGATGGAGTTTCCCTGCCTGAGTGTGCCGGGAAGATTTAGTAAGGGCACATATGGAACAGGAGTTGGCATATCGAGCAATGTCCTGCGCCAAGGTGGGCCTCCAGTACTTTTCAGAGATTTGTTGAATAGTGCAGGTGATACCTGGATGTCCAGCGATGACAGCTGTGTGCGCCCAGGTCAACAGCCCGATCCCTTATCCCAGAGGGAACGTAGGTGCACTCAGGAGGACAGGTAGCAGGTGAGGGTTCCTCTCCAGGGCCTGGCGAATGTCCACATCTACATCCCAGATCACGGGGGCTACGACTCGAAAGGGCGGAATTATGGGTGCCCTCAGGACAGTAACCTCTCCTGAATCATAGAGATGGGACAGGGCATTGGTTTGGATGTTCTTTGAACCACTCCTCTAATGCCAACTTCACTGTCAGGAGCTCCTGATCGCCAACATAATAGTGCCTCTGTGCAGAGACAATTTCTTTGAGTAATATGCACATTAATACAATTTCTGTGGATTACCTTGTCATTGGGACAGGACAGCCCCCACACCCACTTCTGAAGCGCCCACCTCCACCATGAAGGGCAGCATCGGATCTGGGTGTTTTGAGCAACGGGGTGGAGGTGGAACATCCCTTCAGTAGGCGGAAAGCCACCCTTGAGGAAAGAGGCGAGGAGAGGCGATAGATCTAAAATTCTTAATGAAACGGCGGTAGAATTTGGCAAACCCCCAAAATCATTGTAACCCCTCTATGGTGGTTGGGACTGGCCATGACCTGACAGCGTCGACCTTCTTATCATCCATCATCACTCCTTGTGGGCCAATCTGATAACACAAAAATGAGACAGCCTCCTAATGGAATTTGCACTTCTCCTCTTTGACATACAGGTGGTTGGCCATTAGGTGTTCCAGGACTACGCGGACGTGAGCGATGTCATCCTCCAAGGTAGCCGAGTAGTACAGGATATACATGACCACCTGGCGTCCGAGCATGTCCAGGAACACCTCGTTATCGAATGCCTGGAACACTGATGGAGCATTGGCTAATCCATAAAGCATCACAAAGTACTCGTATTGACCAGACATTGTGCTGAAAGTTGTTTTCCATTCATCCCCATTCCGGATAAGATTGTAGACACTCCACAGGTCAAATTTGGTAAAGAACCAGGTCCTGCAGAGTTGTTTGATTGCGGCCGGTACCAACGGGAGAGGGTAGCAGTACTTTGTGGTGATGGAATTCAGACCTCTGTAATCAATGCACGGTTGTAACCCTCCATCCTTCTTGGCCACGAAGTAGAAGCCTGCCAATGCAGGGGAAGTGGACGTGCGAATGAAACCTCGTTGGAGAGCTTCATGGATGTACTCCTCCATAGTCTTTGTTTCACCCACCGACAGAGGGTAGATGTGGCTGCGCGGAGGTACAGAGCCTGCAAGAATGTCGATGGCACAGTCCCAGGGGCGATGAGGATGGAGACAGGAGAAAACCTCCCGCAGGTCTTGGTATACCTCTGGGATGTTGGGCTGAAGGTCCACCACAGGACCCTCGACCGACATGGAACCACAGGGGAAGGGAAAGCACGTCCTCCGGCATTCGGGTGCCCAGTCCGGGATTGTCATCCTCGACCATGAAATGGTGGGATCATGACAATGGAGCCATGGGAGGCCGAGGATGACCTTGTGTACGGGTGCACTGATGAGTAAGGGAAGGCTTTCTGATATATGGACTCCACAGTGAGGGTGGTGCTGTGATGTGTGTGATAGTCCTGGATCCCAGTGGTCGACTATCCAACACTTGAACCGGAAAGGAGAGCAGGTATGAAGTGATGTTCATGGAGGAGGCAAGGGCCTGGTCAATAAAATTCCCTGCGGCACTAGAGCCCACTAGAGCTGTAGAAACAGCATATGAGGGACAGACAGCTATTGAAATCAATACTAGAAAGGGTTTAGGGGAAAGTGATGATAATGGAATACTCACGCCTAACCCAGGAGACGGATGATAATGGGGCCGTCCCTCTGCTTTTGAAGACCCCGGGTTGGAACGTACCCGACACCTTTGAAGCTGGTGTCACTCCTGACCGCAATAGGGACAGAGCCCCAGCTGTTAGGAGGTTATCCAGATGGAAGACCATCGTGATGCGTGTGTCCAAAGAGAGGGTGTCGTCTCGTCACGCCAACTCTATCTGGACCTCATCCCACAGTCCTCTTCTGAAGAAGGTGCAGAGTGCCGGCTCATTACACCCGCTGGATGCTGCCACTGTCTGGAAGGTGAGGGCTTACTGCACAGCAGTCTGGCCTTCCTGCCGTAGTTGGAGTACGCATTCACCACGCTCTCTGCCCTCTGGTGGATGATCGAAGACCCCACTGAACAACGCCATGGACCTCTCATAGGAACCCAGCAGGGAAATAACCATGGCAACCTTGTACCTCTCTGTGGTGGGTGCTCCCATCTGATGGGCGAAATAGAGGGATCACTGGAGTAGGAAGCCACGGCATTTAGATGGAGTCCCGTCATATTTGTCCAGGAGGGACAATCAGGCACCGCTAACCTGGGCAGACTGCTGAATGGGTTGGGGTGCTCGCTCACTGGGTCGACTCGTGGTAGAGAATCCTCTACTAGCTGGAGGTGACGATCCTCGGGTAATGTGGAGACGTTGAAGAACGTGAAGGACCTCATCCATAGCCATCCCGTTGCACCAGCTGGTCGTGGTGTTGGCGAAGTAGGTGTCCCTGTTCGCTGACCATCTGGAACATGTCTTGATTACCTGCTGCTTCCATTTGTTGAGGCAGTATTCTGTAATGGAGATGCAGGGAGTCAGGAAGCAGGTGCAGTTGGTGAGTGTAATAATAACGAACATGGAGAGATACAAAACAAGAGAAGCTTCTGGACAAGAAAACATAACAAATACTGCCTGATGAGTGAGGCTACAGAGGAAGGGGAAGTAATCAAGGTAGTGATGAAGTCCTGGTGTGCATAATGATGGGGCGCAGGTGTGCGTAATGATGGTTGCCAGGTGTGCGTAATGATGGGTTGCCAGAACCGGTGGTTAGTAAACCGGCGATGTCGAGCGCTGGAGCGGGAGAGAGAGAGAGTAGGCGTGACAGATATTCAACATCTAATATTTGAAGTGTTATTCTTTTTTCCCTTTTTGTTTAGTTTGTCTTTGAGTTGCAAGTAGGGTTGCAAGTAGAGAACGGTGTGATAGGCATTGACAGGTAGGCAAAGCGTTTAGGTATAACTAGTATATTTATATGGGCTGTACAAATAACTTAATGACATGGGTTGTGTAGCAAAATCATATGGGTTGAGAAACTAACGTAAACATATGGGCCTGTGTTACTGTCAAAGCCAGTTATTGCGCCCCTACGGGGCAAGACCCTACTCTTTCCCCTAAAGAGGGACATAGTCAGCTCTGCTATTAATTCTGGCTGTAATAAACTGCAAACTTTGTTGTCTGTGTTGTGTCCACTGCACACTCGACCCCATAGTAGGTTTTACTACACACCATACTATCCCTGGTGTGGTTTCATCAAAGAATATTACACATTACTGGACCAATACATGCACCATGCAAAAGAAACTCTTAGGCTAGTGTAGGCTAGATTTTGGGTTAATTTGTCTGTGATAATGGAAGACAAATGAATGGAAAATGTGTTATCCATTTATTTTCACCTATTTATTAGGACACGACGTTTTGGAACATTCAGATAGAAATAGGCTGTAGATGTGGTAAAGACATCAATAGAACTCGACCAAAACAATGGTAATACCATGGCAATTTACGAGTCCCCAAGTGGGTGAAAAATTCAGAATCTCCTCATTTCCCTCCATCAAAATGAACCTTCATATAGGCTATTGTTTATATACACTGAACAATAATATAAGCACAACATGCAACAATTTCAAATATTTTACTGAGTTACGGTTCATAAAAAGAAATCAGGCAATTGAAATAAATTAATTTGGCCCTAATCTATAGATTTCACCTGACTGGGAATACAGATATGTATCTGTTGGTCACATATACCTTAAAAAAGGTAGGGGCGTGGATCAGAAAACCAGTCAATATCTGGTGTGTCGACCATTTGCTGTGGGACACATCTCCTTTGTGTAGAATTGATCCGGCTATTGACTGTGGCCTGTGGAATGTTGTCCCACTCCCCTTCAATGGCTGTGAGAAGTTGCTGGATATTGGTGGGAACTGGAACATGCTGTCGTACATGTCAATCCAAACACGCTGTCATACATGTCAATATGATTAACCAGAGAATCATAATTTGTTTTTCAACAGGACAATGACCCAAAACTCACCTCCAGGCTGTGTAAGGGCTATTTGACCAAGATGGAGAGTGATGGAGTGCTACATCAGATGACCAGGCCTCCACAATCACCCGACCTCAACCCAATTGAGATGGTTTGGGATGAGTTGGACCGCATAGTGAAGTAAAAGCAGCCAACAAGTGCTCAGCATATGTGGGAACGCCTTCAAGACTGTTGGAAAAGCATTCCTCATGAAGCTGGTTGAGAGAATGCCAAGAGTGTGCAAAGCTGTCATCAAGCCATGTCAAAATGTCAAACTGCTCTCCAGGACCAGTGTTGTCTACCAATGGATTAGGTAACTATTTTTGGCAAAAGGCTGGTTGTGGACATAGGATACACAAAAATTCACTCAATCACCCACCACACCAACCAGCATCCATTCTGACTCCCTTTCCTCAACAGCATCAAACACCCAATCTTGAATTCCTCAACAACAAAAAAAGAGTTACGCCAAAGTCCTCTTTCTCGCTTCGGTGGCTACTTTGAAGAATCTCAAATATAAAATATATTTTGATTTGTTTAACACTTTTTTGGTTACTACCGTAATTTCCGGACTATTAAGCGCACCTGAATATAAGCCACACCCACTGAATTAATTGTATTTATTTTTTTGAACATAAATAAGCCGCACATGTCTATAAGCCGCAGGTGCCTACCGGTACATTGAAACAAATTAACTTTACACAGGCTTTAACGAAACACGGCTTGTAACGAAAATAAATAGGCTTTAACGAAACACGGCTTGTAACAAAAATAAATAGGCTTTAACGAAACACGGCTTGTAACAAAAAAGACAAAATTAGCAGTAAGCTTTAGTTGTCTTTTTGCACTGAGTCAATTCCTCACGCTGCTGTTTCCAACGTCTTATCATCGACTCATTAAGACCAAGCTCCCGTGCAGCAGCTCTATTTCCTTTTCCAACAGCCAGATCAATCGCCTTCAACTTGAAAGCTGCATCATATGCATTTCTCCGTGTCTTTGCCATGATGAGGGTGACAAAATGACTACCGTAATCAGAATGATGGGAAGTTTGAGAGCGCTCGATTTAATCAAAACAGTAAACTAAAAAGTTGTTTGACCTTAACCCGTTCGGCAATTTCATTGGTCTAATGAAAGCTTCATGCCGCCAAAAAACTGAGCACATCACAGAATGTGTTTTTTTGGAAGAAAAAAATTGAAAGCGGGAAAAATCCATATATTAGCCTCGTCATTGTTTAAGCCGCGAGGTTCAGAGCTGGGAAAAAAGTTGCGGCTTATAGTCCGGAATTTACGGTACATGATTCCATATGTGTTATTTCATAGTGTTGATGTCTTCACTATTATTCTACAATGTAGAACATAGTAAAAATAAAGAAAAACCCTTGAATGAGTAAGTGTGTCTAAACTTTGACTGGTACTGTAATTCCACTTTGACATTATGGGGTTTTGTGTATAGGCCAGTGACAAAAAAATCTAAATTTAATCAATTTTAAATTCAGGCTGTAAGACAACAAAATTTGGAAAAAGGGTTGTGAATACTTTCCGAAGGCATTGTACATTATTTTACTGCACTGGGAGATAATTTATTCATTATCAAGTGCTTTGGAGTCTGAGGTATCAAGAATGAATGCCTGTAAGCCTGTAGAATAATTAAGAAAGCCATGCCTGAGCTGCAGGTGGCTTGTGCTTGGTGGTCTGAATTTCAAAGCTATGGGGCCCATCTCTACAGCAGGCATATTTCTAACATTTCAGTCTTGGCTATGTTCTCTGAAGAAAATATTCTGTTTCAGGGTCCTTATGCAAGTTATGATCACTGAAGCATGAAAGTGGCAATTCTGGTCCTATAGAAGGAATGTCAAGCCAAGTCCCTTTTATATTCTAGAACTTAGTCTCTATACTCCAGAAGACTGGGTAATTAAATGCCTTAATGTGTCATCCAGCAGTCCCTGGGTTTGAAAATTCTTTAAATGACCTTTTATCCCAGCTGTCACAGCATAAATCCATCCAGATCTGTCAAGCAAATGATTACCAGCTAGGCTACTTCAATACAACTCCATTTGGCCTTAGCACAAAACAAATGTCAATGCAATGAAGCGCAATGAGCTTGTCCAAAAATAAGTTGCCACTCAAACACCATCCCCTGGTTCCATTTACTGTACACTCCTCTCGGTATTTATTTGGACAGTGAAGCTAAAACCTTTAACTTGGCGCTATGCTACACCATTTTGGATTTGAGATCATGTGCTTTCATTTCTAAACGGTAAAAAATACTGTATGTATGAAAATACCCTTGAATAATAGGTGACATTGTGTACTATTGGGCGGCAGGATAGCCTAGTGGTTAGAGTGTTGGACTAGTAACCGAAAGGTTGCAAGTTCGAATCCCCGAGCTGACAAGGTACAAATCTGTCGTTCTGCCCCTGAACAAGGCAGTTAACCCACTGTTCCTAGGCTGTCATTGAAAATAAGAATTTGTTCTTAACTGACTTGCCTAGTAAAATAAATAAAACATTAGACCAAAAGATGCTAATGTTACTCCTTACTTGTTCTGTTTAGAGGCGAAATGGATCTGGTAGCCAAAACAGCCAAATACTCCATCTAAATGTGAATTGATCTTCAATTGCAGTATGGTTTTTAGAAACATAAAGCCCTCTACTTTAATGGACAGAATTTCATAATCTCCACATGAGACCTGGATGGAGTCTGAGGACAAAGTAAGGGAAACGATCTCAGAGAAACCGAAGATTGACCACAGGAAGATTGAGGTGGTGTGCCCGCAGAACTGGTGGAGTGTGCCCACAAAACCCACCACCGGCCCAGGTGACAGGTCCAGGCCCGATAGTGGTCAAGTTGCTGAGGTTCAAGGACAAGGAAGCTGTTCTGGAAAGAGCCCAGAACTTCAGAAGAATATTTATCTTCCTCAATGAGGACCATCCTGAGGCTGTGCACCCGAGGAGGAAATAACTTATCCCAGCCATGAAAGCTGCCAGAGCGCGTGGGGACATTGCTTACATTCGCTATGACAGGCTCATTCCAAAAACCTGGAAGGGATGAGAGAGCCAAGCCTATGGGTTCGTAACTTCAACCCCGCAGCACACACACAAACACCAATTGATTAATGCTGCTGAATGTACATTTTTTTCTCTTGCTTTGTTTGCTCATTTCCATATTATGTCTATCTCTCATAACCTACCCAGGAAAGGGCTAAAAATAGCCCATATTGATATATGTAGCCTTAGAAATAAGGTTCATGAAATCAATAACTTGCAAACATCAGTTAACATTCATATATTAGCCATGTCTGAGACTCACTTATATAACTCATTTGATGATACAGCAATATCAGTACAAGGATATAACATCTATAAAAGTACAGAAATGCTTATGGGGAGGTGTTTCTGTATATATTCAGAGCCATATCCCTGTAATGCTTAGACAAGATCTTATGTCAAGTGTTATTGAAGTGTTGTGGTTGCAGGTTCACTTCACACATCTAAAGCCTTTTCTTCTGGGGTGTTGCTATAGGCCACCAAGTTCTAATAGTCATTATCTAAGTAATATGTATGAAATGCTTGATAGTGTAAGTGATGTAAACAGAGCGGTCTACTTTCTTGGGGACCTGGATATTGACTGGTTTTCATCAAGCTGTCCACTCAAGAGGAATATGGTTCAGGTTATTAATCAACCTACCAGGGTGTTTATAAACACTACAGGAACGAGGTCATTCACATGTATCGATCACATTTTTACTAATACTGTAGAACTTTCTTCTAAAGCTGTATCCGTACCCATTGGATGCAGTGATCACAATATAGTTGCTATATCCAGTTGATATATCCAGGAAAGACAAAGTTCCAAAAGCTGGGCCTAAAATAGTGTATAAGAGATTTCGCTGTGACTCTTATGTGGATGATGACTAAACTCAACAAAAAGAAAAAGAAATTGTATTATGAAGCCAATATCAATTATATAAACTTTGGAGCACTTTAAATTAAATTAAGCTACTGAAGATGGTAGCTGACTATATAGCCACTCCTATCTATCATATCTGAGCCTAGAGGAAAGTCTTTGTCCTCAGGCCTGGAGGGAAGCCAAATAAAATGCTATTTCTCTGTAAAAGAAAAATTACAACAGACTTTCAGCATGCTTATAGAGAAGGGCACTCAACATGTACTGCACTGACACAAATTATTGATGACTGATGATCCACCTCTGCCATATTGTGGATTCAAAGCTATCTATCTAATAGAACTCAAAGGGTTTTCTTTATTGGAAGCTTCTCTAATGTGAAACATGTAAAGTGTGGTGTACCGCAGGGCAGCTCTCCAGTCCCTCTTTTCTATTTTTACCAATGACCTACAACTGGCATTAAACGAAGCATGTGTGTCCGTGTATGCTGATGATTCAACCATACAGGCATCAGAAACCATAGCTAATGAAGTCACTGAAACCCTTAACAAAGAGTTGCAGTCTGTTTTGAAATGGGTGGCCAGTAATAAACTGGTCCTGAACATCTCTAAAACTAAGAGCATTGTATTTGGTACAAATCATTCCCTAAGTTCTAGACCTCAGCTGAATCTGGTAATGAATGGTGTGGCTGTTTGAACAAGTTGAGGAGACTAAATTACTTGGCGTTTCCTTAGATTGTAAACTGTCATGGTCAAAACATATAGATTCAATGGTTGTAAAGATGGGGAGAGGTCTGCCTGTCTAAAGAGATGCTCTGCTTTTTTGACACCACACTCCAAAAAGCAATTCCTGCAGGCTCTAGATTTGTCTTATCTTGATCATTGTCCAGTCGTGTGGTCGAGTGCTGCAAGGAAAGAGCTAGTTAAGCTGCAACTGGCCCAGAACAGAGCGACACGTCAGTCTCTTCATTGTAATCAGAGGGCTGATATAAATACTATGCATGCCAGTCTCTCTTGGCTAAGAGTTGAGGAGAGACTGACTGCATCACTTATTTTTATAAGAAACATTAATGTGTTGAAAATTCAAAATTGTTTGCATAGTCAACTTACACACAGCTCTGACACACACACACTTACCCTACCAGACATTCCCCCAGGGGTCTTTTCCCAGTCCCCAAATCCAAAACAAATTCAGTTTTATATAGAGCCATTGTTGCGTGGAACTCCCTTCCATCTCATATTGCTCAAATGAACAGCCAACCTGGTTTAAAAAAAACAGATAAAACAACACAACTCCTCTCCCCTATTTGACCTAGATAGTTTGTGTGTATGTATTGATATGTAGGCTGTGTGCCTTTTTTAAATTGATGTTGTTCTGTCCTTGAGCTTGTCTATTAATGTTCTGTATTATGTCATGTTTCATGTTTTGGGTGGAACCCAGGAAGAGTAGCTGCTGCTTTTCCAACAGCTAATGGGGATCCTAATAAAATACCAATTACCAATACATCAAAATAATTTCAGAAATGCAACATATACACATACTGTACACTATTTTACCTTGTTTTAACACAGTTGAAGGCAAAGCGTCAATACAGGACTAAGATCGAATTCTACTATGCCGGTACTGATGTTCGACAGATGTGGCAGGGCTTGCAAACTATCACCGACTACCTGCATTGACACTTTTTTGCACAAACTCACCTGCACTGATTCTTATCACACACTATGGACTCTACCCACACACTCACACACACTTACACCCCAATACACACACACACACACACACACACACACACACACACACACACACACACACACACACACACACACACACACACACACACACACACACACACACACACACACACACACACACACACACACACACACACACACACACACACACACTCTCACACACACAGATGCCACATACACACTCACACACTTTCAGACTCACCAAACATTATGCTGCTGCTTCTACTGTCTATTATCTACAGTGCATTCAGAAAGTATTAAGACTCTTACTTTTTCCACGTTACATTACAGCCTCATTCTAAAATGGATTAAATAAAAACTTTTCCTCATAAACCTACACACAATACCCCATAACGACAAAGCAGGTTTTTATAAATGTTTGCAAATTTATACAAAATAAAAACAGAAATACCATATTTACATAAGTATTCAGACCCTTTTCTATGAGACTCGAAATTGAGCTCAGGTGCATCCTGTTTCTCCTGAGGTGTTTCTACAACTTGGACTCCACCTGTGGTACATTCAATTGACTAGATATGATTTGGAAAGGCACAAACTTGCCCCTATAAGGTCCCACAGTTGACAGTGCATGTCAGAGCAAAAACCAAGCCATGAGGTTGAAGGAATTGTCCATAGAGCTCTGAGACAGGATTGTGTCGAGGCACAGTTCTGGGGAAGGGCACCAAACATTTATTCAGCATTGAAGGTCCCCAAGAACACAGTGGCCTCCATAATTCTTAAATGGAAGAACCACCAAAATTCTTCCTAGTGCTGGCCGCCCGGCCAAACTGAGCAATCGGGGGAGAAGGGTCTTGGTCAGGGAGGTGACCAAGAACGTGATGGTCAATGACAGAGTTCCAGAGTTCCTCTGTGGAGATGCGAGAACCTTCCAGATGTACAACCATCTCTGCAGCACTCTACCAATCAGACCTTTATGGTAGAGTGGCCAGATGGAAGGCACTCCTCAGTAAAAGGCACATGACAGCCCGCTTGGAGTTTGCCAAAAGGCACCTTAAGACTCAGACCATGAGAAACAAGATTCTCTGGTCTGATGAAGCCAAGATTGAACTCTTTGGTCTGAATGCCAAGCGTCACATCTGGAGGAAACCTGGCACCATCACTATTGTGAAGCATGGTGGTGGCAGCATCATGCTGTGGGGATGTTTTTCAGCAGCAGGGACTGGTAGACTAGTCAGGATCAAGGCAAAGATGAACGGGGAAAAGTACAGCGAGATCCTTGATGAAAACCTGCTTCAGAGCGCTCAGGATCTCAGACTGGGGTGAAGGTTCACCTTCCAACAGGACAACGATCCTAAGCACACAGCCAAGACAACACAGGAGTGGCTTCGGGACAAGTCTCTGATTGTATGTATTCATTACTGTAAGTCTGCTAAATGACTAAAATGTAATGATGGTGTTCTTCCCCCAACTATCTGTGTTCCATTGATCTCTTTACCGCATGTACAGTACCAGTCAAAAGTTTGGACACACCTACTCATTCAAGGGTTTTGCTTTATTTTGACTATTTTCTACATTGTAGAATAATAGTGAAGACATCAAAACTAGGAAATAACAAATATGGAATCATGTAGTAACCAAAAAAGTGGTAATACATATTAGATTTTAGATTATTCAAAGTAGCCACCCTTATGTTAGATAATTACGGTATAGCCTACACACGTGACAATTAATTGACACGTGGTGTGAGAAGGTGCTACATTGGCCCTGTAATGGACTTTTGAGGTGGGGTGATCAACATGCTGGGTAGAAAATAACTGGAACAAAAGGCACGGCTCTGGGCATATGCTGTAGGTCTACTATGCTGTTCCTTCTAAAGTGTTAAAAACACAGGGTTGCAGAAATCATCCAGCAAGCCCTCAGGGGATGGCATGTCCCTACAGATAGCTGACAGTGTAAGCCTGTGATGCGTTCTGCAGCTTTTAGCACATCCTGTATATTCTTCTGCCTGCCTGGAATTGATTCAAACTGCTCTTCATCACTGTGTTCCACCTTTATCTCTCTCCCTGGCATTCACTCCTAGTCTGAGTACCATTATTTTTAGCTAACATTCCACTCCTTGCCACTCCTGTATTGGTAAGTGGATTTAAAATGGATGTAATTGTAATTTTTGGTTAATGATTTACACAAAATACTGTAATGTCAAAGTGAAAGAAAAAGTAATGTAGTAAAAAAATGTAACACTAATACACTACAGTATATCTTGATTAGATACGTATTCAACCCTGAGTCAATACATGTTATAGTCACCTTTGGCAGTGATTACGGTTGTGAGTCTTTCTGGGTCTACGTCTAAGAGCATTGCACAATATTTTACAATATAAGCTCTGGCAAATTGATTGTTGATCATTGCTAGACAGCCATTTTCAAGTCTTGCCATGGATTTAAGCCAATTTAAGTAAAAACTAACTAGGCCACTTTTTATTTCACCTTTATTTTTCCAGGTAGGCTAGTTGAGAACAAGTTCTCATTTACAACTGCGACCTGGCCAAGGTAAAGCAAAGCAGTGCAACACAAACAACACAGAGTTACACATGGAATAAACAAACATACAGTCAATAATACAATAGAAAAAAAGTATATATACAGTGTGTGCAAATGAGGTAGGATAAGGGAGGTAAGGCAATAAATAGGCCATAGTGGCGAAATAATTACAATATAGCAATTAAACACTGGAGTGATAAATGTGCAGAAGATGAGTGTGCAAGTAGAGATACTGGGGTGCAAAGCAACAAAATAAATAAAATACATAACAGCATGAGGATGAGGTAGTTGGATGGGCTATTTACAGATGGGCTATGTACAGGTGCAGTGATCTGTGAGCTGCTCTGACAGCTGGTGCTTAAAGTTAGTGAGGGAGATATGAGTCTCCAGCTTCAGTGATTTTTGCAGTTCGTTCCAGTCATTGGCAGCATAGAAATGGCCGAAGGAAGAATTGGCTTTGGGGGTGACCAGTAACATATACCTGCTGGAGCGCGTGCTACGGGTGGGTGCTGCTTTGGTGACCAGTGAGCTGAGATAAGGCGGGCCGTTACCTAGCAAAGACTTATAGATGACCTGGAGGCAGTGGGTTTGGTGACTAGTATGTAGCGAGGGCCAGCCAACGAGAGCATACAGGTCGCAGTGGTGGGTAGTATATGGGGCTTTGGTGATAAAACAGATGGCACTGTGATAGACTGCATCCAATTTGCTGAGTACAGTGTTGGAGGCTATTTTGTAAATGACATCGCTGAAGTCAAGGATCGATAGGATAGTCAGTTTTACGAGGGTATGTTTGGCAGCATGAGTGAAGGATGCTTTGTTGCGAAATAGGAAGCCAATTCTAGATTTAATTTTGGATCGGAGATGCTTCATGTGAGTCTGGAAAGAGAATTTACAGTCTAAACAGACAACTAGGTATTTGTAGTTGTCCACATATTCTAAGTCAGAACCGTCCAGAGTAGCGATGCTGGATGGGCGGCAGGTGTGGGCAGCGATCGGTTGAAGAGCATGCATTTAGTTTTACTTGCATTTAAGAGCAGTTGGAGGCCACGGAAGTAGAGTTGTATGGCATTGACGCTCATCTGGAGGTTAGTTAAGAACCTCTTACATCTAGACGTTCCGCTAGCGGAACACCACTCAAATATCCAATGATAGGGCGTGGCGCGAATTACAAACTCCTCAAAAATCCGAAAACTTCAATTTTTCAAACATATGACTATTTTACACCATTTTAAAGACAAGACTCTCCTTTATCTAACCACACTGTCCGATTTCAAAAAGGCTTTACAGCTAAAGCAAAACATTAGATTATGTCAGCAGAGTACCCAGCCAGAAATAATCAGACACCCATTTTTCAAGCTAGCATATAATGTCACAAAAACCAAAACCACAGCTAAATGCAGCACTAACCTTTGATGATCTTCATCAGATTACACTCCTAGGACATTATGTTATACAATACATGCATGTTTTGTTCAATCATGAACATATTTATATCAAAAACCATCTTTTTACATTAGCATGTGACGTTCAGAACTAGCATTCCCACCGAACACTTCCGGTGAATTTACTAAATTACTCACGATAAACGTTCACAAAAAACATAACAATTATTTTAAGAATTATAGATACAGAACTCCTTTATGCAATCGCGGTGTCCGATTTTAAAATAGCTTTTCGGTGAAAGCACATTTTGCAATATTCTGAGTAGATAGCTCGCCATCACGGGCTAGCTAATTTGACCCCACCAAGTTTGGTACTCACCAAACTCAGATTTACTATAAGAAAAATTGGATTACCTTTGCTGTTCTTCGTCAGAATGCACTCCCAGGACTTCTACTTCAACAACAAATGTTGGTTTGGTTCCAAATAATCCATAGTTATATCCAAATAGCGGCGTTTTGTTCGTGCGTTCAAGACACTATCCGAAGGGTAACGAAGGGTGACGCGCGGACGCGTATCGTGACAAAAAAAATTCAAAATATTCCATTACCGTACTTCGAAACATGTCAAACGCTGTTTAAAATCAATTTTTCTGAGATTTTTCTCGTAAAATAGCGATAATATTCCGACCGGGAGTCGTTGTTTTCGTTCAAAGACTGAAAAAGTAAAATGGACTCTTCACGTGCACGCGTGCACCCGTCTCATTGTTCTCAGATCGACCACTTATCAAATGCGCTACTGTTTTTCAGCCAGTAACTGCAGAGTCATCATTCAACGTTCTGGCACCTTCTGAGAGCCTATGGGAGCCTTAGAAAGTGTCATGTTACAGCAGAGATCATTTGTTTTGGATAGAGATGACAAAGAAGGCCAAGAAATGGTCAGACTGGGTACTTCCTGTACAGAATCTTCTCAGGTTTTGGCCTGCCATTTGAGTTCTGTTATACTCACAGACACCATTCAAACTGTTTTAGAAACTTTGGAGTGTTTTCTATCCAAAGCTACTAATTATATGCACATTCTAGTTTCTGGGCAGGAGTAATAACCAGATTAAATCGGGTACTTTTTTTATCCGGCCGTGAAAATACTGCCCCCTATCCATAACAAGTTAACACAGTGTCCAAAGAAGGGCCAGAAGTATACAGAATGGTGTTGTCTGCGTAGAGGTGGATCAGAGAATCACCAGCAGCAATAGCGACATCATTGATGTATACAGAGAAAAGAGTTGGCCCGAGAATTGAACCCTGTGGCACCCCCATAGAGACTGCCAGAGGTCCGAACAGGCCCTCCGATTTGACACACTGAACTTTGTCTGAGAAGTAGTTGTTGAACAAGGCGAGGCAGTCATTTGAGAAACCAAGGCTGTTGAGTATGCCGATAAGTATGTGGTGATTGACAGAGTCGAAAGCCTTGGCCAGGTCGATGAATACAGCTGCAAAGTATTGTCTCTTATCGATGGAGGTTATGATGTCATTTAGGACCTTAAGTGTGGCTGAGGTGCACCCATGACCAGCTCGGAAACCAGATTGCATAGCGGAGAAGGTACGGTGGGATTCGAAATGGTCAGTGATCTGTTTGTTAACTTGGATTGGATTGCCTTTTTACTGAAGTTGCTGGGAAATGACTAACAACACAGCTCTTAGCTCCCTCTGTAGATGCCTACTGGACAACTTATTTGTATTGCTTTTAAATATTTTTAATGACTTTTAATCCTATTAACACTTTGTTCTAGCTAGCTATTTGTGTAGGTAGCTATCAAGTAAACACAGGGTAGGATAGATATAGGTCTGTAGCAATTTGGGTCAAGAGTGTCTCCCCCTTTGAAGAGGGGGATGACCGCAGCAGCTTTCCAATCTTGGGGATCTCAGACGATATGAAAGAGAGGTTGAACAGGCTAGTAATAGGGGTTGCAACAATTTCGGCGGATAATTTTAGAAAGAGAGGGTCCAGATTGTCTAGCTCGGCTGATTTGTAGGGGTCCACATTTTGCAGCTCTTTCAGAACATCAGCTATCTGGATTTGGGTGAAGAAGAAATGGGGGAGGCTTGGGCAAGTTGCTTTGGGGGGTGCAGGGATGTTGGGGTAGCCAGGGGGAAAGCATGGCCAGCTGTAGAAAATTGCTTATTGAAATTCTCAATTATTGTGGATTTATCGGTGGTGACAGTGTTTCCTAGCCTCAGTGCAGTGGGCAGCTGGGAGGAGGTGCTCTTATTCTCCATGGACTTTACAGTGTACCAGAACTTTTGGGAGATTGTGCTACAGGATGCATATTTCTGTTTGAAAAAGCTAGCCTTTGCTTTCCTAACTGCCTGTGTATATTAGTTCCTAACTTTCCTGAAAAGTTGCATATCGCGGGGGCTATTCGATGCTAATGCAGTCCACCACAGGATGTTTTTGTGCTGGTCAAAGGCAGTCAGGTCTGGAGTGAACCAAGGGCCATATCTATTTCTGGTTCTACATTTTTGAATGGGGCATGCTTATTTAAGATGGTGAGGAAAGCACTTTTAAAGAATAACCAGGCATTCTCTACTGACAGAATGAGGTCAATATTCTTCCAGGATACCCGGGCCAGGTCGATTAGAAAAGCCTCCTCGCTGAAGTGTTTTAGGGAGCATTTTACAGTGATGAGGGGTGGTCGTTTGACCGTAGACCCATTACGGACGCAGGCAATGAGGCAGTGATTACTGAGATCCTGGTTGAAGACAGCAGAGGTGTATTTGGAGGGCAGGCTGGTTAGGATGATATCTATGGGGGTGCCCGTGTTTACGGATTTGGGGTTGTACCTGGTAGGTTCATTGATAATTTGTGTGAGATTGAGGGCATCAAGTTTAGATGGTAGGGGTGTTAAGTATGTCCCAGTTTAGGTCACCTAACAGCATGAGCTCTGAAGATAGATGGGGGGCAATCAATTCACATATGGTGTCCAGTGCACAGCTGGGGGCAGAAGGTGGTCTATAGCAAGCGGCAACGGTGAGAGACTTGTTTCTGGAAAGGTGGATTTTTAAAAGTATAAGCTCAAATTGTTTGGGCACAGACCTGGATAGTAAGACAGAACTCTGCAGGCGATCTCTACAGTAGATTGCAACTCCGCCCGCTTTGGCAGTTCTATCTTGTGGGAAAATGTTATAGCTAGGGATGGAAATTTCAGGGTTTTTGGTGGTCTTCCTAAACCAGGATTTAGACATCTGGGTTGGCAGAGTGTGCTAAAGCAGTGAATAAAACAAACTTAGGGAGGAGGCTTGTAATGTTAACATGCATGAAACCAAGTCTTTTACGGTTACAGAAGTCAACAAATGAGAGCGCCTGGGGAATGGGAATGAAGCTAGGCACTGCAGGGCCTCGATTAACCTCTACATCACCAGAGGAACAGAGGAGGAGTAGGATAAGGGTACGGCTAAAGGCTATAAGAACTGGTCGTCTACTACGTTCGAAACAGAGAGTAAAAGGAGCAGGTTTCTGGAAACAGTAGAATCAATTCAAGGCATAATGTACAGACAAAGGTATGGTAAGATGTGAATACAGTGGAGGTAAACCTAGGCATTGAGTGACAATGAGAGAGATATTGTCTCTAGAAACATCATTTAAACCAGGTGAGGTCACTGCATGTGTGGGAGGTGGAACTGAAGGGTTAGTTAAGGCGTATTGAGCAGGGCTAGAGGCTCTACAGTGAAATAAGGCAATAATTACTATCCAAAACAGCAATGGACAAGGCATATTGACATTAGGGAGAGGCATGCATAGCCGAGTGATCATAGGGGTCCAGTGAGTAGCTCGGCAGGCTGGAGACATGGCGATTCAGACAGCTAGCGGGCCGGGGCTAGCAAGCTAGCAGAAGGGCCTTAGAGGGACGTCGTGACGGAAGAAGTCTGTTGTAGCCCCCTCGTGCTGTTACGTCGGCAGACCAGTCGTCATGGATCAGCAGGGCTCCGTGTGGTAAAAGGGTTCAGGCCAATTGGCAAAATAGGTATAGCAGCCAAAGAATTTGTCCGATGGGCCTTTGCAGCTAACAGTCCGATATGCTCTCGACAGCTAGCGGGCCGTAGCTAGCAGGCTAGCAGATGGACATTCAGGGGACGTCGCGATGGAGGAGCCAGTTGAAAAACCCCCTCGGGCGAATTACATTGGTAGTCCAGTTGTGATGGGTCGGGGGGCTCCGTGTCGGGAGTAAAAGGGGTCCAGGCCAATTGCCAAAATAGGTATTGTAGCCCAAGGAGAGGCTGATGGACCTCTTCGGCTAGCCGGGAGATGGTTCTAGCAAAGGCTAGTTCCAGGCTAATTGGTTCTTGCTTCGAGACAGAGACATTAGCCAGGAGTGGCCACTTGGATAGCGGCTAGCTAGCTGCGATGATCCAGGTGAAAAGGTTCAGAGCTTGCGGTAGGAATCTGGAGATATGGATAAAAATAAGTCAGATTTGCTCTAGTTTGAGTCGCGCTGTGCAGACTGGTGAGAGTTGTCCGGGCTAAAGGTAGCTGATGACCGCTAGCAGTGGCTAGCTGACTACTAGCTAGTTAGCTGGCTAGCTCCTGTTGGGGGTTCCGGTTCAAAAGTAAAGAAAATAGCAGATATATACCACATTGAGTGAGGCGGATTGCAGGAGAGTCTGTTGAAGTTGAGGTTAAGAAAAATATAAAACATATATGAGAAGAAAAAATATATAAAAATATATATACACGGGACACGACAAGACGAGGACAAAAGACGTCTGACTGCTACGCCATCTTGGATATGACATAGAATTGTCTTGGTAAGCAACTTGTGTATATTTGGCCTTGTGTTTAGGTTAATGTCCTGCTGAAAGGTGAATTTGTTTCCTAGTGTCTATTATAAAGCAAACAACCAGGTTTTCCTCTAGGATTTTCCCTGTGCTCTATTCCATTTCTTTTTAACATAAAAAAACCTCACTAGTCCTTGCTGATGACAAGCATACCCATAACATGATGCAGCCACCACCATGCTTGAAAATATGAAGAGTGGTACTCACTGATGTGTTGGATTTGCCCCAACATAAACTTTCTATTGAGGACATGAAGATAATTTCGTTGCCACATTTTTTTAGTTTTGCTTTAGTGCCTTATTGCAAACATGATACATGTTGGAATATTTTATTCTGTACAGGCTTCCTTTTCACTCCGTTATTTATGCTAGTATTATGGAGTAACTAACGGAGACGCTGGGAGTCGAGAAGCAGGTGCAGGGGGTGAGTTTAATAATACAAAACAAGAGTAGCGTCTGGACATGAAACACCTAACCAATACTGCCTGGGGTATGGAACTAAGGGAGTGACAGTTATAGGGGAGGTAATCAGTGAAATGACAGAGTCCAGGTGTGTCTCATGATGAGGCTCAGGTGTGCGTAATGATGGTTGTCAGAACCAGTGATTAGTAAACCGGCGATGGCGAACACCGGAGAGGGGGAGTAGACATGACTGTACCCCGCCGACGACGCCAGCCAGGGGGACAGCCTCGAGGGTAAGGAGCGGGCTGGTTGGCAATCATGGATGATATTGGGATCAAGAATGTCCTCCACCGGAACTCAACACCACCTCTCTTGACCGTACCCCTCCCAGTCCACCAGGTACTGGAGCCGACCCCCATGATGCTGGGAGTCCAGTAGGGATCTGACTGCATAGGCAGGACCTCCCACGACGTCCAGGGGAGGTGGAGGGGTGTCGTGGGGGACAGCTTCAGACAGGGGACCAGGAACCACCGGCCTGAGAAGGGAGACATGAAAGGAAGGTGAGATATGGTAGTCACTTGGGAGCTGTAATCTATACGTCACCTCGTTAACCCTCCGGAGAACCTTGAACAGCCCCACAAACCAGGGGCTCAGCTTCTTGCAGGGAGGAGTGGGAGGTTCCTGGTGGAGAGCCAGATGCAATCACCAGGATGGAACACGGGAGCCTCCCTGTGGTGGCAATCCGCTGGAGTCTCATGTGGGCATGGCTCCACACTTCTGCATGCCTGAACCACTCATCCACCGCAGGAGCTTCGGTCTGGCCCGGGATCCACGGAGCCAGGGCTGGCTGATATCCCTTCCAGTGTGTTCTGGGTTTCAGCCAGGTGGAGAAGTGACCTAACAAATTCTGGGTGTACTCCGCCCAGGGAAGGAATTGGGCCCACTCCCCCTGCCGGTCCTGGTAGTGGCTCCTCAGGAACCTCCCCAGCTACTGGTTCATCCTCTCCACCTGCCTGTTAGCCTGAGGCCAATACCCGGAAGTGAGCCTGACTGTGACTCCGAGCTTCTCCATGAAGGCTCTCAATACCTGTGATGTGAATTGGGGGCCACGTTTGGGGACGATGTCCTCTGGATAGCTATAATACCGTAAGACCTGCTGGAACAGTGCCTCAGCAACCTGGAGAGCAGTAGGGAGACCAGAGAGATAACAGGATTTTGAGGACCTATCCACAACCACCAAAATTGTGGAAAGGGGAAGGAGTTTCCCTGCTGTAGTGTGCCCGTATTCTGTAACGGTGACGCTGGTAGTCGAGAAGCAGGTGGTGAGTTTAATTAATACAAGCAACATGGACCGACACAAAACAAGAGTAGCATCTGGACATGAAACACATAACCAATAGTTTGGGCGCACACAGAACAGGAGTTGCCGTAGAGAATAACATCCTGTGCCAAGGTGGGCCACCATTACTTTTCAGAGAGATGTCCAGCGACAACAGCTGTGTGTGCCCAAGTCAGCAGCCAGTCTCTTATCCCCGTGGGAATGTAGATGCGCTCAGGACAACAGGTAGTGGGTGCGGGTTCCCTCTTCAGAGCCTGACGAATGTCCACATCTACATCCCAGACCACAGGGGCTACGACTCGAGAGGGGACGGGAAAGCAGGTTCTCCGGCATTCGAGTGACCAGTCCGTCATTCTCATCCTCGACCATGAGATGGTGGGGTTATGACGTTGGAGCCATGGGAGGCCGAGCATGATCTTGTAAGCTGGTTGATGAAGGGAATGTTTTCCTGATCAATGGACTCCACGGTGAGGGTGAGTGGTGTAGTGGTGTGTGATGGTTCTGGATCCGATTATCAAGGGCTTGAACCGGAAACTGAGAGAACAGCAGGTTTGAGGTGATGTTCAGAGAGGAGGCAAGGGTCCGATCAATAAAGTTCCCAGCAAAACCGGAATTGATTAGCGCTGTGAAACAGTACATGACGGACAGCCAGCTAGTGTGAGCGACACAAAAGGTTGGCAAAAAATTATGAAGATAGGATACTCACACCTGCCCCAGGAGGTGGAAGATCATGTGACCGTCCCTCTGCTCTCGTGGAGCCCAAGCTGGGACATACCAGACACTGCTGAAGCCCCCTTGATCCCAATAGGGACAGAGCCCTGTCTGCGTCACTCAGCTGCGGGGAGGCATGTGACCCCTACCTCCATGGGTTCAGGCTCTGATACAGAGTGGTCACTGAGGGAGGGAGAGAAACGATGAGGGTACCGACGCTCCCAAAGGTTATCCAGACAGATGGCCATCGCGGTGAGTGCGTCCAAGGAAAGGATGTTGTCTTGACATGCCAGTTGGATGCTGGATGCTGCTACTGTCCGGAAGCGGTCTGGTCATCCTGCCCCAGTTGGAATAGGCGCTCACCATGGCAACGGTTAAGTGTGCCAAACTACTAACATTCTTTATTTTTACTTTTTTATTTATCAGATCAGTATAGTGTCTACACTCGGTCTGTTGTTTTTATTAAGTAGTTTTCCTTAAATCGTTTTTAATCATAACAACAACATCTTTAACCATTGGAAGTTTTGATAGCTAAGGATTTCACAATGAGGTTAGCTTTTTCGGCTGGGACCGCAAGTTTGTGTCCTGGATTCCTGCTAAAAAAACACAATCATGCTAACAGAGCAAGATAACGCTAGCATTGCTAGAGACAAAACACCAGTGTGGTATTTGTGTCTACATCTGGGCTCAAATGCACTAGGTATGAGATGATATCTACGCAAGATGAGTAAAATAAGATGGAACTGATGAATGAACATAAATTCTTTGTCTATTCCAAATGTATCATCATCAAGCAGCTTGGGGAAGAAATTCTCCGTCTGCTAGATCAGCTGCGGGAAAAACAAGATGTGCTTTCCAAGTACCTCGATGCAGCCCAGACACACAGAATTTCAGTTCTGAAGGGCCGACCAAGGTCCACTGTTACCAAGACACCCATGTCCAAGACATCAACTCCCCCCTGCCTAAAGTTCTAGGCAACTACTCTAATATTGTCACCATTGTCACTCACGCTGGATTTAACGACATTTGCTTTCGGCAATATGAGGAACTGAAGAAGGACTACAACATTCGCTTGATCAGCCTTGTTTGCACAGGGAAGAGGATAGTCATCTCTGGCCCCCTGCCGTGCTATAGAAGTGGTTCGGAATGAGTTTCTGAATAAACTCTGCAAAGACAGGAATGTCTCCTTTTGTGACAATTTTGACTTTCTGTGGGAGCAACCAACACTCTTTAAAAGAGATAGGATTCACCCTAACCACAGTGGTTCCAGGATTATCTTAATCAACATAGCGAACTGCTTAAGAGACTGACACTGGTTTTGTTAGCGCTCCAGTCCTCCCTGTGATAATAAGCAACAGAGGACATGGAAATTATATTATATCCAAGAGAAATAAAAGTGAATTAAATGTAAGTAACCTAATCTATGTTCCTTTAACTGTTAGCTCCGAGGGTATTGTCTGCAATAATTATATGTACATAGAATTTAATTCCACAATTTGCAAGGAAACCGTCTGCCTTAGGAAGAAGCCCACTGTGGGCAGCCCACTCAGTACCATTAACTCAAATGTAAATGTCACTGACATGTCTATCCTGGATCAGCCTCTCAGAATAGCACTAAAAACAAACAAGCAACTCAGAAAAGGACAAAAAAATCCCATATTAACATACCTAGCCTGAGAAACAAGGTTCATGAAAATGACAACTTATTAACATCAGAAAACATTCATATTCTGGCCATCTCTGAAACACACTTAGATCATTCATTTGATGATGCATTAGTAGCTATACATGGTTATAGAATATATTGGAAAGATAGAAATGCAAATGGAAGAGTAGTTGCCATGTATATCCAGAGTCATATTCCTGTTAGGCTGAGAGAGGATCTCATGTCAGGTTCAGCTGCCTCACCGTAAGCTTATTCTCGTAGGATTGTTGCTCTAGACCACCAAATGCTAAAAGTCAGTATTTGGACTAAATGTGTGAAATTTTGGATAATGTTTGTGATTTTAACATAGAGGTACATTACTGTTCAAAAGTTTGGGTCACTTAGACATTTCCTTGTTTTTGAAAGAAAAGCACATTTTCTGTCCATTAAAATAACATCAAATTGATCAGAAATACAGTATAGACATTGTTAATGTTGTAAATGACTATTGTAGCTGGAAACGGCAGATTTATTTATGGAATATCTACATAGGCGTGCAGAGGTCCATTATCAGCAACCATCACCCCTGTGTTCCAATGGCACGTTGTATTAGCTAATCCAAGTTTATCATTTTAAAAGGTTAAATGATCATTAGAAAACCCTTTTGCAATTATGTTAGGACAGCTGAAAACTGTAGTGCTGATTAAAGAAGCAATAAAACTGGCCTTCTTTAGACTAGTTGGGTATCTGGAGCATCAGCATTTGTGGGTTTGGCCAGAAACAAATAACTTTATTCTGAAACTTGTCAGTCTACTCTTGATCTGAGAAATGAAGGCTATTCCATGTGAGAAATTGCCAAGAAACTAAAGATCTCATACAACGCTGTGTACTACTCCCTTCACAGAACAGCACAAACTGTCTCTAACCAGAATAGAAAGAGGAGTGGAAGGCCCCAGTGCAGAACTGAGCGAGAGGACAAGTACATTAGAATGTCTAGTTTGAGAAACAGAGGCCTCACAAGTCCTCAACTGGCAGCTTCATTAAATAGTACCCGCAAAACACCAGTCTCAACATCAACAGTTTTTCTTTGTCTCTTGACCTAAGAGTTGAGGAGAGACTGACTGCATCACTTCTTCATTTTATAAGAAACATTCATTGTGTTGAAAATCCCAAATTGTTCGCATAGTCAACTTACACACAGCTCTGACACACACACTTAGCCCACCAGACATGCCACCAGGGGTATTTTCACAGTCCCCAAATCCAGAACAAATTCAAGAAAGCGTACAGTATTATATAGAGCCGTTAATGCATGGAACTCCGTTCCATCTCATATTGCTCAAATTAAAAGCAAACCTGGTTTCAAAAACAGATAAAGCAACACCCCATGACACAACGCCTATTTGACCTAGATAGTTTGTGTGGATGTATTGGTATTGATATGTAGGCTACGTGTGCCTTTTGTTATTTATTTTTGAATTTATGTAGTTCAGGCACTTGAACTGTTCTTGTCTATTAATGTTCTATATCCGGTATTCCCAAACTGGTATACGTGCAATGCCGTCGGGGGTATGCCAAATTTGCTTTTTCAAACAGTCCATTTATATTATCCAACGGGCCTATACATTTGGGTGAGTTTTTTTTCTTCGTCTGAGTAGCCTCGTTTCACTGCCAAAAATATAATTAAACTATCTAGTGTTCAGCGAAATAACAACACAATGTCAAATACAGGTATCCTGGTCTTCCCTGTGGCTCAGTTGGTAGAGCATGGTGTGAGCAACGCTAGGGTTGTGGGTTCAATTCCCACGGGGGGACAGTAAAAAATAAAAAAATGCATGAAATGTATGCATTCACTACTGTAAGTTGCTCTGGATAAGAGTGTCTGCTAAATGACTAAAATGTAAATAATTAACATCCAATCACATTACCTGTTTCTCTCGTGGGAATTCCACTAATGGTCTGTACGTAGCTGCTGCTCATTCCATTTGCTCGAAAGTGGATAAAAGGTTTTACTACCAGCAGTACTACACCTGCACCTGTCGACGACACAAGTTGTTCTGCTTCCACGAGCACATCCAATGCTAGCATCAGTAATTCAACATTTGTTGTTAGCCCAGCTAGCATGGACACTGACAGTTGTGAATCTAATGCAGACGAAGAGCTACTGCCCCCTTACCTGGGAAAGCACTGAACAACAGACCGGGACGTTGGACCATCGAAGAGGCGCAAATATGATGAGAAATACATTGATTTGGGGTTCACAAATATTGGGAGCAGTACCTTTCCTCAGCCACAGTGTGTTATATGTGCAAAAGTACTATCTCACAACTCGATGAAACCTTCACTCTTGCGCAGACATTTAGAAACAAAACATGCCAATTTGAAAAATAAGCCACGGGAGTTTTTTGAGCGAGAATTAAGACGACTTTCGAGTAGTAAGACATGTATAAAAGCAACAGATACCATTAATAAGAAGGGGCTGGAAGAGTCTTATATGGTGAGCTACCGAGTGGCTAGGACAGACAAGCCCCATACTATTGTGGAGGACTTAATTCTTCCTGCTGCCGCGGACATGGCTGGGACAATGCTGGGGGAAAAGGCCAAAAAAAACGTTCCAGACAATGCCTTCATCAAACAACACTGTTTCACGACGCATCAGTGATATGGCAGGAGATGTTTTGAAACAATTACTGCTTCGCATATAAGCCAGTGAATTATATGCGTTACAGCTGGATGAGTCAACAGACATGGCGGGCCTGGCACAGCTCCTGGTATATGTCCATTATGTGGATGGGGGATCAAATAAGGAAGACATCCTCTTCTGCAAACCACTGGAAACCAGAACAACATGAGAGGATATTTTTAAAGTACTGGACAGCTTTGTGACATCAAATGGAATTTGGTGGTTAAGATGTGTTGGTATCTGTACTGATGGCGCAAAAGCCATGGCAGGGAAACATAGTGGAGCAGTAACGAGCGTGCAAGCAGTTGCTCCCGACACCACTTGGGTACACTGCAGCATCCACTGAGAGGCTCTTGCCGCCAAGAGAATGCCTGTCAGCTTGAAAGACGTTTTGGACACTACAGTGAAAATGGTTAACTTTGTTAAAGCAAGGCCCCTGAACTCTCGTGTATTTTCTGCACTATGCAGTGATATGGGCAGCAACCATGTAACGCTTTTACAACATACAGAAGTGCGCTAGTTATCAAGGGACAAAGTATTGACACTTTTTTTTATTGAGAGACGAGCTTAAAGTTTTCTTTACTGACCATAATTTTCACTTGTCTGACCGCTTGCATGATGACGAGTTTCTCACACGACTGGCCTATCTGGGTGACGTTTTTTCTCACCTGAATGATCTGAATCTAGGATTACAGGGACTCTCCGCAACTATATTCAATGTGCGTGACAAAATTGAGGCTATGATTAATAAGTTGGAGCTCTTCTCTGTCTGCATTAAGGAAGACAACACACAGGTCTTTCCATCATTGTATGATTTTTTGTGTGCAAATGTTCTATATGACTAACGGACTTACGAACAATGTCAAATGTGATATGGCGAAGCACCTGAGTGAGTTGAGTGCGCAATTACGCAGGTACAGTTGAAGTCGGAAGTTTACATACACCTTATCCAAATACATTTAAAATCAGTTTTTCACAATTCCTGACACTTAATTCAAGTAAAAATTCCCTGTCTTAGGTCAGTTAGGATCACCACTTTATTTTAAGAATGTGAAATGTCAGAATAATAGTAGAGAGAACTATTTATTTCAGCTTTTATTTCTTTCATCACATTCCCAGTGGGTCAGAAGTTTACATACACTCAATTAGTATTTGGTAGCATTGCCTTTAAATTGTTTCACTTGGGTCAAACGTTTCGGTTAGCCTTCCACAAGCTTCCCACAATAAGTTGGGTGAATTTTGGCCCATTCCTCCTGACAGAGCTGGTGTAACTGAGTCAGGTTTGTTGGCCTCCTTGCTCGCACACGCTTTTTCAGTTCTGCCCACAAATTTTCTATAGGTCAGGGCTTTGTGATAGCCACTCCAATAACTTGACTTTGTTGTCCTTAAGCCATTTTGCCACAACTTTAGAAGTATGCTTAGGGTCATTGTCCATTTGGAAGACCAAATTGCGATCAAGCTTTAACTTCCTGACTGATGTCTTGAGATGTTGCTTCAATATATCCACATAATTTTCCTCCCACATGATGCCATCTATTTTGTGAAGTGCACCAGTCCCTCCTGCAGCAAAGCAACCCCACAACATGATGCTGCCATCCCCGTGCTTCACGGTTGGGAAGGTGTTCTTCGGCTTGCAAGCATCCCCCATTTTCCTCCAAACAAAACAATGGTTATTATGGCCAAACAGTTCTATTTTTGTTTCATCAGACCAGAGGACATTTCTCCAAAAAGTACAATCTTTGTCCCTAGGTGCAGTTGCAAACCGTAGTCTGGCTTTTTTATGCCGTTTTTGGTGCAGTGGCTTCTTCCTTGCTGAGCGGCTTTTCAGGTTATTTCGATATAGGACTCGTTTTACTGTGGCTATAGATACTTTTGTACCTGTTTCCTCCAGCATCTTCACAAGGTCCTTTGCTGTTGTTCTGGGATTGATTTGCACTTTTCGCACCAAAGTACTTTCATCTCTAGGAGACAGAACGCGTCTCCTCCTGAGCGGTATGACGGATGCGTGGTCCCATTGTGTTTATACTTGTGTACTATTGTTTGTACAGGTGAACGAGGTACCTTCAGGCATTTGGAAATTTCTCCCAAGGATGAACCAGACTTGTGGAGGTCTACAATTTTTTTCTGAGGTCTTGGCTGATTTCTTTTAATTTTCCCATGATGTCAAGCAGAGGCACTGAGTTTGAAGGTAGGCCTTGAAATACATCCATAGCTACACCTCAAATTGACTCAAATAATGTCAATTTGCCTATCAGAAGCTTCTAAAGCCATGACATCCTTTTCTGGAATTTTCCAAGCTGTTAAAAGGCACAGTCAACTTAGTGTATGTAAACTTGTGAAATAATCTGTCTGTAAACAATTCTTTGTAGAATTACTTGTGTCATGGACAAAGTAGATGTCCTAACCGACTTGCCAAAACTATAGTTTGTTAACAAGAAATTTGTGGAGTGGTTGAAAAACAAGTTTTAATGACTCCAACCTAATTGTATGTAAACTTCCGACTTCAATTGTGCTTTCCCGAAACGGGTGACACAAACAACTGGATTTGTTATCCTTTCATGTCCTGCCTCCAGTCCACTTACCGATATCTGAACAAAAGAGCCTCATCGAAATTGCAACAAGCGGTTTTGTGAAAATATAATTTAATCAGAAGCCACTGCTTGATTGGGCTGCGCTCAGAGTGTCCTGCCTTGGCAAATCACGCTGTTAAGACACTGATTCCCTTTGCAACCACGTACCTTCAGTATGTGAGAATGGATTCTCGGCCCTCACTAGGATGAAAACTAAATACAGGCATAGACTGTGTGTGGAAAAACACTGAGACACTCCAATATATGCAACATTGCAGAGATATGTGCTTCCTTTCAAGCACACCCTTCTCATTAAGCTGTGGTGAGTTATTCACAATTTTTTGATGAACAAATAAGGTTTTATATGTAAGATGGCTAAATAAAAGAGCAAAATTATTGATTATTATTATATTATTATTTGTGCCCTGATCCTGTAAGAGCTCTTTGTCACTTCCCACGAGCCGGGTTGTGACAAAAACTCATTCTTATGTTTAATGAATGTATTGTATAGTGTGTGTGTGTGTGGCAGGCTTACAATGATGGCAAAAAACATAATTTGAGAGTGCGCTGACCCTGGTGCTAGAGGGGGTACGCAGCTGGAGGTTGAATGTTTGAAGGGGTTCGGGACTATAAAAGGTTTGGGAACCACTGTTCTATATTATGTAATGTTTCATGTTTTGGGTGGACCCCAGGAAGAGTAGCTGCTGCTTTTGCAACAGCTAATGGGGATCCTAATAACATACCAGAAATGCTCATCTGCCTACTCAAAACGAAGCTCCAAGCTGTAAGCAGCACCTTCAATCTGGTTTAAGTCATCAGTCTACCTGCCAAGGCATTTACAAACAGAACAGGAATAAAATCATTCACGTGTATTGATCACATCTTTACTAATGCTGCAGAAATCTGCTCTAAAGCAGTATCCACACCCATCGGATTTAGTGATCATAATATAATAGCCAAATCTAGAAAAACCAAAGTTCCAAAGTCTGCAATTAAAATTGTGTATAAACAATCATACAAGAGGTTTGCAATGATTCCTTTGTCCAAGATGTGAAAAATATTTGTTGGTCTGATGTGTGTAATGAGGAAGATCCGGACGCTGCACTTGAAGTATTTATGAAACTGCTTCTTCCGGTTACTGATAGGCATGCACCCATCAAGAAACTGACTGTTTGAACTGCCAAATCCCCATGGATAAATGATGAATTGAAAAACGGTATGGCTGAGATGGATGAGGCAAAGGGAATAGCAAATTAGTCTGACAACACAGCAGACTGGCAAACAGAGACAATTGAGATATCACATAACTAAACTAAACAAAAAGAAGAAGACACTATACTATGGAACAAAGATAAATAAATAATTATAGTAAAAAGCTCTGGAGTATTTTAAATGAAATTCTCGGCAAGAAAGCAAACTCGGAACCATCTTTCATTGAAGCAGATGGCTTGCTCATAACAAAACCCTTTGATATTGCCAACCACTTTAATAACTTTTTTGTTGACAAGATTAGCCAATTTTGGCATGACATGCAAACAAATGCTGAGCCTTCATATTCATGCATAATGGACCAAATAATGAAAGACTAGCACTGTAGTTTTGAGAGGTGAAACAATTGTTGCTATCTATAAATAAGGACAAACCACCTCGTACCGACAACCTGGATGGTAAATTGCTGAGGTTTGTAGCGGAATACATTGTGATTCCTGTTTGCCACATCTTAAATTTAAGCCTAGAAGATCGCGTGTGCCCTCAGACATGGGGTAGGCAAAGGTCATTCTGCTACTCAAGAATAGGCTGACCAATCAGACTTTTACAAGTGCTAAGCAAACTTTGGGAAAAATTGTGTTTGATCAAATACAAAGTTATTTTACAGAAAACTAAGACTTTCAGCATGCTTATTTACATGCTTTGATTTAACCTTTATTTAACTAGGCAAAAAATGAGTTAAATGAGGCCTCACCTCGTGGTTACACTAGTGACCATATCCCCCGTGCATCCCGCAAAGGCGGAGGTGTTGCTAACATTTACGATAGCAAATTTCAATTTACAAAAAAAAAAGTATGACGTTTTCGTCTTTTGAGCTTCTAGTCATGAAATCTATGCAGCCTACTCAATCACTTTTTATAGCTACTGTTTACAGGCCTCCTGGGCCATATACAGCGTTCCTCACTGAGTTCCCTGAATTCCTATTAGACATTGTAGTCATAGCAGATAATATTCACATTTTTGGTGACTTTAATATTCACATGGAAAAGTCCACAGACCCACTCCAAAAGGCTTTCGGAGCCATCATCAACTCAGTGGGTTTTGTCCAACATGTCTCTGGACCTACTCACTGCCACAGTCATACTCTGGACCTAGTTTTGTCCCGTGGACCACCATTCTATTACGTTTGCAATCGCAACAAATAATCTGCTCAGACCCCAACCAAGGAGCATCAAAAGTCGTGCTATAAATTCGCAGACAATCCAAGACTCCCTCTGCCTACCCAAGGACGTCAGAGGACAAAAATCAGTTAACCACCTAACTGAGGAACTCAATTTAACCTTCTGCAATACCCTAGATGCAGTTGCACCCCTAAAAACTAAAAACATTTGTCATAAGAAACTAGCTCCCTGGTATACAGAAAATACACGAGCTCTGAAGCAAGCTTCCAGAAAATTGGAATGGAAATGGCGCAACACCAAACTGGAAGTCTTCCGACTAGCTTGGAATGACAGTACCGTGCAGTATCGGAGAGCCCTCTCTGCTGCTCGATCATCCTATTTTTCCAACTTAATTGAGGAAAATAAGAACAATCTGAAATTTCTTTTTGATACTGTCACAAAGCTAACTAAAAAGCAGCATTCCCCAAGAGAGGATGGCTTTCACTTCAGCAGTAATAAATTCATGAACTTCTTTGAGGAAAAGATCATGATCATTAGAAAGCAAATTATGGACTCTTTAAATCTGCGTATTCCTCCAAAGCTCCATTGTCCTGAGTCTGCACAACTCTGCCAGGACCTAGGATCAAAGGAAACACTAAAGTGTTTTAGTACTTTTAGTACTCTTGACACAATGATGAAAATAATCATGGCCTCTAAACCTTCAAGCTGCATACTGGACTCTATTCCAACTAAACTACTGAAAGAGCTGCTTCCTGTGCTTGGCCCTCCTATGTTGAACATAATAAACGGCTCTCTATCCACCGGATGTGTACCAAACTCACTAAAAGTGACAGTAATAAAGCCTCTCTTGAAAAAGCCAAATCTTGACCCAGAAAATATAAAAAACTAATCGGCCTATATCAAATCTTCCATTCCTCTCAACATTTTTAGAAAAAGCTGTTGCGCAGAAACTCACTGCCTTCCTAAAGACAAACAATGTATTCGAAACGCTTCAGTCTGGTTTTAGACCCCATCATAGCACTGAGACTGCACTTATGAAGGTGGTAAATGACCTTTTAATGGCATCAGACCGAGGCTCTGCATCTGTCCTCATGCTCCTAGATCTTAGTGCTGCTTTTGATACCATCGATCACTACAATCTTTTGGAGAGATTGGAAACCCAAATGGTCAACACGGACAAGTTCTGGCCTGGTTTAGATCTTATCTGTCGGAAAGATATCAGTTTGTCTGTGTGAATGGTTTGTCCTCTGACAAATCAACTGTAAATTTCAGTGTTCCTCAAGGTTCCGTTTTAGGACCACTATTATTTTCACTATATATTTTACCTCCTGGTGATGTCATTCGAAAACATAATGTTAAATTTCACTGCTATACGGATGACACACAGCTGTACATTTCAATGAAACATGGTGAAGCCTCAAAATTGCTCTCGCTAGAAGCCTGTGTTTCAGACATAAGGAAGTGGATGGCTGCAAACTTTCTACTTTTAAACTCAGACAAAACAGAGATGCTTGTTCTAGGTCCCAAGAAACAAAGAGATCTTCTGTTGAATCTGACAATTCATCTTGATGGTTGTACAGTCATCTCAAATAAAACTGTGAAGGACATCAGCGTTACTCTGGACCCTGATCTCTCTTTTGAAGAACATATCAAGACTGTTTCAAGGACAGCTTTTTTCCATCTACGTAACATTGCAAAAATCAGAAACTTTCTGTCCACAAATGATGCAGAAAGATTAGTCCATGCTTTTGTTACTTCTAGGTTGGACTACTGCAATGCTCTACTTTCCGGCTACCCAGATAAAGCACTAAATAAACTTCAGTTAGTGCTAAATACGGCTGCTAGAATCCTGACTAGAACCCAAATATTTGATCATATTACTCCAGTGCTAGCCTCCCTACACTGGCTTCCTGTTAAGGCAAGGGCTGATTTCAAGGTTTTACTGCTAACCGACAAAGCATTACATGGGCTTGCTCCTACCTATCTTTCCGATTTGGTCCTGCCGTACATACCTACACGTACGCTACGGTCACAAGACGCAGGCCTCCTAATTGTCCCTAGAATTTCTAAGCAAACAGCTGGAGGCAGGGCTTTCTCCTATAGAGCTCTCAACCTTTAAGTCTTTACTGAAGACTCATCTCTTCAGTAGGTCCTATGATTGAGTGTAGTCTGGCCCAGGAGTGTGAAGGTGACCGGAAAGGCTATGGAGCAACGAACCGCCCTTGCTGTCTCTGCCTGGCCGGTTCCCCTCTCTCCACTGGGATTCTCTGCCTCTAACCCTATTACAGGGTCTGAGTCACTGGCTTACTGGTGTTCTTCCATGCCGTCCCTACGAGGGGTGCGTCCCTTGAGTGGGTTGAGTCACTGATGTGGTCTTCCTGTCTGGGTTGGCGCCCCCCCTTGGGTTGTGCCATGGCGGAGATCTTTGTGGGCTATACTCGGCCTTGTCTCAGGATGGTAAGTCGGTGGTTGAAGATATTCCTCTAGTGATGTGGGGGCTGTGCTTTGGCAAAGTGGGTGGGGTTATATCCTGCCTGTTTGGCCCTGTCCGGGGGTTTCATCGGATGGGGCCACAGTGTCTCCTGACCCCTCCTGTCTCAGCCTCCAGTATTGATGCTGCAGTAGTTTATGTGTTGGGGGGCTAGGGTCAGTCTGTTATATCTGGAGTATTTCTCCTGTCTTATCCAGTGTCCTGTGTGAATTTAAGTATGCTCTCTCTAATTCATTCTCTCTCTCTCTCTCTCTCTCTCGGAGGACCTGAGGCCTAGGACCATGCCTTAGGAATACCTGGCATGATGACTCATTGCTGTCCCCAGTCCACCTGGCCGTGCTGCTGCTCCAGTTTCAACTGTTCTGCCAGCGGCTATGGAACCCTGACCGATTCACCGGACGTGCTACCTGTCCCAGACTTGCTGTTTTCAACTCTCTAGAGACAGCAGGAGCGGTAGGGATACTCTCAATGATCGGCTATGAAAAGCCAACTGACATTTACTCTTGAGGTGCTGACTTGTTGCACCCTCGACAACTACTGTGATTATTATTATTATTATTATTATTATTTGACCATGCTGGTCATTTATGAACATTTGAACATCTTGGCCATGTTCTGTTATAATCTCCACCCGGCACAGCCAGAAGAGGACTGGCCACCCCTCATAGCCTGGTTCCTCTCTAGGTTTCTTCCTAGGTTTTGGCCTTTCTAGGGAGCTTTTCCTAGCCCCCGTGCTTCTACACCTGCATTACTTGCTGTTTGGGGTTTTAGGCTGCGTTTCTGTACAGCACTTTGAGATATCAGCTGATGTAAGAAGGGCTATATAAATCTGACATATATATTATAAGTCAGTTAAGAACAAATTCTTATTTACAATGACGCCCTACCCAGGCCAACCCTCCACTAACCCGGACGACGCTTGTGCTCCGCCCTATGGAACTCCCGATCTTGGCCGGTTGTGATACAGCCCGGGTCTGTAGTGACGCCTCTAGCACTGAAATGCAGTGTCTTAAAATGCTGTGCCACTCGGGAGCTTATAGGGAAGGGTACTCAACATGCTCGCCATTGACACAAATGACTGATGTTTGGCTGAAAGAAATTGAAAGTAAGTAGATTGTGGGAGCTGTTCGTTAGACTTCAGTGCAGCTTGTGATGTCATTAATCATAACCCATCTGCCTTATTATGGATTGAGAGCTACCCATCTAAAAGAACACAGAGGGTTTTCGTTAATGGAAGACTCTCCCATGCAAATTCAGTTGAGTGTGGTGTACCGCAGGGCAGCCGGCTAGTGCAATAATTTTTCTGTTTTTACAAACTAACCTTGAATAAAGCCTGTCTGTCTATGTACGCTGACGACTCAACAGATTACACGTCGGCTGAAACAGTAAAATAAATGAGACACTTAACATAGAGCTCCAGTCAATTTTAGGTAACTAGCAATAGGCTAGTGATAAATATTTTAAAAACTAAAAGCATCATTTTTGGTACAAATCACTCGCTCAACGCTAAACATTATTTAGATCTATTATTGAATAATGTTGCTGATAAGAGGAGACTAAACTGCTAGGTGTAACCCTAGATAGCAAGCTTTCATGGTCAAAACCTATAGACTCAATGGTTGCTAAAATGGGAAGAGGTACAGTGCCTTGCGAAAGTATTCGGCCCCCTTGAACTTTTCGACCTTTTGCCACATTTCAGGCTTCAAACATAAAGATATAAAACTGTAATTTTTTGTGAAGAATCAACAACAAGTGGGACACAATTATGAAGTGGAACGAAATTTATTGGATATTTCAAACTTTTTTAACAAATAAAAAACTGAAAAATTGGCCGTGCAAAATTATTCAGCCCCCTTAAGTTAATACTTTGTAGCGCCACCTTTTGCTGCGATTACAGCTGTAAGTCGCTTGGGGTATGTCTCTATCAGTTTTGCACATCGAGAGACTGAAATTTTTGCCCATTCCTCCTTGCAAAACAGCTCGAGCTCAGTGAGGTTGGATGGAGAGCGTTTGTGAACAGCAGTTTCCAGTTCTTTCCACAGATTCTCGATTGGATTCAGGTCTGGACTTTGACTTGGCCATTCTAACACCTGGATATGTTTATTTGTGAACCATTCCATTGTAGATTTTGCTTTATGTTTTGGATCATTGTCTTGTTGGTTAGACAAATCTCAGTCCCAGTCTCAGGTCTTTTGCAGACTCCATCAGGTTTTCTTCCAGAATGGTCCTGTATTGGGCTCCATCCATCTTCCCATCAATTTTAACCATCTTCCCTGCCCCTGCTGAAGAAAAGCAGGCCCAAACCATGATGCTGCCACCACCATGTTTGACAGTGGGGATGGTGTGTTCAGGGTGATGAGCTGTGTTGCTTTTACGCCAAACATAACGTTTTGCATTGTTGCCAAAAAGTTCGATTTTGGTTTCATCTGACCAGAGCACCTTCTTCCACATGTTTGGTGTGTCTCCCAGGTGGCTAGTGGCAAACTTTAAACGACACTTTTTATGGATATCTTTAAGAAATGGCTTTCTTCTTGCCACTCTTCCATAAAGGCCAGATTTGTGCAGTATACGACTGATTGTTATCCTATGGACAGAGTCTCCCACCTCAGCTGTAGATCTCTGCAGTTCATCCAGAGTGATCATGGGCCTCTTGGCTGCATCTCTGATCAGTCTTCTCCATGTATGAGCTGAAAGTTTAGAGGGACGGCCGGGTCTTCGTAGATTTGCAGTGGTCTGATACTCCTTCCATTTCAATATTATCGCTTGCACAGTGCTCCTTGGGATGTTTAAAGCTTGGGAAATCTTTTTGTATCCAAATCCGGCTTTAAACTTCTCCACAACAGTATCTCGGACCTGCCTGGTGTGTTCCTTGTTCTTCATGATGCTCTCTGCGCTTTAAACGGACCTCTGAGACTATCACAGAGCAGGTGCATTTATACGGAGACTTGATTACACACAGGTGGATTCTATTTATCATCATTAGTCATTTAGGTCAACATTGGATCATTCAGAGATCCTCACTGAACTTCTGGAGAGAGTTTGCTGCACTGAAAGTAAAGGGGCTGAATAATTTTGCACGCCCAATTTTTCAGTTTTTTATTTGTTAAAAAAGTTTGAAATATCCAATAAATTTCGTTCCACTTCATGATTGTGTCCCACTTGTTGTTGATTCTTCACAAAAAAATACAGTTTTATATCTTTATGTTTGAAGCCTGAAATGTGGCAAAAGGTCGAAAAGTTCAAGGGGGCCGAATACTTTCGCAAGGCACTGTATTCTCCATGATAGGGCATTGCTCTGCCTTCTTGACATCTCAGTCAACCAGACACGTCCTACAGGCCCTAGTTTTGTCGCACCTGGACTACTGCGCAGCTGTGTAGTCATGTGTGGCAAAGGAGGACATAGGTACATTGCAGTTGGTCCAAAACAAAGCAGCACATATCTCACTTAGATGTACATGGAGGGAAAGTGTCAGCAACATGCATGGCTCAAAGATGAGGAGAGGTTGACTGCATCACTATTGGTCTTTGTGCGAGGTATTGATGTGTTGTAGGTACCGAACTGTCTGTTCAACCAGTTGGCACACAGTTCGGACACTCGTCGCTACAACACAAGACATGCAACCAGAGGCCTCTTCACAGTCCCCAGGTCCAAAACAGAGTCTGGGAAACACACTGTATTAAATAGAGCCATGACTACATGGAACTCTCTGCCACCCCAGGTAAAGCAAGCTAGCAATAAAACCAATAAAAAAAACAGATAAAAGAACACCTTACTGCACAAAGGGGACTGTGAAAAGCATAGCTATTTTATATATGTTCTATTTCAATTTGCACTGTATTAGACCTAGATATTGTGTGTATGTACTGATATGTGTGACATTTCACATTGATGTACACTGCTCAAAAAAATAAAGGGAACACTTAAACAACACATCCTAGATCTGAATGAAAGAAATAATCTTATTAAATACTTTTTTCTTTACATAGTTGAATGTGCTGACAACAAAATCACCCAAAAATAATCAATGGAAATCCAATTTATCAACCCATGGAGGTCGGGATTTGGAGTCACACTCAAAATTAAAGTGGAAAACCACACTACAGGCTGATCCAACTTTGATGTAATGTCCTTAAAACAAGTCAAAATGAGGCTCAGTAGTGTGTGTGGCCTCCACGTGCCTGTATGACCTCCCTACAACGCCTGGGCATGCTCCTGATGAGGTGGCGGATGGTCTCCTGAGGGATCTCCTCCCAGACCTGGACTACAGCATCCGCCAACTCCTGGACAGTCTGTGGTGCAACGTGGCGTTGGTGGATGGAGCGAGACATGATGTCCCAGATGTGCTCAATTGGATTCAGATCTGGGGAACGGGCGGGCCAGTCCATAGCATCAATGCCTTCCTCTTGCAGGAACTGCTGACACACTCCAGTCACATGAGGTCTAGCATTGTCTTGCATTAGGAGGAACCCAGGGCCAACCGCACCAGCATATGGTCTCACAAGGGGTCTGAGGATCTCATCTCGGTACCTAATGGCAGTCAGGCTACCTCTGGCGAGCACATGGAGGGCGGTGCGGCCCCCCAAAGAAATGCCACCCCACACCATGACTGACCCACCGCCAAACCGGTCATGCTGGAGGATGTTGCAGGTAGCAGAACGTTCTCCACGGCGTCTCCAGACTCTGTCACGTCTGTCACGTGCTCAGTGTGAACCTGCTTTCATCTGTGAAGAGCACAGGGCGCCAGTGGCGAATTTGCCAATCTTGGTGTTCTATGGCAAATGCCAAATGTCCTGCACGGTGTTGGGCTGTAAGCACAACCCCCACCTGTGGACGTCGGGCCCTCATACCACCCTCATGGAGTCTGTTTCTGACCGTTTGAGCAGACACATGCACATTTGTGGCCTGCCGGAGGTCATTTTGCAGGGCTCTGACAGTGCTCCTCCTGCTCCTCCTTGCACAAAGACGGAGGTAGCGGTCCTGCTGCTGGGTTGTTGCCCTCCTACGGCCTCCTCCACGTCTCCTGATGTACTGGCCTGTCTCCTGGTAGCGCCTCCATGCTCTGGACACTACGCTGACAGACCTTTTTGCCACAGCTCGCATTGATGTGCCATCCTGGATGAGCTGCACTACCTGAGCCACTTGTGTGGGTTGTAGACGCCGTCTCATGCTACCACTACAGTGAAAGCACCGCCAGCATTCAAAAGTGACCAAAACATCAGCCAGGAAGCATAGGAACTGAGAAGTGGTCTGTGGTTACCACCTGCAGAACCACTCCTTTATTGGGGGTGTCTTGCTAATTGCCTATAATTTCCACCTGTTGTCTATTCCATTTGCACAACAGCATGTGAAATTTATTGTCAATCAGTGTTGCTTCCTAAGTGGACAGTTTGATTTCACAGAAGTGTGATTGACTTGGAGTTACATTGTGTTGTTTAAGTGTTCCCTTTATTTTTTTGAGCAGTGTATTTCAGTCCTTGACTAATAATGTTCTGTCCTATGTATTATCATGTTTCATGTGGACCCCAGGAAGAGTAGCTGATGCTTTTGCAGCAGCTAATGGGGAGCCTAATAAATACCAAATATTTGGCAGAGCAACTTGTACAGAAAAAGGCAAAAGCAGATAAAGAAAATATGTTTGCAAAACGGCAATAGCAGTTTGTCATGCATAGGCACTCACATGAAGACGTTGACAGAAGTATGCTGACATACAGTACAGAATGTATTTAGTAGTAAACAACTGTTACACAACACTAGCAAATGTACCTAGAAAGAAAGATTAATACAGATTCAGCCCTTAAATTTACCCGGTATGCCTTGTGGTGAATTATGACAACGCTGTTGCAAAAATATAACTTATAAATGTCTCATGAGTGTAGTTCAACTGTCGTACCCCATCAGAACCCAAAATATGAACTTGTTTAACTCCAATGTTTGTAAACAAAGTAAATGTTAACACTGTATAACCTCAAAACATGGTTAAAACTATCATTTTTATATCATGGATGGTCAGTCCTTGCATCCATAGCTCTGTCTATGAATTTGAGCGTGGTTACATTTCTCCAGCCCCATCCCTCAGATTTTTACAGAAACAGGGCGTGCAGAACTCTGATATTGTTTCTACTGCTGATTGCCACTTTAAAGCTAGTACCTTGGTAAAACTGCCACATCCGTTTTGGGATATTACAACAAAGAGGTTACTGCAAACAAACAGTTTTTTCCCCCCACTCTGACGTCATTGCATGCGGGATAAACAGAAGAATATGTACTGCAATTATTTTTTGCACCATTCTGCCAGACGCTACTCTCCTCAACAAAAACAGTAACAGGCGCTGTGGTGAACAGTAACAGGCGCTGTGGTGAACAGTAACAGGCGCTGTGGTGAACAGTAACAGGCGCTGTGGTGAACAGTAACAGGCGCTGTGGTGAACAGTAAGAGGCGCTGTGGTGAACAGTAACAGGCGCTGTGGTGAACAGTAACAGGCGCTGTGGTGAACAGTAACAGGCGCTGTGGTGAACAGTTGCGCTGTTTACCCAAATGCGGTATGATCTTTAAGAGAAGGATGATTAGAAAACTTCTAACATATTTTTTAAGTGCAGAACACCTTACACTGCATTTTCAAAATACATTTATTAAGCAATGTTCCTCCACCCACTTTAGACTATTTTCAATGCAAGGCACCATTTAAAACACATGGTGGAGTTTCAATTTACATGTAGCATAGCAACCAATTATCACAATTACCATGTTCATGTTTCAAGACAGATTCAATTAATTGCACTGATTACTTTCAATTTGATTTGATTGAAATTTGTAATATTAATAATTTTGACTAATCTGTCATTGCAACATGAACTCAGGTTAAACAAGGTTTGTTATGATAAAACAATTACCCCCAGAACATCAATAATATCAGGATACATAAACATAAATTTACAAACACCACTCCCACTACAAATAGATAACACAAACAGTAATCTGACAATCATAAGATTTAATGGGTTAATTAAATTGATCCTGCATTAATATATACAAAGTGGCTCTTATCCCATCGTTAAATAAAATACACAAAATGCTATTTGGGTATTGTAAAAATCCTACTACGACCTGGTAGGCTTCCCTCACAGGAGAGGCTTCCGGTTGTCAGAATTCTACGTGTGTCAGCAGGCAGTAAGTAGCCTTCCGTCTGTGTCAACATAGAATCATGTATACTGCATAAACACTTCCATTACAGATTGGGTCAATACAATTTCCAATTTAATTCAGGAGGTAAACTGAAAATCCAATATTCCTCAAGGTTTTCCAGTGAGATGTGATCTCCAAAGTGCAAAGGGCATGAGGACTTAAGGTTGACATTAGGATTGGGCCAAAGCTTATCTGGTGCCATGCGACTGCCTAAACAAAGCTACCCTGTCTTCTGTTCTCCTCTGTTTCTTTCTCAGGAGGATCATGGTGAAGACAGGCCTGAGACCTCAGCCGTGCTACTGCCTGTCTGGCCAGCACCTAATCCAGTTTGGACATCCTTTGTTGTTCTGACAACAAGCTTTTTTCAGTTTTTGTCCAATGTTTATTACATTTACTGAGGGACTCAGCAGATCCTTGTTTTTATCTGTTATTTCTACTCTGGTCCTGCTGGCACTGTTTTTTACTCCCACACATCACCACAGAGGAAATGTCATTTGACCAAACTGACACATTTGAAAAAACCCCAACCCTGCTTCCTTTAAACAAACAGCTGCATGCATTTCCAGTCTGTAAATGGGAGAAGCTGAAAAGCCGTTGACGCCATGCTTTCTCCTTTCGCCCCATCCCCTCCTGCCCACAAAGCTCCCACCACAAAATAAACCACATAATACAATATACTGTACACAACACAAATGTGGAGGCTTGCAGTACACCAAAGCAGCATAACGCCATAGCAACCATACTGTGTAAAGACTAACACAAACATTATTCAGCAGATCATTTTGCAAGCAAGCCGCTTTGATATTTAAACAGTTGCAAATGAGGCTGTTAATCTATTGTTAGATTGTATTTGTCTTATTAGGTTGTGGTTTGTTATCTTGTGTTCTATAAAATATTAGCTAGATTGAGTTTTGTAAGGATTTGCCAGATGATTAGCATTAAAACTATATTAGTAGTAAATTAATAGGATCTCTATGGGTACAGTAACCATAACGACATTGCTTAACAATGACATATGAAATAGAAAAATAGCATTTTTTTTGTGTCATACCTCTGACCTGAGCGTGCTTTTCAGTTGAATTAGTGCTCTGTCTTTTCAGCACCTGAGTAAGTCCTACCCAATGATGTACAGTGAGGTTGACATTTTTGAGACCCTTCAAAATAACAGTATAAAATAAACAATTAAAATACTGCGTTATACTGTATGCTGGAACATTTTGGGAAATTATATTATTTTATACTAATTCAGAGAAAGAGATTGTTTAATAACAAGTAATACTTTTTTTATAAAAAAAGGTAGGGGTCAAAATTATTGACACCCCCATTTTCAATACCTTTCAATACCTCACCTTGCGAAGATAATGGCACCGAGCCTTTTTCTAAAATATTTTATGAGTTGGAGAACACATTGGCAGGGATCTTAGACCATTCCTACATACAGAATCTTTCCAGATCCTTGATATCCGTTGTCTGCGCTTATTGACTACCTTCTTAAATTCAAACCACAGGTTTTCAATGGGTTTCATGTCCGGAGACTGAGCTGGCCATAGCAAAATGTTGATTTTTGTGTCCAAATAACCATTTCTTTGTGGATTTTGATGTTTTATATTTTGTATTAAAATGTTTATGTTAAGTTCAAGTATGCATTAAGGTGTCTGTAATAAAATGTTGTTCGCAAAACTAATGTACACATGAATAAATAAATTTTTTACAATGGTGGGGGAATACAAAAATGGCTGCGAAGTGGCTTCAAAACAGCAGCCCTTGTCAGTCCTCTAGTGTTTATACTAATGATGTATATAAACTCTAAATTGCTGATGCTATATATTGGCCAATGAGAGGCTTTGAAGTCATTGGTCGACCATATTGATTCTCCTTAGTAGAAGCAGTCCCTCATAGGAATAAATGGAATTCTACAGTATTTCAATTAAATGTTTCAAGCACACAATGACATGTATTTAAGTATTTTTGTCATAGTGGGGACAGTAACATTAGGTACCGTCTAGAAATTATACTTTAAGAAAAATGTTTTTACATATTTTTTATTTGTATGTTTAGCTCACATAATACAATGTAAATGTAGCCTTAGTGATATGATATAGATGCATAAAGTAAACACTGTAGTGGGTAAAGAGTGTTGATGTGCGAGGCTCAACTTTTTCGTTTTTGTGTTGCCCTGGCTACTACGCTGTGAACAGCATGAATGGCACCCCCTGTCAGTCATCTAGTGTATATATAAATCATTGCTTTATACCAGGGGTTCTTACACTTTTTCAGTTTGAAACCAAAATTAGAAATGTAACGTCCTCCCTTGACCCAAATCGTCCTCCAACGACCCAAATTAAGAATAAATAATGTGACTAGAGATGTATTCTCATAATTCGTGACCCATAACTCGTGTTTTGTTTGACTCAGCCCCTTCTGGTGTTTTCATCAGTCCTATAGAGTAAGGGCATTCTCAGAAAACTTTAATAAAACCTTACATCTTTCTCACTCCTTATTAAACTGATATGTTTGTTCAGTAACATGTACAAATGTATTGATCAATAAATAGTTTGGTCCCTGTTTTCACTAGCGACAGGGACTAGATTTCAGTCCAATACTGCTTCTCCAAAACAGTTATTTTCCACCTGTATACTTTTTAATAGTTGTTTAAAACGTATAACTTATTGTGTTATTGTCATTACTGTTATTTAGAGTTTTTTTAAAATATTTCACTGCACTGTTGAGGTAGCTCGCAAGTAAGTATTTAATTGCACCGTTTACCTGTGTATACGATGAATAACCTTTGATTTAATTAGATATCATTTGATTTGTTGTGCTCTGCAGTATCAGATAATGCACTTCCCCTCTGTGCTGAAATTTCTTTTGCCTCAAGTTTCAAGATTGAATTGAACCAAACTGCCTTTTTCTGAGGCATTATGTTCTTTGAGACATTTTAAATGTTGCTTGCTTATATTTATTGGTTTCTCATCTATATTGTTGACAGTGTTCAGATTGAGACTACTTTAGGGCTAAAACGTTGACATTAAACAGTCTCAACTATATCCCCTCTCGTTGTTTTGCTGACAATGTTCAAAGAAATCTTCACTGAGCAAAACAGAATTCATATTCCACTAATTCATATTACAAGCAAAAACAGAATAAGGGCATCACAATGATTGATGTCTTTGCTTTGATTTGCTTTGTTCTCTTTCTTTTCAAGTCTATCTTTGGTGTTTGGAGAGTACTTAGCCGCTCTTAGATTATAGTTTGTCAGATCTAATCTAATGTTGAGATGAGTCCACTTCCCTCGCAATTTGAGTCCACACATGCCATGTCATCTGAAAGAAAATAAAATAAGATGGTGCCTATCTTTTCTATGCATTAAGTATGCATTTAGATTGTAAATGTATATTTAGATTGTAAATGTAATGTAAATCTAAACGTAAAACATTATTAGGGATGCTGAAAGCACCTCCACGGTTTACATCCCCACTAATGATCCCAGGCCTGACAAACTCCCATTGGGCTGGTCTGCTCGTCAACCTGTAGCCCCTTTTTGTTCATCCCATTTCCATTCCCTATTCCTCCACCTGCCCCAGTCCCCCCAACCTCAACATGGACCGTGTTGCTTCCCATCTTAGAATTCTTCTTCAAGTCCAACTCAAGGTGGACAGAGTGCATCACATTACTGTCGGTATACACTTTGTTTCTAGCCCCAAATGGGAGAGGATTGGGGTTGCTTGTCGGCTCCCTCTGGCCGCTTCCACCCTCACCACCATTACCCCCACCACCTGCTCTGACTTCCCGGTTTCCCCTCCCTGCTACCTCAACCCTATTTCCCGGGTGGCAGCAGGAGTTGGTCTGGTAGACTGCCTGGAAGCCCCTCTTGAAGTTCTCATTGAAGTATCCGTAGATGATGGGGTTGACAGAGGAGTTGGAGAAAGCCAGCCAGTGGGCGAAGGGGAAGATGTATCCGGTCAGGAGCTCCAGCTGCTCCTCGTCCAGCCCTGCGTAGTCTGTCAGCAGCATCAGAGTCCACAGAGGCAGCCAGGACAGCATGAACAGCAGGGCTACTACGATCAGCATCTTGATCACCTTGATCTTCTTCTGTGAGATCAGATGCCTGCCCCCCTCATGCCTGGCTGGAGGAGGAGGATGTGCTGCATCCTGAGGCTCTCTTCTTGACACCACGGAGGTGTAGAGCTTCACCCCGATGCGTCCGTACATGACAGTGATGAGAGCCAGGGGCACCAAGTAGATGTGGGCGAACAGCACTGTGGTGTAGACCTTCCGCATCTTCGGGTCGGCAAAGTTCTCGTAGCAGGAGTACAGGGGGTAAGTCTTGTTGTAGTCCTGGTTATACACCATGTAATGATCGGCCACTTCCACCACAGTCAGGGCAGCTGCTGAGGGGCACATGATTACCACAGCCAGGACCCAGATCATCGCAATGGTCACCTTGGCAACTATTAAGGTGAGTTTGGGCTGAAAAGGGAACACAATGCAGCGGAACCTGTGGAGAGCGAAAATAGACAGAGGAAAAGGAAGAACACTTGCTGTTTTTTTGGGGGGGGCAAGGCAAATCAATTCCAAATCTGTGTGAACTTCCACCTTTTATCAACAGCTCTGCAAATCTTTCTCTATCCTTCCTGTCTCTTCTATCTATCCAGCCATCCAATCAACAAATTTAAACAAGTTTAAATAATGAAGCAAATAAACTGTAAAAGAGGTAGAGGAAGAGGCATTGGCAAACCTAAAAAAAACAGTAGGTCATTTATGGATCAAATCTACTATTGTCCATTCACCACCACCACCTCTCCTTCACACCACACACCCCTGCCTCTCTGTAGAGCTCCATCATACCAACCTGTCTACTGCGATGGCCACCAGGGTGAAGACTGAGGCAGCCACAGACATCCCCTGCACCAGACCACTCATTTTACACACAGTGTTGGTAAACGGCCAGCCTGTCAACAAAATAAATTACAATTACCAACATCATCTTGTTAAATAATTGTCAATAAAAAAATTGACTTTCCCAGCAGCAATTTGTATAACCTGAGTGTGTACAGTACTAGGCCATATACAGCACAGTGGTGAACACGTGTGTGTTGAGTGGTTAGATTCTGCACAAATGGGAGTATAGATTTGACCCTTCTTCATAGATCTGTGTTCAGTGAAATGAATGACCTTAATGAATGATCTGGCTTATAACCTGGCCTAGACTTCAATAGAGTATAGTATAACATACTCCCATTTAATTCGCATCCAGTTATTTCTTTTTCTTTTTTTCTTGAACCTTTATTTAACTGGGCAAATCAGTTAAGAACAAATTCTTATTTACAATGACGGACTACTCCGGCCAAACCCTAACCTGGACGACTATGGGCCAATTGTGTGCCGCCATATGGGACTCCCAATCACAGCCGGTTGTGATACAGCCTGGAATCTAACCAGGGTCTGTAGTGACACCTCTAGGACTGAGATGCAGTGCTTTAGACCACTGTGCCACTCGGGAGCCCAAGTTAGTATGGCTGCAGGCTAGGGAAACATAACTGCAGAAACTGCTTTAAAGGCACAGACCAGTCAAAATTCATAGTTTATGTTTAAAAATAAAATTCACACAGGCCCTTCTAATCAGCAGGCTTTGCATGGGTGGAGTTTTGGCTTCCCTGGTGATATCACCAGGCGGTATAGTCCAGTGGCTAATCGTCCAATTTTTGGAGAATTGTGGGTTTTGTGATAGAGGCATCAAATTTTACACAGGTAGGAGAAGTCCTTATTAGTATGATAAGCCATCGCATATGTTTTTAGATTAAATATTTTTTTTCACCCATCTATACACAATACCCCATAATGACAAAGTAAAAACATGTTTTTAGACATTTTTGAAAATATATTGAAAATGAAATACCTAAATATCTAATTTACATGAATATTCACACCCGAGGCCATACCTATATGTTAAAATCACCTTTAGCAGCGATTACAGCTGTGATTCTTTCTGGGTATCTAAGAGCTTTGCCCACCTGGATTGGTTGTCAATCATTGCAAGACAACCATTTAAGTTTTGTCATAGATTTTCAAACTGATTTAAGTCAAAATTGTAACTCGGCCACTCAGGAACATTCACTGTCTACTTGGTAAGCAACTTCAGTGTAGATTTGGCCTTGTGTTTTAGGTTATTGTCCTGCTGAAAGATGAATTCATCTCCCAGTGTCTGGTGGAAAGTAGACTGAACCAGGTTTTCCTATAGGAATTTGCATGAGCTTAGTGCCTTTCAGTTTCTTTTTTATAGTGAAAAACTCCCCAGTCCTGAACAATTACAAGCTTACCATTTACATGATGCAGCCACCACTATGCTTGAAAAAAATAGAGAGTAAAACTCAGTAATGTGGTATTGTATTTGCCCCAAACATAACGTTTTGTTTTCAGGACATAAAGTTAATTGCTTTGCCACATTTTTGGTAGTATTATTTTGGTGCTTTGTTACAAACAGGATGCATGTTTTGGAATATATTTATATTCTGTACAGGCTTCCTTCTTTTGACTCTGTCAATTAGGTTAGTATTGTGGAGTAACTACAATGTTGTTGATCCATCCTTAGACTGGTTTCCTTCCTCTCCTGCAACTGGGTTAGGAAGGACGCCTCTATATTTGTGGTGACTGGGTGTATTGATACACCATATAAAGTGTCATTAATAATTCACCATACTCAAAGGGATATTCAATGTCTTTTTTTTTACCCTCCGACCAATAGGTACCCTTCTTTGTGAGGCATTGGAAAACCTCTCTGTTCTTTGTGGTTGAATCTGTGTTTGAAATTCACTGCCCAACAGAAGGCCCTTACAGATAATTGTATGTGGAGTACAGAGATGAGGTAGTCACTATTATTGCACACAGAGTGAGTCCATGCAACTTGTTAAGCAAAATGTTTACTCCTGAACTTATTTAGACTTGCCATAACAAAGGGGTTGAATACTTATTGATTTAAGTAATTTCAGCTTTTCATTTTGTATTCATTTGTAAAATTTTCAAAAAACATAATTCCACTTTGATGTTATTGTGTGTAGGCCATTGAGAGAATGTCCCAACTGATTCCATACATTGAAACTAGTTCAGTGGAGTTTACTCTTTCCCTCTGTTTCTCCCTTCAGCAAGCCTCGCTCTTCTCCGCTGTGAGGAAATGGGTGTTTCAGAAATCTGTGAATCATGGAAAAATACAATGTTTTACTGAAAGCGTACGGCCAAATTGGCTATTTTTATCAAAAGTACTATCGGTTTTGTCACGCCTACTCACGCTCCCTCTCTCCGGCGCTCGATGTCGCCGGTCTACTAACCACGGGCCCTGGCAACCATCATTACGCACACCTGGACTTCATCGTCACCTTGATTACCTTCCCTCTATTTAGTCCTCAGTAATAAGGCAGTATTGGTTTGTTTTCATGTTCAGTACGCATCCTCTGTTTTGTTCATTTGCCTTGCATCATTGTTATTAACCTCTCCTTCTGCACCTACTTCCTGACTCTCTGTGTATACGTGACAACTTGAGTCAGGAAATGTGTACTTTTCCACCTATAACATTTGCAATTATTTTATAGCATTATTTTATGTGACCATCTGACAAGAGCAGGGAAGGGTAACAGCTGCGCATATGTGCTTGTTGGGGAATCCCTGCTATGTAAAATGACATTACATCCCCTTACTTTTTGGTGGGAGAAGAAACTGGTTTGTGAGAAAAGAATAACCTACACACTCCTATTGCTAGTATCACTGCTCTTTATTAAGCTTTACGTATTGGCCTCAAGGCCTTCGTCAAATCTTAATAAAGAGCAGTGTGCGGGTTTGTTCTTTTTTCTCATGTTATTCAACTGTTACCATGCACCTGCAACAAAGCTCAGATGTGCAAGTGCCTTTTGAATTTAGAACGAACTGGTTCAAAAGTTTAGAGAGTTATCAAAGGTAAAGTTTGTTCTGAAAAGTGGAAATCTGAAGAGCTGGTGTTCGGTCCCTGGCTGCAATTTATATATGCAATCTAGGGAAGGAGGCACAAAATGTCACAGATGCAGAAAATTGTTCATAGCAATTAGAAACAAATACGATGTAAATATTACGTTGCTACAGTATTACGTCGCTAGGTGTCTGTAGTAGGTACTTAAACGCCGATGACTATGAAAGAGATCAAAAATGATGGGGACAGATCCCCGAAGAATACTCAAAGATACAGCTGTTCCTTCTGTATTACCATGGACTGGATCTGGTGCAGGGCCAAAATACAGAGGCGTGTTTGAGAAGAAAAAGCAGCAAAGTGATCGTGTGGAGGTTCAGTTGTGGCCAAATATATTGGCACCCTTACACTTTTCTTAAATAATTCCCTATTTATTCTAAAATAAGTTGAAATTGAAAATAAATGTTGGTCTCCACACCTTGGTATTGGATTTCCAACATCACAGAACCAATTTTATTTGTGTAAATTTAAGTTAAATAAATACAAAGGGCATGGTCAAAATGATTGGCAACCCAGAGCTAGTACCTGGTTGCGCAGCCAAGATAACTACAGACAAATGCTACTTGTAGCCATCGATGAGCTTGCTGCATATTTCTACTGGCAATTTGCCAGCAAACTGCTCTAATTCTTTCATGTTTGAGGGATGCCCTCCATGAACTGCTGTTTCTAGATCTCACCATAGGTTATAGATGTGATTCAGACTTGGACTCTTCGCTGGCCACTCTAGAACAGTCCAGCATTTCTTCTTGAACTATTCCAGGGTGCTTTTGTGTGTTTGGGGTCGTTGTCCTGCTGGAATGTCAACAACCTTCAACAGAGACAGTTTTTGGACACTGGGTTGAGCATTGCACTCCAAAACACCTTGATAATCTGCTGATGGATGTCATGATGTCTTCCATACTTTGAAGGCCCACAGTACCAGAGGCAGCAAAGCAACCCTACAGCATTATTATTATTTTAGGGGCTCCCGAGTGGCACAACGGTCTAAGGCACTGCATCTCAGGGCTAGAGGCGTCACTACAGAGCCTGGTTTGATTCCAGGCTGTATCACAACTGGCCATGATTTGGAGTCCCATAGGGCGTCACACAATTGGCCCAGCGTCATCCGGGTTAGGGTTTGGCCGGAGTATAACGTCATTGTAAATAAGAATTTGTTCTTAACTAACTTGCCTAGTTAAATAAAGGTTAAATAAATAAAGTAAATACATTATCAATCCTCCCCCATGTTTGATTGTAGGGAGGGTGTCTCTTCTTTGAATGCTTCATTTGGTAATTGAAAGGGAATATTGTGGAAAGGAATAACGTGCCCTTTTAATGTAGCAGGCATTCCCCAACGAGCACACATGCATAGTTGTTACCAATCTCCTCTCGTGTCAGTCAGCCATATAAAATGATATAAAATAACCGCAAAACCGATAGTACTTCTGATTTAAAAAAATAGCTAATTCAGCCATACACATTCAATAAAACAACGTATTTCTCCATAATTTGTGTATTTCGGCAGAGCGAATCACGTGACCCGTTTTTTTGCAGCTGTCTCACTTCTCCACAACAGGGAGAGGAAGAGAGCAAACTTCTACTAGTTTCAATGTGTGAAATCACTTGGGACATTCGATTTTAGGTAAATGTCTCCTTAAAAGGTGGTGAGGAGAACACAAGAAAATGGCTCAAATATGCCATATACAGGTAAATGCTAGAATAATGGAAACACAAGTAAATAAGGGATACAGAGTATATTGAAAGCAAGTACTTCCACAAAGGTGTGATTGAGTTAATTAAGAAATTAACATCCCATAATGCTTAGGGTCATGTATAAAAACGTCAATTTGCCCATTATTCTGTGTAACAGGCTATAAGAAGAGATCAAATTGACTTTGAAAGAGGGGTCTCAAAGAACCATAGGGGGTTTAAAGTGTGTGTGTGTGTGTGTGTGTGTGTGTGTGTGTGTGTGTGTGTCACCAGATCTCAACCCAATTGAACACTTATGGGATATTCTGGAGCGGCACCTGAGACAGCTTTTTCTATGACCATCAACAAAACACCACATTTTTTGTGGAAGAATGGTCTCGCATCCATACAATAGAGTTCCAGACACATGTAGAATTTATGCCAAGGCACATTGAAGCTGTTCTGTCTTGTGGTTGCCCAACGCCCTATTAAGACACTTTCGGTTGGAGCTTCCTTTATTTTGGCAGTTACATGTATATGTTTCCTTTTTTTTTTAAGTGGCAAAAAAGTGCCCAGAAATCTATCCAAATTTCTGATTATCGAATATACACTGAACAAAAATATAAATGCAAAAAAAATATATTTTACTGAGTTGCAGTTCATATAAAGGAAATCAGTCAATTAAAATAAATTCATTAGTCTATGGATTTCACTTGACTGGGAATACAGATATGCATCTGTTGGTCACAGATACACTACATGGCCAAAATGTATGTGGACACATGCTCATCAAATGTATCGAATTCCAAAATCAAGTGCATTAATATGGAGTTGGTCCCCCCATTGCAGCTATAACAGCCTCCACTCTTCTGGGAAGGCTATCCATAGATGTTGAAAAATTGCTGCGGGGACTTGCTTCCATTCAACCCCAACAGCATTAGTGAGGTCGGGCACGGATGTTGGGCGATTAGGCTTGGCTCGCAGTAGGCATTCCAATTCATCCCAAAGGTGTTTGATGGGGTTGAGGTCAGGGCTCTGTGCAGGCCAGTCAAGTTCTTCCACACCGATCTCAACAAACCATTTCTATATGGACCTCACTTTGTGCACGGGGGCATTGTCATGCTGAAACAGGAAAGGGCCTTCCCCAAACTGTTGCCACAAAGTTGGAAGCACAGAATCGTAGACTGTCATTGTTTGCTGTATGAACCATGAAAAACAGCCCCAGACCATTATTCCTCCTCAACCAAACTTTACAGTTGGCAATATGCATTGGGGCAGGTAGCGTTCTCCTGGCATCCGCCAAACCCAGATTTGTCTGTTGGACTGCCAGATGGTGAAGCATGATTCATCACTACAGAAAACGCGTTTCCACAGCTCCAGAGTCCAATAGCAGTGAGCTTTACACCACTCCAGCCGACGCTTGGCATTGTGCAGGGTGATCTTAGGCTTGCGAGCAGCTGATTGGCCATGGAAACCATTTCATGAAGCTCCCAACGAACAGTCCTTGTGCTGACGTTGCTTCCAGAGGCAGTTTGGAACTCGGTAGTGAGTGTTGCAACCAAGGACAGACGATTTTTGCGCACTACACGCTTCAGCACTCGTCGGTCTTGTTCTTTGAGTTTGTGTGGCCTACCACTTTGCGGCTGAGCCGTTGTTGCTCAGACATTTACACTTCACAATAACAGCACTTACAGTTGACCGGGGCAGCTCTAGTATGACGTGCCACGTTGAACGTCACTGAGCTCTTCAGTAAGGCCATTCTACTGCCAGTGTTTGTCTACGGAGATTGCATGGCTGTGTGCAAAATGTTATACACCTGTCAGCAACGGACATGGCTGAAATAGCCAAATCCACTAATTTGAAGTGGTATCCACATACTTTTGATCATTAAAAGTAGTTTATCATTGTAATCAGCATTCAGGGAACATATCACTTTTTAGAGTGTTTACTATACATAAAATATTCGAGTAAAAATATCTGAGTAAAATATTGTAACTAGGCATGAGGACATTACAAAAAAACTAATTTGGGTCACTATACAAACATGATTTCAGTCTTGGAGGTGTGTTTCCTGATTGATTCCACGACACTGTAGACGCGGAAGCATATTTCACTTTCTCAAAATAACCAGAAATTATCTAAGATAATGCAAGAAACCTGTAATAAATGGACATTTTTGCTGAGGATGTTTTAGTTGCGCAATTTTATATACAACTAAAGTGTTTGGTGCAGTATTTCTCAAGTTCAAAAATGCGCAAAATGTTTTCTTATGTAAACAAAGTCAGAGCCGATGGGAAGGTTGTCTCACTGTCTATGTTAATGGTTAGAGAGCAATCACTGCAGTTGTTCACCCCATGTTAGTGGGCAAATGGACATTTTCAAATCAAAACCCAACCTTAATTTGCCCGTTTGCCGACGCACGGACGTTGCAAACTCTGTTTTAGACAAGACTGACTTCATGACCAACATTATTTTATTACACTTTGTACACAATTTTGAAACTAGAATAGGGATGTGTTTCAAATTGGTTGTTGCTTTTTAAAGGCAGTCACTCTTTAAAGTAGACCAATATACGGCATATTTGTGTTCTCCACATCACCCCACACATTTTAAGCAATCATTGGGCTTTATTTACCTTTTATTTATGGAGATATGGACATGTGCCTACTGTCCAATATGGCCCCATGGAGCTGGTTGTTGGCCATATTGGAAATGGTTGCCAGGGGGGGTAATGGACAAAATCTGTGATGGCCCTATAGCCCAACATAATTATTTAGACATGCCTTAGCGGTGTGTAAAATTGGGTGCCTCTTATCACAAAATTGTCCCCTACAATCAGACCACTCCCAGACAGTCCAAGCAAAATTCTTGAGTGGCCAAGTTACAGTTTTCACTTAAATCGGCTTGAAAATCTATGGCAATACTTGAAAATGTCTGTCGAGCAATGATCAACAACCAAACGGACAGAGCTTGCAGACTTTTAAATAGAATAATGTGCAAAAAATTGTCAAAGTCATAGACTGTTAGGGTCACTTGAAGTCACAATGAATATAGGAATACACACACTCCGTCTCTGAAGCGTAGTAGATGAGTGTGTGGCGACGGCAGTGGGGATAAGTGACAGGGCTTAAGACACCCATTAGCTAATGGATCTCTCTCTCTCTCTCTCTCTCTCCCCTTCCCCCCCTCCGTCCATCAGGATGTCAGGGGTTGGAATGGGTGGGGGGTGGGGTCCTGCCCTCCTCCTAATGCAGGCATGTGATTGATAGATGACAAAGTGAAGATATAATTTAGCAATCAGGGCTGCTGGGCTATTTATCCTGGCTGACAAGGGGGCCGTTAAGCATAGAGCATGCTTGACCTGTGCCTGTGAGGAGGCTGTCGTGGGGTAATGAGAGGGAGGAGGTCTAAATATAATACACTTATAGCTGCCATTCAAACAATACACACTCTGCACCAGACAAGGTGCACTGATGGGCCTAGGATCACTAGTCTAACCATGCTTTCAGTGTGTACGACATTTCTCTCAATTCTTCTCTCGTCCCCTCTTTTTTTTCTATTCCTCCTCTTTCTCAATGATAGTGTGGGACTATGGTTACGCGCAATGCTGTCGGGGGTACGCCAAATAAAAATGTGATTCACATATTCAAAACTGGAAAATGTAAATGTACTGTTTTCAAAATGTGATTCACATTTTCAAAACAGTATATTTATATTTTCCAACAGGGCCAAACATTTGGGTGATGTTTTTTTCTCGCCTGAGTAGCCTCGTTTCAATGCCAAAAATAAAATGAAACCATCTAGTGTTCAGCGAAATAACACCACAATGTCAAATACAGGTAGCCTAGTCAAATAATTAACATCCAATCACATTAACCATTACTCTCTCGCGGGAAACCTTCACTCTTGCGCAGACATTTTGAAACGAAACATTACAATTTGAAAAATAAGCCACAGGACTTTTTTGAGGGAGAATAAAGACGGCTTTCGAGTAGTAAGACATGTATAAAAGCAATAGATACCATTAATAAGAACGGGCTAGAAGCGTCTTATATGGTGAGCTACCGAGTGGCTAGGACAGGCAAGCCCCATACTATTGTGGAGGACTTCATTCTTCCTGCTACCGTGGATATGACTGGGACAATACTGGGGGAAAAGGGACAGAAATCTATACAGACAATGCCTTCATCAAACAACACTGTTTCACGATGCATCAGTGACATGGGCAGGAGATGTTTTGAAACAATTACTGCTTCGCATACAAGCCAGTGAATTATATGCGTTACAGCTGGATGAGTCAACAGACGTGGCCGCCTGGCACAGCTCTTGGTATATGTCCGTTACGTTTATGGGGGATCAATTAAGGAAGACATCTTCTTCTGCAAACCACTGGAAACCAGAACAACATGAGGATATTTTTTAAGTATTGGACAGCTTTGTGACATCAAATGGACTTTGGTGGTCAAGATGTGTTGGTATCTGTACTGATTGCGCAAAAGCCATGAAAGGGAGACATAGTGGAGTGGTAACGTGCGTGCAAGCAGTTGCTCCCAACACCACTTGGGTACTCTGCAGCATCCACCGAGAGGCTCTTGCTGCCAAGGGAATGCCTGACAGCTTGAAAGACATTTGGGCACTACAGTGAAAATGGTTAACTCTGTTTAAGCAAGTCCCTGAACTCTCGTGTATTTTCTGCATTATGCAACGATGTGGGCAGCGAACATGTAACGCTTTTACAACATACACTGGTTATCAAGGGGCAAAGTACTGACACGTTTTTTTAAATTGAGAGACGAGCTTAAAGTTCTTTACTGACCATAATTTTCACTTGTCTGACCGCTTGCATGATGACGAGTTTCTCACACAACTGGCGTATCTCGTGATGTTTTTTCTCACCTGAATGATCTGAATTTAGGAATACAGGGACACTCTGCAACTATATTCAATGTGCGGGACAAAATTGAGGCTATGATTAAGAAGTTGGAGCTCTTTTCTGTCTGCATTAACAAGGACAACACACAGGTCTTTCCATCATTGTATGATTTTTTGTGAGCAATTTCATTCTAGCTTACACGGACAATGTCAAATGTTATATAGCGAAGCACCTGAACGAGCTGGGTGTGCAATTACGCAGATACTTTCCCGAAACGGATGACACAAGAGAGCCTCATCGAAATTGCAACAATCGATTCTGTGAAAATATAATTTAATCAGAAGCCACTGCCAGATTTCTGGATAGGGCTGCGCTCAGAGTTGCCTTGGTAAATCGCGCTGTTAAGACACTGATGCCCTTTGCAACAACGTACCTACAGTTGAAGTCGGAAGTTTACATACACCTTAGCCAAATACATTTAAACTCTGTTTTACACAATTCCTTACATTTAATCCTAGTAAAAATTCCCTGTCATAGGTCAGTTAGGATCACCACTTTATTTTAAGAATGTGACTTTTTTATTTCAGCTTTTATTTCTTTCATCACATTCCCAGTGGGTCAGAAGTTTACATACACTCAATTAGTATTTGGTAGCATTGCCTTTAAATTGTTTCACTTGGGTCAAACGTTTTGGGTAGCCTTCCACAAGCTTCCCACAATAAGTTGGGTGAATTTTGGCCCATTCCTCCTGACAGAGCTGGTGTAACCGAGTTGGGTTTGTAGGCCTCCTTGCTCGCACACACTTTTTCAGTTCTACCAACACATTTTCTATAGGATTGAGGTCAGGGCTTTGTGATGGCCACTCCAATTCCTTGACTTTGTTGTCCTTAAGCTATTTCGCCACAACTTTGGAAGTATGCTTGGGGTCATTGTCCATTTGGAGTCATTGTAACCACCATTTGCGACCAAGCATTAACTTCCTGACTGATGTCTTGAGATGTTGCTTCAATATATCCACATAATGTTCCTCCCTCATGATGCCATCTATTTTGTGAAGTGCACCAGTCCTTCCTGCAGCAAAGCACCCCCACAACATGATGCTGCCACCCCCGTCCCCCATATTTGGGATGACGTTCTTCGGCTTGCAAGCCTCCCCTATTATGGCCAAACAGTTCTATTTTTGTTTCATCATGTGCGGTTGTCCCCCTTTGTCCCCATGTGCAGTTGCAAACCGTAGTCTGGCTTTTTTATGCCAGTTTTGGAGCAGTGGTTTCTTCCTTGCTGAACAGCCTTTCAGGTTATGTCGATATAGGGCTCGTTATTCTGTGGATATAGATTATTTTGTACCCGTTTTCTCCAGCATCTTCACAAGGTCCTTTGCTGTTGTTCTGGGATTGATTTGTACTTTTCGCACCAAAGTACGTTCACTTCTAGGAGACAGAAAGCGTCTCCTTCCTGAGCGGTATGACGGCTGCATGGTCCCATGGTGTTTATACTTGCGTACTGATGTTTGTACAGATGAAAGCTGTACCTTCAGGCGTTTGGAAATTGCTCCCAAGGATGAACCAGACTTGTGGAGGTCTACAATTTTTTTTCCTGAGGTCTTAGCTGATTTTCCCATGATGTCAAGCAAAGAGGCACTGAGTTTGAAGGTAGGCCTTGAAATATACTGCTAAAAAAAATAAAGGGAACACTTAAACAACACAATGTAACTCCAAGTCAATCACACTTCTGTGAAATCAAACTGTCCACTCAGGAAGCAACACTGATTGACAATACATTTCACATGCTGTTGTGCAAATGGAGTAGACAACAGGTGGAAATTATAGGCAATAAGCAAGACACCCCCAATAAAGGAGTGGTTCTGCAGGTGGAGACCACAGACCACTTCTCAGTTCCTATGCTTCCTGGCTGATGTTTTGGTCACTTTTGAATGCTGGCGGTGCTTTCACTCTAGTGGTAGCATGAGACGGAGTCTACAACCCACACAAGTGGCTCAGGTAGTGCAGCTCATCCAGGATGGCACATCAATGCGAGCTGTGGCAAGAAGGTTTGCTGTGTCTGTCAGCGTCGTGTCCAGAGCATGGAGGCGCTACCAGGAGACAGGCCAGTACATCAGGAGATGTGGAGGAGGCCGTAGGAGGGCAACAACCCAGCAGCAGGACCGCTACCTCCGCCTTTGTGCAAGGAGGAGCAAGAGGAGCACTGCCAGAGCCCTGCAAAATGACATCCAGCAGGCCACAAATGTACAAATGTGCATGTGTCTGCTCAAACGGTCAGAAACAGACTCCATGAGGGTGGTATGAGGGCCCGACGTCCACAGGTGGGGGTTGTGCTTACAGCCCAACACCGTGCAGGACGTTTGGCATTTGCCAGAGAACACCAAGATTGGCAAATTCGCCACTGGCGCCCTGTGCTCTTCACAGATGAAAGCAGGTTCACACTGAGCACGTGACAGACATGACAGAGTCTGGAGACACCGTAGAGAACATTCGGCTGCCTGCTACATCCTCCAGCATGACCGGTTTGGCGGTGGGTCAGTCATGGTGTGGGGTGGCATTTCTTTGGGGGGCCGCACAGCCCTCCATGTGCTCGCCAGAGGTAGCCTGACTGCCATTAGGTACCGAGATAAGATCCTCAGACCCCTTGTGAGACCATATGCTGGTGCGGTTGGCCCTGGGTTCCTCCTAATGCAAGACAATGCTAGACCTCATGTGGCTGGAGTGTGTCAGCAGTTCCTGCAAGAGGAAGGCATTGATGCTATGGACTGGCCCGCCCGTTCCCCAGACCTGAATCCAATTGAGCACATCTGGGACATCATGTCTCGCTCCATCCACCAAAGCCACGTTGCACCACAGACTTTCCAGGAGTTGGCGGATGCTTTAGTCCAGGTCTGGGAGGAGATCCCTCAGGAGACCATCCGCCACCTCATCAGGAGCATGCCCAGGCGTTGTAGGGAGGTCATACAGGCACGTGGAGGCCACACACACTACTGAGCCTCATTTTGACTTGTTTTAAGGACATTACATCAAAGTTGGATCAGCCTGTAGTGTGGTTTTACGCTTTAATTTTGAGTGTGACTCCAAATCCAGACCTCCATGGGTTGATAAATTGGATTTCCTTTGATTATTTTTGTGTGATTTTGTTGTCAGCACATTCAACTATGTAAAGAAAAAAGTATTTAATAAGATTATTTCTTTCATTCAGATCTAGGATGTGTTGTTTAAGTGTTCCCTTTATTTTTTTGAGCAGTGTATAATAATATATGCCATTTAACAGACAACCTTGTTACAGACACTTATTAAAAACATGTTTGAGATACATCCAATATCTCATATCAAGTATCCCTTTTACAAATAAACACATGTAATATAAAACTGATAAAAAGTTACCTTGGGCCTCTGACAGGGTTGACGATAACAGGGTTGAGGATTTAGGTGAAGGATCTGCCATTACTAATCATGTGGTGAAGAGCACGGGACCATGTTCCACACATAATGAAAGTTAAATGAAATTAAAAGTTTTCTTTAACATTAATTGAGCGACCACCTCAGTCAAAAATGATAAAACAATTATCAATAGACCAAAAAAAGAGCAAAGAATTACTTCCTTTTCAACCATGCTTTTCAGTGATATCACCTGCTGTGAATCATTTAATTTGGTGGAATGGTCCATTATTTTAAAGGAGTAAATTGTTTGCATAACAGGGTTGGCCTTAAAATGAGGGACAGACAAATGCATCACTAATCACATGAATATAAAAAATAATCTTCAGAAATGACTGTCAATGCAGCAAAATAGCTAGGCCTTTAGAATGATGGTGAAAGTTGGAAAAATATTTGGATTAAGTGGGTTGAAATCTTCCTAGAAGTGACACAGGGTTGACGGAGGGATGTCATGACTGTACTGTGAGGATCCAAATAGGTCATATCAGCTTTGCAATAAATAACTTCAACCAGACCCCAGACCCCCCTCACTCGCGGGGGGGGGGGGGGACTGGTGGGGGTTGACAGCTCACGCCATGTTTTAAATCAAGGACAGAACCTTCAGCTCTCACGCTCTCCAAATTCAACGGAGGAATGTGCCTTTGTTTCAAAGATTTTCCTGACGAAACTCTAACACATTCTAAAGCGAATACTGGAACAATATTTCTTACATAGAATGTGGGGAATGGTGAGAGGTAACCTAAAAGAACACCAATGTTGGTTTGGTTGTTATTTTGTGATATCATTAAAAATGTTAAAAGAAATATTGTAACTTGAAAAGTATACACACTACATGTACAAAGTTTCCATCCTCTACATTGTGCGTGCTATATGAACAATGGTGAAAGTGTTTTTTGTTAAAAAGGGGATGTGATTTTAGAAACTATAATAGGAAATTGTTTCTAAAACTGCACAGTAAGTAGTCACCGCCACCTTGAGTGAGGTCAGAGAGCGTGTCAGCCTGACGGAACAGCCATTTTGAATGAACTGTATAAAATGATGAGTTAAGAATGAATATATTAGACCAGAGAGACGTTGAGCTGCAGCTCACGTTTAAAGTGGTTTGAACTCAGAATCTCAACACGAGGTAGAGATGATAAAATCACCTCCCGGACAATCCCTGGTACGGCTGATTAGCTGTCCTAAGTAAAGTATCTAGAAACGTGAATTTAAGCGGGACCATTCTACTACTCTGTTCAAACCATCGTATTCCGCTACTCTCATCACCCCACTGGGAACCATCGACATGGCTGGCTAGCCTATCTTCAAAGAAGCATCTTTCAGAGCGAATGGGAGGATAAACTTGTAGTTCTGTTCAGGACTACACAATAAGTCACCGGATACCGGACGACTGCAGAGAACAACATTAGAAGATGTGTGGGGACACCTTTTGGACAATCAGAGCCTTAGAAGCGTGCTGCGAAAAGGCCAAACCCCCTTTCCAAGGTGGCCCGGTTCAGATACACGGCGAACAACACGGCAAACTGTTTATCCAGTGTTACTATTTAGTTAGCTAGTAATTAAATAATTAAACCAAGTTGTGTAGTACTGAATCATCAGTAAGGCTCAGGTTTTTGCAGATGCAAGGATACAACTGTTCACAGAATGATGATATGATACGAGGTTATGATTAATAAGTTGACTGTGATAGGTTTTTTTATTTGTATTTTATTTAACTAGGCAGGTCAGTTAAGAACAAATTCTCATTTACAATGACAGCCTAGGAACAGGGGCAGAACGAGGATTTGATCTAACAACCTTTCAGTTGCTGGCCCAATGCTCTAACCACTAGTCTACCTGCTGCCCCATAGGTAAAGACCTTTAGAGTTTAATTCGGGAGAAGGTAACTCTAGAACTGCTCTCGTGGTGCACCAAATCCTAATGAGTTAATTGTTACATGATTAATTCAATTCGGTAACAATTAAACATAGTTAGTTAATTAGATAAATAACAGTCACCAGATTAATGAAAGTAAATTCACGACAAACATGTCAAAATACTGCATTTTGGCACTTTAGCTAAAGGCACCAACTTCGTGGAACGACCCTGGTACATCCATTTTTGGACTTATAAATGAATGATGTACGCATTGATTCTTGAAGAATATAACTTATAAATGTCTCATGAGCTTAGTTCAACTGTTGTACCACATCAGAAACCAAAATAAAAGCTTGTTTTCATTCAAAGTATATGTACACAAACACTAACCTCAAAACATGGTCACGCCTGAAATTCTGATGAATCTCTGTTGCCTCTACAATAAATATCTAAAATGATAATTGTCCATTGGCCTATGTCTAATATGATGAGTGTACAGTAGGGTAACGTGGGGTAAATGCCCCCCCCCCCCCATTTTCATTTTCCAACACTTTCCCTGGCTGATTCATAATGATGTGGCATCAACTATGCATGGACATTTTAATATGAGGATTAATTCATTAATAATTTTATCTAATTCACTTTCTAGCAATGTCATGTTAATTATATGCACAGGCAGGGTTTGAATTGGCCTTCACATTGGTCTTGGGTTGACAAAAAGATAGGAGTCCACCAAGTATAACATTTTTAATGCTTATGGGCATCCATTGGTCCCTCCAAAATCCAAACGCAGTCTATGAACGATAACATATTAATAGTTATGCAAATTGAGTTCTGAAATAGTAGAGTTTAAAAAAATATATATAATCTGCTTTTGGAAGATACTGTATGAAGAAAATGTCTGGTAGTAAAAGTAGAAACTCATGAAAGACATTCAGAAGAAAGGATCTATGATAATATTCCCTCTGTTCGTGTCTCCTTTGATCATTTAATGTTGCCTGATATACTTTGTTTACGTTAATTATAATTGTTTGCTTATGTGCTTTCTTTTTGATGAGTCATTCAATTCACAAATTACTTTAACATCTACATACCAGACCTGAGTGGAAATGGATCTGACTCAATCTTTAGAAATTCAATATGGAGTTTGAGTCTGTGATATTGATGTGTCACGGATATTACACTATTCATGGATTGTTTCTAGAGTGGAATTAAGTTTGTAATTAAATTCACATTGATCAACACATTCACCTTGATATGGAGTTAAATGAATGGGATGTAATCAGTGGTGTAAAGTACTTAAGTAAAAATACTTTAAAGTACAACTTAAGTAGTTTTCGGGGTATCAGTACTTTTCTTTACTATTTATATTTTTGACCACTTTAACTTCACTACATTCCTAAAGAAAATAATGTACTTTTTACTCCATACATTTTCCCTGACACCCAAAAGGACTCATTACATTTTGAATGCTTAACAGGACAGGAAAATTGTCAAATTCACACATTTATCAAGAGAACATCCCTGGTCATCCTATTGCCTCTGATCTGACAGACTCACTAAACACACATGCTTTGTTTGTAAAGGATGTCTGAGTGTTGGAGTGTGCCACTGGCTATCCATTAAAATAACAAGAACATGGTGCCGTCTGCTTTGCTTAATATAAGGAATTTGAAATGATTTATACTTTTACTTTTGATACTTAAGTATATTTCAACAATTACATTTACTTTTGATACTTAGTATATTTAAACCAAATACTTTTATACAAGTAGTATTTTACTGGGTGACTTTCACTTGAGTCATTTTCGATTAAGGTATCTTTACTTTTACTCAAGTATGACAAGTGGGTACTTTTTCCACCACTGGATGTAATAGAGTTGATGATGCTGAGTTGCGTTATCCTGCTCAGTTGCGTCTGCCAGCTCAGACAGAATTGCGTTTGCCAGCTCAGACAGAGTTGCGTTCACCAGCTTAGTTAAACCAAGTTGTTTTACCTACCTGTGATGAGGTTGTCCACAAGCGTTGTGGGGATGCAGAAGATGCCCACCAGCAGATCGCTGACTGCCAGGTTGAGGATGAAGAGGTTGGTGACGGTTCTCATGCGACGGTTCCCCAGCACGATCAGACACACCAGTACATTACCCACCATGCACAGCAGGAAGATGAACAGGTAGGCCAGGATGAAGCTAGCAGCCACAGGGAGGGAGTGTTGGTAGTAAGGGAAGTAGGTGATGTTGTTGGTGGTGGTGTAGTTGGAGTCGTTAATAGCTCTGTGGTGGAGGAGGTGGTGATTGGAGGTGGTCAGGGCTGTCATGGTGTCTGAGGAGCCCTCCAGTTCAGTCAGACCCTCCTCTTCACCACTGTTCCACACCTCCATCACTTCTTCAGGATGGGTTGGTCTGATAACACACCACACCTTGTGACACAAACAAAAACATACATCAGGAACTATTATCAAATTATAATGTATTAATTCACTGCGTATCCATACAGTGTGTGACAGTGCTGGCCGTACCCTGTGCACATCAACAAGTTAAAATAATAACTGGACTGATAAAAATTGTCAAAATCAAATAAATATTTATTAGGCTGTAAAACAGATGGTTTTAAAGAAGTTAAAACACACCATGCTAAAAGCTTATTAAACACAACAAAAACTGTTGCTGCAGAGCATATATCACGACTACATCTCCCTCCCACTGTTCAAATAGACCACCTTTCAAGACAAACCAATTAACACACTCAAAAGGTCAACACACCTGAACACACTCAAATTGACAACACAAACGACTGACTGTTGAAGATGAAGTTGATGGTAAATGTTTAAATATATGGAATGGTTTGAACAATGAAACCATTTTGGGACCAATTAACACACAAGTAACAGAATCGCACATTTAAAAGGTATAAATGAAGATGCATTGAATGCAATAAAATTCATCTTCACACAGTTTATCTCCAGTGCTTTGAATTGTTCTGTAATTTGGGTAGGAATTTTTCATAGCCTACTTCTAGTGAACCAAAATATAAATGCAACATGTAAAGTGTTGGTCCCATGTTTCATGAGCTGAAATAAATGATCCCAGAAATGTTCCATACTGTATGCACAAAAAGTTGTGTTCACAAATTTGTTAGTAAGCATATCTCCTTTCCCAAGACAATTCATCCACCTGACAGGTGTGGCATATCAAGAAACTGATTAAACAGCATGATCATTACACAGGTGCACTTTGTGCTGGGGACAATAAAAGTCCACTTTAAACGGAGACTTAAATACCCTGACCAAGTGAGATATACATGGCGGAGGCTTAATCAAGCTAGTCATCTTGACTACTTTCTTATGCCATTCTCTCTGGCACCAAAAGTTTAAAAAAAAGTGTTGATAGGGGACAGAATGCGGTCGGATCTTCACATAATTGGCATATATATTACTCGTACAGGATTTCCACATGGGCGAGGATATTGGAAATTTAATCAAAGCCTACTAGATGATAAATTGTTTTTCAGACATAACATAGGTACAGCAGATCCCCTTATTGTATGGGATACTTTTAAGTGTGTATTTAGAGGCCATGCAATTCAGTACTCATCTATAAAACAAAAGCAATTTAGATCAAAAGAGTCTATATTAACAAAGGAAACAAAGGAAATCGAAGGACTAACAGTACAGTTAGATAGCAATAGAAACTGTACCATAGAGGCACAGAATAGGTTAGAGGAAAAATAAAAATAAATGGAGGAACTTATTCAAGAAAGATCCAGTGTAATATATTATAAAAATAAAGCGAAAAATGCACCAAATTCTTTTTCAATCTTCAACATAGAAATGCTACCAAAAAAATTGTATTAAAACTTGTTACAAATGATGGAGTCACGCATGATTCACTGAATGATATTTTGAAAGAGGAAGTAAAGTACTTTAAGAATATGTTTTCATTTCAGTCTCCTCCATCTCCACTAACAAACTAATTGTATGGATTTTTTCCCTAATAATCATGTAAAATTGACATCTGTACAGAAAGACTCATGTGAAGGTCAAATTACAGAGAAGGAACTTCATGATGCAATTGGGGCCTTTAAGGCTGGGAAAACTCCAGGGCTGGATGGCATACCAGCGGAAGTATACCAAACTTTTTTGATATACTCAGAGGACCATTATTAGCATGTTTTAACCACTCCTATATAAAAATGGTAGATTATCAGACACGCAACAAGGTCTGATATGATTATTACTGAAACAGGACCCAAATGGTATATATACTGCTCAAAAAAATAAAGGGAACACTTAAACAACACAATGTAACTCCAAGTCAATAACACTTCTGTGAAATCAAACTGTCCACTTAGGAAGCAACACTGATTGACAATAAATTTCACATGCTGTTGTGCAAATAAAATAGACAACAGGTGGAAATGATAGGCAATTAGCAAGACACCCCCAATAAAGGAGTGGTTCTGCAGGTGTTAAACACAGACCACTTCTCAGTTCCTATGCTTCCTGGCTGATGTTTTGGTCACTTTTGAATGCTGGCGGTGCTCTCACTCTAGTGGTAGCATGAGACGGAGTCTACAACCCACACAAGTGGCTCAGGTAGTGCAGCTCATCCAGGATGGCACATCAATGCGAGCTGTGGCAAGAAGGTTTGCTGTGTCTGTCAGCGTAGTGTCCAGAGCATGGAGGCGCTACCAGGAGTCAGGACAGTACATCAGGAGATGTGGAGGAGGCCGTAGGAGGGCAACAACACAGCAACAGGACCGCTACCTCCGCCTTTGTGCAAGGAGGAGCACTGCCAGAGCCCTGCAAAATGACCTCCAGCAGGCCACAAATGTGCATGTGTCTGCTCAAACGGTCAGAAACAGACTCCATGAGGGTGGTATGAGGGCCCGACGTCCACAGGTGGGGGTTGTGCTTACAGCCCAACACCGTGCAGGACGTTTGGCATTTGCCAGAGAACACCAAGATTGGCAAATTCGCCACTGGCGCCCTGTGCTCTTCACAGATGAAAGAAGGTTCACACTGAGCATGTGACAGACGTGACAGAGTCTGGAGACGCCGTGGAGAACATTCTGCTGCCTGCAACATCCTCCAGCATGACCGGTTTGGCGGTGGGTCAGTCATGGTGTGGAGTGGCATTTCTTTGGGGGGCCGCACAGCCCTCCATGTGCTCGCCAGAGGTAGCCTGACTGCCATTAGGTACCGAGATGAGATCCTCAGACCCCTTGTGAGACCATATGCTGGTGCGGTTGGCCCTGGGTTCCTCCTAATGCCAGACAATGCTAGACCTCATGTGGCTGGAGTGTGTCAGCAGTTCCTGCAAGAGGAAGCATTGATGCTATGGACTGGCCCGCCCGTTCCCCAGACCTGAAACCAATTGAGCACATCTGGGACATCATGTCTCGCTCCATCCACCAACGCCACGTTGCACCACAGACTGTCTAGGAGTTGGCGGATGCTTTAGTCCAGGTCTGGGAGGAGATCCCTCTGGAGACCATCCGCCACCTCATCAGGAGCATGCCCAGGCGTTGTAGGGAGGTCATACAGGCACGTGGAGGGCACACACACTACTGAGCCTCATTTTGACTTGTTTTAAGGACATTACATCAAAGTTGGATCAGCCTGTAGTGTGGTTTTCCACTTTAATTTTGAGTGTGACTCCAAATCCAGACCTCCATGGGTTGATAAATTGGATTTCCATTGATTATTTTTGTGTGATTTTGTTGTCAGCACATTCAACTATGTAAAGATAAAATTATTTAATAAGATTATTTCATTCATTCAGATCTAGGATGTGTTATTTTAGTGTTCCCTTTATTTTTTTTAGCAGTGTATAAAGATACAGTCCATTTAAACAATTGGAGACCTCTTACACTTCAGTGTTGTGATGCAAATATCCTAGCAAAATGCTTGGCGCATAGAATTAAAAAAGTATTGTCAGATATTATTCATCCTAATCAGAATTTTTTTTTTACATGGATGATACATTGTAGATAATATAAGACAAGTACTGGAGACAATAGAATACTATGACATTTCGGGGACACCAGGCCTGGTTTTCATAGCTGATTTTGAAAAGGCTTTTGATAAAGTACGACTGGAGTTTATATGTAAAAGCCTAGAATATTTCAATTTTGGGGAATCTCCTATAAAATGGGTTAAAATTATGTATAGGAACCCTAGGTGTAAAATAGTAAATAATGGCTACATCTCAGAAAGTTTTAAACTATCTAGAGGAGTAGAACAAGGTTGTCCACTATCGGCATATCTATTTATTATTGCCATCGAAATGTTAGCAGTTAAAATTAGATCAAACAATAATATTAAGGGATTAGAAATCCGTGGATTAAAAACGAAGGTGTCATTGTACGCTGATGATTCATGTTTTCTTTTAAAACCACAATGACAATCTCTCCACGGCCTCATAGAGGATATAGATACTTTTGCTATCCTCTCTGGATTAAAACCAAATTATGATAAGTGTATTATTACGTACTGGATCACTAAAGAAAATGCAAATTTTACATTACCAGGTAGTTTACCAATTAAAGGGTCTGACGGAGATGTGGACATACTCGGTATACAAATCCCAAAAGAAGGAAATGATCTCACCCCAATACTATTTTTATAGAAAGTTAGCAAAAATAGTTAAGATCTTGCTACCATGGAAAGGAAAATACCTGTCTATTTGTGCAAAAATCACCCTGATTAACTCTTTAGTCATATCACAGTTTACCTATTTTCTTATGGTTTTGCCTGCACCTAGTGACCTGCTTTTTAAATTATATGAACAAACAATACTCAATTTTATTTGGAACGGCAAGCCAGACAAAATGAAAAGGGCCTATTTGAGGGCAGCAATTATTAAATATTAAAGCATTAGACCTCTCACTAAAGGCATCAGTCATACAAAAGTTATACTTAAATCCAAACTGGTTCTCTAGTAAATTGGTAAGAATCTCATCCTATGTTCAAGGGCCTTTTTCCCTTTATACAGATTACACCTGCTCACTTTCGGTTGTTTGAAAAGGAAATAATCTCCAAAATATCGTTCTTTTTTAAACAAGCCTTAGAAAGTTGGTTGCAATTTCAGTTTAATCCACCTGAAAAGGCAGAACAAATAATAAAATAAATATTGTGGTTAAACTCAAATATACTAATTGATTAAAAAAAAACGTACTTTTCGAAGAAATGTTAAAAAAAAAGGTATAATTTTTGTGAACGATATCATAAATAGGACTGGTGGAGTGATGTCACACATACAGCTAACACAGACATACAGAAATGTCTGCTCTACCCAAAATTACAACCAATTAATTGCAGCATTACCACATAAATGGAAGAGGCAAGCAGAAGGGGAAAAAGTAAGGAACTTGTATGGTTAAAGAAAAGTGTGATAAATAAAAACATTTACCAATTTCATTTAAGGACTAAAAAACTGACAGCTGTGCTATATAAATTGCAAAATAGTTGGGAAGAGATTTTCGATGTACCCATTCCATGGCACACGGTTTATGAATTGATACACAAAACAACGCCAGATTCAAAACTTCAAATTTTTCTATTTAAATTACTATACAAAATTCTTGCAACCAATAGAATGTTATATATATGGGGGATACAATCTTCCCAGCTCTGCAGATTCTGCTGTGAGGAGGCAGAGTCATTAGATCATTTATTTTGGTATTGTCCATATGTAGCTCATTTTTGGTCACAGGTCCAGGAATGGCTGAAGAATTGCAACATTTGCCTAGAACTAACGCTGCAGATAGCAATACTGGGTGATTTGAAAAGCCATAGTCAATCAATCAATAACATAATTATTTTAGCAAAAATGTTTATTTTTAATTTACAATCTGTAGAAGCTATGAGAACAGAAAGGTTCAATACTTTAGTGAAGCATCACTGCACAGTTGAAAAATATATGGCAAATAGAAATCCAAAATGTTGAGAGATAGATGGGAGGGGTTAAATGGAGCTGAAGGGTGGGACTAATAACAAGATAACCAATGTAAAACATATAGGGTCTGTAAAATGTATATAGGTTCAGAACTTTTGTGAAATAGCACAGTTACAAATAGAAATCAAACTGGATGGACATCAGAAATAGAGGAAGGACTAAAAACAAACAAAATATAACTATTGTAAAATAGATTGTATCTGTAAAATGTGTATAAGATATATAAACTGAAGGTAGAAGCCTAAATGTTTATTGGTTTACTCCTATTGGGGGAAGGGTGGTAGGGTTTGCCGGGAATAATAAAGGTATATTCTAAAAAAAGTATGTCTATATAGGTATGTGTATATGTATGCATGTGTGTATGCATATGGATATATATATTTCCCCCCAAAATATATGGGGGATTGGAAATGATGCAGACAATTACATTGATGGAAGCAACAGTCTTTCTGCAATATTAAGCTGATCCAAAAAAAATAAAATAAAAAATAAAAACACTAAAAATGTGCAGTTTTGCCACACAACACAATGCCACAGATGTATCAAGTTAAGGGATCGTGCAATTGGCATGCTGACTGCAGGAATGTCCACCAGAGCTGTTGCAAGGGAATTTGTTAATTTCTCTACCATAAGCCACCTCCAACGTCACAGGGGCCCACCCAGGAATGCGTCCCTGCCCAGTCATGTGAAATCCATAAATTAGGACTAAATACATTTATTTAAATTGACTGATTTCCTTCTATGAACTGTAATTCAGTACAATCTTCGAAATTGTTGCATGTTGTGTTTATATTTCTGTTCAGTATACTTTGGCCAATACATCCCTTCATACTTGGTAGTGCACAAGTTTGGCTATTGGGACAAAGACAATGTAATCTACCTTTGATCTGGGCTTGAGGACATTGCTTTCAGAATGAATAACAATGATCTCATATCACAAATGTTTCATTGTAGTAATGTACGCTTACCTCAGACGCACTGAGATGAAGCACAAGGATGCAATTATGTGCACATGAAACTCAAATCCACATCTACAAACTAGAGATGACTATTTTTACAGTATATTCTGAAAATAATATAAAACAAGTACTATAATTTAGAACAAATCCATATTGTACAATTGGCAGTAATTGGCTCAACTGGACTGGACACCTCAACCACTCAACCTGTCCTTGCAGGAATTAAATATTGGTAAAAATTCATATTTGTTTCATGACTTATCTTGAGGCTGGTCAAATTATGAAATAGCTATTGAAATGGAAGCTCTTCAAAATATGAGGCAGAACAATACATTATGTTACCTTTTGTATAATGTGAAAATTATTGCAAACATCACTGAAGCCCTTTTGACCAATAAGCAAACAGGTCTAAGTGACGCTTCGAAATGTACTGTAAATATACTTTTTTTTTAAAACTAAAATGCCCACACCCTCCCCCTCAAAGAACTCACTCAAAATGATGTTTATGGCCACGAATAACAATTACTCTAGTGACTATAATGGAGAGGCGTGACACTCTACATTATAGTGTTTATAAACATGGATAATGACTTTGCCACTCAGTAAATGCCTCGCAGGGCTACAGGCCAGAAGGTTTAGGTTTGCCGACCACCACAGACGAGCTCACTCTCCCTGCCTGTAGGCCTACCATACGATCAGAGCTGGCTGCAGACAATGATCAGCTAGGGGGAAATCAGATTTTAACATTTTGATGCCATATTTATAGTTCTATAAAATATATGCAACAAATTTTCCACCAGCAGGTTTGTGTGCCAATGTACCACACAACCAATAAACAAAGCATACCGACTTCGGGTGTTTCAATATCATGGTTTGCGTTTTCAACACCTAAATATATATACTATGACTATGTTAATCTCGTCAAACAGAAAATACATCCATCCCCACCTTATAGGCCTACCTAGTATTGAAGGCTTGGCATGTCATGAAACTTTTTGGTGTTTTGTAACGATGTCTCTTTCCATTCATCAAATGGCCGCTGCACAGTTTGGATTTTGTCAGTTAAAAACAATGACTTTCAAAAAGTATTCATACACCTGGACTTATTACACATTTTGTTGTGTTACAGCCTGAATAAAAAATGTATTAAATAAAAAGTTCTCTCACCCCTCTACACACAATAAATACCCCATAATGACTAAAGTGAAAACATGTTTTTATTAAATGTTGCTAATTTATTGAAAGTTATATACAGAAATATCTCAGTTAAATAAGTATTCACACCCCTGAGTCAATACATTGTAAAAGCATCTTTGGCAGCAATTACAGCTGTGAGTCTTTCTGGGTAAGTCTAAGAGCTTTCCACACCTGGATTGTGCAACATTTGCCCATTTTTCTTTCAAAAATTCCTCAACCTCTGTCAAATTGGTTGTTGATCATTGCAAGACAACTCAGCCACTCAGGAACATTCACTGTATTCTTGGTAAGTAACTCCAGTGTATATTTCACCTTGGGTTGTAGGCTACGGCCCTGCTGAAAGGTAAACTAATCTCCCAGTGTTTGCTGGAAAGCAGACTGAACCAGGTTTTCCCTTTAGGATTTTGCCTGTGATTAGCTCCATTCCATTTCTTTTTTATCCTGAAAAACTTCAGTCCTGAGCAATTACAAGCATACACATAACATGATGCAGTCACAACTATGCTTGAAAATATAGAGAATGGTACCCAGTAATGTGTTGTATTGGATTTACCCAAAACATAACACGTTGTATTCAGGACAAAAAAGTGAATTTCTTTGCCACATTATTTTAGTGCAAACAGGAAGCACGTTTTGGAATATTTTTTATTCTGTACAGGCTTCCTTCTTTTCACTCTGTCAATTAGGTTAGTATTGTGAAGTAAGTACAATGTTGTTGATCCATCCTCAGTTTTGTCCTTTCATAGCCATGAATTAAACTCTGATGGTTTTAAATTCACCATTGGCTTCATGGTGAAATCCCTGAGTGGTTTTCTTCCTCTCCGGCAACTGAATTAGGAAGGACGCTTGTATCTTTGTAGTGACAGGGTGTTTTAATTCACCATCCAAAGTGTAATTAATAACTTCACCATGATCAAAAGGCCATTTTATTTTACCCATCTACCAATAGGTGATCTTCTTTGTGAGGCATTGTAAAACCCCCCTGGTCTAAGTCATTTAATCTGTGTTTGAATTGCATTGCTCGATTGAGGGAACTTAGATAATAATTGAATGTGATTTTTTAAAAGTGACCGGGATTGCACAATAAAGTCAGGGAATTATTTCCATTGTAGTCCCTATTTGTTACATAAATACATATGCAATTACTTACATACACACATTACAGAAATAAAGTGGTTATGGTTGGTATGGCTTTGAGTTGCTATGGTAGTTTTGTTCCACTCAACAGCACCTGTAGATAAAAACAATTTCTTACCAGATAAAGTATTATATTTAAAAGAGTGAATATTAGAGTCTCTGGCTCTGGTATTATGCTGGTGGACATCTCTAACAAATGTAAAATAGTTAGATAGGTACCTGAGGGCTGAGTCCATGATAATTCTGTGGACCAGACCTTGTTAATGAATGCTACTTTTTTCGCCCCACAGATAGCCAGCTTAGCTGCTTAAAATGCTCGACCTCCAGATGAGAATGAGGGGGTGGGGGCATAATCAAAGTTATACTGGACTAGTGCACAGTCTTTAGGGTGTCTATAGCTAGGTTTTCATCCAATTGGTGACACATTTCATACGAATGTCTAAAATCAGCATAAAAACAATATGCACATTTTCCCATCAGAGTTGTTTCCACCAAATTAACTTGTTGCAGATAAGTCTGTGCCTAAATACATAGTGCATATAAAAATAACTGTTAAAAATCATCAAATACAAGTTAAATGGGTTTGTGATGATACATTTTATGTTTGTTCTTTTATAATAACCAATGTCTTTGTTCTCTGTTTGTGCTTTTCTAATAACACATTTCTGTGTTCATGCGAGTGACTGACTAATAGTGGGGATTCGTTCAGTGTTTTCAATTTGGCAGTAAGCCCAGAACCTTGTTTTGAGAACGAAATTCTCTTAGTTTCAAGGTCTCAGCTTGGAGAGAAGCCTCGTGAGGTATTGGTCAGTCACATGCATGAACAAAGCGTTAATGATGAATTAATTATGAATGATGAATAAGCTAAATCATGCCTGTAAGCAGTATAAGAGATCTAATGGGACTGCCCCGAGAGAGCTCCTGACAGACATGTGCTATGGTGCATCAAGTTTGTTGGAACCTCTACAGTTAACTGTTAACAAAAAATGATTCATTGAAGATTGAGTTCGAGTGTCCCTGTGTAGAATTTCCATAACAGGTTTCCATCGCATTTTGAGCTCTAGGCCTACTGGTGGTTTTGTCACAAAAAAATGTTGCGTAGGTACAGCAAATGTGCCCACTAGTGTTGGCACGTGCGCTCTAGTCAATAGCTCGCGGATACAGTGCGGTATAGCCTAAATTATGTGATAACTATGGGTAAGAACAATAATATTTGTATTTGTCAAATGGCAGCCAAGCATCGATCATCATGTCACAAAAGTCAGACCCTCGATATTTATTGGAAAGGTGCATCAAGATCACCGTACAATTTCACCACCCTGTGAAGTTCATAAGTTATTTCACCTGTAGCCTAATAAACTACATGGTTTCCCAAGTTGTAGTGGGAGGACCACACACCATACTGTATCATCGCATCATCACCACACGGAACCCCACTAACCCACAGACGGAAACGCACGAGCTGGCTAAAAACAGACCTCCCTCCCATCTTCCACCAGCTTGCTACCTATGGCCCGGCTAGCTGTCTGAATCTCACTGGAGCCTTTGATCACTCGGCTAAGCATGCCTCTCCTTAATGTCAATATGCCTTCTCCATTGCTGTTCTGGTTAGTGTTTATTGGCTTATTTCACTGTAGAGCCTCTAGCCCTGCTCATTATACCTTATCCAACCTCTCAGTTCCTCCACCCACACATGCTATGACATCTTCTGGTTTCAATGATGTTTCTAGAGACAATATCTCTCTCACTATCACTAAATGCCTAGGTTTACCTCCTCTGTACTCACATCCCACCATACCTTTGTCTGTACATTATACCTTGAAGCTATTTTATCGCCCCCAGAAACCTGCTCCTTTTTCTCTCTATTCTGGACGTCACAGACGACCAATTCTTATAGCTTTTAGCCGTACCCTCATACTTATTCTTCTCTGCTCCTCTGGGGATGTAGAGGTGAATCCAGGCCCTGCAGTGCCTGGCTCCACTCCTACTCCCCAGGCGCTCTCTTTTGATGACTTCTGTAACCGTAATAACCTTGGTTTCATGCATGTTAACATTAGAAGCCTCCTCCCTAAGTTTGTTTTATTCACTGCTTTAGCACACTCCGCCAACCCGGATGTCCTAGCTGTGTCTGAATCTTGGCTTAGGAAGTCCACCAAAAACTCTGAAATCTTCATCCCTAACTACAACGTTTTCAGACAAGATAGAACGACCAAAGGGGGCGGTGTTGCAATCTACTGCAGAGATAGCCTGCAGAGTTCTGTCCTGCTATCCAGGTCTGTACCCAAACAATTTGAACTTCTACTTTTAAAAATCCACCTCTCCAAAAACAAGTCTCTCACCGTTGCCGCCTGCTATAGACCCCCCTCGGCCCCTAGTTGTGCTCTGGACACCATATGTGAACTGATTGCCCCCCATCTATCTTCAGAGCTCGTGCTACTAGGTGACCTAAACTGGGACATGCTTAACACCCCAGCCATCCTACAATCCAAGCTTGATGCCCTCAATCTCACACAAATTATTAATGAACCCACCAGGTACAACCCCAAAGCCGCAAACACTGGCACCCTCATAGATATCATCCTAACCAACGTGCCCTCTAAATACACCTCTGCTGTTTTCAACCAAGATCTCAGCGATCACTGCCTCATTGCCTGCACCCGTAATGGGTCAGCGGTCAAACGACCTCCACTCATCACTGTCAAACGCTCCCTGAAACATTTCAACGAGCAAGCCTTTCTAATCGACCTGGCCCTGGTATCCTGGAAGGATATTGACCTCATCCCGTCAGTAGAGGATGCCTGGTTATTTTTTTTAAATGCCTTCCTCTCCATCTTAAATAAGCATGCCCCTTTCAAGAAATGTAGAACCAGGAACAGATATAGCCCTTGGTTCTCCCCAGACCTGACTGCCCTTAACCAACACAAAAATATCCTGTGGCGTTCTGCATTAGCATCGAACTGCCCCCGCGATATGCAACTTTTTAGGGAAGTTAGAAACCAATACACACAGGCAGTTTGAAAAAGCTAGCCTTGGCGTTTCTAACAGAAATTCGCTTCGTGCAACTCCAACTCTAAAAAGTTCTGGGACATTGTAAAGTCCATGGAGAATAAGAACACCTCCTCCCAACTGCCCATTGCACTGAGGATAGGAAACTCTGTCACCACCGATAAGCCCACTATAATTGAGAATTTCAATAAGCATTTTTCTACGGCTGGCCATGCTTTCCACCTAACTACCCCTACTGCATTCAACAGCACTGCACCCCCCACAGCTACTCGCCCAAGCCTCCCCCATTTCTCCTTCTCCCAAATCCATTCAGCTGATGTTCTGAAAGAGCTGCAAAATCTGGACCCTTTCTTTCTAAAATTATCTGCCGAAATTATTGCAACCCCTATTACTAGCCTGTTCAACCTCTCTTTCGTGTCGTCTGAGATTCCCACAGATTGGAAAGCAGCTGCTGTCATCCCCCTCTTCAAAGGAGGTGACACTCTTGACCCTAATTGCTACAGACCTATATCCATCCTACCCTGCCTTTCTAAGGTCTTCGAAAGCCAAGTCAACAAACAGATTACCGACCATTTCGAATCCCACCGCACCCTCTCCGCTATGCAATCTGGTTTCAGAGCTGGTCATGGGTGCACCTCAGCCACACTCAAGGTCCTAAACGACATCGTAACCGCCATCGATAAGAAACAATACTGTGCTGCCGTATTCATTGACCTGGCCAAAGCTTTTGACTCTGTTAATCACCACATCCTCATCGGCAGACTCAGTAGCCTTGGTTTCTCAAACGATTGCGTCGCCTGGTTCACCAACTACTTCTCTGACAGAGTTCAGTGTGTCAAATCGGAGGGCCTACTGTCTGGACCTCTGGCAGTCTCTATGGGGGTACCACAGGGTTCAATTCTTGGGCCAACTCTTTTCTCTGTATACATAAATGATGTCGCTCTTGCTGCTGGTGAATCTCTGATCCACCTCTACGCAGACGACACCATTCTGTAAACTTCTGGCCCTTCTTTGGACACTGTGTTAACAACCCTCCAGACGAGCTTCAATGCCATTCAACTCTCCTTCCGTGGTCTCCAACTGCTCCTAAACACAAGTAAAACTAAATGCATGCTCTTCAACCGATCGCTGCCTGCACCTGCCCGCCTGTCCAGCATCACTTCTCTGGACGGTTCTAACTTAGAATTTGTGGACAACTACAAATACCTAGGTGTCTGGTTAGACTGTAAACTCTCCTTCCAGACTCACATCAATCATCTCCAATCCAAAGTGAAATCTCGAATTGGCTTCCTATTTCGCAACAAAGCATCCTTCCCTCATGCTGCCAAACATACCCTCGTAAAACTGACCATCCTACCAATCCTCGACTTCGGCGATGTCATTTACAAAATAGCTTCCAATACCCTACTCAACAAGCTGGATGCAGTCTATCACAGTGCCATCCGTTTTGTCACCAAAGCCCCATATACTACCCACCACTGCGACCTGTACGCTCTCGTTGGCTGGCCTTCGCTTCATAATCGTCGCCAAACACATTGGCTCCAGGTCATCTACAAGACTCTGCTAGGTAAAGTCCCCCCTTATCTCCGCTCACTGGTCACCATAGCAGCACCCACCTGTAGCACGCGCTCCAGCAGGTATATCTCTCTGGTCACCCCTAAAGCCAACTCCTCCTTTGGTCGTCTCTCCTTCCAGTTCTCTGCTGCCAATGACTGGAACGAACTACAAAAATCTCTGAAACTGGAAACACTTATCTCCCTCACTAGCTTTAAGCACCAGCTGTCAGAGCAGCTCACAGATCACTGCACCTGTACATAGCCCATCTATAATTTAGCCCAAACTACTACCTCTTCCCCTACTGTATTTATTTATTTTATTTATTTTGCTCATTTGCACCATATTATTTATATTTTATCTTTGAACTTTCTTCAAACTACAAATCTACCATTCCAGTGTTTTTCTTGCTATACTTTATTTACTTTGCCACCATGGCATTTTTTTGCCTTTACCTCCCTTATCTCACATCATTTGCTCACATTGTATATAGTCTTATTTTTTTTTCTTCTACTGCATCATTGATTGTATGTTGTTTTACTCCATGTGTAACTCTGTTTTTGTATGTTGTCGAACTGCTTTGCTTTATCTTGGCCAGGTCGCAATTGTAAATGAGAACTTGTTCTCAACTTGCCTACCTGTTTAAATAAAGGTGAAATAAATAAAAATAAATAAAAAATGACTCCCAAGTGTACTTCAATATGATGGTTATTATATCAATATTTGCACAAAGGCATTTCCACCTCCATTTCTCTCAAAAATATATATATTTTACAGACAGAAAAAGATCTGACCATGTCAAACGAACAAATTATCTGATGGCATTTATAAACTGTACTGAAACTTCCTGTTTCCATCACAGGTGTCGTGATTTTTATTTTATACGTAACTATAGATGGAAACGTGGTCATTAGCTAGGTTTCCATCCAATTGGCGACAGATTTTTATGCCAATATTCTAAAATCCGCATCAAAACAATGCACACATTTTCCCACCAGAGATGTGTTTCCATAATATTGACCTGTAGTGGATAAAAGGCTGTGGGTGATGAAATAGTGATTATATATACTTGCCAAAACTATAGTTTGTTAACAAGAAATTTCTGGAGTGGTTGAAAAACGAGTTTTAATGACTCCAACCTAAGTGTATGTAAACTTCTGACTTCAACTGTGTGTGTGTGTGTGTGTGTGTATGTATGTATGTATGTATGTATGTATGTATGTATGTATGTATGTATGTATGTATGTATGTATGTATGTATATATATGTATATATAGCTCAAAAAAAGAAAGGGAACACTTAAACAACACAATGTAACTCCAAGTCAATCACACTTCTGTGAAATCAAAACTGTCCACTTAGGAAGCAACACTGATTGACAATAAATTTCACATGCTGTTGTGCAAATGGAATAGACAACAGGTGGAAATTATAGGCAATTAGCAAGACACCCCCAATAAAGGAGTGGTTCTGCAGGTGGGGACCACAGACAACTTCTCAGTTCCTATGCTTCCTGGCTGATGTTTTGGTCACTTTTGAATGCTGGCGGTGCTTTCACTCTAGTGGTAGCATGAGACGGAGTCTACAACCCACACAAGTGGCTCAGGTAGTGCAGCTCATCCAGGATGGCACATCAATGCGAGCTGTGGGAAGAAGGTTTGCTGTGTCTGTCAGTGTAGTGTCCAGAGCATGGAGGCGCTACCAGGAGACAGGCCAGTACATCAGGAGACGTGGAGGAGGCCGTAGGAGGGCAATAACCCAGCAGCAGGACCGCTACCTCCGCCTTTGTGCAAGGAGGAGCAGGAGAAGCACTGCCAGAGCCCTGCAAAATGACCTCCAGCAGGCCACAAATGTGCATGTGTCTGCTCAAACGGTCAGAAACAGACTCCATGAGGGTGGTATGAGGGCCCGACGTCCACAGGTGGGGTTTGTGCTTACAGCCCAACACCGTGCAGGACGTTTGGCATTTGCCATAGAACACCAAGATTGGCAAACTCGCCACTGGCGCCCAGTGCTCTTCACAGATGAAAGCAGGTTCACACTGAGCATGTGACAGAGTCTGGAGACGCCGTGGAGAACGTTCTGCTGCCTGCAACATCCTCCAGCATGACCGGTTTGGCGGTGGGTCAGTCATGGTGTGGAGTGGCATTTCTTTGGGGGGCCGCACAGCCCTCCATGTGCTCGCCAGAGGTAGCCTGACTGCCATTAGGTACCGAGATGAGATCCTCAGACCCCTTGTGAGACCACATGCTGGTGCGGTTGGCCCTGGGTTCCTCCTAATGCAAGACAATGCTAGACCTCATGTGGCTGGAGTGTCTCAGCAGTTCCTGCAAGAGGAAGGCATTGATTCTATGGACTGGCCCGCCCGTTCCCCAGACCTGAATCCAATTGAGCACATCTGGGACATCATGTCTCGCTCCATCCACCAACGCCACGTTGCACCACAGACTGTCCAGGAGTTGGCGGATGCTTTAGTCCAGGTCTGGGAGGAGATCCCTCAGGAGACCATCCGCCACCTCATCAGGAGCATGCCCAGGCGTTGTAGGGAGGTCATACAGGCACGTGGAGGCCACACACACTACTGAGCCTCATTTTGACTTGTTTTAAGGACATTACATCAAAGTTGGATCAGCCTGTAGTGTGGTTTTCCACTTTAATTTTGAGTGTGACTCCAAATCCAGACCTCCACATGGGTTGATAAATTGGATTTCCATTGATTATTTTTGTGTGATTTTGTTGTCAGCACATTCAACTATGTAAAGATAAAAGTATTTAATAAGATTATTTCATTCATTCAGATCTAGGATGTGTTATTTTAGTGTTCCCTTTATTTTTTTGAGCAGTGTAGGATATCCAGCAGGACTCCCTCTGAAGTAGTAAGATGTCGATGTTATCTCCTCTCCTTGGTAGATTAACATGCTCAATGCCTGTGTATTTGAGGGAGGAGATGGTTAGCTTCAACAAAGTGAGCTGCTACTGGATAGTCAGTGTTCTTACACCTGATAGCTATGCATTGTTTTAATTGTCTTTTCATTTTTCCTACGTAGGCTTTCCCAGATGAACAGGTAATGAGATAGATTACTCCATTTGTCTTGCATGAGATGATACCCCTAACAGGAATTTTTAGAACTGTATATGGGTGTCTGAAGAAGGATGTTTTTGTAGTGCTATTACACTGTGCGCATGAGACACATTTGTAGTTCCCATTTGGAATGAGTGTCAAAAGTGTCTGAGTGGGCTCAGGGGGCAGGTCAGATCTCACTAAGCTATCCCTAATATAGATTACATAGTGCACATAAAAATAACTTTTGTGATTAAATTCCCTTGTACCGAATAAGGAATACAAGTTAAAAGGTGCTATATGCAAAAATCGCTTCGTCTTTTCCTGGCTGCAAAAATTCTAGCAGTTCGCCTAATTTCAGTGTGACACAAAACAAGCAGTCATTGTACCATCTAAACCTCAGTGAAATATATTTTCCATAAGCAGAAATATTGAATTTTCAGTTGTTTGAAGCTCTTGTATAGAACCTAAAGTAAAAGAAAACGAAACTTAAAAACGGGAAGCATAGAAATTGTGCACATAGAACAGACCTACTGCTTCTTAGACTTGATTTCAATGAGAATGACAGATTTATAACTAACATTTCAATGTGAATTTGGTTAGGTCGCCCAAAAAGTTACATATTGCCGCTTTAAATGGGTTTACATCACATTTTCAACTCTACTGATGGTTTTGTAAAAAAATAAGTGTTTTATTGCAAATGTGTCCACTCTGGTCTTGGCACCTGCGCTCTAGCCAACAGCTCCCGATACAGTGTGGGTAAATTAGCCTAAATGATGAGCAAGATTATTTATTTGTCAAAAGGCATCAACGCATCGATCATCATGTCTCCAGAGTAAGACCCTTGATATTTATTGGAAAGGAGCATCCAACACCGTGTGCATTTTCAGCGACTTCATAATGACTTTTATCTGTAGCCTAATAAAGTGCCTTCTTTCCCGAGTCGTAGTGGGAGAACAACACAACATATCATCACGGGGTCCCGTGTGGCTCAGTTGGTAGAGCATGGTGTTTGCAACGCCAGGGTTGTGGGTTCAATTTCCACGGGGGACCAGTATGGAAAACAAATGTATGAAATGTATGCATTCACTACTGTAAGTCACTTTGGATAAGAGCGTCTGCTAAATGACTAAAATGTAAATGATATCATCAGTACTTCAATAAGATTGTTATTATATCAATATGAGGCTAAAGGCATTTCCATCACCATTTCTCGCATACTTAATTGTACAGACACAAAAAGATCCCACCTTGTCTTAGTGGATTTTATTTTGTCGACATCTGGAAAATATACCAACAAATTTGCTGTTTCCATCAGGCCTGTGGTGACATTGTTCATTCAACATAATTTACTCGCATAAAAAGGTTGGATGGAAACCTGGTTACTGTCTATGTTTAACATGGTATAGCATCCATGGTTTAAAGGCTTTCCTATTGTTGAATGTGAGGTTATTCTAAGACAGCAGGACAGCAGCCAAGTCAATAACCACCATCATGGGACCAGCCTTAACACAGTTAAGTTAGTCCAGGGTCTAAAAGTGGCCGATCATCTTGAGTTCAGTTGTAGCCCATGTTTCTTTAATCAATTTATTAGCGTTATCCAAAATTCATCTCTTCTACTTCAGCGTCAGTTTGACATCATCTTGATTTTTGATTGTTATTTTCATTGGCTTTCTGAATTACCTTCTGTCTCTCAGTTGACAAATACTCAATTTGTTTCTGTAATATCTCTTGGGAAATGTGAAGATAGTGATTCAATCAAAGCAAATTGTGTGCTAAGTGGTTTGTGATAATATTGTTAAGTAAATGTGTACTGTACAGTAGACACGTCAATCTATCTCCAATTAAATGAGACATTCAGTTGGAATCATTCTAATTATGTCACCATGACATTGTTTCTTCACGTAATATCGGTACATTTAAAATGTTTTCATGCCATCTATTGAAAACTTTTTTATTTTACTTGGTACTTATTTTAGACATGATGCTGTAGAATTGAGTTCACTCAGAAAAAGATAATCCAAGCCAGTGGGCACTCATAGGAAAGGACATGGTGGGTATAATGGAGCAGTAATGCCATGCCCATTTTCAATAAAACATTAGATAAGGCAAGAAAAAAATGTCACAGTAAAGTTTGCCACAATTCCTTTTTGGGACTTTTTAAACCCATTTACTGAGGCAGCTTTATGGTTAGACCACAACCACTTCCCCTTAGACTCATTGATCCTTTAGTTCACATTGCATCCTTGACGGAGTCGTGTACAATGATCATTACATGCTCTCTATGGCTGCGTTTATACAGGCAGTCCAATTATGCCATTTTTTTCACGCTAATTGCCATTTTGACAATAATTGGGCAAAATATCAGAATTTGGCTGTCTTTGTTAACACAGCCATTCTATGCTCTCAAAGAACTGTACAATGAGAGACATTTACAATAAGTGACCTTAACCTGACATTTTTTCTGTCATTGCCTTTTTCACAGATACAGTGTACCTTCCTGAAACAGCATACTAGAAGGCCACGGAAAACAGTGAACATATTGTTTGTGTTCCCCTGCGCTGACGTTGATGCCGCATGCCAGATCTTACAACACCTGGATAGGTGTTCTACCTATCTGCTAACCACATCATATGCTGTAGCAATCTGGTGCCCGACTGCACAGTCGATGATATGGCACGCAACCATTGGTAGACGCATGCAACGTCAGACCAGAAGAACACAAGCATTGCTGACCCTGGCCTGACATATAGAGGTTGTGTCCGAAATCTAATACCCATACTTGCGTTCTAAATGGTAGGCATTTAGGGTATGCGAAAATATAACCTTTTATAGTATGTGAAATGTAAAAAAATGTAATATGGTTTAAATGCCAGGATGCCATACTAATTTGTCCAGATCTGCAATAGGCTAAATAGCAATCGTATCACACAAAAACATTCTAAGCTGCATACAGTTTTTATATGAATTGACAAGAACAAATAGGAATAGCTGAAAGGCAGCGGCAGAGCCGGGCGGCCCAATACGCTCACTACGCAAGTTGCGTAGGGCCCCGCAAATTGCGAAATGGCCCCGCCTACCCCGTGTCAAAGCGGGTGTCAATGTTTACAACTTCGATGAGAGGATGAAGCGGAAACATCCTTCTGGCCACGAAAAGAGAAGAAAAAAAAATCACCATGAAAGTGAATTGCGGGAACAGCAATCAGGTAAACTTGTGTTCTGTCCAAATTTGATGTCAGCAAATAACAGTAACGTTGATGTGCTAGCTGGGCAGTGCATCTCTCTCTAGTCTGTCAGTCTGTCTTGGTAACCTAGCTGGGCAGTGCATCTCTCTCTAGTCTGTCAGTCTGTCTTGGTAACCTAGCTGGGCAGTGCATCTCTCTCTAGTCTGTCAGTCTGTCTTGGTAACCTAGCTGGGCAGTGCATCTCTCTCTAGTCTGTCAGTCTGTCTTGGTAACCTAGCTGGGCAGTGCATCTCTCTCTAGTCTGTCAGTCTGTCTTGGTAACCTAGCTGGGCAGTGCATCTCTCTCTAGTCTGTCAGTCTGTCTTGGTAACCTAGCTGGGCAGTGCATCTCTCTCTAGTCTGTCTGTCTGTCTGTCTGTCTTGGTAACCTAGCTGGGCAGTGCATCTCTCTCTAGTCTGTCTGTCTGTCTTGGTAACCTAGCTGGGCAGTGCATCTCTCTCTAGTCTGTCTGTCTGTCTGTCTGTCTTGGTAACCTAGCTGGGCAGTGCATCTCTCTCTAGTCTGTCTGTCTGTCTTGGTAACCTAGCTGGGCAGTGCATCGCTCTCTAGTCTGTGTCTTGGTAACCTAGCTGGGCAGTGCATCTCTCTCTAGTCTGTCTGTCTTGGTAACCTAGCTGGGCAGTGCATCTCTTGGTCTGTCTGTGTCTTGCTTGCTTGCCAGCCACTGCCACTGCAGCTCGGAAAAGAACCGATTTGCGTGTGAACATGCACAAATTGAAACTCGCGCTTTCCAACAGCAACTTCTGTGGGGACCAGTCCAGATATATATACGGGCGTGATAACACTCCTCATAGGTGCACAATTTTAAAACAAGACAATGATTGCAAGTGTTTGGTTTCATTCTGTTGAGCCATGTTCTTTGGCCAAATTAAGTTCCAACTGTAATGGTGTGTTTGCCACAATATTGCTTGTATTTTCCCTATAAACAATGGCTTGACTTACTTTTGATATTACCCTAATAAAGTTTAAAAACTTTTGTGAAGGTTTGGTGTGGCTATTATTCATATTTAGCTACTGCAAGCCTATGACATTAAGGCAGTGTGACCGACGCTCCAGCTAACTCTTGAACTTGAAGTGAGGAAGAATGTTTCAGGCCTATCAGAGTTAGTCCTATAATCTAACAATTTTATGCTTATCCCTATACAAAATATTCTGATTTAAAATGTATGAATTAGCCTCCTTCTGTACATCTGTATAGCAGACGCAGTAGCCATCTGACTTTAAAAAAAATGCATCATGGTGTCATGGCATGCCGCGGGCATATATCAATCTCTCTCTGGGGCTAGGCTTAAGCTTCTCTTCCTTTTATATAGGCAATAACTTTTTTTTAAATTAATATCATACAGTGGACACCTAAGCCTATAGGCCAATGCATGCAATGCCCTGATACATTTAGTACTCAAATCTCCAACATCATACGATATGTGAATGTTTTAGGAAGATTTTAAGATCAACATTTCACCATCATTGTAAAACCCTGGATATTATTTTTGATTTGACAGTCATTTCTGAATATTAGTATGTATTTAATGAGATTAGTGATTCATTTGAAGGTAATAACAAAAAATAATAATTGTCCCTCATTTTAAGGTTGAAGATAGCTAGGTGAGAGACTTAGTAAGCAAAAATGTTCCTCAATAAGTAGCTATCAGAAAAGTCAGTGCTAGTAAGAAAAGACAAATGCAAGTGTTCGTTCAAGAAGACAATAGACTGAAGGTAGGGAGGGGCATCACTTAGTCATACACACTGGCAATCTGTACCTACACAGTATGCTTGTTACATCCCTTTAACCTGAATCACACTGTAAGAGCCTGCAGTATAATGCCTATCTGAAGGAAGCAGCTGGTATTCAGAATTAAATACAAATTGTATTGTTGCCAGGATGGGTACTGATAAATTGCCTACAGGTGGAGAAGCTGACTTTCACAGCAGTTTGTATCAGAGGGCTGTCTACAACAGAGAGAAGCAATGTTTTCTTATCAACTTCTTATCAGACCCTACTGGGCATTTCCATGTAAAAGGATCCATGAGCAAGCACCAACATGTGAAAGGAGCATAACAAATTGGATGTCAAATGAAAGCTAAGAATCTATATTTTTGGGGAAATGAAGGCATAGATACATTTTAACTATTTTCCATCTTTGAAATTAGGCATAAGTAAAGGCTTTGATTTCTGGTCAAACAGATGGAAAAGCTGTCTTAGGAAACATCTACCAGAAAAATTCTTAAAAGCTACCAGAAATACATCAGAACACAATAATGTTGACGTAAAGACTCCTGCCAACTAACAACAAAACTTTTAGGGGGGGGGGGGGGGGGGGGGGCAGAAATTCTTTACCTTCTGTAAGTCTAAGAAATATTGCCTTTTGTGAAATATTGCCTGGTAGACATTTCCTAAGACCCCTTGTGTAATTCCATTACCAAAAACCCACATATCTAAGATATTTTCACATTTGTCTCCCTAATGTGGAGGGAGGATAATGAAAGTTCAGAAGTAACAAGTAATGGAAGACCTACCAATTAGTTAGCGATTTTACTGATATAATTTTTTTAAATTAATTATTAAGTGGTAAAAATCTGTAAGGGATTTACTGCAGCTGAATTGGCAAAAATGGGAAATCATAAGTCACAAGCCACAGTTGTCACCTGCTAAAATCCTCCCTTCCACCGGCATACTGTTATGTTCAGCGGAAAGCTGTTTTCCTTCTCTTTCTGTCGTCTAGTGGTCAAACCAAGAATGTAACAAATCTGGACAATCCCTCCCTCCCTGTCTCTCTCTTCCTTTCTCTCCCTCTCTCCACTTACTGTCACCTCTCCCAGCTCTTACTGACACCTACCCATGAGTCCCCTCACTTTCCATTTGCTTTAACCACTATCCTCACCCACTGAACACCAACCAACACTGGACTTCCATGGATGTTGAAAAGTGGTTGAAATTTGGTCAGTCCACCTTGGCCTTGATGTTAATGTCCACAGACGTATCAAATCTGAACCTATCATAGGTGTATGTTTCATAAGTTTGGATAGCACAGTAAAGTGAGTAGAACACATTAGAGTACAGTCCAGTATAGTACAGTGGTAAAGTTCAATACAGTAAAAGAGAGTATAGCAAAGAAAATTAGAGTATAGTACAGTATATTGTACTGTAATGCTCTACTTTACTGTACTCTGCTGTGCTGCACTGTCCAAACTTGTGAGACATTCATATCCATAATTATGCATTTCTGTGTAGTACAGATCAGGCACCCATTGACGTAATTCCGTTACCGGATGAAAACACACTTCACTTACTGTAACCAAAATAGATTTGTTCAAACTTAAGGTGTCATGTCATAGCTGACACCCCAGTCTTTCTGCAGACATCTTTAAATTGTAATTCAGGACAGATATTTAACAGAGTTTCTGAAAAACGTGGTCGCATAAAAACATGAGAGATTATCGTAATTCCTTTAACAAAGTTTGTCTGCACAGTTCTTCACTAAATGTGCTTTTGTACATTTTTCAGTGGACACAAGTAGTTCTTGTGCAAAGAATATGGTTTGTTCAACACCGAAATCAATGGATTTTGTTTGGCATAAAGTACATTTTTAAGTGAAAAAACTGAGTCAAAGCATAATTCCATTATTGTGGAATTGCCCCACTGCAATATACTGTATCTCTCAAACAAAATACAGTGGTTGACTTGCTGCCGACCTCTGGAATGTAGTGTACTGTACTACTGGAGAACATGGCGTCCACGCTAAAGACCCTGGGTCTCATAAAATAGGCCTATACATTGGGTATCATAAGGATTTTTTTTTACGTCAAAGGGATTGAAAGTAGTGATGCACCGATATGACATTTTTTGGCCGATAGATATTTTCCTTGCCCCCCAAAAACGATACCGATATTTAACATTTTAGCAACATTTTAGCGATGCATTCTAGTTCAGTTAAATAGTTAACACACACACGTCTAAGGCACTGCATCTCAGTGCAAGAGGCATAACAACAGTCCCTGGTACGAATCAAGGCTGTAAACAGCCGTGACTGGGAGTCCCATAGGGCGGCGCACAATTGGCCCAGCGTCGTCTGGGCCGTCATTGTAAATAAGAATTGGTTCTTAACTGACTTGTCTAGTTAAATAAAGGTCTCTCACACACACACACACACACACACACACACACACACACACACACACACACACACACACACACACACACACACACACACACACACACACACACACACACACACACACCAAAAAGTTATTTTGTTGGCATTTATGTCCCCATTAACAGTAAAACATAATAAAAACCTATTTCTTTCACTTACTTGCTGTGCTGTTTCGTTGTTCATTTGTTCAGTCATTTCATTCTCAACCAGGATTTCTATGGAACCCAGTTTGGGTCTTTGCATGTCAAAAAAGATATGAAATATTTGACATGTCAAATAGTGTATGTCAAAACGATTCATATGCAATGATGCTGGTAAAGTTGTTTCGCGCATCTACAGTGCTGGTCATAAAAAAAAGCTAGCTAGCTCATGGATGCAAACAGTGGCGGCAGGTAGCCTAGTGGTTAGAGCATTGGGCCAGTAACCGAAAGGTTGCTAGATCGAATCCCTGAGCTGACAAGGTAAAAATCAGTCATTCTGCCCCTGATCAAGGCAGTTAACCCACTGTTCCTAGGCCGTCATTGCAAATAAGAATGTGTTCTTAACTGACTTGCCTAGTTAAATACATTAAAAAAAAAACAATGTTCTTCCCAAAAAACATAGCAAAATGACACTGTTTCAGTAGCTATAGTTAGCTAGCTAACTATATATAGCTAGGTATCATCATCTAAAATAACCCTAATTTATAAGACAGTATTTCATTAATGGTGGTCGGACCCATCTATGTGAGCTAGCTACAATAAGGATTAGCCACAATAGTGGACATTGCGGTTAGCCTTCAAAATAAGAGTATGGCATAATTCTACTATTTGTATTCCTTTGCATCACTGTCAATGACAATTTATTTTGAAGGCAAACTGCAAATTTCGCTATTGTGCCTAATCCTTATTGTGGCTAGCTTCACAACACATAACCCAGTCCGGTCGAGCCTCACTAGCCAGATGAAGCTAGCTGTCTGCTTATAACATTAGCTTTGGGCAACAGGGTTAAGTAGCTGGCTAGCTATTTATTTTCATGAACTGAAGTTCAATTTCAATTGGCGAACAACAAGTGGCAACCTAGCTAATACTTACTCACAAGGACTCCTAAATCATTGCTAAGAATAATGAAAATGACCGCAGTTTCTACTGGTCATTGTTTTCAGACTGGTTGTATTGGTGCTAGCTAGGTACCAAGCTAAAGCTAGCTAGCCCAGAAGTTGAGATCGAACAAATGATGCTTTATTACCAACGCGGTATTGTAAACATCTTTCGTGGTCGGTGTTTGCAGACTTTTGTACAGCTTTGACAGTGCTACTCTTTTTTGACACGCAAAGACCCAAACGGCGTTCCATAGTATGCATGTCATGAAGCTAACAGCAGTGACGCTATTACTGTGTAACTCCGGTAGGGCAACATCTGAAAAATAGCGCACTTGGTAGTGTGTACCAGTGCTCGACCAGTCGGTGAAAGCCAACATGACCCATGACAGAGAACAGTTCATTGTCAAGGGCAATGCATTCCATTATCTTGGCTTTAATGGATTTCGCCTTTGAGTTGTCTCGCTGAAATTTTCTTACTCTTTCAAATGACTGCCCGACTTGTTGACTGCTGGATCCAAACAGCAGACATTGTGTGGGCTAGGTTAGGAATGCTGTGTTGCACGTGTAGCGCAAAATTTTATGTGGTGTCATTACGTCATGTTATATAGGTATGCATGGTAGCTTTGACATTCGTTTTTGACATCTGCGTTAAACTAGACATCGGCTGATACCGATGTTGCCAGTTTTCGCTAATGTCGGCCGATTCTGATATGGTCACCGATATATCGTGCATCCCTAATTTAAAGAGATTTATTAATAGGGATTTTTTTTGTCATTGACCTACACAAAACACTCCACATTGTCAAAGTGAAAAGAAAATTCATACACATTTTTTCAAATTCATTAAAAAAGCCTAGTGTGTCTAGTGGTTAGAGCGTTGGGCCAGTAACCAAAAGGTTGCTGAATCGAATCCCCAAGCTAACAAAGTAAAAATCTGTCGTTCTGCCCCTGAACAAGGTAGTTAACCCACTGTACCCAGGTAGGCCGGCATTGTAAATAAGAATTTGTTCTTAATTGACTTGCCTAGGTAAATAAAGGTAAAATAAAACGTTTAATAAAAAAAATCGTTTAGGCAAGCCTAAATTATTTCAGGAGTAAAATGTGGCTTAACAAATTACATAAGTTACATGGACTCACTGTGTCAAATAATAGGGGTTGTGTCACGTCCTGACCAGTAAAGGGGTCATTTTGTTATTATAGTATGGTCAGGACGTGGCAGGGGTGTGTTTGATTTATGTGTCTTGGGTTTTTGGGTAATGTTCTGTGTTTGAATGTCTATTTAGTCTATTTCTATGTTCAGGTTTGGTTTGGCCTTCAATTGGAAGCAGCTGTTCTTCGTTGCCTCTAATTGGAGGCCATATTTAAGTAGGGTTTTTTTTGGTCACTGTGTTGGTGGGTAGTTATGTTCCGTGTATTGATGTGAGCCTTACAGGACTGTTTTTCGTCGTTGTTTATTATTTTTGTTAAGCGTTCACGTTTTTCCAAATAAAAAAGGAAGATGAGCACTCACGTTCCCGCTGCGTTTTGGTCCACTTTTTACGACGCACCTGACAGAACTACCCACCAAACCAGGACCAAGCAGCGGTGATTGGAGCAGGGAGAGGGATGGACTTGGGGTGATGAACGATGATTCTGGGAGGACAAACTAAGGGAGCTAGAGGAGACCAGGGAGGCATCCCCCAAAATCATTTTTTTTTTTTGGGGGGGGGCACAAGGGCAGTTGGGCAGAGTCAGGATGCAGACCTGAGCCAACTCCCCGTGCTTATTATAGGGAGCGACGGATCAAGAAAGCACCGAGCTATGCGGAAATGCGCACTATATTGCCCAGAAGCATTCAAAGGCCGGTGCGATTGGTTAAAGCTCCTCAACATGGCCAGGCTATATGGAGCACTCAGCCAGGAAGGGTTGTGCAGGCTGTACGCTCCAGACCTCCAGTGAGTCTCCAGGGTCCAGTTAACCCTGTTCCTGCTCCTCGCACTAGCCCTGAGGTGCGTGTCACCAGTCTGGCGCCTCCAAAGCCAGCCCCACGCATCAGGCCTCTAGTGCGCCAGCCCAGTCCAGTACGTCCTGTTCCCCACACCCACCCTCCATTGCGCCTCCATAACCCGGTACAGCCAGTGCCTGCAGCGAGCACTCGCCCGCCAGTCCGGCGCAGCCAGAGTCGCCCGCCAGTCCGGCGCAGCCAGAGTCGCCCGCCAGTCCGGAATTCCCAGAGTTGCTCCTCAGCCCAGAGCCTTCAGCGGGGGTGGACAGGTTAGGTTGGGGACTAGGGCCGGAACCAGAGCCACCTCCATAGCGGGGAGTTTGGGGAAGGGGGGTTTGCACAGGAACCGTCGGTGACGGTGGCCACCCTCCCTTCAGTTCTTAATTTTTTTTTGGGGGGGGGGGGTTATTGTTGGGGTCTTTTTGTTGGGGGGGGGGGGGTACTGTCATGTCCTGACCAGTAAAGGGGTCATTTTGTTATTATAGTATGGTCAGGACGTGGCAGGGGTGTGTTTGATTTGTGTCTTGGGTTTTTGGGTAATGTTCTATGTTTGAATGTCTATTTCTATGTTCAGGTTTGGTTTGGTTTGGCCTTCAATTGGAAGCAGCTGTTCTTCGTTGCTTCTAATTGGAGGCCATATTTAAGTAAGGGGTTTTTGTCACTGTGTTGGTGGGTAGTTATGTTCCGTGTATAGCTGTGAGCCTTACAGGACTGTTTTTCGTCGTTGTTTATTATTTTTGTTAAGTGTTCACGTTTTTCCAACTAAATAAGGAAGATGAGCATTCACGTTCCCGCTGCGTTTTGGTCCACTTTTTACGACGCACATGACAGGTTGACAATTTTTTAATGACTACCCCTTCCTCTGTCCCCCATACATACATCTGTATGATTCCTTGGTCAACCTACATGAAAATAAAGACTAGTTTACTAAAGAATACTAAAGTATAGAACTATATAGTCAACTGTAGTATACTGTAAAATACTATACTACACACTAATATCCCTCGATCATGTGTAGTACTTATTGTAGAACTGACCAGTAAATACTACAGGATTATCCAAAAACAAAACTGTATAAAATAAATTCTGCAAAAACCCTAATCCAACAAATCACTACACTTTTTTAATCATTGTAAATACTACAGTATAGAAATGTAAAGACACCCTGATCATTCCCCTCCCCCATACACTTAATAGGCACTTATAGTAATTTCGAGATGAGAACCTGTTAAATGTAATATTAAAACGTGCTCTTTATGAAAGAATATTACAATTAGGTGAAATAAATTAATACAATATTCATCAAGTTACACTACTCAAGAGGCACCTAATTGGTGGAACTACCCAGACGCCCTTATACAGAGGGACTTACAGTTAGTGCATCCATCTTAAGATAGCTAGGTGAGACAACCGCATATCAGTCATAGTAAGCAAAACATTTTCCTCAGTAAGTAGCAACAGTATCAGCAAAGTCAGTGCTAGTAAGAAAATAAATGTGAATGTTACTTCAAGAAGACAATAGACTGAAGGTAGGGAGGGGCATCACTTAGACATATACAGTTGAAGTTGTAAATATACATACACTTAGGTTGGAGTCATTAAAACTTGTTTTTCAACCACTCCACAAATTTATCGTTAATTAACAAACTATAGTTTTGGCAAGTCGGTTAGGACATCTGCTTTGTGCATGACACAAGTAATTTTTCCAACAATTGTTTACAGACAGATTATTTCACTTATAATTCACTGTATCACAAATCCAGTGGGTCAGAAGTTTACATACACGAAGTTGACTGTGCCTTTAAACAGCGTGGAAAATTCTAGAAAAATATGTCATGGCTTTAGAAGCTTCTGATAGGCTAATTGACATCATTTGAGTCAATTGTAGTTGTACCTGTGGATGTATTTCAAGGCCTACCTTCAAACTCAGTGCCTCTTTGCTTGACATCATGGCAAAATCAATTTCCAAACGCCTGAAGGTACCACGTTCATCTGTACGAACAATAGTACGCAAGTATAAACACAAAGGGACCTCGCAGCGGTCATACGGCTCAGGAAGGAGACGCATTCTGTCTCCTAGAGATGAACATACTTTGGTGCGAAAAGTGCAAATCAATCCCAGAACAACAGCAAAGGACCTTGTGAAGATGCTGGAGGAAACAGGTACAAAAGTATCTATATCCACAGTAAAACGACTCCTATATCAACATAACCTGAAGGGCCGCTCAGCAAGGAAGAAGCCACTGCTCCAAAACCGCCATAAAAAAGCCAGACTACGGGTTGCAACTGCACATGGGGACAAAGATCGTAGTTATTGGAAAAACGTCCTCTGGTCTGATGAAACAAAAATATAACTGTGTGGCCATAATGACCATCGTTATGTTTGGAGGAAAAAGGGGGAGGCTTGCAAGTTGAAGAACACCATCCCAACCGTGAAGCACGGGGGTGGCAGCATCATGTTGTGGGGGTGCTTTGCTGCAGAAGGGACTGGTGCGCTTCACAAAATAGATGGCATCATGAGGTAGGAAAATGATGTGGATATATTGAAGCGACATCTCAAGACATCAGTCTGGAAGTTAAAGCTTGGACACAAATGGGTCTTCCAAATGGACAATGACCCCAAGCATACTTCCAAAGTTGTGGCAAAATGGCTTAAGGACAACAAAGTCAAGGTATTGGAGTGGCCATCACAAAGCCCTGACCTCAATCCTAGAGAAAGTGTGTGGGCAGAACTGAAAAAGCGTGTGCGAGCAAGGAGGCCTACAAACCTGACTCAGTTACACCTGCTCTGTCAGGAGGAATGGTCAAAAATACACACAACTTATTGTGGGAAGCTTGTGGAAGGCTACCTGTAACGTTTTACCCAAGTTAAACAATTTAAATGTAATGCTACCAAATACTATGAGTGTATGTAAACTTCTGACCCACTGGGAATGTGATGAAAGAAATAAAAGCTGAAATAAATAATTCTCTACTATTATTCTGACATTTCACATTCTTAAAATAAAATGGAAATCTAACTGACCTAAGACAGGGCATTTTTACTAGGATTAAATGTCAAGAATTGTGAAAAACTGAGTTTAAATGTATTTGGCTAATGTGTAGGTAAACTTCTGACTTCAACTGTACACTGTCAATCTGTACCTACACAGTATGCTTGTTACATCCCTTTAACCTGAATCACACGAAGAGCCTGCAGTATAATGCCAAACTAAAGGAAGCAGCTGGTATTCAGAATGAAATACAAATTGTATTGTTGCCGAGATAGGGACTGATAAATAGCTGACAGGTGGAGAGGCTGGGTTTCACAGCAGTTTATATGAGAGGGCTATCTACAACAGAGAGAAGCAATATTTTCCTATCAACTTCAAGACCCTACTGTAATATACTTCTCATACAGTTGTTGATTTGCTGCTGACCTCTGGAATGTACTGTACTCCTGGAGAATGAGTTCCACTCCAAAGACCCTGGGTCTTATAAGGCCCATATATAATAAGTATTCACACCCCTTGGATCTTTAAAATTGTTTGTTGTATTACAAATTGGGGTTGAAATAGATTTACTGGTCATTGATCTAAACAAAACTCCATAATGTCAAAGTGAAAAGAAATTTCTACACATTTTTACAAATGAAATGAAATGTAATAACTTAAATATAGTCGTTGCATAAGTATTCACCCCCTTTGTTTAGGTTAGGCTAAATTAGTTCAGGAGTAACATTTGGCTTAACAAATCACATAATAAGTTACATGAAATAATAGGGGTTGACAATATATTCCTCTGACCCCCATGCATATAACATCTGTAAGGTCCCTCAGTCAAATACTGAATTTCAAGCACAGATTCAACTTCAAAGACCAGGGAGCTTTCCAAAAGCCTCAAAGAAGGGTATTGATTGGTAGATGGGTAACAATAGCACATTAAGACATTGAATAACTCTTTAAGCATGGTCATGCTAATGCTTATGCTATGGATAATGCAATAAACCACCAAGAAACATCAAAAAGATAGCCATCATTCTGAACTGTGCTGCAGGACAGGAAGAAAGCAGTTTTAATGGTGACATCCCTGAGCAGTTAAGTCGTTCAATGGCTGCGATGGGAGAAAACTGAGGACGGATCAACAGTAGTGACTCCACAATAATGACAAAGGGAAAAGAAGAATAGAAATATACAGAATAGAAATATTCCAAAACATACATCCTGTATGCAACAAGGCACTAACGTAATACTGCAAAAAAACAAGGGAAATGAACATACTTTTTGTCAAAGCCTTATATTCGGGGCAAATCCAACACAACACATCACTGAGTAGCTGCCTCCTTATTTTCAAGCATGGTGGTGGCTGCATCATGGTATGGGTATGTGTGACATCAAAGACTGGGGAGTTTTTCAGGATAAAAAGAAATGAGGTGGAGCAAAGCACAGGCAAAATTCTAGAGGAAAACCTGTTTCAGTCTGCTTTACACCAGACACTAGGAGAAGAATTCACCTTTCAGCAAGATAATAGCATACAACACAAGGCCAAACATACATTGGAATTGCTTACCAAGAAGACAGTGAATGTTCCTGAGTGGCCAAGTTACAGTTTTGACTTAAATGCAGGTTTGCAAAGCTCTTACAGATTTATACTAGATAAGTCACAGCTGTAATAAATGCCAAATGTGTTTCTAGCATGTATTGACTCAGGGGGGGTGAATACTTATCTAATCAAGGTATATTAGTGTTTTGTCATTAATCTCTAATAAATGTTAGAAGTGTTCTTCCTGTAGATTATTGACAGAAAAGGACAATTAAATCCATTTTAATCCCACTTTGTAACAATAAAATATTAAGAAATCCAATACTTATGATACCCAATGTATATTTGTTGTTGTAGTTGAACTGTGGCGCCTGCTGTGTGTTGGCCTGGAGGATATGCTGTATGTATCTAGTCAACTCCAAAGACCCTAGGTCACAAAGACCCTACAGTGGGTATTATTAAACAAAATAGTTGTGTAATTCTAAAGCATATGATTGTGGTTCACCTAGATAATATGCTTTCCAAGTAGTGAACTCCCAAAAAATTCTGTGTTTCATAAAAAAAAAATACAGTTGCTAAACTCTGGAATGGGCTGTATACAGCATAGATGGATGTTTACACCCAAATACCTATCGGCTATGACTTTCTCTGGTGTCATTATGGAATGCCTCAGGCTAGTCGAAACTGATTTCCTCTAGTCTGTTGTTTTGACAGTAGAATAAGTATAGAAAAGGTCAACTGCACTAACCTCTCAATCTCTGACCTGTTCACACTCGTTTACAGATTGTAAAACAAAGTATACCCAATCACAAAGTCATCACAGAAACAGTTATTCTTTAACAGTCATATCATATTTGGTCATCACCAAAAGATGGACCTAGCCTGTGTTAATCCTTGTGCTTTATTATCTTCTGAAGAGTTCTGAAGTTATGTGCACAGAAAGCATTCCTTTAGTGCCTCTATTGTGTCCTCAATCCATAAATTGACAGTTTTGACAAGAGGTTTGTTGCTTTCAAATGCTTTACGTTAAGTTTGAAAGGGCTGGCTGAATTTGCTTTGCTGTCAAGGCATCATTGATATTTCCATGGTATTTAGCCAGGTCTCTGTTCTTTCCTGTGTGTCATTCAGAATGGTTAATCAATACAAAAGTGTAATTTGTGCAGCTTCCAAATATGAAATACAGTCAGATCTGACAATTAAAAAAAGGTAATCTGTACTGAAGCACAGTAAAAGAATCTTCGAAATTGATTGATAACAATGATCAGGGGCATATTTCAGAAAAGTATTTCATTATTACATGGGTTATTATTACTTTAGATGATGGCTGATGAATTTGGCACCTAGCGTCACCCTGCAAGAGTTTGTCAAATTAAAGAACAGCTGAACTCACCACTTCCAAATTTGTTGGTCGGCTGCTTATTAAGAAAAACAAGATTTGCAGCTTGGGGGTGTGGTTCGATGTGGGTGTTATATTGCAATATTATAAACTGGGTGGTTCGAGCACTGAATGCTGATTGTCTGAAAGTCGTGGTATAGCAGACCGTATACCACGGATGACAAAACATGTATTTTTTTATGATCTAATTACATTGTTAACCAGTTTATAATAGCAATAAGGCACCTCACGGGTTTGTGGTATATGGCCAATATACCACAGTTAAGGGCTGAATCCAGGTACTCCGTTGCATTGCGTCTAACAGCTCTTCCCTGTGGTATTTTGCCATAGACCCCACCCCTTATTGCTTAATTATAAACCGGATAGTTTTGGTCCTGGATGGTGATTGGCTGAAACAGCATTCTGGCCGTGTGTGTGTGTGTGTATCAGACATTATACCTTGGGTATGACTTAAAACGACTTGTTTACTGTTATATTTATGTTGGTAAGCGGTTTATAATAGCAATAAGCAATGTTCCCTCTAAGCTGCGCCCATCAGCCCGTGCAGAGAAGCTCGAGATTGAACTTCAACTTTAGAGTTTTCACCATTAGTTAACACTATCATCAACATTTCGCTTTACTGTAGGAATTGTGATCGAATCAACGCAATATTAGTCACTTTCGAAGCAATAACGAAACTAAATGAACTACTATGCAAAACTAACTATGCAAGAACACATCGAAGTAGGATTCAATTGCATTGACAGGCACAACTCAAGCCCGTACTCTACACAGACAAGTGCACCATAACCAATCAGAGCTGCAGTAGGCATATATGCAAAAAAACCATTGCCATATATGGATTTGTGCCATTAACTTTTAACTGGACTGTTTAACAGCATGAGCAGTTGCGATTACTATGCACTTGTTTTTTTTTTTTAAGATGAAATCGAGAGCTGCATGTAGGCACGTGTGCACATTTGTTCATATTCTCAAATCAAATGTGTCAATGCAAATAGTCCGGGAGGCCAGAGAGAGCAGTATGACTTGGGTGACTGGAGTCTTAGACTATTTTTTGTGCCTTCCTCTGACACTGCCTAGTATATGGGTTCTGGATGGCAGAAAGCTTGACCCCAGTGATGTACTGGGCTGTACGAACTAGCCTCTGTAGCACCTTACAGTCAGATGTCATACCAGGCAGTGATGCAACCGGTCAGGATGTTCACCATGGTGCAGCTCTAGAACTTTGAGGATCTGGGGACCAATGCCAAATCTTTACAGTCTCCTGAGGTAGAAAAGGCCCTCGTCGTGCCCTCTTCACAACTTTCTTGGTGTGTTTGGACCATGATAGTTTGTTGGTGATGTGGACAAACTCTCAACCCGCTGCACTACAGCCGTCGATGTGAATGGAGGCATGTTTGCCCTTCTTTTCCTGTAGTCCACTATCAGCTCCTTTGTCTTGCTCACATTGAGTGAGAGGTTGTTGTCCTGGCAGTGTCTCTGACCTCCTCCCTATAGGCTGGCTCATCGTTGTCGGTGATCAGGCCAACCACCATTGTGTCGTCAGCAAACGTAATAATGGTGTTGGAGTCGTGCTTGGCCGCGCAGTCGTAGGTGAACAGGGAGTAGAGGGGTGTTACGTTTTTCTTGTTCCCCATTTTCCCCCGTTAGTGTGTTTGTGTCCTGAGCATTACAGGTGTACCGAGTTGCGGCTAACGATGGTGGGCGTGGCTGTAGCTGATTACAGAGAGGATATCTGTTTGCCGTGTGAGAAGAGGAGAGGAGAGAGAGGACACTTGTTTTTTGTTTGAGTATTGGTGTTAATTTCTTTGTTTGTGTTTCAGCCGGGCCTCCTGAGGCACTCCACCCTACATAGGTCCTGGAGAAGGGAAAAGGTAGATCTGCCCATGGGTGTACATTCTCACGTAGATAACCCATTGTTTTATACACTAGGTTAGCCGGGCGGGTGTCACCCTTGTATTTTTCTTGGAACCAGGTAGGACAGTGGGTTAGGGTGTAGAGTGTGTTAGGAAGGAATAGGTGTGTAGAAGAGGGACCTTTTGTTTATTTTCATTACTTGGACCCCGATCCCAAACATTCCCTTCTCTTACCTTCCCTTGTTGTGGTTGTTTTGTTTCTTATTGATTATTTATGGGTGTTTTATATTATTTATTTAACTAATTCACTAAACATCCCCTGAGGGTTAAAATTGAGTTCTGGTTGTGGTCTGATTTATTTATCGCTCATTGCACCCCACATTTCTTTCCCTTTCATCCGTGTTACCTGGTGTGTTTAGGCCCAGGCATTTACGTCTCCTCCTCAGACGAGCTACACCCGAGGGGAGAACGTAATAAGGGGACTAAGCACGCACCCCTGAGGGGCCTCCGCGTTGAGGATCAGTGTGGCAGATGTGTTGTTGACTACCCTTACCACCTGGGGGTGGCCCATCAGTAAGTCCAGGATCCAGTTGCAGAGGGAGGTGTTTAGTCCCAGGGTCCTTAACTTAGTGATGAGCTTTGTCAGCACTATGGTGTTGAACGCTGAGCTGTTGTTAATGAACAGCATTCTCACACAAGGTGTTCCTTTTGTCCAGGTGGGAAAGGGCAGTGTGGAGTGCGATCTGTGGATCTGTTGTGGCGGTATGCGAATTGGAGTGGGTCTACAGTTTCCAGGATGATCGTGTTGATGTGAGCCATGACCAGCCTTTCAAAGCACTTCATGGCTACCAACGTGAGTGCTAGGCAGGTTACCTTCACTTTCTTGGGCACAGGGACTATGGTGGTCTGCTTGAAACGTGCAGTGCCGGTCAAAAAGGTTGGACACACCTAATATTTTATACATTGCAGAATAAAAGTGAAGACATCAAAACAATGAAATAACATATGGAATGGTTTAGTAACCAAATAAGTGTTAAACAAATCAAAATTAATTTAATAGTTGAGATTCTTCAAAGTATCCACCCTTTGCCTTGATGAAAGCTTTGCACACTTGGCATTCTCTCAACCAGCTTCATGAGGTAGTCACCTGGAATGCATTTCAATTAAAACAGTTGTGCCTTGTTAATTTGTGGAATATCTTTCCTTCTAAATGCATTTGAGCCAATCAGTTGTGTTGTGACAAGGTAGGGGTGGTACACAGAAGATAGCCGTACTTGATAAAAGACCAAGTCCATATTATGGCAAGAACAGCTCAAATAAGCAAAGCGAAAAGATAGTCCATCATTACTTTAAGACATGAAGGTCAGTCAATTCAGAACATTTTAAGAACCAACAAGCGCTTTGATGAAACTGACTCATGAGGACCGCCACAGGAAAGGAAGACCCAGAGTTACCTCTGCTGCAGAGGATAAGTTTATTAGAGTTACCAGCCTCAGAAATTGCAGCCCAAATAAACGCTTTACAGAGTTCAAGTAACAGACATTTCAACATCAATTGTTTAGAGGAGACTGCGTGAATCAGGCATTCATGGTCGAATTGTTGAAGAAACCACTACTAAAAAGGACACCAATAAGAAGAGAGTTGCTTGCTCCAAGAAACACGAGCAATGGACATTAGACAGGTGGAAATCTGTCCTTTGGTCTGATGAGTCCAAATTTGAGATGTTTTGTTGCAAATGCCATGTCTTTGTGAGACGCAGAGTAAGTGAAAGGACGATCTCTGCATCTGTGGTTCCCACCGTGAAGCAAGGAGGTGGTGTGACGGTGCTTTGCTAGTGACACTGTCTGATATTTTTACAATTCAAGGCCCACATTCTGCAGCGATACGCCATCCCATCTGGTTTGAGCTTAGTGGGACTATCATTCGTTTTTCAACAGGACAATGATCCAACACACCTCCAAGTTGTGTAAGGGCTATTTGACCAAGTAGGAGAGTGATGGAGTGCTGCATCAGTTGACCTGGCCTCAACGATCACCCGACCTCAACCCAATTGAGATGGTTTGGGATGAGTTGGACTACAGAGTGAAGGAAAATCAGCCAACAAGTGCTCAGCATACGTGGGAACGCCATACGTGGGAAAAGCATTCCAAATGAAGCTGGTTGAGAGAATGCGCCAAGTGTGCAAAGTTGTCATCAAGGCAAAGGATTGCTACTTTGAAGAACCTAAAATATATTTTGATTTGTTCAACACTTTTTTGGTTACTACATGATTCCATGTGTTATTTCATAGTTTTAATGTCTTCCCTATTATTCTACAATGTAGAAAATAGTAAACATAAAGAAAAACCCTTGGTTGAGTAGGTGTGTCCAATCTTTTGACTAGTACTGTAGGTATTACAGACTTGGTCAGGGAGAGGTTGAAAATGTCAGTGAAGTCATTTGCCAGTTGGTCTGCGCATGCTCCGAGTACACATCCTGGTAATCCGTCTGGCCCCGCAGCCTTGTGAATGTTGACCTGTTTAAAAGGTCTTGCTCACATCGGCTACGGAGAGCGGGATCACAGTCGTCCGGAACATCTGGTGCTCCCATGCTTCAGTGTTGCTTGTCTGGAAACGAGCATAAAAAGGCATTTATCCCGTCAGGTAGGCTCATGTCACTGGGCAAAAACATTTTTCCTTTGTAGCCTAATTGTTTGCAAGCCCTGCCACATCGGACTAGCATCAGAGCCGGTGTAGTATGATTCAGTCTTAGTCCTGTATTGATGCTTTGCCTGTTTGATGGTTCGTCTGAGGGCATAGCAGGAATTCTTATAAGCGTCCGGATTAGTGTCCAACTCCTTGAAAGCAGCAGCTCTAGCCTTTAGCTCGGTGCAGATGTTGCCTGTAATCCATGGCTTCTGGTTGGAATATGTCCGTAGGGTCACTGTGGGGACGATGTCGTCAATCCACTTATTGATGAAGCCGGTGACTGAGGTGGTGTATTCCTCAATGCCATTGGATGAATCCCGGAACATATTCCAGTCTGTGCTAGAAAAACAGTCCTGTAGTGTAGCATCCACGTCATCTGACCACTTCCGTATTGAGCGAGTCACTGGTAGTTCCTGCTTTAAAATTTTGCTTATAAACAGGAATCAGGAGGATAGAATTGTGGTGAGATTTGCCAAATGAAGGGCGAGGGAGAGCTTTGTTCGTGTCTCTGTGTGTGAAGTAAAGGTGGTCCAGAGTTTTTTAAAAATATTTTTTATTTATTTTTTTTCTCCTCTGATTGCACATTTGACATGCTGGTAGAAATGAGGTAAAACAGATTTAAGTTTGCCTGCATTAAAGTCCCCGGCCACTAGGAGCGCCGCTTCTAGATGAGCATTTTCTTGTTTGCTTATGGCCTTATACAGCTCGTTGAGTGTGGTCTTAGTGCCAGCATCCGTTTTTTGCTAGTTAGTGAGTTATTAGCCCAGTTATAGCTAATTTGTAGTCAGAAATGTGGGAGTGATTGCTTCCAACAAGAGCACAAAACGTGAACATTTATAGCCAAAAATTCTTACACAGGGACACTTGAGAAATTGGTTTATAGAACAGCACATGAATAGAACACTGAAATTAGTTATAAGCACAAACATTCAAATTCCCATTACAGCGAGTCAGGTAAACCTATATTATAATTAAGTCTATGATTTGATAGAGCAGTCTGACTGAGCAGTGGTCGGCAGCAGCAGGCTCGTAAGCATTCATTCAAACAGCACTTTCCAGCGTTTGCCAGCAGCTCTTCGCAATGCTTGAAGCACAGCGCTGTTTATGACTTCAAGCCTATCAACTCCCGAGATTAGGCTGGCAATACTATAGTGCCTATAAGAACTTCCAATAGTCAAAGGTATATGAAATACACATGGTATAGAGAAAAATAGTTCTATAATTCCTATAATAACTACAACCTAAAACTTCTTAACTGGGAATATTGAAGACTCATGTTAAAAGGAACCACCAGCTTTCATATGTTCTCATGTTCTGAGCAAGGAACTTAAACGTTAGCTTTTTTACATGGCACATATTGCACTTTTACTTTCTTCTCCAACACTGTGCCTTTGCATTATTTAAACCAAATTGAACATGTTTCATTATTGATTTGAGACTAAATTGATTTTATTTATGTATTATATTAAGTTAAAATAAGTGTTCATTCAGTATTGTTGTAATTGTCATTAGTACACACGTATGTACGTACGTATATATGCACACACAAAAAAATTATGTTTTTGGTCCTCCAATAATCAGTATCGGCATTGAAAAATCATAATCGGTCGACCTCTATGGCCAATACACTACACCTCCTCGGGCCTTGTTGCTTAATCGTGCCCTGGCAGCTATTGTTAAAAAAAATTAGCAGGGTGGGAGACCCACGGTATAGGCGCCAACCGCACAGAGACAAAGCGTGTTTCAATAATCGTCAACAACAAAAAATATTTTAACCTAAAGCATTTAATAAAGACGTATATTATGGGGAATTGGAATGAGAGGGTTACTTACAGTGTTGGGAAAGGATCACAGCAGTGATTAAATGAGGGTATGAGGCATGAGTTGAGGTGTTCAGAGACTTGACTTCAGTGCAGGACAGGGGTTGAGGTGTTCAGAGACTTCAGTGCAGAACAGGCTCATTACAGATGGATGGATGGATGGATGGTGTTGGAGCACAGCTTAACTCTTCCACTAAGGGCAGGACAGGATTTGACTGGGGAGACCAAAAACAATAACAAATTACACTACACAGACAAAATATCAAAATATCTGTTAGTCCAAGGAGTAAAATCATTGATGTGTAATAATGTGATTGTGATTGACTCTACATACAGTAATGAGAAAATGTACAAGTCTACTCACTGGGTGGCTACTTTGTTAGATTTTTCAATGGTTGGAGAGGAAACATTCAATGTGCCAGTGAATGTGTGGGCAATATGAGACGCGGCTTCAGTTAATGTCAAGAGAGAGTTGATAATGATAGTGGAGTAGAGTGGTCATCACCTCTTTACACTTTTCTGAAATTCACTGAGTAGGATGGTCCTTCCCTTCCTCCTCTGAGAAGCCTCCACTGTTGTGTATGGTTTCCTAGAAACAAGGGTGGCTCAACTTATCCCACTCCCCCCTTATCACAATGTAAATAATTTAAGCATTAATAGGCCAATATTGAAACTCGGTAGAATCACCCATAATGCTCACTGACTGGACATCAAATTACCATGGCAATTATGCATCACAATAGTAAAATATACAGTATTTATGCAACAGTTCACTGTATCCATCAACTGCGCTGCTGCTGCACACATGCACACAGCATGAGTACGCCCAAGCTGTCTGATCTTACGTAATCGCATCCACTACAGCGTCAAGTTCCTTCTAATTGGCTTGAACAGAATGAGCCTATCCCCCAGAGTCATTGAAGACTCTTCTACATACGTTACTGTACAGCCAGAGAGAGCCTCCTTCATGTGTATTAGTGATCAGTCAAATCACTACTAGCTAATGTCCTGTTCCTTGCATCCATCAACTATATTTAAAGAAAAAGAGAGCAGGTCACACCCGGTAACTGGCTATATTCTTTTACAAAGAAATCATGCTGTGACAAGGTGCTAGCATACTGAAAGACGAATCATGCTGTGACAAGACTATAGGCACTATTATTAGAATGTCATCACCTCCACAGTGTGAGAGTAGAGATCAATGTTAAAGACAAACTGGTTTCAATCAGTGTTCGAAAGTTGTTATTCTGTAGGTCAGGACAACTCCTGTGGCGGTAAGTGATGTGAGTAGCTGAGTCATAGCCTCTGGACTGATTCAATACCGTTATTCACATACAGTTTTTACTGTTGTCAAGTTCAATGGTTCAGAAGTCTATACCTACCCATCTTCTGTAATTGTCATGCAATTTTTTCCCCCCTTATTATCTGAGGTAATGGTGATAACCGTAACTTCTTATGTCCCAAATGACACTCTTTCCCTTTAGGGGTGATTACTCATGAAACTAGAACCAAAAAATACCTTTATGGGGAATTTTCACTAAATGTAATCCATAGTGTTACATCTGCCCCTGCCACGCCCTCTACTTCTCATCCTGTGTCTCCCCAACCTGCCACCACTCCCCCAGTGCTCTCTCCCTCTCTGTGTGGGTGTATCTGATTGTGTGAGTGGAGACAGGTGTGCTGGAGTCAGAGCAGATCCCCACCAGCTGCAACCTGTTCCATAATCAAGACCTCTACAAATACTCAGCCCTGCCACTTCCATGCTGCTAGATTGTAGCCTCTGCTCAGTCAGTCTGCATTTCAAGCTGTTTGTTCCTGCATAGATCTTATCTTGTGGTGCCTGTTTTCCCTAGCCTGACGCTGCATTTCTCTCCGCTACAGTTCCGTCCGCTCTGACTCTGGTCCCTGTGTCGCCAGTCCCTCATCTCGTCAGTCTTGCTTCCCTGCCCTGGACCCCCCACTCTACTGCTTCCTTGGATTCCGCTCCGGACCTGCTTAACCTGCCCCTACTCCCCTTGCCCCAGCCTCAGTTCCTGGTTCCCTGCTTCCCAACCGAGCTCCCCCTGGCCTGCACCCCATCTCCCCCTGCTTTTCAATAAATACCTTATCCCTGTCTCCCCGTCTGAGTCTGCACTTGGGTTCACCTGCTCCACCCCGCGTAACACATAGAAGGGTACTTTGGAGGAAGTGTTGTTATGACATTTGTATGTTAATAAAGCATAAATGAAATTATTTAAGTTGAAACGCGAGATTTTGGCCTTAACCAGACTTCCTTTAAGAATTGGTGTCATATGAAGCTTTACCACTTGCTCTGTAATATGAGTAGTGTTTGATTTCAATTAAATTTAAGAGTTATGATCCAATATGTAACCATTAGCAACAATGTGAAAATCGATTCAAAATGGTTGCCCTCTGCTGGCGATTTGAAGGACGTGCAATGACAAGTAAAAGGAGGGATGTGATTGGTTACATTGCCTACCATGTCAATTTCTCTAAAATGGGCCGTAACTTTCAAACTAGCAGAGATCCCACTGGAACTTTATGCCCGTAGAGTAGATATGTTCAACAATATATTTTTTAAAACTAGCCAAATCAAAAGCTACATACACACACCTGAATATTTTATGCAAGAACATTTATTTCATAAAAAAAAAATACTCATATCACAGAGCAAGAGGTAAAGCTTCTTATATTACCAATTTTTGCATTGTAGCTCCTACAGATTAATCATTGTGGTGTTTTAAAGGAGGCCTGGGTAAGGCCAAAATGTCAAATGTTCAAACTTCTATTATTTGTCAATGATGCTTTAAGATACAAATGTCATTTGAAAGCTTACAAACAGGGTTGTCAAACTATTTTAGAATTCAACTCAAATGTTTCTAATTTTCCCGTATGTTGTAGCATAGACCATAGTTTACATTGAGCAGTTTGCGTTATGCCAGTCATCGGTTGAGACACAGCATTGTCTTGAATATACGGTCATTTCAAATCATAGAAACCGATTTGGTCCCCTTCAAACAGACGCTCAGCTTAAACAGGCTTCATAAAGCGTTCATAATGCCTTCATAAGAGCTACATAAAATGTGTTAACAAGCATCTAGAACTGTATGTCATGCTCTAGAAAAGGTGAATAAAATGGAATAGCTGTGTGACAACCCATGTCAAATGTGACATAACCCACCATGTGAAAAATGACATGAACCTGTTCTTTATGAAGTGTGGCATAAAAGCATTATAAATCATATTAAAATGGAGGCTTCACAAAGCATTTATAACCTTGTCATGCATCTCGGTAGAGCACTGCAACACCAGGATAATGGTTTATATTCCCGGGATCACCCATACATCAAAATGTAAGTCACTATGGATAAATGGCATATTACTCAACTCTTTCTAGGATGGCCCAAACAATGTTGGACCTGATCTCAACTTTCCCCCAAATGCTGTGCTGCAGGAGAATACACACTCTAAAAAAGTTGATACGGCACTTTAAAATCCATATTTAATTATTTTGCCCAATTCTGTTTTTTTACTATTCTGTTTTCTACGTTTATTTTATTTTATTTTTTTCAGGTTTCGGATTTGCTAAATTTCTTCAGGTTTCTCCAGAAAAAAATTAAGTTGTGATTCCCTTGGATTTTCTGTGTTCAGAATAATGCCTAAATCACATCAGGGGACCATTTGTGAGGTTTGGAAAAAATGTAAGAAACTTTGATTTTTTTGTGTAGTTCCCTTTAATTCAGTGTGCATGCACCATCTGGTTAGCAGTGTTTCTGTAGTTCAGAAATCGCACATGTGATGGAGTTCGCAAATCAAATGACCACTTGTGGTGCAACTGGGCAGTGAAAAAAATAGTAAGTTAAAATAATTTGAAATCCAATAAATAAAAGGTTGTAGTAGTTGTATAAGTGTTAGATTACATACAGTGCACTCGTAAAGTATTCAGACCTCTTGACTTTTTCAACATTGTTATGTTACAGCCTCATTCTAACATTGAGGGGGGAAAAAACGATTTAATCAATCTACACACAATAGCCCATAAGGACAAAGCAAAAACTGTTTTTTAGAAACGCATAAAAAAAATATAAACTCAGCAAAAAAATAAATGTCCTCTCACTGTCAACTGCGTTTATTTTCAGCAAACTTAACATGTGTAAATATTTGTATGAACATAAGATTCAGACAAACTGAACAGGTTCCACAGACATGTGACTAACAGAAATGGAATAATGTGTCCCTGGACAAAAGGGGGGGGGGGGGGCAAAATCAAAAGTTACACTATCTGGTGTGGCCACCAGCTGCATTAAGTACTGCAGTGCATCTCCTCCTCATGGACTGCACCAGATTTGCCCGATCTTGCTGTGAGATGTTACTCCACTCTTCCACCAAGGCACCTGCAAGTTCCCGGACATTTCTGGGGGGAATGGCCCTAGCCCTCACCCTCTGTTCCAACAGGTCCCAGACGTGCTCAATGGGATTGAGATCCGGGATCTTTGCTGGCCATGACAGAACACTGACATTCCTGTCTTGCAGGAAATCACACACAGAATGAGCAGTATGGCTGGTGGCATTGTCATGCTGGAGGGGCATGTCAGGATGAGCCTGCAGGAAGGGTACCACATGAGGGAGGAGGATGTCTTTCCTGTAACGCAAAGCGTTGAGATTGCCTGCAATGACAACAAGCTCAGTCCGATGATGCAGTGACACACCACCCCAGACCATGACGGACCCTCCACCTCCAAATAGATTCCGCGCCAGAGTACAGGCCTCGGTGTAACGCTCATTCCTTCGACGATAAACGCAAAGCCGACCATCACCCCTGGTGAGACAAAACCGCGACTCGTCAGTGAAGAGCACTTTTTGCCAGTCCTGTCTGGTCTAGTGACAGTGAGTTTGTGCCCATAAGCAACGTTGTTGCCGGTGATGTCTGGTGAGGACCTGCCTTACAACAGGTCTACAAGCCCTCAGTCCAGCCTCTCTCAGCCTATTGCAGACAGTCTGAGCACTGATGGAGGGATTGTGCGTTCCTGGTGTAACTCGAGCAGTTGTTGTTGCCATCCTGTACCTGTCCCGCAGGTGTGATGTTCAGATGTACCGATCCTGTGCAGGTGTTGTTACACGTGGTCTGCCGCTGCGAGGACGATCAGCTGTCCGTCCTGTCTCCCTGGAGCGCTATCTTAGGCGTCTCACAGTACGGACATTGGAATTTATTGCCCTGGCCACATCTGCAGTCCTCCAGAGTCAGTAGAAAGGCCTCTTTAGTGTCCTACATTTTCATAACTGTGACCTTAATTGCCTACCGTCTGTAAGCTGTTAGTGTCTTAATGACAGTTCCACAGGTGCATGTTCATGATTGTTTATGGTTCACTGAACAAGCATGGGAAACAGTGTCAAAACCCTTTACAATGAAGATCTGTGAAGTTCTTTGGATTTTTACGAATTATCTTTGAAAGACAGGGTCCTGAAAAAGGGACGTTTCTTTTTTTGCTGAATTTATATATTACATTTACATAAGTATTCAGCCCCTTTGCTATGAGACTCAAAATTGAGCTCAGGTGCATCCTGTTTCCATTGATCATCCTTGAGATGTTTCTACAACTTGGAGTCCACATGTTGTACATTCAATTGATTGGACATGATTGGAAAGGCACACACCTGTCTATAAGGTCCTACAGTTGACAGTGCATGTCAGAACAAAAACCAAGCCATGAGCTCCGAGACAGGATTGTGTCGAGGCACAGATCTGTGGAAGGGTACAAAAAAAAAAAAGTATGCAGCATTGAAGGTCCCCAAGAACACCGTGGCCTCCATTCTTAAACGGACGAAGTTTGGAACCACCAAGACTCTTGCTAGAGCTGGCCTCCTGGACAAACTGAGCAATGGGAGGAGAAGGGCCTTGGTCAGTGAGGTGACCAAGAACCTGATGTTCACTCTGACAGACCTCCAGAGTTCCTCTGTGGAGATGGTTGTCCTTCTGGAAGGTTCTCCCATCTCTGCAGCACTCCACCAATCAGGCCTTTATGGTAGTGGCCAGACAGAAGTCACTCCTCAGTAAAAAGCCACATGACAGTTTTCCAAAAGGCACCTAAAGGACTCTCAGACCATGAGAAACAAGATGCTCTGGTCTGATGAAACCAAAATTGAACTCTGGCAACATCATGCTGCGAGGATGTTTTTCAGCGGCAGGCACTGGGAGACTAGTCAGGATCAAGGGAAAGACAAACAGCTTAAAGTACAGAGAGACCCTTGTTGAAAACCTGCTCCAGAGCGCTCAGGACCTCAGACTGGGGTGAAGGTTCACCTTCTAACAGGATAACTAGCCTAAGCACACAGCCAAGACAACACAGGAGAGGTTTTGGGACAAGTCTCAATGTCCTTGAGTGGCCCAGCCAGAGCCCGAACTTCAACCTGATCTAACATCTATTGAGGCCTGAAAATAGCTGTGAAACGATACTCCCCATCCAACCTGAGAGCTTGAGAGGATCTGCAGAGAATGGTATAAACTCCCAAATACAGGTGTGCCAAGCTTGTAGCGTCATAACCAAAAAGCCTCAAGGCTCTAATCGCTGCCAAAGGCATTTCAACAAAGTACTGAGTGAAGGGTCTGAATACTTACGTAAATGTGATATTTAATTTATTTTTTTGGGCAAAAATTGCTTCATCATTATGGGGTGTCTCATTTCAAACAAAGTATTACAGGACACTACATAATGTGTCAATAAGTAGGTTTTAAAAGTTCTGCCGATTTATGAAAGTTCTCTCATGATCCAAAGGTTACTGTAGGGTGTGAGAAGTTTTTACATAGGTTGATGGAACTGCAAAGCTTGCGTTTGTGTGTGTGTGTGTGTGTGTGTGTGTGTGTGTGTGTGTGTGTGTGTGTGTGTGTGTGTGTGTGTGTGTGTGTGTGTGTGTGTGTGTGTGTCAGAGCCGAGATTATTTGGAATAGTCCTACCGTACCTGAGACTACCGCACCAGGTATTCCTCTTCTGTTCACAAGCTGGAGACCTAACTTGATTACAACCTGTTACAATGGTGCCAACATTTTATGGCTGATCTTTCAGCGGTAGAGAGGGTGAATGTGTCAAAGACCTGACGGGGTCCAGCACCCCACGGTATAGCTTGTTATATTGTTGTCAAAGACCTGACGGGGTCCAGCACCCCACGGTATAGCTTGTTATATTGTTGTCAAAGACCTGACGGGGTCCAGCACCCCACGGTATGGCTTGTTATATTGTTGTCAAAGACCTGACGGGGTCCAGCACCCCACGGTATAGCTTGTTATATTGTTGTCAAAGACCTGACGGGGTCCAGCACCCCACGGTATGGCTTGTTATACTTTTGTGTGCATGTTTGTGAGGAACATTTCACAACAAAGCCACTTTCAATTTCCTTATGTTGGTGGCTTTCATCAAGGTAATTGTTGCCTTGTGTAATTTGACTAACATGACTTCTCTTTAGAGCGTGTGTCATCCGGTAGCACAACATGTCACCCTTTATAAAGCACGTTTGTCATATTCGACATAGTGGATTATGTCACATTTGACATTGGCGATTGTCACAGAGTAATGTCACATTTGTGAACCCTTTAATCATGACATAGGGTTATAGATGCTTTATAACACATGTAGTTCTTATGAAGGCATTATGAAGTCTTTATGAAGCCTTTATTAGCTGAACGTAATTTAAAGTGGGACCAGAGAATTCATAGAATGGACCTATCCCTTCAGACCACTGCAATTTAGATGATCAACTTAAAAAAAATGTTACTAACCTTTATTTTAGCAGGGAGTCCCATTGAGACCAATGTCTCTTTTCCAAGGGAGCACTGCATAAACAAAATGTAAGAATAATGTACAACATACAACGAACACTGAGTGTACAAAAATATTAAGAACACCTGCTCCTTCCATGACCAGGTGAACCCAGGTGAAAGCTATGATCCCTTATTGAAGTCACTTGTTACATCCACTTCAAATCAGTGGAGACCGGTTAAAGAAGGATTTTTAAGCCTTGAGACATGGATTGTGTATGTGTGCCATTGAGGGTGAATTATTTAAGTGCAAAATACACTGCTCAAAAAAATAAAAGGGAACACTTAAACAACACAATGTAACTCCAAGTCAATCACACTTCTGTGAAATCAAACTGTCCACTTAGGAAGCAACACTGATTGACAATAAATTTCACATGCTGTTGTGCAAATGGAATAGACAACAGGTGGAAATTATAGGCAATTAGCAAGACACCCCCAATAAAGGAGTGGTTCTGCAGGTGGTAACCACAGACCACTTCTCAGTTCCTATGCTTCCTGGCTGATGTTTTGGTCAGTTTTGAATGCTGGCGGTGCTTTCACTGTAGTGGTAACATGAGACGGAGTCTACAACCCACACAAGTGGCTCAGGTAGTGCAGCTCATCCAGGATGCCACATCAATGCGAGCTGTGGCAAGAAGGTTTGCTGTGTCTGTCAGCGTAGTGTCCAGAGCATGGAGGCGCTACCAGGAGACAGGCCAGTACATCAGGAGACGTGGAGGAGGCCGTAGGAGGGCAACAACCCAGCAGCAGGACCGCTACCTCCGCCTTTGTGCAAGGAGGAGCAGGAGAAGCACTGCCAGAGCCCTGCAAAATGACCTCCAGCAGGCCACAAATGTGCATGTGTCTGCTCAAACGGTCAGAAACACTCCATGAGGGTGGTATGAGGGCCCGACGTCCACAGGTGGGGGTTGTGCTTACAGCCCAACACCGTGCAGGACGTTTGGCAAATTCACCACTGGCGCCCTGTGCTCTTCACAGATGGAAGCAGGTTCACACTGAGCACATGTGACAGAGTCTGGAGACGCCGTGGAGAACGTTCTGCTGCCTGCAACATCCTCCAGCATGACTGGTTTGGCGGTGGGTCAGTCATGGTGTGGGGTGGCATTTCTTTGGGGGGGGCCGCACCTGCAAGAGGAAGGCATTGATTCTATGGACTGGCCCGCCCGTTCCCCAGACCTGAATCCAATTGAGCACATCTGGGACATCATGTCTCGCTCCATCCACCAACGCCACGTTGCACCACAGACTGTCCAGGAGTTGGCGGATGCTTTAGTCCAGGTCTGGGAGGAGATCCCTCAGGAGACCATCCGCCACCTCATCAGGAGCATGCCCAGGCGTTGTAGGGAGGTCATACAGGCACGTGGAGGCCACACACACAGCCTCATTTTGACTTGTTTTAAGGACATTACATCAAAGTTGGATCAGCCTGTAGTGTGGTTTTCCACTTTAATTTTGAGCGTGACTCCAAATCCAGACCTCCATGGGTTGATAAATTGGATTTCCATTGATTATTTGTGTGTGATTTTGTTGTCAGCACATTCAACTATGTAAACAAATAAGTATTTAATAAGATTATATCTTTCATTCAGATCTAGGATGTGTTGTTTAAGTGTTCCCTTTATTTTTTTGAGCAGTATATTTAAGTGCCTTTGAACATGGTATGGTAGCAGGTGCCAGGCGTGCCAGTTTATCAAGAACTGCAACGCTGCTGTTTTCTTTTTTTTTTTCTTCCACTTAACAGTTTCCCGTGTGTATCAAGAATGGTCCACCACCCAAAGGACATCCAGGCAACTTGACACAACTGTGGGAAGCAGTGTCTCAGCCAGCCTTGACCGGGAGACCCATGAGGTGGCGCACAATTGGCCCAGCGTTGTCCGGGTTAGGGGAGGATTTGGATTTCCTTGTCCCATCGCACTTCAGTGACTCCTTGTGGAGGGCCAGGCACCTGCAAGCTGACTTTGGTCACCAGCTGGACGGTGTTTCCTCTGACCTAATTGGTGCAGCTGGCTTACACCCTGACTACACCGCTCTCGTCGCGTGCAAAATAAATTTAGAAATCTATATTATTCAATTATTGCACCCACTGCGCGTGTGCCAATAAGCGTCTGCGTTGCCAAGGGCTAAAATAGAAGTTAGTGCTATTTGTGACGCAATTCGCGCTGCAAGTCCTTCCTCTCCCATCTCCTCATTGGTTTATAGAAGCAGCTACCCACGTGCCATCTCCTCATTGGTTATGCCCACGTGGGTGACAAAGACGAACGAGGTCGGTGGCGGTAATGCACCTAACTTATGAAAGTTGCCAATCGCAATATAAAGTCCAGAGAAGAAAAGGCCTGGAAGGAGGAGAGATGACTAGAAACGATTCGGTTGACCGTTTTATGTGTGGATTAATTGTCGGACTAGAGGAACTTGTGCATTTCAGGTAAAATAACAACTCAATGTTTATATCCCAGGACAAATTAGCTAGTAACAGCAAGCTAGCTAAATAGGACAAATTAGCTAGCTTGCTAAATTGCCATAAATGTTTAATGCTTTTTGACCCGTCCCTAAATTAATCTAATTAGTTCAGAGTTTGTTTTTGATATTTTAACCTGCGTGTCGTGATCGCGTTTGGTGTGGGGGTACAAAATAAATGTATGCACGATGGCACACGCGCGCAGCCATTTTGGGGTCCGTGTTAAGCAAGCAGTGTGTCAAGAAGCAGTGCGGCTTAGCAGGGTAGTGTTTCGGAGGAGGGATGACTCTCAACCTTTGCCTCTCCCAAGTAACCTTTGCCTCTCCCAAGTCCGGAGGGGAGTTGCAGCGATGGGACAAAACTGTAACTACCAATTGGATATCACAATATTGGTGAGAAAGGGGGGGGGGGGGGGGTACAACAACAAAAAGCTCTGCAGATCATTCCATACAAAGAGTGAGAGTGTCTCCCCCTTTGAAGAGGGGGATGACCGCAGCAGCTTTCCAATCTTTAGGGATCTCAGACGATACGAAAGAGGTTTGAACAGGCTAGCAATAGGGTTTCAACAATTGCGGTGGATAATTTTAGAAAGACAGGATCCAGATTGTCTAGCCCAACTGATTTGTAGGGGTCCAGATTTTGCAGCTCTTTCAGAACATCAGCTATATGGATTTGGGTGGAGGAGAAATGGGTAAGGCTTGGGCAAGTTGCTGTAGGGGGTGCAGAGCTGTTGACCGGAGTAGGGGTAGCCAGGTGGAAAGCATGGCCAGCAATAGTAAAATGCTTATTGAAATTCTCGATTATCGTCGATTTATCAGTGGTGACAGTGTTTCCTAGCCTCACTGCAGTGGGCAGCTGGGAGGAGGTGCTCTTATTCTCCATGGACCTTACAGTGTCCCAGAATTTTTGGGAGTTTGTGCTACAGGATGCAAATTTCTGTTTGAAAAAGCTAGCCTTCGCTTTCCTGACTGCCTGTGTATATTGGTTCCTAACTTCCCTGAAAAGTTGCATATTGTGGGGGCTATTCGATGCTAATGCAATACGCCAAAGGATGTTTTTGTGCTGGTCAAGGGAAGTCAAGTCTGGAGTGAACCAAGGGCTATATATGTTCTTAGTTCTACATTTTTTTAATGGGGCATGCTTATTTAAGATGGTAAGGAAAGCACTTTTAAAGAATAACCAGGCATTCTCTACTGACGGAATGAGGTCAATATCCTTCCAGGATACACGTACCAGGTCGATTAGAAAGGCCTGCTCGCTGAAGTGTTTTAGGGAGCGTTTGACAGTGATGAGGGGTGGACGTCTGACCGCGGACCCATTACGGACGCAGGCAGTGATCGCTGAGATCCTGGTTGAAGACAGCAGAGGTTAATTTAGAGGGCAGGTTGGTCAGGATGATATCTTGAGGGTGTCCGTGTTTACGGATTTAGGGTTGTACCTGGTAGGTTCCTTGATAATTTCTGTGAGATTGAGGGCATCTATTTTAGATTGTAGGATGGCCGGGGTGTTAAGCATATCCCAGTTTAGGTCACCTAACAGTACAAACTGAAGATAAATGGGGGGCAATTAATTCACATATGGTGTCCAGGGCACAGCTGGGGGCTGAGGGGGTCTATAACAAGAACTGTTTGTCAGGAGCTTAATAAAATGGGTTTCAATGGCCGAGGAGCCGCACCTAAGACTAAAATCACCATGTGCAATGCCAAAATAGGTCAACTTTGAAATCACCACACTAAACTTTGAAATCATTAAAATCCAGACGGAAAATATTTACACAAGAAGCAACCTAATATCACAGTCAACTCTAGTCATTTAGTAAGTTCACCATTCTGCGATTCTCACTTTTAAACATTGCACAGTGTTCAACACAATGCTCTTTATGTCATCCAAAAGTCAACCTAAAGTATAAAATCAAAAACAATTAAGTATAATTGCGTATAGTATAATTTGGGAATGTGGTATACACATTCCCCCCCAAAAGATAAATGACCAAAAAAAAAAGTATGTGGACACCTGCTCGTCAAACATCTCATTCCAATATCATGGGCATTACTATGGAGTTGATCCCCCTTTGCTGCTACAACTGCCTCCACTCTTCTGGGAAGGCTTTCCACTAGATGTTGGAACATTGCTGCAGGGACTTGCTTCCATTCAGCCACAAGAGCATTAGTGAGGTCGAGCACTGATGTTGGGCGATTAAGCCTGGTTCGCAGTCGGCATTCCAAATGATCCCAAAGATGTTCGATGGGGTTGAGGTCAGGGCTTTGTACAGGCCAGTCAATTTCTTCCACACCAATCTCAACAAACCATTTCTGTATGGACCTCGCTTTGTACACGGGGGCATTATCATGCTGAAAGAGAAGAGGACCTCCCCCAAACTGTTGCCACAAAGTCGGAAGCACAAAAATCGTCTAGAATGTCATTGTATGCTGTAGCGTTTAGATTTCCCTTCACTGGAACTAAGAGGCCTAGTCCAAACCGAAAACAGCCCCAGACCATTATTCCTCCTTCGGCAAACTTTACAGTTGGCACTGCTTTGGGGCAGGTAGCGTTCTCCTGACATCCACAAAACCCAGATTCGTCCGTCGGACTGCCAGATGGTGAAGCATGATTCATCACTCCAGAGAACGCGTTTCTACTGCGCCAGAGTCCAATGGCGGCAAGCTTTAAACCACTCCAGCCGACACTTGGCATTGCACATGGTGATTTTAGGCTTGGGTGCGGCTGCTCAGCGATGGAAACCCATTTCATGAAGCTCCCGACAAACAGTTATTGTGCTGACGTTGCTTCCAGAGGCAGTTTGGAACTCGGTAGTGAGCGTAGCAACCAAGGAAAGACCAATTTTACACACCTGTCGGTCCCGTTCTGTGAGCTTGTGTGGCCTACCACTTTGCAACTGAGCCGTTGTTGCTCCTAGACATTTCCACTTCACAATAACAGCACTTACAGTTGACCAGGGCAGCTCTAGTCAGGCAGAAATTTGACAAACTGACTTGTTGCAAAGGTGGCATCCTATGACGGTGCCACATTGAAAGTCACGGAGCTCTTCAGTAAGGCCATTCTACTACTGTACCAATGTTTGTCTATTGAGATTGCATGGCTGTGTGCTCGATTTTGTACACCCGTCTGCAACGGGTATGGCTGAAATAGCCAAATCCACTCATTTGAAGTGGTGTCAAAATTTGTGGATTTGTCAATATCAGAACTTTTCAAAATGCACATAACGGTTCTTCGTTGCAAGGGTTCACCTTCCTCCAAAGGACCCTTCTATGGATTCCGTTTTGTGAAAATCTCTAAAATCATGGTCTTTTTTGGTTCTAGTTTCATGAGGAATCACCCATGGTGCCTGGAGCAACACACGCTTATGCTAATATCATCTTCTATCAAGGACAGTGAAGAGTATTAAGTTTGACTCCTCAGTCCTCACTGGACTAGCAGTTATAAAATGAATTTTTCCATGTACAGTTGTCAAGTGTAAATTGGTGCAGATACCTACCCATGTACTGAACTTTTAAGAAATGTGCTTTGTTATTTCTGACTATGGGGTTAAAGGCTAATCTGTAGCGGCTCAGAAAGCCTAGAGTAACAGTGAACAGCGTGGCAGTTGAGGTAGACAATTCTCTCTGACACATCACCTCGGTACTCATCACCTCACTAAAGGAGTCAAAGCTGTGTCTCATTTCAATCCATCTTCACCTCAAATACAAGATAGAAGACGGGATTTCCACTCCAGCACGGTAAGGCTACTTGAGACTGAAACCATGCATCCTTGGCCAGTTCACACTACTCTTATGCGGAAATATTGATATAATAAACATCATATAGCAGTACATTTGGAGTCACGAGATTATATATCGTGTGTGGTCATCCCACTACGATTTGGAAAACCATGCAGTTTATTAGGCTACAGTTTAAATAAATTATGAAATTCACAGGCTGGTGAAAGTGCGCGGTAACGAGTTCGATGGCGCTTTCCAAAAAAATATCGAGGTTTTTTTTCTGGTGACATGATGATCGGTGCTTGAATGCCATTTGACGAAAACAAATATTCTCGTACTTATCCATAATAATCAAATCAAATACTTGACAACCCGCACAGTATCTGTGAGCTGTTGGCTAGAGCGCAGGTACCAAGACCAGAGTAGGCACATTTTCTATTTAACACAACAGTTTGTGACAAAACTATCAGTAGAGTTGAAAATGCGATGGAAACACATTGAAATTTAAGTTAATGTACTGAATAAAAATCTAAGCGAAAAAGTAGTTTGTGTGCACTACCTCATGCCCTGATTTTTATCCGCAACAAATCCATTTGGTGGAAACATAACACTGGCTTGGAAAATGCACATATTTTCTTTATGCGGATTCTAGAATATTCATATGAAAATCTGTCTCCAATTGAATGGAAACCCAGTTACTGGTTTAAAAATACTAATCTTTAAAAAAAATCTCTCCCTCTCTCTAAAGTGTAACTGATTTGAAAAACTGCCTCTTGAGGTGGCATGGGAATTTCAAATGAGGGGAAGGCAAATAGCCTAATTTTTAATACCCCAAAAAAAAGGAATATTTTCTACGGTCATATAGATGGAAAATATTGGATAGGAAATATTTATTCTGGCTGGCATAGCACACCAACCTAACATAAACCAATTTTTGTGCAAATGCCTCATTGTATGCAAGTAAAACTAATTCAATATCTGTGAACTTAGATAGTTTCGTCCCAAAAATATATGAAAATGTATTGCTTCAGGTCAACCTTTTTTTTCTGATTGAGAGTAATGCTACTTTAAATTACAGGTGAAACAAATTATACTCGTTTGGTTCGAAAACCCACGAAGCACAGCTACTAGCATGCGTCCAGAATCTTGCGGATAAAAAAAATATACTTTACAAAGGTAATGCAATATTAGGCTACTTCTGAGAACATGCATGCGATTCATTGACAGTTGTTGACCCATGCAACAATAACGCCCAAAAAATTTAGAAAAAGCCTACCTTCTTGAGCGAGCGCTTCACTCCAATTACTTTGACAGAAGTTGAAAATAGTTATAAGCGATGCAGCTATGCAAATGTTGATGAATAAACACGCCACGAGTGGTTGTCGCAGAATAGCCTAGACGTTTTCCCAATTAAGCCAAATCGAGTTGCAGGAATTGATTATTCATTTCTGATCAAATTTAGCAAACTCAACGAGACATGCAGCTTGGCGAGGTAATTCCATATTTCTCATCTGAATGCCTCGCCTCTCAAGTCCAACTGAGCTACTGAGTTTAGGGAGCTGTGTCAATCACATAAAGTCCATGGGAGCAAGTACCCACCTAACAAGCATACATGCCTAGCATAGCCTACTGTGCACGCCCTTTCCCCATACACACTCCCTCCACCCGGCACGCACGTGCACACGCACGCACTAAACCTCTCCCCTTGACAACTGAGGTGGTTTTCTGACACTGAATTCAGTAAGCCCTACAATAGCTATTTTTTCAATACGGAGTCAAATTGTTCAAGTTCTAACTTGCCAATTAAACTCATTCCCACAAGGGGCTGAAGCACATAAGCCCACACCATGTGGTGAATTCAATTCTCAGCTGGAATGGTGAACAAGGCTGATTCATTCATTGCTAATTCAAGGACACTATGAGAGCCAGATTCAAGTAAATCAGTATTGTCCAAAACTCAGAGCTCCACCACTGAAATACACCCTTTATTTTCACCCAGCAAACATTGTTTGATTAATTAATCATATTACCGTTGATTACAGGATGGGTTAGAGAGGGGACTTGGGGGGTGGGGAAGGCAGATGGGCAAGAACCCATGCAACATGTTAATTACACTAAAATAGATTTCACCCATTGAATGGTGTTTCCTTGCCAACTATCTATACTATGAATACCATGATCAATCTTACAGTATTTTCCTGAAATGCACAGGATCTGAATAAATCTCATGAGCGCACAAGCACACTGAATTGAAAAATGTATTTAGCCAGGAATCTAATTTTGTAATGGGATGTAAACAGGGATGGAACCTAAGGATTTTGGGCACTGGCCAGCCGTGCTAGTAGACTGCAATTTTGACTATCCCGGGTCCAAAATCTGTGCCATGCGATATCTTAAAATACAACATTTCACTGGCTGGTGGGCTCATTGGGCACATTTTCTACTAGCCCGGTCTGAAGGGCTAGCGGGCTAGCTTAATTTCCATCCCTGGATGTAAACAAATACAAAACAGATACAGTATTTCCATGTTCTTGCCCCCTCTTAGAGCAGCAAGAAGACCAAATGGAGGCTGATTGTTGCTAGATGCAATTATCTTTATGAAATTGATATTGATTGTGCTGCTGAATCTTCATTAATAAAGTCCATAGTAAATTAGATGGACAGCATACCCAAAAAATAGTATTCTATCCATGTACCCACTGGGTGCACACTAGTTAAATTAACGTTGTTTCAACGTTATTTCAATGAAATTACATTGAACTGACGTGGAATAGACATTGAATTGACATGTGTGCCCGTTGGGTATTGCTCTGCACAGACTCATTTCATCCGCAGACTAGTTCAGTGTAAAGACATTCAACAAAGTAACCACAGGTGGCCATAATTACTATTTCCAACCCACAAGTTGTCACCCAAACGAAAGCTATTCTAAACAGGCAGGTAAAATACCAGTCTATGGATACATGACAAGACAAGGTAGGCAACCCAATTTGCAGTGTGCCCTTCTGGACATCAGTGTGAAGACAGGATATGGCCCTTGGGATGAAGAGAGTTTGACCACCCTTCCTTAAAAGTGTTAAGAATGGCGCCGGCGGGGATGGCTGCAATTTTACGTGCTCCTAACCAACTGTGCTATTTTGTTAGTTTTTTCGCATTGTTTGTAACTTATTTTGGACATAATGTTGCTGCTACCATCTCTTATGACCGAAAATAACTTCTGGACATCAGAACAGCAATTACTCACCTCAAACTGGACAAAGATTTTTTTCTTTAACAAGACCGACGCGAAGGATAAAATGCTTTCTTGGGAATGTGCTCAAATCCCTGTCATTTGCGTGAAGAAAAGATGTAGAAAAAGAGGACGGAGGTCAGGCTGCCTTCTGAGAATTCGTAGGTGAGTGAGTAAACCTCCACTGCCATCCTCTCTTTTTTTTTTATTTCACCTTTATTTAACCAGGTAGGCCAGTTGAGAACAAGTTTTCATTTACAACTGCGACCTGGCCAAGGTAAAGCAAAGCAGTGCGACACAAACAGAGTTACACATGGAATAAACAAACGTACAGTCAATAACACAATAGAAAAGTCTATATACAGTGTGTGCAAATTAAGTAAGATTAGGGAGGTAAGGCAATATAGGCCACAGTGGCGAAATAATTACAATTAAGCAATTAAACACTGGAGTGATAGATGAGCAGAAGATGAATGTGCAAGTAGAGATACTGGGGTGCAAAGGAGCAAAACAATAAATAACAATATGGGGATGGGGTAGTTCGGTGGGCTATTCACAGATGGGCTATGTACAGGTGCAATGATATGTAAGCTGCTCTGACAGCTGATGCTTAAAGTTAGTGAGGGAGATATGAGTCTCCAGCTTCAGTGATTTTTGCAATTCGTTCCAGTCATTGGCAGCAGAGAACTAGACGGAAAAGCCAAAGGAGGAGTTGGCTTTGGGGGTGACCAGTGAAATATACCTGCTGGAGCGCATGCTACGGGTGGGTGCTGCTATGGTGACCAGTAAGCTGAGATAAGGCGGGGCTTTACCTAGATGACCTGGAGCCAGTGGGTTTGGCGACGAATATGAAGCGAGGGCCAGCCAACGAGAGCATACAGGTCGCAGTGGTGGTGTCATAAGTTTCGTCTTCTGAGGAGGAAGAAATATCAGACCAATACGCAGCGTGGTAAGTGTCCATACTTATACTTTTATGGAAACGTGAACACTGAAAGAAAACGAACGACAGTCCTGTAAGGTAACCTAACTATACATGGAACAACCACCCACAAACACAAGAGAAAATAAACCCACTTAAATATGGCCTCCAATTAAAGGTAACGAAGAACAGCTGCCTTCAATTGAAGGCCAAACCAAAACCCTGAACATAGAAATAGAAATACTAGAAAATCAAACATAGAAATACATAACATAGAAATAACCCAAAGAACCCAACAACACAAAACAAACACACCCCTGCCACGTCCTGACCAACTACAATAACAAAATGACCCCTTTACTGGTCAGGACGTGACAGTATCCCCCCCAAAGGTGCAGACACCGAATGCACCTTAACCATAAGACACCAACAACAACCCACAACAACAACAAAAAAACTAAAGGGAGGGAACGGTTCCTGTGCAAACACCCCCCCCCCCCCTTCCCCAATACTCCCCCCTACGGAGGTGGCTCTGGTTCCGGCCTTAGTCCCCACTCTAACCTGTCCACTCCTGCTGAAGGCTCAGGGCTGTAGCCCACCGCTGAAGGCTCTGGGCTGAGGGGCGACTCTGGCTGCGCCGGACTGGCGGGGCGACTCTGGCTGCGCTGGACTGGCGGGGCGACTCTGGCTGCGCCGGACTGGCGGGGCGACTCTGGCTGCGCCGGACTGGCGTGGCGTCGCCGGAAGCTCTAGACGGGGCACTGTTGCCGGAAGCTCTAGACGGGGACTGCGCACTGAAGGCCTGATGCGTGGGACTGGCTTTGGAGGCGCCAGACTAGTGACACGCACCACAGAGCTAGTGCGAGGAGCAGGAACAGGATGTACTGGACTGGGCAGGCGCACTAAAGGCCTGGTGCGTGGGGCTGGCTTTGGAGGTGCCAGACTAGGGACGGGCGGCGAGGGCGGCAGGGCGGAGGGGGGCTAGGTGGCGGGGGGGGGAGGGAGCAGGGAGGACAGGGAGGCGGGGGGGGGTACTGGACTGGGCAAGCGCACTAAAGGCCTGGTGCGTGGGGCTGGCTTTGGAGGCGCCAGACTGGTGACGCGCACCTCAGGGCTAGTGCGAAGAGCAGGAACAGGGTAAACTGGACCCTGGAGATGCACTGGAGGTCTGGAGCATACAGCCTGCACAACCCTTCTTGGCTGAGTGCTCAACATCGCCTGGCCATACTGAGGAGCTTTTACCGATCGCACCGGCCTTTGAATGCGTCTGGGCAATACAGTGCGCATTTCCGCAAAGCTCGGTGCTTTCTCGATCCGTCGCTCCCCATAATAAGCACGAGGACTTGGTTCAGGCTTATTGCCTGACTTACTCAAAAAAAAACTTTTTGGGGGGTGCCTCCTCACCTCCACCTGCTTCCCCGGCAGGCGGTTGCAAAAGTCCAATAGCTGTTCCCAAGTCCGGTCAATTCTTGCCTCCAATTCCTCCAGCGACCAGGATGCCATCACCTCCCGAGCACGCCGCTTACTCCACTCCTGGTGCTGCTCCCTTCCACGCTGCTTGGTCCGTTGGTGGTGGGTGGTTCTGTCATAAGTTTTGTCTTCTGAGGAGGAAGAAATATCGGACCAATACGCAGCGTGGTAAGTGTCCATACTTATACTTTTATTGAAACGTGAACACTGAAACAAAACAAGAAAACAACCGACAGTCCTGTAAGGTAACCTAACTATACATGGAACAACCACCCACAAACACAAGAGAAAATAAACCCACTTAAAACCTGTTAGGGCAAGGGGGCAGTATTTACACCGCCGGATAAAAAACGTACCCGATTTAATCTGGTTACCACTCCTACCCAGTAACTAGAATATGCATATACTTATTACATATGGATAGAAAACACCCTAAAGTTTCTAAAACTGTTTGAATGGTGTCTGTGAGTATAACAGAACTCATTTGGCAGGCAAAAAACTGAGAAGGTTTCATGCAGGAAGTGGCCTGTCTGACAAGGTGTCGTTCTTCTTGTCTCTGTTTATTGAAGAGTGAGGATCTTAGCTGTCCCGTGACACTTCCTACGGCTGCCATAGGGTCTCAGAAGGCGGTAAAAAGCTGAATCGTGGCTTTGCAGGCTCTGGCTGAAAAAAAGTAGCGCGTTTGGGTAGTGGCTTGTTACAGTACTGTGACACTCAGGCTCGTGCCCACGTCGACCGAAAGCTTTGTTTACTTTCCTCTGTTTAGCTAAATGGACATTCCCGGTCGGAATATTATCGCTTTTTTACGAGAAAAATGGCATAAAAATGGATTTTAAACAGCGGTTGACATGCTTCGAAGTACGGTAATGGAATATTTAGATTTTTTTTGTCACGAATTGCGCCATGCGCGCGACCCTGATTTACCATTTCAGATAGTGTCTGGGACGCACGAACAAAACGGCGCTATTCGGATATAACGATGGATTATTTTGAACCAAACCAACATTTGTTATTGAAGTAGCAGTCCTGGGAGTGCATTCTGACGAAGACAACAAAAGGTAATCAAAGTTTTATAATAGTAAATGTGATATTGGTGAGTGCTAAACTTGCCGGGTGTCTAAATAGCTAGCCCGTGATGCCTGGGCTATGTACTTAGAATATTGCAAAATGTGCTTTCACGAAAAAGCTATTTTAAAATCGGACAAATCGAGTGCATAGAGGAGTTCTGTATCTATAATTCTTAAAATAATTGTTATGCTTTTTGTGAACGTTTATCGTGAGTAATTTAGTAAATTGTTAGCGAATTCCCCGGAAGTTTGCGGGGAATTTGCTAGTTCTGAACGTCACATGCTAATGTAAAAAGCTGGTTTTTGATATAAATATGAACTTGATTGAACAAAACATGCATGTATTGTATAACATAATGTCCTAGGGTTGTCATCTGATGAAGATCATCAAAGGTTAGTGCTGCATTTAGCTGTCTTCTGGGTTTTTGTGACATTATATGCTAGCTTGAAAAATGGGTGTCTGATTATTTCTGGCTTGGTACTCTGCTGACATAATCTAATGTTTTGCTTTCGTTGTAAAGCCTTTTTGAAATCGGACAGTGTGGTTAGATTAACGAGAGTCTTGTCTTTAAATAGCTATAAAATAGTCATATGTTTGAGAAATTGAAGTAATAGCATTTCAAAGGTTTTGAAAATCGCGCCACAGGATTCAACTGGCTGTTACGTAGGTGGGACGAATTCGTCCCGCCGGTCCCATAGAGGTTAAATATGGCCTCCAATTAAAGGCAACAAAGAACAGCTGCCTTCAATTGAAGGCCAAACCAAAACCCTGAACATAGAAATAGAAATACTACAAAATCAAACATAGAAATACATAACATAGAACTAACCCCCCCAAAAAACAACAACACAAAACAAACACACCCCTGCCACGTCCTGACCAACTACAATAACAAAATTACCCCTTTACTGGTCAGGACATGACAGGTGAGTAGTATATGGGGCTTTGATGACAAAACGGATGGCTTGTGATAGACTGCATCCAATTTGCTGAGTAGAGTGTTGGAGGCTATTTTGTAAATGACATCGCCGAAGTCAAGGATCAGTAGTTTTACGAGGGTATGTTTGGCAGCATGAGTGAAGGATGCTTTGTTGCAAAATAGGAAGCCAATTCTAGATTTCATTTTGGATTGGAGATGCTTGATGTGAGTCTGGAAGGAGAGTTTACAGTCTAACCAGACACCTAGGTATTTGTAGTTGTCCACATATTCTAAGTCAGAACCATCCAGAGTAGTGATGCTAGACAGGCGGGCAGGTGCGGGCAGCGATCGGTTGAAGAGCATGCATTTAGTTTTACTTGCATTTAAGAGCAGTTGGAGGTCACAGAAGGAGAGTTGTATGGCATTGAAGCTCATCTGGAGGTTTGTTAACACAGTGTACAAAGAAGGGCCAGAAGTATACAGAATGGTGTCGTCTGCGTAGAGGTGGATCAGAGAATCACCAGCAGCAATAGCGACATCATTGATGTATACAGAGAAAAGAGTCGGCCCGAGAATTGAACCTTGTGGCACCCCCATAGAGACTGCAAAAGTTCCGGACAACAGGCCCTCCGATTTGACACACTGAACTCTGTCTGAGAAGTAGTTGGTGAACCAGGCGAGGCAGTCATTTGAGAAACCAAGGCTGTTGAGTCTGCCGATAAGAATGTGGTGATTGACAGAGTCGAAAGCCTTGGCCAGGTCGATGAATACGGCGGCACAGTATTGCCTTTATCGATGGCGGTTATGATGTCGTTTAGGACCTTGAGCGTGGCTGAGGTGCACCCATGACCAGCTCGGAAACCAGATTGCAATGCAGAGAAGGTATGGTGGGATTCGAAATGGTCGGTGATCTGTTTGTTAACTTGGCTTTCGAAGACTTTAAAAAGGCAGGGTAGGATAGATATAGGTCTGTAACAGTTTGGGTCTAGGGTGTCTCCCCCTTTGAAGAGGGGGATGACCGCGGCAGCTTTCCAATCTTTCTATTGGCCAACGGACATTAAAAACTGTAATATCTTCTGTTTCACAGAGTCGTGGCTGAACGACGACACGGATAACGTAGAGCTGGCGGAACTTTCCACGCATCGGCAGGACAGAGAAGCTACGTCTGGTAAGACGAGGGGCGGGGGTGTGTATCTATTTGCCAATAACAGCTGGTGCGTGATGTCTAATATTAAAGAAGTCTCAAGGTATTGCTCGCCTGAGGTAAAGTAGCAGGAACCCACTTTGGTCCGCTGAAGTAGTTCCTAGCTAAGACAGTTTCTCTAGGATTGAAAGCTCTGTCCTTTGCTCTCAGTTCACAACGTTTGACTTGACACTCCTCTTGACGTAACACTGTCTCCTTTGCATTTGGAGGTTTGAATAGGTCGAAACTTGTATGTAGCTCTCTCTTCATGAGTGGCAAAGCCTTGGTGGTTGCGTGAGGCGTGTTCCAGTAGGAGAGCAGGAAGCTGTTCAAGCGTTGGCCCAGTGTCCCAAAGATGCTTTCAAGGCATGTTTCATGGTCTGTATGAAACTCTCCGCCAGCCTGTTGGTAGATGGATGATATGAGGCAGACCTGATATGCTGTACGCAATTCACCTGTAGGAACATGGCCATTTCTTGGGACACTAGCTGCGGTCTGTTTTCACTAACGAGTTGGAGTGGTGATCCGACCAGACTAAACACTTCCCCAAGCTTCTCTATGGTCTTCTGTGCAGCAGGCCTTATGATGGCAACATTTGGCCTCTTGCTATGAGCATCCACGACCACAAGAAACATTCCTCTTCAAATGGACCTGCAAAGTCACCATGTATGCGTTTCTTTACATCATCCGGCCAATCCCACTGATGAAGAGGTGCAAGTTTAGGTACGTTGCGAACCTTCTGACATGAGGAACATGTTTTTGTTTTCTCCTCAATGCTTCCATCCAATCCAAGCCACCAAAAGTAGCTTCGTGCGATTTCCTTTATGCAAAGCATTCCACGATAATCTGAGTGTAGCTGTTGCAACACCGGTTTCCTCAGCAAAGGTGGAGTGATTATTTTCCTTCCCCACAGCAGACAATAAGACTGTACTGACAGCTTCAGTTCCAAAGCATCTCCTGTGGCTTTACCTTTCATGATGATGTCCATCACTTCAGATACCACCAGGTCGTTTCTAGTGCCTCTCCGCACTTCTGTTGAAGTGACTGACGCATTTTCCACTTTCCTGAAGTAGAAGATAGATAGTGGTGGTAACCTGTAAAGATAGTGGTAACCTGGAAAGTCCATCAGCGTTGCAGTGTAGTTCTGACTTGCGTTATCCGAAAGCGATCGGCTTCTCTGCACCGGAATGCATGATATGGGATGCAACTGCTCCACAGGCATGGTGCCACGAAGGGGCAAAAGGGGGCAATGCCCCCTTAGTTGGAATTTTGTGCCCCCTCAGTTTTGTATCTCTATTCAGTCCCACAATCTGCCCCCTCCGTCATGCCCAACCAATTTGTTGTGTATGCTTCATTCATGCAACTCCCTTGCACGCATAATACATACAGTTGAAGTCGGAAGTTTACATACACCTTAGCCAAATACATTTAAACTCAGTTTTTCACAATTCCCGACATTTAATCCTAGAAAAAAATCCCTGTTTTAGGTCAGTTAGGATCACCACTTTATTTTAAGAATTTGAAATGTCAGAATAATAGTAGAGAGAATGACTGATTTATTTCAGCTTTTATTTCTTTCATCACATTCCCAGTGGGTCAGAAGTTTACATACACTCAATTAGTATTTGGTAGCATTGCCTTTAAATTGTTGAACTTGGGTCAAACATTTCGGGTAGCCTTCCACAAGCTTCCCACAATAAGTTGGGTGAATTTTGGCCCATTCCTCCTGACAGAGCTGGTGTAACTGAGTCAGGTTTGTAGACCTCCTTGCCCGCACACACTTTTCAGTTCTGCCCACAAATATTCTATAGGATTGAGGTCAGGGCTTTGTGATGGCCCCTCCAATACCTTTACTTTGTTGTGCCATTCTGCCACAACTTTGGAAGTATGCTTGGGGTATTTGTTCATTTGGAAGACCCATTTGCAACCAAGCTTTAACTTCCGGACTGATGTCTTGAGATGTTGCTTCAATTTATCCACATAATTTTCCTCCATCATGATGCCATCTATTTTGTGAAGGGCACCAGTCCCTCCTGCAGCAAAGCACCCCCACGACATGATGCTGCCACCCCCGTTCCCCATGGTTGGGATGGTGTTCTTCGGTTTGCAAGCCTCCCCCTTTTTCTTCCAAACATAAAGATGGTCATTATGGCCAAACAGTTCTATTTTTGTTTCATCATGTGCAGTTGTCCCCATGTGCAGTTGCAAACTGTAGTCTGGCTTTTTTTATGGTGGTTTTGGAGCAGTGGCTTCTTCCTTGCAGAGCGGCCTTTCAGGTTATGTCGATATAGGAATCGTTTTACTGTGGATATAGATACTTTTGTACCTGTTTCCTCCTGCATCTTAACAAGGTCCTTTGCTGTTGTCCTGGGATTTATTTGCACTTTTCGCACCAAAGTACATTCATCTCCAAGACACATCGCATCTCCTTCCTGAGCGGTATGACGGCTGCGTGGTCCCATGGTGTTTATACTTCTGTACTATTGTTTGTACAGATGAACGTGGCACCTTCAGGCATTTGGAAATTGCTCCCAAGGATGAACCAGACTTGTGGAGGTAAACAATTTTTTTTCTGATGTCTTGGCTGATTTCTTTTAATTTTCCCATGATGTCAAGCAAAGAGGCACTGAGTTTGAAGGTAGGCCTTGAAATACATCCACAGGTACACCTCAAATTGACTCAAATGATGTCAATTAGCCTATCAGAAGCTTCTAAAGCCATGACATCATTTTCTGGAATTTTCCATGTGTCACATCCTGACCATAGAAAGCTGTTATTTTCTATGGTAGAGTAGGTCAGGGCGTGACAGGGGGGTTTTCTCGTTTAGTTTTTCTATGTTATGTTCTAGTTTTGTATTTCTATGTTGGGTTTTGTTTGGAATGATCTCCAATTAGAGGCAGCTGGTCATCGTTGTCTGTAATTGGAGATCATACTTAATAAGTAGGTGTTTTTTCCACCTGGGTTTGTGGGAGATTGTTTTTGAGTTAGTGTATGTTTCAACTCTGCATCACGGTTTGTTGTTTTTGTTTGTTCAGTTTATTGTGTATGTATTGCATAGTTTCACAGTGAAAATAAAATGTGGAACGACACACACACTGCACTTTGGTCCGCTCCTTCCTACGACAGCCGTGACACCATGTTTAAAGGCACAGTCAACTTAGTGTATGTAAACTTCTGACCGACTGGAATTGTGATACAGTGAAATAATCTGTTTGTGAACAATTGTTGGATTAATTACTTGTGTCATGCACAAAGTAGATGTCCTAACCCACTTGCCAAAACTATAGTTTGTTAATAAGAAATGTGTGGAGTGGTTGAAAAACAAGTTTTAATGACTCCAACCTAAGTGCATGTAAACTTCCGATTTCAACTGTACATCATACACATTTTACCAGTTGAAAAAAACACATTTTGATTGGCCGTCACAGTAGAAGGGCAGGGTCAATTTGACAGTTTAGGTTTACTTTCAAAGTTACGTACTACGGGGAAAAAAGTTTAACTTCACAGCTGGATGGAATTTAGCTAATGTTAACAGTTAGGTAGGTAGCATGATGGATATTAAAAAGTGGCTTCGCCAGGGTACAACGGCAGCATCGGATCAAAGAGGCGGGGAGGGGGAGAAGCCTGCCACAGAGGCCAAGGCCGCTGAGCCGACGCTAATCACCGAGGCCAAGGCCGTCAAGCCCAGCAGCAAAGTTACCTGCACGACTGTCTTGCAGCCTGGTGACATAGGAGGTAACCAACCCGAGGACGGGCCTGCAGCCGCCAAGACCGAACCTAGCAGCAGCACCGCCAGGATATTACAAGCACCGACGCCTCCGTTAGTGCCTGATCGACTTCGGTGATGAGGAGCCAGCGCAGGTTTGTCTGGGGAAATAACCAACCGCCTGTACTGTGGGAAAAAACGGGCATTTTGTAGCATGTGATTCAAAGGCAGAGAGTGGCTGGAATATTTCTGCAAGGCAGATTTCAACACCTGTGAATTCTGCACAGCTTGCAAGAAATCGTATGTATTTGTCATTGATTGTGGACATTGGAATGTCAACAAGCTTCCTCTCAGGGGAACTTTGGATGCGATTGATGGCGATGTTAGATTATACACTTAGTAAAGACAAGGAACTTGCTAGTGCCTTAAGCACAATTCCCCGCAATGCCACATACACCTCATGACATCCAGAATTAAATAATGGGGCTCATGAGTGAGTTAGTCAAAGAGGAAATTGTGAAGGAGGTAGGTGATTCATGGTACACACTTAAAGTGGATGGGACTACAGACCCAACTGGGTGCGAGAACATTTCAATTGTACTCCATTACGTGGACGAAAACAATCTTGTTTGTGAGCGGCTACTGTAACTGGCAACGGGTAAAGAATGTGATGCTTTATCGCTAACTAACTTGGTCCTATCAGAGCTAACAAATGTTGGCCTTAGCACCGAGAAGATTCTTGTTCAATGTTATGAGTGAGCCAGTGTGATGTCTGGTAAACATGGGGGAATGCAAAAGGTAGTGCAGGACGAGCTGAATCGGGAAGTGCTGTATGTGCATTGCTTTAACCACCAGCTGCATTAAGTCATAGTGCACGCTATGTCCTCTAATGTGTGTAATTCCCTTTACAAGTTTCTCAGGAAACTGTGCAATATATGGGAAAGAAACTGAAACGGCTGCTTGAGCAGTGAAGGACTATTCGTGTCATTATAAAATCTCTGGATAGCATCATCCACCTGCTCAGAGAAATCAAGAGTACCCGCACCTACAGTACAGAGGTGCGACTTGAGGCTGTGGGCCTATTGAAAGCTGTTTCCGAGCCGAGCTTCAGATCCATTGCCTTCATGGTCCACAAAGTCCTCAGCCTGCTCGATCCCCTAACAAGTTACTTCAGGCTGAAGCAACTGATCTGTACACTGGCATCCGAGTCGTCCACAGTGCCCACAACTGTGTGGAAAAACTGAGACGTGTGTAACGGCTGTCAAATGGAGTAGACCAAGGCACAGCGATTTTAGTGCTCATCATGTATTTATTTGATCTGAACACTGAAACAAAGAAACAAGAAACGACAGCCAAACAGTTCTGTCAGGTAAGTAATACAAAACAGAAATTAACCACCCACAAAACACAATGAGAAAACCCCTACATAAATATGGTCTCTAATCAGAGGCAATGAGATTCAGCTGCCTCCAATTAGAGACCAACCCCAAACAATTCCAACATAGAAACAGAAAAACAAGATATTCAAACATAGAAATAGAATAACATAGATCAACCCAAAAACCTTAAAACACACAAAACAAACACCCCCTGCAACGCCCTGACCAAACTATCATAACCAAATGACCCCTTACTGGTCAGGACGTGACAACGTGACAGTGAGTTTGATGAGTTACGGGAGAAATACAAGCACACGGATACCCCCGCTCCAAGCAAAAGGCAAAGAGTAGTGAGTAGTAATCTGAAAGAATATGTGGTCGAAACAACAAATTGGCCAGCAAGAAGAGGATAATTTTTCAGCCCTCTGGATGCTGTACTGGGAGAAATGTCAGCAAGATTTAACAAACGAAACAGCCAACTTCTTGAGGCCCTGTGTGCCTTGCACCCAGAGAATGAAACCTTTATGGATGTGGAAAAGGTGAAACCACTGCTGGACTTAATCTCAGGAGACTTTGTGGAAGCTGAGTTTACTGTTGCACTACAGTTTCTACAGACTGAAATTTCCCGATCTGGAGAAGAAAAATGGACTACGCAGAGCATTTTGGATAACTTTGGGCCTCTAACAGCAATGCCTACTGTGATGATGGCATTGAAGCTGGGATTAACATTTGGAGCATCCACAGCAACTTGCAAGAACTCTTTTTCAACATTGAAAAACATATTAAGTGAGCACAGATGGAGCATGTTGTACAGGAGGAAAGCGCAGCTGATTCAACTGGCATTTGAGTGGGATCTTACGAGCAAATTCTGTGGAGGGTGGAATGAGAGACTGCTGAGGAGGTTCAACACAGCCTCAAGGCGGCTGCAACTCTTTTGAATCTGGGTAAGAACAGGCAGCCTGGCTGGGCTTGTATTATTTTGTTATTTGGTAGCTTTTGGAAATGCATGGCAAATGTCATAAAAAGGCGTAGATGTGATTTTCTTTATTGGCGTTGCTGCCAAGTCTACTGCTTGATTTCTGTGATGTGATTGGATTGGAAATGTTTGGTTTATAATATAATCAGATTGTTTTTAATGTTGTTTTATATGGTAGAAGAGGTGCTCTGCATTATATTGATGAGGGTGGGCAGACCTTGACTAATGGTTGAGTAACAATGTAGCTATAGTGTTGCCATAAACAGCTCGTTGCCATGGAATACTAATTTCTCTGTTATCATACACAGCGTAGTTCAACACTCTTGTGGGAAGACAGCTTGGTAGCTGCGTCAAAGCTGCATTGTACCGATAAGTCGTGGTTGTGCATTGTACATTATTGTTTCTTTTCTGCCATTGGAAATGGATTGTATTGGCATGGGAAGTGTTATTACGGTAATTAGCAACTGTTTTGCATTGCATTGATGGGTATTGTGCATGCAGCTGTGTAGCATTGTCATAACCTTCTCGAGATAGTAATGAATTGTCCATGTTTGTAAAGTGGTGCAGTAGCCTGTATTCTTGCGCAAGACAGCCGTACATGACTGCAAATACATTGTGTGCAATTGTACTATTGATAATTATCCATCCATTGTTATCACCAAGCAAAAATAGTTGTGCCCCCTTAGTCATTTCTGATGCCCCCTTGCCGAGTTAATCCTGCCGCTGGGCCTGCTACTCCAACACCATATGGACTAGCATCACAAGCTAGTTGGAAATGTGTCAGTGCCGCAGAGTGTTTCCGTGGTTTTCACAAATCCTTCCTCGCATTGTTCTGTCCATTTCCATCTTTTGTCCTGACAGAGCAACTGATGCTTCATTGTTAAGCTGGGGATAAAGCGTCCATAGTAATTCGGTAACCCCAAGAAAGAACGTAGTTGGCTGACGTTCTGAGGAGCTGGGGCGTCCAAGATAGCCTTGACCTTTGACCGAGCCTTGTTAAAGCCTGTGGTGTCGATGACGTGTCCGAGGTATTCAACTGATGAGTGAAAGAATGCACATTTGTCCTTACAAACTCACAGTCCATAGTCCTTCAACCTCTGTAAGGTCGCATCCAAGTTCCGGAGATACAGGTAGCATTGTACTCCTGGCAATCCACTCAAGATCTGGTCCATCGCCCTCTGGAACAGCGCTGGCGCACCTGTGATTCCAAAAGGTAGACGACATTACCTGAAAAAACCCTTGTGTCATGACGCTCAGCAGCTCCATGTGCATCTTTAAGTAGGCTTGGCAGAGGTCGATTTGACAGAATTCTTTACCCCCACCTAAGCCCACAAAAATGTTGTCGATGTGTGGTAGCAGATACTGCTCAGCGGACAACACAGGGTTCACTGTGACTTTAAAGTTTACACATATGCTGATTCCACCATCCTTCTTAAAGTGTGACTGCCTTTAAAAAGCAACAAATCCCTTTGGAAACGATATGAGTCAGAAACAGTTATTCTAGTCTCAATATTGACAACAAAGTGTAAATAAAGTCAGTCTAGTCTAAAATGGAGTTAGGAACATCCGTGAGTCACACTGTGTAAATGAAGGTTAGGTTTTGATTTGACGAGGTCCATTTGTCTACTAACATGGGGTGAACAGCTGCAGTGATTGCTCTCTATCCAATGGCATAGACAGTGAGACAGACCTGCCCAGCAGCTCCAAATGTTTACATAAGATAATACAGTACATTGGCCATTTTTTTTACATGAGAAATACTGCACCAAACACCTTCGTTATATGTAAAATTGCGTAACTAAAACATCCTCGGCCAAAATATCAAAATTATTTACACATTTCTTGAGTTCGATTTTGAGGAAGTGAAATAGGCTTCCGCGTCTACAGTGTCTCATGGGGGCAAACATCATTAACCAAACGCGGAATTGGTCAGGAAACACACCTCCAAGACTGAAATCAAATTTTTCTAATGAGTAACAGAAAAACGCATGTGCCAATTGGTGTGTTCAGTGGCCCTTTAAGAAATGGTACAATGGGCGTCACCCATTCACTCATGCTGACCTGCTCCAGTTCTTTGTCCTTGACTAGGGCGGCAGGTAGCTTAGCGCATTGGGCCAGTAACCGAAAGGTCGCTGGTTTGAATACCCAAGGTGAAAAATCTGTGAATGTGCCCTTGAGCAAGGTACTGAAAAATAATGGTAGTTTATTACATTTGTAAAGCGCTTTTCATTAGACAGAATAATAAATGCATAAAATAAAAACGGGATGGGAGGCATCCAAGTCAACCTCGACTTTTGTTCTCATAGCATAAGGTACGCGTTGTGCTTTCAGGAACTTTGGTTTGGTGTCTGGCTTATTGCTAAACTTCACTGTAGTCTTTAATGCTTCCCAGCTCTCCATTAAATAATTATCCATGTTTCTTTAAGATGGAGGGTATGCCTGTGTCTTCATGTGTCATTGCATGCACTGATGGCCAGTCCAGTGTGATTTTCTCCAACCACAAACGTCCCAGTAGTGATGGGTAGTCTCCTTTCACGATGTAGAGTGGCATCTTTTCAGTTTGTCCGTTTAACTGAACTGTGACCTCAGTTATACCTCTCACGGCGACAGATTCACCTGTGTAAGTCTTTAACACGATGTGTGCTGGCTGAAGTGGAAGGTGTTTCAATGTATTTTTGTGGACTGTGTCTGAAACAAGAGCTACAGCTGCCCCGTGTCAACCTCCATATGATACTGGCTGCCCCTCTAGCAAGGGAGAGACATATTAGCCGTGCCCCCCCCCCCCCCCCAGAACCAGTCAGTATTTTCAGTGTGACTTCCTCATCTGAGTAGTTACTCACTTCTCTCAACAGAGTGAACACGTGTAATTTGATCGATGTGGCCCTTTTACCACAGGCTTGGCAATCCATGTCCTTACACCAGCATGTCGATGGCTGATGTCCTACTTTGCCACAGCAGAAGCATGTACCTTGAATTCCCTGTCTCTGATTTTCAGTTGCAACTCGGTGCACTTTTGCTGAAGAACTCAACTCCCGAGCACCTTTAGCAGCTAGTTCCATGGACACACTGACTTCAACAGCCTTTGCCAAGCTCAGATTACTTTGTCAATAGTCGCTTTTGTGAAGCTTCACTCTGTAGCCCACATTGTAGTCTGTCTCTAATGGTGTCATTTAGAACATCATTAAACTCAGTGCTCAGATAGTTTCTTTAAAGCAGCAGCAAACATTGTCACTGATTCTCCCTCTTTTCAATTTCTTCTGTGGAACCTTCAGGAATAACTAGTGGTTTTGGTAAAAAGTGTCCTTTCAGTATTTCCACAATATCCCCATATTGTACGTCTTATTACCTGGCCTGTCTGGCTGTAGCAGGCTGCATTGTAAATTAAATGTATTTGGCCCCATAACACAAAAATATGTAGGCACAGTTCTGTCCTCATCTATGTCATTTGCAAGAACAAAATAGTCAAACTTTTCTGTATATGAGCTCCACTGCTCAATACTTTCATCAAACTGTCCAATGTTTCCAACAATTCCAGCCATTTTTCATTTCTCAATAAGCTCCTGATTGTCACTCACTTCAATATTGTCCTCAACCATGGCAATATTTTCTTCAGTCATGTGATCTTCATTCACTTCCCTTACTAACGTTTCCTCCTCAAGTTCGCTCATTTAGCAGTTTTTAATTTCAAAGTTCGTCTTCACATTTGAGTAAATGTCCTTTCCTTTACTCACTCTATATTCCTCCCTTTTAAATCACCTTGTTTTCCTTCACCGAAGTGACGATGCTAACTCTGTCTCTTAGCTAGCTCAACTATGCACTTGCTTCTGATAGCAAAACACTGGGCTAACATTAGCTTAGACTGTACCATGGAAGATAACAGTTTTAAAAACAACTTTTTCCGGGCAGAATAGTCACTGTAGGTTCACACATACTCTTCATCACTTTTGTTATGTTTCATGGGTTTCCTAACCACACAAAAAAATGTCATTCAATAATGATGAGACGGGAATCAGTTCAACCATTTAACTAGAAAGTGCTCATCTCAACGCATACAACACCCATGATGCTCTGCAGCACAACTCCAATACACAACACTTGGCACTTCCAGGCAATATTCCAGGAATCTGTAATACTGTGCAGTCAGTGTCTATACGATTAGGTGTGAATATGCTTGTTAGGTGGACTCTCGCTCTAAGTTACTCTAACTAGCCATTCAGCTACCTGCTAACCTCTGTAGTTAGCCTGCAAGCTAGCTAGCGAAGCTAACGGGATTGCAAACGGGTTAGCATAAAAATCATATTTAACTCCAGCCAAACCCCAAAAATTGTTTTTCTAAATATTAGCTAGATAACATTTATGAAGCCAGCAAACACGTTCCTCGCACACTAGGAACATATTCCCTCCAACGTTATAACAAAAAGGTGCAGCTTGCTCCCAAAACACACGTTTTCTGGAGACTTGTGAGCAAAATGCTGATGAAATCGCCCACTGTATGCGTTTTTGGTAGACTGATTGTGTCCAGAACGAGGGTAAATCCACACACAATGCTTCTCTGACCTGAACACAATCAGACCTCAACGCAACTTTTGTGCATCTAGACTTTTCATCTTATTCTAATAGCAGAAGTCGCATGTAAGTGTCAAGTGTAGACATGCCCTCAGTGGCCTTGTGGTTAGAATGTCTGCCCTGATATCAGAAGGTTGGGGTTTGATCACCAGTCATACCAAAGACTCTAAATATGGAACCTGATGCCTCTCTTGTTGGCGCTTAGCATTAAAGGCCCAATGCAACCCTTTTTATATCAATATCAAATCATTTCTGGGTAAAAATTAACTACCTTACTGTAATAGTTTTCCATTCAAATTGACAAAAAATTGCTTTTTAGCAGAAAACTTTTTTGCTAGGACTGTCTGGGCGTGATCTGAGTAGGGAAGGGAAAAATTAAAACTAGCTGTTATTGGCAGTGACGTTTGGAAGTCTTTGTTATTGGTCAATTAACCAATTTACCTCCTGATGTCACTAGGCAAGCCGAAACTCCGGCCCATGCAAACCTGCTGATTATCAGGTCCTGTGTACAGTATTGTAGTGGAGGCTATACGCAGGTATACACCGTATACCCACTTATTTTTCAATGGGCATTGCGTCTACTCACTTCTTAAACCCCACAATGCATATCAAAGTAGTGTAGTGGAGGTATATGCTGTATCAATGAATAAGGTTGATAGAACAGATCAGGGCCCGGCTTCCCAAAAGTATCTTAAGGCTAAGTTTATCGTAAGAGCCTTCTTAGGAGCGTCATTAAATCTCAGCGCTGTTTCCCAAAACGATAATATTGCACTTGAAAACGCTCATAATGCCGGCCTCAGACCACTCGTAGAACAGCTAAGTGTGTGGTTAGATTCATGTTTTGCCCTCCCGCATAATTTTATACACAGAACATATTCGCTAAACATAGAATCACATGGTTTATGCATCTCTCTGTGAAGGCTGATAACTTCAGAACAAAGTTGACTACAAATATACTGAACAAAAATATAAATGCCACATGTAAAGTGTTGTTCCCATGTTTCATGAGCTTAAATAAAAGATCCCAGAAATGTTCATGCACACAATAAGCTTATTTCTCCAAAATTTGTTTGTGAGAATTTTTTCATTGCCAAGATAATCCAGCCACCTGACAGGTGTGGCATATCAAGAAGCTGGTTAAATAGCATGATCATTACGCAGGTGCAGCTTGTGCTGTCGACAGACATTCCTGCTGTTCCAGAGCTGTTGCCAGAGAATTTAATGTTCATTTCTCTACCATAAGCCGCCTCCAATGTCATTTTAGAGAATTTGGCAGTACGTCCAACCAGCCTCACAACCGCAGACCATATGTAACCACGCCAACCCAGGACATCCTCTCGGTTTCAACTGTACTGGGAAGATGGCGTTGTGTGGGTGAGCAGTTTGCTTATGTCAACATTGTGAAAAGAGTGCCCCATGGTGGCTGTGGGGTTATGGTATGAGCAGGTGTAAGCTACAGACAACGAACACAATTGCATTTTATCGATGGCAATTTGAATGCACAGAGATAATGTGACGAGATCCTGAGGCCCATTGTCGTGCCATTCATCTGCCGCCATCCCATTATGTTTCAGCATGATAATGCACAGGCCCATGTTGCAAGGATCTGTACACAATTCCTGGAAGCTGAAAATGTCCCAGTTCTTCCATGGCCTGCGTTCTCACCTACATGTCACTCACTGAGCAGGTTTGGGATGCTCTGGATCGACGTGTATGACAGAATGTTCCAGTTCCCGCCAATATTCAGCAACTTCGTACAGCCATTGAAGTGGAGTGGGACAACATTCCACAGGCCACAATCAACAGCCTGATGAACTCTATGCGAAGGAGATGTGTTGCGCTGCATGAGGCAAATGGTGGTCACACCAGATACTGACTGGTTTTCTGATCCACACCCCTACCTCTTTTTTAAGGTATCAGTGACCATTAGATGCATATCTGTATTCCCAGTCATGTGAAATCCATAGATTAGGGCCTAATTAATTAATATCAGTTGAATGATTTCCTTATATGAACTGTAACTCAGTAAAATCTTAGTAATTGTTGCAATGTCTTTGAAATGTATACAAACAAGCGATGTAGGCTATAAAAAGATACTTCAAATGAAAACCGAGATGACTGCATAAAAACAGTAGGCTATAGGCCTATTTCAATCATATTGAAATACATTTCATGTTCAATGAATTAAGTTCAATTTTACTACTTGTGGGCTACTGCCTGTAATTTGTCTCAATATATTTCATGATGTGTAGCCTAACAGGTGAGCAATAATATTCCAATAGGGTTAGGAGGTAATATCTCTCTAGGAGCTGATCCGTCATCAGTATTGTGAAATAATTCTAAAGTTATAGCAGCAATCAGCAGTTGAAACAATAACAAAGCACATCCCCGCCCCTTTTACAGTAAAAAGCTGAGGGATGGTGCTGGAGAAATTTTACCGCTCTCAAATTCATAGAGAGAACTATGGATTCAAGGACTGACCATCCATGATATAAAAATGATAGTTTAACCAGGTTTTGAGGCTATATAGTGTTTGTTTACATTTACTTTCTTTACAAAAATTGGCGTAAAACAAGCTTATATTTTGGGTTCTGATGTGGTACAACAGTTGAAATAAGCTCATGAGGCATTTACACTGAGTGAACAAAACATTAGGAACACCGTCATAATATTGAGTTGCACCCCCTTTTGCCCTAAGAACAGCCTGAATGCTTGAGGGCATGGACTCTACAAGGTGTCTGTCAAAAGCATTCCACAGGGACGCTGGCCCATGTTGACTCCAATGCTTCTCACAGTTGTGTCAAGTTGGCTGGATGTCTTTTGGGTGGTGGACCATTTTTGATACACACAAAAAACAGTTGAGCGTGAAAAACCCAGCAGTATTGCAGTTCTTGACACACAAATCGGTGCGCCTGGCACCTACTTCCATACCCAGTTTAAAAGCACTTACATTTTTCTCTTGCACATTCACCCTCTGAATTGTGCACACACAATCCATGTCTAAATTGTCTCAAGGCTTACAAATAGTTCTTTAACCCTGTCTCCTCCCCTTCATCTACACTGATTGAAGTGGATTTAACAAGTGACATCAATAAGAGATCACCTGGACTCACCAGGTCAATCTACTGTATGCCATGGAAAGAGCATGTTTTGTACACTCAGTGTATAAGTTATATTCTTCAAGAATCAATGTGTCCATATCATTAATTTACAAGTCCAAAAATAGATGTAGCATCTGCAGATTGCCTCTTTATTAAGGAAAGATTTGAATGGAGAAAACTGATCCAAGAGCAGCGCTCTCTTTCTTTTGATCATATCAGTATCGACACATGCTCCAACGACGCACTTAGCGACCGTTCTCTCTGCGTGGCATGTTACATCTTCGGCCGTTGTAGGAAACAAGCATCGTTAAAACACTCGTAAGCAGTGTTTATCTCTATCTTAAACAGATGTTTTTTTGATGAGGATTTTTTAAATATGCTAATTCGATTCCCGAGGGGGCATCGACCTCTAGGGGATAACACTGATCAAATGTTTTCACACTTTTAGAGTGTTACTTTCATCAACTGTTGTACAATATGATACAAAACACAAGAAAAACGTCATTTTCACTGCACGGGGCCTTTAATAAGGAGATGGATTGTGTGTAAAACCCTGCATCAGACTAGCTTCTTGTCCAGGGGGTGTACTTGTAAATCAAGCTATGTAACGCCAAAAACAGCCTATGGGCTGTCTAGCTCAGACAAGGCTTACTTACTGAATGCTTGTTGCTCTGTCAATCTAGGAGACCATGGTGCAGATGGAGATGAAACATCCCCCCACAGACAACAGGCTGCCAATTAAATTCAGGAATGTTTTTATTAATTGAACTGTGTCATGTAGAGCAGGTGGACAAGACACTGCTATAAGTGACGCAGGGAGATGGATGATCGCGTTGTCATGAGTAGATGTTTTCTGGTTGATTTATTAATTATCAGATATTTTGGATGTTTGTATAATTGGGATGCAATTGTTGTCTTGGCTATTCAATTTATGCAATGTGGTTGAGTTCAGATGGTTGGGTAGAGAGCATAAAGACACATTTCCATTACATTAAAAAAGGATTAAAAGCTTTCTTTCTAATTAGTAAGTACTAGAATTACTATAATTTACAGCACTTTCATTAGAGCTCTTTACACAGGCCAAACTATGGATTACGGCCTAATTACGCGTATTTGAAATGGTGAATTAATACCAAAATGGTTCATCTTTGTTTTCTTATCGATCTACACAACCTACTCCACATTTAAGTGAAAGAGAAATTACAGAAACATTTTCTCTTCACACCACAGAGTTAATACTTGGTCTAAGCACCTTTGGCAGCCATTACAGTCTTTTCTTGCCAGCAATGATTTTGCTGATAGTTGCTTTACTTAGAATGATTGTGCGTTATGTGGTGTCTTACCTAGCTACCTTATTAAAGCTGAATGCACTGACTGTAAGTCGCTCTAGGTAAGAGTGTCTGCTAAATTACCAAAATGTTAATGCAAAATGTCTATCCCATGTCCATTCCCGGAGGGATCACATACGCATAGATCTCCTAAAAATGGATGCACTCTGTGTCCTGAAAGTCCCTTTGTAGACAGTATAAAGTGCCTTCAGAAAGTATTCACAGCTCTTGACTTTTTCCAAATTTTTTGGTTTTACAGCCTGAATTAAAAATGTATTAAATTGGGATTATTATGGGGTCACTGGTTTACACACAATACCCCATAGCGGTCAAAGTGGAATTATGTTTTTAGACATTTCTACAAATTAATACAAAATGAAAAGCTGAAAAGTTTTGAGTCAATAAGTATTCGACCTCTTTGTTACGGAAAGCCTAAATAAGTTCAGGAGTAAAAATGTGCTTAACAGGTCACATAATACGTTGCATGGACTAGCATTGCAGTGCTAGAGGCGTCACTACAGACCTGGGTTCGATCCTGCTGTGTCGCAGCCGGCCGTGACTGGGAGACCCATGAGGAGGCGCACAATTGGCCCAGTGTCGTCCGGGATAGGGGAGGGTTTGGCCGGCCGGGATGACCTTGTCTCATTGTGCTCTAGTGACTCTTTGTGGCGGGCCGGACCCATGCACGCTGATTTCGGTCGCCAGTGTACGATGTTTCCTCTGACACATTGGTGGGGCTGGCTTCTGGGGTAAGCAAGCAGTGTGTCAAGAAGCAGTGCGACTTGGCAGGGTTGTGTTTCGGGGGACGCATGGCTCTCGACATTCACCTCTCCCGAATCCGTACAGGAGTTGGAGCGACGGGACAAGACTGTAACTACCAATTGGATATCATGAAAAACGGGTAAAAAGTACCACATAAAAAATGAATGACTACATCATCTCTGCACTCTGCACATACAATTATCTGCTCATTCAAGCAATGAATTTCAAACACAGATTCAACCACAAACACCAGGGAGGTTTTCCAATGCTTGCAAAGAGGTGCACCAATTGGTAGATGGGGAAAGAATTGAATATCCTTATTCATTACACTTTGGATGGTGTATCTATACACCCAGTCACTACAAAGAAGTAAACCGCTCAGGGATTTCACCATGAGACCAATTGTGACTTTAAAACAGTTACAGAGTTTAACGGCTGTGATAGGAAAAAAATTAGGATGGATCAACAACATTGTAGGTACTCTACAATACCTAATTGAGTGAAAAGAAGGAAGCAGAATAAAAAACATTCCAAAACATGCATCCTGTTTGCAACAAGTCACTAAAGCGCTAAAGTGATACTGCCAAAATGTGGCAAAGCAATTAATTTTTTGGCCTGAATACAAGCATAGTGGTGGCTGCATAATGTTATGGGTATGCTTGGAAAGGACTGGGGACTTTTTCAGAAAAAAACAGAATGGAGCTAAGCACAGGCAAAATCCAAGAAAAAAAACCTTGTTCAGTCTGCTTGCCACCAGACACTGGGAGATTAATTCACCTTTCAGCAGGACAATAACACAAGGCCAAATCTACACGGGAGTTGAATAACAAGAAGACAGTGAATGTTCCTCAGTGGTCGTGTTACTGTTTTGACTTAAATCTGCTTTAAAGTGTATGACAAGACCTGAAAATGGTTGTCTAGCAATGATCAACAACCAATTTGACAGAGCTCGAAGAATTTTGAAAAGAATAATGGGCAAATGTTGCACAATCCAGGTATGCAAAGCTCTTAGAGACTTACCCAGAAAGACATCACTGCCAAAGGTGATTCTAACATGTATTGATTCAGGGGTGTGTATACTTATCTAATCAAAATATATGAGTGTATTTTTATCGAATTTTTTACAAATGTTAGAATTTTTCTTCCACTTTGACATTACATATTATTTTGTGTAGATCATTGACAAAAAAATTACAATTAAATTTTAATTTTTTAGTCCCACATTGTAACACAACAAAATATGGATACTTTCTGAAGGTACTGTATCTGCTAAGTAACATATACTATTATAAGTGACCCACGTTTTTAATAGTGATTGAGGTACTACAGATACTGCATAATCAAGTACTGTATTTTAAATCCCGAAAAATTTCTGACGCAAAAGTCTACGTTCTCTTCCAATTCTGTAACACTCTCACACAACATATTGATGTTAATTACTATTTTAATGGAAAAGTGCTCAACTGCATAAAAAAGGAAGAACAGTACACAACCACAACAGTGGATTCATGTGGAATAGTAGCCCATTGTATAAAACATCTTATGGATTTCACTGGTCTCTCGTTGCTGATTTGCTTCCGGGCGCCGAGATTAGGGTTTCACTTAAGATGTTTTATGCAACTGGGCTTCTCAACCCTAAGACACCATCTGTTTAGTAGTCTGTAGCAGGGTTCTAGTGTGAGACAGACGATGCTGTCAATATGGGAGATGTATTGATGCTATATTGCTATAGGCTGCTCGGACAGCCCAGGGTTCTCACAGACTATTTGACTGATCTGGCATTGTGTCACCTCTGTCTTATGGATAGAAAGCCTGAGTCAAGCTAGGGCCCTTAAAATGGTCTCAGACTCAACAGGACACTGTGCAACTGTCCAGAGAGCATAATCAGGTGAGCTCTCAGGACAGTTATGAAACCTTTCCAACCTCTTTCTGAATGATGAATCACACTAACACTGTCTGGTGTGAAGGTGTACTGAACTGTTCTACTATAGCTAGACATCTGCCTTGTGTAAGTGATCAGGTCACCGACCTGGGTATGAACACATGACATCTACATAACAACACCTCATACTCACAAAGCAACTTCCAACCAATCGCTCTACCAAAACCATGATCTTGGACTGGTTGAGCAAAGGAAAGTCTCAGGCAGGGTGAAGACACTGCGCAATGCTCGCTCTGGTGCTCGGCCAACCAACTAATCAAATCAAATCAAATGTATTTATATAGCCCTTCTTTCATCAGCTGATATCTCAAAGTGCTGTACAGAAACCCAGCCTAAAACCCCAAACAGCAAGCAATGCAGGTGTAGAAGCATGGTGGCTAGGAAAAACTCCCTAGAAAGGCCAAAACCTAGGAAGAAACCTAGAGAGGAACCAGGCTATGAGGGGTGGCCAGTCCTCTTCTGGCTGTGCCGGGTGGAGATTATAACAGAACATGGCCAAGATGTTCAAATGTTCATAAATGACCAGCATGGTCAAATAATAATAATCACAGTAGTTGTCGAGGGTGCAACAAGTCAGCACCTCAAAAGTAAATGTCAGTTGGCTTTTCATAGCCGATCATTGAGAGTATCTCTACCACTCCTGCTGTCTCTAGAGAGTTGAAAACAGCAGGTCTGGGACAGGTAGCACGTCCGGTAAACAGGCCAGGGTTCCATAGTCGCAGGAAGAACAGTTGAAACTGGAGCAGCAGCACGGCCAGGTGGACTGGGGACAGCAAGGAGTCATCATGTCAGGTAGTCCTGAGGCATGATCCTAGGGCTCAGGTCCTCCGAGAGAGAGAAAGAGAGAAAGAGAGAATTAGAGAGAGCATACTTAAATTCACACAGGACACTGGATAAGACAGGAGAAATACTCCAGATATAACAGACTGACCCTAGCCCCCCAACACATAAACTACTGTAGCATCAATACTGGAGGCTGAGACAGGAGGGGTCAGGAGACACTGTGGCCCCATCCGACGATACCCCCGGACAGGGCCAAACAGGAAGGATATAACCCTACTCACTTTGCCAAAGCACAGCCCCCACACCAATAGAGAGATAACTTCAACTACCAACTTACCATCCTGAGACAAGGCCAAGTATAGCCCACAAAGATCTCCGCCACGGCACAACCCATGTAGGGGCGCCAACCCAGACAGGAAGACCACGTCACTGACTCAACCCACTCAAGGGACGCACCCCTCCTAGGAACGGCATGGAAGAACACCAATAAGCCAGTGACTCAGCCCCTGTAATAGGGTTAGAGGCAGAGAATCCCAGTGGAGAGAGGGGAACCGGCCAGGCAAAGACAGCAAGTGCGGTTCATTGCTCCAGAGCCTTTCCGTTCACCTTCACACTCCTTGGCCAGACTACACTCAATCATAGGACCCACTGAAGAGATGAGTCTTCAGTAAAGACTTGAGACCAAGTCTGCATCGCTCACATGGGTAGGCAGACCATTCCATAAAAATGGAGCTCTATAGGAGAAAGCCCTGCCTCCAGCTGTTTGCTTAGAAATTCTAGGGACAATTAGGAGGCCTGCGTCTTGTGACCGTAGCGTATGTGTAGGTATGTACGGCAGGACCAAATCGGAAAGATAGGTAGGAGCAAGCCCATGTAATGCTTTGTCGGTTAGCAGTAAAACCTTGAAATCAGCCCTTGCCTTAACAGGAAGCCAGTGTAGGGAGGCTAGCACTGGAGTAATATGATCAAATTTTTGGGTTCTAGTCAGGATTCTAGCAGCCGTATTTAGCACTAACTGAAGTTTATTAAGTGCTTTACCTGGGTAGCCGGAAAGTAGAGCATTGCAGTAGTCCAACCTAGAAGTAACAAAAGCATGGATACATTTTTCTGCATCATTTGTGGACAGAAAGTTTCTGATTTTTGCAATGTTACGTAGATGGAAAAAAGCTGTCCTTGAAACAGTCTTGATATGTTCTTCAAAAGAGAGATCAGGGTCCAGAGTAATGCTGAGGTCCTTCATAGTTTTATTTGAGACGACTGTACAACCATCAAGATCAATTGTCAGATTCAACAGAAGTTTGAATCTGTTTCTTTGTTTCTTGGGACCTAGAACAAGCATCTCTGTTTTGTCCGAGTTTAAAAGTAGAACGTTTGCAGCCATCCACTTCCTTATGTCTGAAACACAGGCTTCTAGCGAGGGCAATTTTGGGGCTTCACCATGTTTCATTGAAATGTACAGCTGTGTGTCATCCGTATAGCAGTGAAATTTAACATTATGTTTTCGAATGACATCCCCAAGAGGTAAAATATATAGTGAAAACAATAGTGGTCCTAAAATGGAACCTTGAGGAACACCAAAATGTACAGTTGATTTGTCAGAGGACAAACCATTCACAGAGACAAACTGATATCTTTCCGACAGATAAGATCTAAACCAGGACAGAACTTGTCCGTGTAGACCAATTTGGGTTTCCAATCTCTCCAAAAGAATGTGGTGATCGATGGTATCAAAAGCAGCACTAAGATCTAGGAGCACGAGGACAGATGCAGAGCCTCGGTCTGACATCATTAAAAGGTAATTTACCACCTTCACAAGTGCAGTCTCAGTGCTATGATGGGGTCCAAAACCAGACTGAAGCGTTTTGTATACATTGTTTGTCTTCAGGAAGGCAGTGAGTTGCTGCGCAACAGCTTTTTCAAAAAAAATTCAGAGGAATGGAAGATTCGATATAGGCCGATAGTTTTTTATATTTACTGGGTCAAGGTTTGGCTTTTTCAAGAGAGGCTTTATTACTGCCACTTTTAGTGAGTTTGGAACACATCCGGTGGATAGAGAGACGTTTATTATGTTCAACATAGGAGGCCCAAGCTAACGAAGCAGCTCTTTCAGTAGGTTAGTTGGAATAGGGTCCAGTATGCAGCTTGAAGGTTTAGAGGCCATGATTATTTTCATCATTGTGTCATGAGATAGAGTACTAAAACACTTTAGTGTCTCCCTTGATCCTAGGTCCTGGCAGAGTTGTGCAGACTCAGGACAACGGAGCTTTGGAGGAATACGCAGATTTAAAGAGGAGTCCGTAATTTGCTTTCTAATGATCATGATCTTTTCCTCAAAGAAGTTCATGAATTTATTACTGCTGAAGTGAAAGCCATCCTCTCTGGGGGAACTAATAGTTCTACATCTTAGCTCACACATGCACACATACAGTGAGGTCCGAAATTATTGAAACCCTTGATAAAGATTATAAAAAATGACTGTATAAAATAAATTATTAAAATACAGCTTCAAAAAATGGGGAAGTTATATTATTTAATACTGATACCTCACCTTGCAAGGATAACGGCACTGAGCCCTTTTCTAAAATGTTTTATAAGTTAGAGAACACATTGGGAAGGATCTTAGACCATTCCTCCACACAGAATCCTTTCAGATCCTTGATATCCTTCACATGCACTTATTTATGGACTGTCCTCTTCAATTCAAACCACAGGTTTTCAATGGGTTTCAAGTCCGAAGACTGAGATGGCCATTGCAAAATGTTTATTTTGGGGCCAATTAACCATACCTTTGTGGATTTTGATGTGTGCTTGGAGTTAACCACTTGCGGCCAAGTTTCAACCTCCTGACAGAGGCAAAGAGGTTTTTTGCTAAAATGTCCTGGTACTAGGTAAAGTTCATGATGACATTAACCTTAACAAGGGCCCCCGGGCCAGTGGAAGCAAAATTGCCTCATAAAATCAAAGATCCACCACCATATTTTACAGTAGATATGGGGTTATTTTCTGTTCATGCATTCTTATTTCGAAGCCAAACCCACCACTGGTGTGCGTGCCTATCTGATCAAAGCACCAGTTCCAATCCAAGTGTCAATGCAGTTTAGCAAACTCCAGGCATGTGTTGGATGACATGAAAATAGAGCTCTTTGAAGCTCTGTCGCAATCGTTGGACCAACCAGAACAGAACCCCAATAGGATTAAGGTTTGAAACTCTTTCTGCCCTGGGGTAAAATAATATATTTCCCAGTACTTAAGTTGACTTTAGTTATTGCCTTAAAGGGACAGTGTTTAATTTGGGAGTGTTTGCCATGTTTCAGTGAACTTTATTTTGGGACATGAAGAGTTCCCAAGCTACCTGTTAAGCCTTTTGAGTTAATAAATCCCCATTTGAACAAAATCTCTTTCTCTCAGCAATTGTATCAGTATAAAATAGTATAACTTCCCAGTTGTTTAGAGCATACAATATAGCTACATTTTATAGTCATTTTTTCCTATCTTTAACAAGGTTGTCAATCATTTCGGACCCCACTGTATGTACACACACACGTGTGCAAGTAAGCATTTCATTGTACTGTGTACCATGTGTATCCTGTGCATATGACAAATACATTTGACTTCTATAGGGTACATCTGTTCCACTTGAGAGCAGTGGGTGTGTTTGACAATCTTAGCCTACAATCAACCTGCCATCATGGCTTCGAAATCCATTGGCTATGCTGCTTTTATCAATACTCTTAGAAAAAAAGGTGCTATCTAGAACCTAAAATGGTTATTTGGCTGTCCCCATAGGATAACCTTTTGAAGAACCCTTTAGGTTCCAGGTAGAATAACCATTTTGGGTTCCATGTAAAAACCCTTTCCACAGAGGGTTGTACATGGGACACAAAAATAGTTCTACCTGGAACCAAAAGGGGTTCTCCCTGGAACCAAAAGGGGTTATCCTATGGGGACAGCCGAATAACCCTTTTGGAACGTTTTTTTCTAAGAGTGGTAGCCATAGCAAACAGACTCTATCTGTATAGATGTGCTTCAATGATTTCAATGCATATTCAATGCATCAATATGCTGCACAACCATCTCAGTGCTTTGCCTTGCATTCCAGAATGTGCATCACATTCCAAGAGTTTAACGCTCCATTAAACAATGCTCCATCGAAGGGGCGTTTGACCTTCGATCAAATGTGTTATCCATTAGACTGCATTATCTGTATTTCATTTTAATTTTAGTGCTGTAGTCTAACCTTCCAATACATGCAGGCCTGACATTAGGATAGCTATGAGTCTCATGTGCGAGAAAAAAACGATATTTTGGGACCAAATTAAAGGTAAATTGATGAGAAATATATGAAGAAAGGTTTTCCAAGGGAAATGGCCTGGTACTGACATTTTCAGGGTTTTCAAGAATTGCTGAATTAAGGATATTCTCTGTGTTGGCTGGTTGGAAAATGCTTCTAACATATAAAATAACAGGTGGGAACCTACTGTAGATTTGGCACCTATGTAAGCAATTGTTTATGTTTTTGTGACGGTTTATGGAATTTGAACGCTTTGGCAGCATGCCCCGTCTTTGGCAGCAGAGTCAACCCACTGGGCACACACTGGTTGAATCAACATTATTTCCATGTAATTTCAATGAAATTATGTTGAATCAACTTGGAATAGACATTGTATTGAAGTCTGTGCCCAGTGGAAAATGCCTCGTGTTATCGTGCTCTTGCTTTTGAACTTTAAATAGATTTTCCTCGATTGTCCGCTTAAAAATGACTGATCCCGGTCACTGTCATTACATCCTGCAGGGCTTTGACTTGCTAACTGTACAAAAAAAATTGAGAGACACTCAGTCAATGACATTGAACAAAGGGCAAGTCTTCAGTTCCTATTGATTTTTGCCACAAAGTGGTTCTTGGCGACATATGCTTTTTGTACAACTATTTCCCATTGAAGACATGATTGAAGAAAAATAGTTTTTTGACCTCCCTGGACTGAACAATGAAAAAGGGCTGGAAAAAAATAAAAAAAAGGGAATCCATCCATCCTGGCTCTTGAAACAGAGACAGTGTCAAGGTTGTCGTAGGAAGAAGCGGGCCAAAGTGCAACGTGTGTGTCGTTCCACATTTTATTTACACTGTGAAACTATGCGATACATAAACATAAACTAAAGAACGAAACAACAAACCGTGACGCAGACGTGAAACATACACTACTCAAAAACAATCTCCCACAAACCCAGGTGAAAAAAAAAACTGCTTAAGTATGATCTACAATTAGAGACAACGAGGACCAGCTGCCTCTAATTGGAGATCATCCCAAACAAAACCCCAACATAGAAATACAAAACTAGAACCTGACAACATAGAAAAACTAAACTAGAAAACCCCCCTGTCATGCCCTGACCTACTCTACCATAGAAAATAACAGCTTTCTAAGGTCAGGACATGACAGTATCCCCCCCAAAGGTGCGGACTCCGAACGCACCAAAACAAAAGGAAAAAAAAGAAAAAAAGGAGGGTTAGGGAGGGTGACAAATGTCTATGGCGGCTCTGGTGCAGTAAGCAGAACCTTCTCATCCCGTGGCTCCTCCAACAGAGGAGGCGGCTCCGGGTCGGGGCGTAACCCCCGCTGATCCCTCTGCTTTTGTGCCACCGGACCGTGGATCGTCGTCGTCGGAACTGGACCATAGATCATCGCCGGAGGCTCTGTACTGCCGGCCGCCGCCGGAGGTTCCGGGCTGCCGGCCGCCGCCGGAGGGTCCGGACTGGGGAATGTCGCCGGAGGGTCCGGGCTGTAGGCCGTCTCAGGCGGTTCCGGGCTGTAGGCCGTCTCAGGAGGTTCCGGGCTGTAGGCCGTCACAGGAGGTTCCGGACTGCAGGCCGTCTCAGGAGGTTCCGGACTGCAGGCCGTCTCAGGAGGTTCCGGACTGCAGGCCGTCTCTGGAAGCTCTGGATGGGAACTGTCGCCGGAAGCTCTGGACTGGGAACTGTCGCCGGAAGCTCTGGACTGGGAACTGTCGCCGGAAGCTCTGGACTGGGAACTGTCGCCGGAAGCTCTGGACTGGGAACTGTCGCTGGAAGCTCTGGACTGGGAACTGTCGCAGGAAGCTCTGGACTGGGAATGCGCACTGGAGGCCTGATGCGTGGGGCTGGCACAGGTGGTGCGAGACTGGTGAAACACACCTCAAGGCGAGTGCGGGAAGCAGGAAAAGGACACCTCGGACTAGGCAGGCGCACTGGAGGCCTGATGCGTGGGGCTGGCACAGGTGGCGCCAGACTGGTGACACGCACCTCAGGGCGAGTGCGGAAAGCAGGAACAGGACACTCCAGACTGGGCAGGCGCACTGGAGTCCTGATGCGTGGGGCTGGCACAGGTGGCGCCAGACTGGTGACACGCACCTCAGGGCGAGTGCGGGAAGCAGGAACAGGACACTCCAGACTGGGCAGGCGCACTGGAGTCCTGATGCGTGGGGCTGGCACAGGTGGCGCCAGACTGGTGACACGCACCTCAGGGCGAATGTGGGGAGCAGGAACAGGGCGTACCAAGCTGGATAGACTCACTGGAGGCCGGGTACGTGGGGCAGACACAGGATATACTGGGCCGTGGAGGCGTACTGGAGGTCTCGAGCATAGAGCTGGCACAACCCGTCCTGGCTGGATGCTCAACCTAACTCGACAAATGCAGGGCGCGGGCACAGATCGCCCCGGGCTGTGAATGCGCACTGGCGACACATAACACGGTGCTTGCTTCTTCACTCGCTCCCCACGGTAAGCACGGGGAGTTGGCTCAGGTCTCCACCCTGACTCTGCCAATCTCCCCGTGTGCCCCCCCACTCGTGTTTCCATCGTTGCCGTGCTAGTTCCTTGTAACGTTGCTGTTCCTGCCTCGCTGTCTCCACCTGCTTCCATGGCAGTGTCTTATCCCCTGCCATTACCTCCTCCCAGGTCCAGGACGTCCTCCACGCTTCCAGGACCCCTGCTCTTCCTGGGCACGCCGCTTGGTCCTTTTGTGGTGGGAGATTCTGTCACGGTTGTCGTAGGAAGAAGCGGACCAAAGTGCAGCGTGTGTGTCGTTCCACATTTTATTTACACTGTGAAACTATGCAATACATAAACATAAACTAAAGAACGAAACAACAAACCGTGACGCAGACGTGAAACATACACTAACTCAAAAACAATCTCCCACAAACCCAGATGGAGAAAAACCCTACTTAAGTATGATCTCCAATTAGAGAAAACGAGGACCAGCTGCCTCTAATTGGAGATCATCCCCCCCAAAAAAGTACATAGAAATACAAAACTAGAACCTGACAACATAGAAAAACTAAACTAGAAAACCCCCCTGTCACACCCTGACCTACTCTACCATAGAAAATACAGCTTTCTAAGGTCAGGACGTGACAGACAGAGAACATGTGTTTTTCATTACGTAAAACAACAGGTGGTACATACATTAAAAACTGTAACTATTTTTGCCCAAGGCACATGTAAACACAATGTTGAATGAATAGCACTTAAATAGAATAGAATATGGGATGTGTGGGATGTAACATACAGATGTAGGATCTTAATTTAACCTATATTGTCACAGAAACAGGATTTGAATGTTTAGTCCATAATGTTACTTGATTGGTGGATCAAATTTGCTAGTCAAAATGAGGCTACATGAAAAGCGGAATACTGTTAATATAACTGTCATGCTCTGACCTAAGAGAGCTGTTTTTTCTCTGTTTAGGTAGGTCAGGGTGTGATAGGGGGTGGGCATTCTATGTTGGTATTTCTATGTTTTGGCCAGGTATGGTTTCCAATCAGAGGCAGCTGTCTATCGTTGTCTCTGATTGGAAGCCATACTTAGGCAGCCTTTTTTCCCTTGGTTTTTGTGGGTAGTTGTTTTCTGTTTTGTTAGTATAACCTGACAGAACTGTTGGCTGTCGTTTTGTTTTCTTTGTTTAAGTGTTTTCATTAAAAGTAAAGATGAGCACTCAACACGGTGTGCCTTGGTCCCCTTTATGTGTTTTAAAAACAAAGAAACATACAATTATTTAAATGGAAAAGTATTTATTTGCTTGTTGGTGAAATGAGCAAAAACGTTTTACTATTGTTACTAACGTTACAATAACCATGTGTCAGTGCAGGTTTTCAGTGAATTTATGTAAATCATGAAGCTCATCCGCATATCCTATGGCACAGGAAAATGCTAAGCAACAAAAGAAGAGTGATCAAATTAAGATCCTTCACCTGTATGTATCAACTGACTTACTAGGAAAAGTGGGCATCCATTAGAAGGTTTTAAGGTACCAGGATTCCTGTGCATACCATGTGTATCCTTATCCTGTACATAGCAATGATAAAAACTTGGAACCAGCTTAAGTGCCGCTTTAGATACATTATGTGACGCACTGCTCTTTTGAGTGTCCATTTCCTCAATATAAACATTTTGTAGGGTAAACAACTGGACCTTGTAAAATAGAAATCAAAACTGTATGTTCGTCAGAGATACAGTAGATGGGAGGGGTTGAGGGTAGCTGAAGGATGGGACTAAAAACAAACAAAAGATAACTCATGTAAAATATACTGTGTCCGTAACATGTACAGTATATAGTATGTATAAACTGGAAGTAGAAGCCTAAATGTTGTTGTCTATTAGTTTACTCCAATTACGGGAGGAGTGGTAGGGTTAGGGGAAAATAATACAAAAAATACAGCACCAGTCAAAAGTTTGGACACACCTACTCATTCAAGTGTTTTTCTTCATTTTTACTATTTTCTATATTGTAGAATAATAGTGGACATCACAACTATGAAATAAAAATCATGTAGTAACCAAAAAAGGGTGGCTACTCTTTGCCTTGATGACAGCTTTGCACACACTTGGCATTCTATCAAACTGCTTCACCTGGAATGCTTTTACAACAGTCTTGAAGGAGTTCCCACATATGCTGAGCACTTGTTGGCTGCTTTTCCTTCACTCTGCGGGTTCAACTCATCCAAAACCATCTCAATTGGGTTGAGGTTGGGTGATTGTGGAGACCAGGTCATCTGATGCAGCACTCCATCACTCTCCTTCTTGGTCAAATAGCCCTTACACAGCCTGGAGGTGTGTTTTGGGTCATTGTTCTGTTGAAAAAAAAATGATAGTCCCACTAAGCGCAAACCAGATAGGATGGTGTATTTCTGCAGGATGCTGTGGTAGCCATGCTGGCTATGTGTGCCTTTAATTGTAAATAAATTACTGACAGTGTCACCAGCAAAGCACCCACACACCATCACAGCTCCACACCTGATTCATTCAGTGTCCTCTGAACAGTTGATGTTGAGATGTGTCTGTTACTTGAACTCTGTAACGCATTTATTTGGTCTGCAATTTCTGAGGCTGGTAACTCTGATGAACTTATGAATTAACTTATCCTCCGCAGCAGAGGTACCTCTGGGTCTTCCTTTCCTGTGCTGGTCCTCATGAGAGCCAGTTTCATCACAGCGCTTGATGGTTTTGCGACTGCACTTAAAGAAACTTTAAAAGTTCTTGAAGTTTTCCAGAATGACTGACCTTCATGTTTTAAAGTAATGATGGACTGTCATTTCTCTTTGCTTATGTGAGCTGTTCTTGCCATAATATGGACTTGGTCTTTTACCAAATAAGGCTATCTTCTGAAAACCATCCCTACCTTGTCACAACACAACTGATTGACTCAAACGCATTAAGAAGGAAATAAATTCCACAAATTCCACACCCGTTAATTGAAATAGATTCCAGGTGACTACCTCATGAAGCTGGTTGAGAGAATGCCAAAAGTCTGCAAAGCTGTCATCAAGGCAAAGGGTGGCTACTTTAAGGAATCTATAAACTATCAAAATAAAGAAAGTCGCACACTTCATGTATAATCTCCCAGCAATTTAATGGGTATTTACCAACGTTTCGGCATCACTGTGCCTTCTTCAGGGTCAGTCTTATAAATTGAACAAATATTTTGACAGCTTATTAGCGTTCACCTAATATGTTCCCCCTGTTGATGATGCTCATTATATATTAAGGTTGAACTAATATTACATGTAACAAAAATGAAATATGAAATTATGTGAAATTGAATAAAACAATAATGTATGTTGACGCTAATATGATGTACAATATTCCATTCTGTTTCTATATGATAACAATAGCGTAATATATTTAATATGCCATATACTATTTTTTAACAGTTTCACTAATTCATTTTAATTAACTTAATCATTATGACACACCCCTCACCACTGTCATTGGTTACACTAATTGCACTGTGTGTCTACATAACCTGGTTCAAGTATTCATGACATTACCCTGAAGAAGGCACAGTGATGCTGAAACGTTGGTAAATTACCCATTAAATTGCTGGGAGATTATACATGGAGTGTGCGACTTTCTTTATTTTGATAGTTTATAGTTTATTCGCCGTTAGTCAGCACCTCCACACAAACTATTATTCTGGGTGTCACCAGCTCATGTTTTTTTATCTACTTTAAGGAATCTAAAATATATTTTGATTTGTTTAAAAACAAATTGGTTACTACATTATTCCATATGTACTATTTCATAGTTTTGATGTCTTCACTATTATTCTACAATGTAGAAAATAGTAAAAATAAAGAAAAACCCTTGAATGAGTAGGTGTGTCCAAACTTTTGATTGGTACTATATATATATGTGTGTGTAAAAAAATATATGGGGGATTGGAAATGATGCAGACAATTACATTGATGGAATCCACAATCTATTTGCAATATTAAAGCTGTTCCACCCCCCCTCAAATGATTATTATTCTTTTTAAAACAACTGGACCTTGTCTCTTCAGAAAGGGTCATTCTATTTATATGGTGCCTTCACCTTGCTTTTATTAAATTGATTTCTGGAGAAGCCTGAAAAATCACTGCGTCATTTGTGCTAAACTCTGGCGGGCATACGTGCTGATCTGCCCTGAGTTCCCTCCAGATGTGAAAGTGTCTATTTATTTGAATGTATTCTATGCTTTTCTCATCTTCACATTTGAATGGCAGCTCAGCCCAGTGAATAAAATCATCATATTTTGCATATCATCATGCCTTGCCCCCTGCTCCTGGGCTCTTAGGGCCCAATTCAGAATTACTGTAGGAAATCTATTTATTTTTTACATGTTTTGATTTAAGCACTTCTCAGTAGTTGGTATTCAGACTTAACATATTTTCAGGTGGGTAACGGGCTTTGCAGATGTTGTTCCCTTGCACTTGCTGAATAAATTGAATTCAACCACTGAAGCCCTCCCACTTGCTGGCCAACAAATTTTCTCATGGAGTTTTTATTCAATAGTGTTTTCAGTACATTTATCTAAAGCCATCCCTTTAAATAGGGTTTACCTTTAATTAGGATTTCCGGTAACACACTCAGCGTCATAACCATGTCATAATATGTCATAACAGCTGACATAACTTGTCTTAACCTGTCATAATATGGTCATAACACTGTCATGACCCATATATTTACATCTGTTGTAGCATATATTGTGTTATTTTATGGTTGGTTATGACACCGCACAAGAGTGTCAAAACCCACATTAATTCAAATATGTTTTTTCTCAGCCAAGAAGTTTACTTTCATTTGAAAGTTTATTTATTTTGTCCCTTGTTGTGTTATAATAAATGTTTTACAGTCATGTTTTTTCATCATATTTTAAATAACTTGCAGTAAATGTAATTTATGACACTGTCATGAAGCATTATGACCATCCTGTGTCACTTTAATTCGACTAATAAAATACACTTTATGACACTGTCAAGAACCATTCTGACTATCATAATCATACAGTGCATTCGGAAAATATTCAGGCCCCTTGACTTCTTACACATTTTGTTACTTTACAGTCAAATTCTAAAATGTATTAAATAGTTTTTTCTCCTCATCAATCTACACACAATACCCCATAATGACAAATCAAAAAGAGGTTTTAAGAAATTTTAAATAAGTATTCAGACCCTTTACTATGAGACTCAAAATTGAGTTCCCATTGATCATCCTTGAGATGTTCCTACAACTTGATTGGAGTCCGCCTGTGGTAAATTAAATTGATTGGACATGATTTGAAAAGGCACAAGCTTGTCTATATAAGGTCCCACAGTTGACAGTGGAAGTCAGAGCAAAACCAAGCCATGAGGTCAAAGATATTGTCCATAGAGCTCCGAGACAGGATTGTGTCGAGGCACAGATCTGGGGAAGGGTAGCAGAGCATTTCTGCAGCATTGAAGGTCCCTAAGAACACAGTGGCCTCCATCATTCTTAAATGGAAGAAGTTTGTAACCACCAAGACTCTTCCCATAGCTGGCCACCCGGCCAAACTAAGCGACCCGGTGGTCACTCTGACAGAGCTCCAGAGTTCATCTTTGGGGATGGGAGAATCTTCCAGAAGGACAACCATCGCTGAAGCACTCCACCAATCAGGCCTTTATGGTAGAGTGGCCAGACGGAAGCCATTCCGCAGTAAAAGGCACATGACAGCCCACTTGGAGTTTGACAAAAGGCACCTAAAGGACTCTCAGACCATGAGAAACAAGATTCCCTGGTCTGATGAAACCAAGATTTAACTCCTTGGCCTGAATGCCAAGCGTCACGTCCGGAGGAAACCTGGCACCATCCCTATAGTGAAGCATGGTGGTGGCAGCATCATGCTGTGGGGATGTTTTTCAGCGGCAGGGACTGGGAGACTAGTCAGGATCGAGGGAAAGATGAACAGAGCAAAGTACAGAGAGATCCTTCATGAAAACCTGCTCCAAAGTGCTCAGGACCTCAGACTGGGGCGAAGGTTCACCTTCCAACAGGGCAACGACCCTAAGCTCACAGCCAAGACAACGCAGGAGTAGCTTCGGGACAAGTCTCTGAATGTCCTTGAGTGGCCCAGCCAGAGCCCGGACTTGAACCCGTTCAAACATTCCTGGAGAGACCTGAAAATAGCTGTGCAGCAACACTCCCCATCCAACTTGACAGCGCTTGAGAAGATCCGCAAAGAAGAATGGGAGAAACTCCCGAAATAGAGATGTGTCAAGCTTGTAGCGTCATACCCAAGAAACCGCGAGGCATCAGCAACAGATCATGTTCGTAGATGCATGTCTGACATCAATTTGAGCGCAACTGCAATGATAATTTAATATGGTCAATTTCAGAAAATGTTATATAACATAAACATACTGTTGACCATTAAGTTATAGTGTAATGGAATGATTTGCCTTGAGTGGTAGGTTTTGTTGGTTTTGACACTCTTATATACGTTTCATAATAACCAGCCATAAAATAACTACCGTGGAAGGTTTTGTGGTTTTTGACACTGTTATGTAGGTGTCATAACCAGCCATAAAATAATGCAATATGTCACAACAGGTCTAATTGTATGTGTCATGAGTGTGTTATGATGAAATTATGACATGTTATGACAAGTTATGTCAACTGTTATGACATGGTTATGACTTTGTCATAACGTTTTATGAAGCTGGGTGTCAAGTAAAGTGTTACCGAATGTTCTCGACCGACTCACTGGAATATACATTGAGTGTAATCTTTTATTTTTATTGGCCAGTCGGAGATACGGCTTTTTCTTTGCAACTCTGCCTAGAAGGCCAGCATCCCGGAGTCGCTTCTTCACTGTTGACATTGAGACTGGTGTTTTGCGGGTACTATTTAATGAAGCTGCCAGTTGAGGACTTGTGAGGTGTCTGTTTCTCAAACTAGACACTCTAATGTATTTGTCCTCTTGCTCAGTTGTGCACCGGGGCCTTCCACTCCTCTTTCTATTCTGGTTAGAGCCAGTTTGCTCTGTTCTGTTAAGGGAGTAGTACACAGCGTTGTAATAGATCTTCAGTTTCTTTGCAATTTCTCGCATGGAATAGCCTTCATTTCTCAGAGCAAGAATAGACTGACAAGTTTCAGAAGAAAGTTCTTTGTTTCTGGCCATTTTGAGCCTGTAATTGAACCCACAAATGCTGATGCTCCAGATACTCAACTAGTCTAAAGAAGGCCAGTTTAATTGCTTTTTTAATCAGAACAACAGTTTTCAGCTGTGCTAACATAATTGCAAAAGGGTTTTCTAATGATCAATTAGCCTTTTAAAATGATAAACTTGGATTAGCTAACCCAATGTGCCATTGGAACACAGGAGTGATGGTTGCTGATAATGGGCCTCTGCAGATATGTAGATATTCCATTACAAATCAGCCGTTTCCAGCTACAATAGTCATTTACAACATTAATAATGTCTACACTGTATTTCTGATCAATTTGATGTTATTTTAATGGATAACAAATGTGTTTTTCTTTCAAAAACAAGGCCCTTTCTAAGTGGCCCCAAACTTTTGAACGGTAGTGTATGTGGGTATAACTGACGGTGGCTACCGATAGTGGCTAATATTTAACATGACACAAATTGCAGTGAAACGTCTAAGCATATAATTAAAACATTCTAGAAATCATAAATCAGCTCGGTAGTTTTGGGGCTATAATGTCATTTGCAAATGGATACAGAAGCCTATAGCTTGGGTCTCCATATTTCATATCGGCAAGTTATAAGGCCAGCGTTTCATTTACTGTGGAAAAGGTGATATGTTGATATGCTTCAGTTTGCTGCCATGTTACTGGTTTCACTTGTCTTCAGCGATTATAAAGGTAAAATGCACTATATATACACAAAATGTATGTAGACACCCCTTCAAATTAGTGGATTCAGCTATTTCAGCCACACGGTGTATAAAATCGAGCACACAGCCATGCAATCTACATAGACAAACATTGGCAGTAGAATGGCCTTCCTGAAGAGCTCAGTGACTTTCAACGTGGCACCTTCAAAGGATGGCACCTTTCCAACAAGTAAATTTGTCAAATTTCTGCCCTGCTGAGCTTCCCGGTCAACTGTAAGTGCTGTTATTGTGAAGTGGAAACGTCTAAAAGAGCAAAAATGGCTCAGCCGCGAAGTGGTAGGCCACACAAGCTCACAGAACGGGACCGCCGAGTGCTGAAGCACATAGCACGTAAAAATCGTCTGTCCTCATTTACAACATTCACCACTGAGTTCCAAACTGCTTCTGGAAGCAAAGTCAGCACAAGAAGTGTTCATAGGGAGCTTCCTGAAATGAGTTTCCATGGCCGAGCAGCCGCACACAAGCCTAAGATCACCATGTGCAATGTCAAGTGTCGGCTGGAGTGGTGTAAAGCTCGCCGCCATTGGACTCTGGAGCAGTGGAATCGCGTTCTCTGGAGTGATGGATCACGCTTCACCATCTGGCAGTCCGACGGACAAATCTAGGTTTGGCGGATAACAGGAGAACGCTACCTGCCCAAAAGCATAGTGCCAACTGTAAAGTTTGATGGAGGAGGAATAATGGTCTGGGGCTGTTTTTCATGGTTCAGGCTAGGCCCCTTAGTTCCAGTGAAGGGAAATTTTAACGCTACAGCATACATTGACATTCTAGACGATTCTGTGCTTCCAACTTTTAGACAACAGTTTGAGGAAGGCCTTTTCCTGTTTCAGCATGACAATGTCCCGTGCACTTGACTGGCCTGCACAGAGCCCTGATCTCCTCAACCCCATCGAACATCATTGGGATGTATTGGCACGCCGACTGCGAGCCAGGCCTAATCACCCAACATCAGTGCCCGACCTCACTAATGCTCTTGTGGCTAAATGGAAGCAAGTCCCTGCAGCAATGTTCCAACATCTAGTGGAGGCTGTTATAGCAGCAAAAGGGGAGACTAGTTCCATATTAATTCCCATGATTTTGGAATGAGATGTTCGACGAGCAGGTGTCCACATACTTTTGGTCATGTGGTGTATATATAAAACAATTGTAATTTATATTTACGATCCCCTTATCCAAACGGAATACTCATTTATCTAGCTCATATCAATTTGTAAATTGCAGTGCATGAAGAATGGTGTTATTTCTATCCGAGAAAAAGAAAGTAGATGTTGTTTTACTTGGAACCGACAGGTTGCTCGACCTTATTCATCGTTTCATCGCGGGTAAAGGTGGTGTAATTATGAGGGAATAAAGTCAAGTTCAGAATATGGTGTACCTGTAGATACACCGTCACACCTTAATTTCTTTGATCTCCCAAAACAAATAGCGTTTGAATAGCATGCTATTCTCATGCATAAGTTCAACGTCAGAATACACGTAGAGGAAGGTGCATAAGCAAAGGGAATAACATTCCATTTGGAATTGGCCCCTTATTGCACAAGTATATGTGCAGACAGACAGACAGAAAGACACCTATAAAACATCATATTGCTGTGCTGCCCTCATGTGGACATGAAGAATTAACTGAACCATGGTTTGTGTGATTGTTATACTAGTTCAAAACTAATATACTATTTACTGTCATACAAGTCAGAAAGTATTCAGACTTTTTCCACATTTTGTTACGTTACAGCCTTATTCTAAAATGTATTAAATATTTTTTTCCCCTCATCAATCTATACACAATACCCAATAATGACAAAGTGAAAACAGGTTTTTAGAAAATGTAGCAAATAAAAATAAAAAACAGAAATACCTTGTTTACATAAGTAATCAGACCCTTTGCTATGAGACTCGAAATTGAGCTCAGGTGCATCCTGTTTCCAGTGATCATCCTTGATTGGGAGGTGACCAAGAACCAGAGGCTCACTCTGGCAGCGCTCTAAAGTTCCTCTGTGGAGATGGGAGAATCTTCCAGAAGGACAACCATCTCTGCAGCACTCCACCAATCAGGCCTTTATGGTAGAGTGGCCAGAATGATGCCACTCCTCAGTAAAAGGCACATGACAGTCTGCTTGGAGTTTGCTAAAAGGCACCTAAACGACTCTCAGACCATAAGAAACAAGATTCTCTGGTCTGATGAAACCAAGATTTAACTCCTTGGCCTGAATGCCAAGCGTCACGTCTGGAGTTAACCTGGCACCATCCCCACGGTAAAGCATGGTGGTGGCAGCATGCTGTGGGGATATATTTCAGCGGCAGGGACTGGGAGACTAGTCAAGATCAAGGGAAAGATAAACGGAGCAAGGTACAGAGAGATCCTTGATGAAAACCTGCTCCAGAGCGCTCAGTACCTCAGACTGGAAGGTTCACCTTCCAACAAGACAACGACCCTAAGCACACAGCCAAGACAACACAGGAGTGGCTTCGGGAGTCTCTGAATGTCCTTGAGTGACCCAGCCAGAGCAAGGACTTGCGCTCGATCTAACATCTCTGGAGAGACCTGAAAATCGCTGTCCAGCGACGCTCCCCATCCAACCTGACAGAGCTTGAGAGGATCAGCAAAGAAGAATGGGAGAAACTCCCCAAATACAGGTGTGCCAAGCTTGTAAACCAATAAGACTCGAGGCTGTAATCACTGCCAAAGGTTCTTCAACAAAGTACAGGGTGAAGGGTCTAAATACTTGTGTAAATGTGATATTACATTTTTGTATTTCTTAACCAGTTTTTGCTTGTCGTTATGGGGTATTGTGTGTAGATTGATGAGGGGAAAAAAGTATTTAATCCATTTTAGAATAAGGCTGTAACGTAACAAAATGTGGAAAAAGTCAACGGTTCTGAATACTTTCCGAATGCACTGTATATAGCAAAAATGTTGATCATGACACTAATTATTTTCATTTTTCATTTTGTTTTATTATCTCGCAACATAAAACAATATTGTGGGTTGTACCACATACATTATGTATTCACATAGTACACCATACAGCTACAAAGAGAGACTGAACAAAAACAAAGAAACAATTCTTATTTTTTTTACATACTGCATACTTGACATGAAAAAATAGAACCATGAACAATCTTTAAACTCAAAAAGGAATGTAGCTGCCAGATGTGATGTTTTGTTTATTTGGGACAGGATTTAAGCCTGAGCCCAGATTGAGTCCAGCTTGAGTCCACCCTGAGCTCACCTTGAGTCCAGCTTGGAAGAGTGGGCAGATGGGGTGATCAATGAAGATCAGTACTGAGAGCAGAGTATACATCCTGATAATATTTGTGTGTGTGTGTGTGTGTGTGTGTGTGTGTGTGTGTGTGTGTGTGTGTGTGTGTGTGTGTGTGTGTGTGTGTGTGTGTGTGTGGTGTGTGTGTGTGTGTGTGGGCATGAGAGAGAGAGAGCGAGAGGGAGGAGGGAGAGAGGAGCGAAAGACAAAGTATGAGATAAAAATAGAAAATATGTGAAGTGTGTATAGGTAAGGAGTTAGTGAGTGCATAAGTATGCAAGTAAATAAGTCTATGATGGAGAAACATGCAAGTTGATGTTAATTGTCATAAGTCTTGCCCTGGAGGCAGAATTGAGCTGTTTCCGCTAGATGGGCCAGCTGAAAAGTCATAATTGGCTATATCGTAGAAATGTTTGAAAACAAAAATTTGCTTTTTGGTCTTCAATTAAGGTAAGGGTTATGCATTAGGGTTAGCAGTGTGTTTAAGGTTAGGGTTAAGGTCAGGTTTAAAATCCAATTTTATGACTTTGTGGCTGTGCAAGCTAATGAACACCCTGCAGAGCTGCCTCCAGTACATGAGTAATCTCAATAAATGCCAACCTGTGAGAAACATCTGGAGTTATATCTTAACATTCTCCCATCACCATAAAAATGTACAACATACCCAAAAGAGTCATGTATAATAGCTTCCAGCACATACACTGCACCAAGTTTTGAATTAAGATAACAGTCTGTTCACTTCAATGTAATATGATTCTTCAATCCCCATACCAGTTAAAGCGAGAATAGAGTTCCTTTTCAAGTAGCTTATGTGGACGAAGGATTAATAAAAGTTGTGTATGAACTGTGTGAGTGGTTCAATTCAACAGTTTTCTTATTTTTTTATTACCTTGAACATGAATGGGAAATTCCCATTAAATCAGCACCGGAGTAGTTCCCCATCATTGAAACTGCAATATTCAAAGAAATAGTTTATCTTATCATTCTAAGAGCTCAGAAAAATATCAGTGATATAATCATGTCACCCCCCATTTTATTCCACAGTGAAGTTAGGGAGTAGCACCATAGCATTAGCCTCCCAAAAAATGTTGTACAAATAAAAAATGTATATATATATATATATATATATATATATATATATATATATGATCAGCACCCATTATTACATAGATCATAAATATGACTGAATCATTATAACTGTGTCGATCATGCATTGACGTTATTAAAGGGGGAGTTTGTTCTAACGGTGGGAATAGAATAGCCATATTCCCCCAGTCCCTAAATTAGTCAAAGTCCTGTTGGTCATGTCTGTGACAATCTACAACGACCAACAAAAGATATTACAAACTAAACTACCAGTTATTATCTGGTGTCTTCCATTAATACACTGTACCTTCAGTCTGGTACAACAAGTGTTAAGTTATCATGGTTTTCCATTACTGTTACATCTTTTACTACTGTTAAAATCACTATCATTGATAATACCACATTAAAAACAAGTTACGGTGCTGACAACCTCTCACCTCAGTCTAACACAATGGACAAGACAGACTGCTGGGGCTACACCTCACCTCTGTCACTAGAGTTCTCTCATACAAGCACTTCTGACAACTTTGATTCTGCAACTGTTTGATTCTTGTGTTAAAAAACAAGAAATACTTTGTTTCTCATTGGTTCTCAGAGTGGAATGCTAGATATCATACTCTGGCTTATAAATGGCCAGATTACTGATTAGGTCAATCTTTTCTCATGAAGGAAGGGTGGCTGGTTGGTTGCTGTCAGAGGTATCGTGTAGTACAGTACTTATGAAATCAGGTATCGTGTAGTACAGTACTTATGAAATCAGGACAGCAGTATTGAGTATACATCTACAGACATAACAACACATTGGAAATCACTGAGTTGTTTTCTGTTACTAAGGGCTGTCTGGCAAACTGACTGGACTAAAAAGCCTGGAATCATTTATGATTTAGTCATTATCCCTCAACAGTTAAATAATCTTACCTAAATATTTTAAATATGTACATTTTTTTTATCTCTCTCTCGAAAAAAAAAAAAATAAAAAAAAAATGAAGCTTCAAGTTGTCAATAATCTGTTCTCTTTTTTCTCTCAATGAAATCAAGATTAAAAGTGCTTTTATAAAATATTTTCTTCTGTATGTACAATTTCTATTAGCTATAACAAAACAAAAAAACAATAACAACAATCATCATCATTATCATGTAATAAATAATAAAGAAGTGGATTAAAATGAGTTTGTAGAGCACACGGGGAATCTGTGGACTAATTTTTATCATGTTCCTCTGACATCAGTGGTGCCTGTGTGTGTGTGTGTGTGTGTGTGTGTGTGTGTGTGTGTGTGTGTGTGTGTGTTTGTAGCGTTTTGCGACCTTGACCAGTGTCTCGGCAACGTTGAGGTATAGAGAGCTCTATCTCGACCACTTCATAAGCACCAAGATTTCTCATCTCAAAAGTGAGCCCCAAGCAGGCTCTGGCTCTGACACGCAAGCAATGCAGAAGCAGCCATGATTGGTGAATAAGGATTTACTGGCTCTGTCGTGACAGTGTGTGCATAGAGACAAACCTTGCTCTGCTTCAAAACGACTAACAGCACCAGGCAGAAGCAGGACTCACTGACTGAGCCCTTTGTGTGTCAACATGTGTAGGGAAAGCACCAGTGTGTTTAGGAGTGCATTTCTGTCCACACACTATTCCCATCAATGTCTCCGGTTTCAGGGTAAAGGGCCTGTGTGGCCCGTGCTGCCTGTGGTCATTGGAAGGGCCAGACTTTGGCGGCCATGCTTCGGTGGTTTAAAGCAGTAAGGCATTGCTCTGTGCTGGCTGGATGACAAGAGCTTTGTGTGTGTGTGTGTGAGAGTTGGTGTCTGTGTGTCAGTGCACCATTTTACAGGGTCACTGCTGCCCTCTTGTGCTTCAAATAGAAAGCGCTCACTAATCCCCACAGGAGCCATAGAACTGGAGGGATAGATCTCTCAACCAACACCTGAAGGAAGATGAGGACTTCTAGTGCCTGTTGTTCTCACTATACATCTATGCTATAAGAGCACCCTTATATTCAGCATCTAGTGCCGTGAAGAAGAGATGGAGAGACTGATATCATCCCTGTAAAAGGGATAAAGATCAATGAAGCACCACAGCAGTAGAGTGAGACGGATCGGTGGGGTGAGAGTAAAATGGAGAGAGAAGAACCCTTCTCTTCACAGCAAGGCAGACAGGACAGGAGTTGGTTTAAAAAAGGCATGACTTTGGGGACGTTACTGAAAACCTTTCACTATGTGGGATGGTTCAGAGAAGTTTCTGTGGGTTTCTCTTCACTCTTTTGGTCAAAATGAATGATTCAAATGTAAAACATGTGTATGTCATGCTTGTTGGAAAGACTGTCTTGAAGAGCCTTGCAGTGCTGAGGAAGGCCTTTCTCCAAGTACAGTTACAAACATTTCAAAAGCCAAAGAAAAAAAAAGAAAAGGGCAGATTTACAGAAATATGGGAAAAAAGCAAGACAGTCCCTAGGTAAAAAAAACACAACTTTAACAAAATAATAATTAATAACAACATGAAAAAACAACCACATCAATAAACAAACAAATCAAATCACCATCTTCATAATAATAATAATAATATCTGTAATAACAACATTGACAGTAACAATAACAATCGTAATAATATTGATAATAATAGTAATAATTTGGAGGATCATTAAAATTCTATGAAGAAGGAGAAGCAATGGAGTCCCTCCCGCAGAGGAGAGAGAAAGAGCACCACAGGCAGTGTGTCTGTCTGGTCCAGGGTCGGGCCCAAACTGCTGCCTGACATGAGGTAAAAAACAAACAAAACAAAAAGAGGAATCAAACCAGTAGTCCCCCTCCTTCCAGCCTAGAGCACCAGAGCGAGAAAACAGAGCAGGAGGAGGAGAAGGACGGAGAGAGACACAGGACTAAAAGAGGGGCTGAGATACACATCTCTGTCCTGCTCAGCGCGCTCTCCCTCCACCAGCCTGTGTGTCCGTCTGTCTGTCCATCCTCACACAAAGTGGCTGTAGGGCCCAGTGAGTGTGGTAAAGGCATAGGGGGACACAGTGACCGTGGAGGTGGTGTGGTGGGTGGGGGCCAACCGCGTCACCGTCCCCATCACTGGCCCCTCCGTGGTCTGGCCAGGCCCCGGGCTGGCCCCTCCTGCCGTGGCCCCCAACTTGCGTTTCTTCCCAGGTTTGATGTCCTCGTAGGGCAGCCCCAGTAGTGCTGCCTCCTGCTGCCTCTCTCTAGCCCGCTCCGCCAGCATCTTCATCTTGGCCTCCCAGAGCCACTGGCCATGGCAGGGCTGGTTCATGTTCTTGTGCTGGTAGAACACCAGGGAGATGCGGGTGGGGTGAGAGCGGTCGGGCCTCTTGAGCGGCGTGGTGGCGTGCAGCTCACGCCGGGCACACTCGATCAGGATGGAACCGTGGGCGGGTGCCACCGCCACCCCTCCGATGCTGGGGTCCAGGAAGTTATGCTCGCTGTCCGACCACTGCTCTTCCTCGTCCAGGTCACAACCTCTCTGGCTCTCGACGTCGCTCGGGGTCTCGGCCCGGTTAGGGTCACAGCAGGTCTCTGGGGCTGGAGACTGTGTACCTGCCATGGATCCTCCGAAAGACTTCCAGGCCTTCTCCTGGAGACCTAGGGGGGTCGAGCCCCGACTCTCGCCCGCTTTGGAGCATATCTTGTCGGGGAAGCCTCTGGCCGGGCTAGGGCAGTACCCAGCAGGAACCATGCCCATGGGCCAAGCCTTAGGCTGAGGGCTGGGAGCAGGGCTGTCCCAGTGGCGGGGGGTGCCGGGATGTGGGGAAGGAGAGGGTGACGGGGAGGGAACAGGGGAGGCCTTGGGGGTGTTGGGGCCAGGGTAAGAGTTCCACTGCTGGGTGTATGGGGAGGGCTGTTGTGGGGGATGCTGATGCTGGGAGTATGGAGACTGGGAAGTCTGGTGAGGTCCCTGCTGGTGGAGCTGCTGCTTGTCTGAAGTGAAGGGAGCCTCCGGGGGGCATGGTGGTTGGAGGTTGCCTTCCCAGCTGCCTGGTACCATACTCCCGTTGGGCTTGTGCCCGGGCCAGGGCCCTTCAGGCTGTGGGGCGGGGATGGGAGTGTCGGGACAGCTCTGGGTATTGCCCCCCTCATACACTGGCACATCCATGGGCTCCTGCTTGATGACAGGGGTCCCTCTGTGGGAGGGCTCTGAGGAGACTGAGGAGGGACGTGATTGGTTGTAGTCAGGCTGGTGGGGGTGTGGGTAAGCGTTGCATTGGTGTTGGTTGGCTGGGTCTCCATGCTGCTGCTCAGGGAGGCCTGGGCCTGAGTAGGACTGTGCCAGCCTGGCCTGGAGGCTCTGAATGTCTGGCTTCTTGTCCACAGGGCCGGGGGAAGCATTGTGCCCTGCGTGATGCCAGGAGCTGTTGCGGCCCTCGTAAGTGAGCTCATGGGGGAAAAGTGTGTTAGGGTTGGGGGGAGAGTTGTAATAGCCGTAAGGCAGTGCTGAGGGTAGATTGGGGTGGTAGCCATTGACAGGGCCTGTTGGAGGTGGAAGTGGAGGGGGCTGGCCATTGGAAGGGGGGCCTCCCCGTGCGTAGTAGCCAGGGTGGGAGGGGTAGACGTGGTAGGGGTATTGGCACTGGTCCATTGGCTCCTTCTTTATGGTGGGCTTCACCTCCTGCTTAGGGATCGCTGTGGAGGAGAGTAGGCAGAGGAGAGAGGGGTGATAAGACATGAGATAATCACTTGCCTCTGCACAAATCTGTGTTTTTTTATGGTTCACTTGGTTGGAGTTTTGCTTAGAACACCAGTAGTGGGTTTGATTCCTGAATGGGCTGCATACTGTATGCTGACTAGCTATAAGGCTTAACCCCGAGGTCAGTTTGGATTAAATATACTCTATGACCATATTATTATCGTCATATTGTAAAGTTGGCTGGAGTTTTGTTTAAAACACCTGAGTTCTGGGTTTATTATTAGCATAAATCTCACAACACTCATGAAGCCACTCTCCCATGTTTCTAGTAGAGTTCAGGGGTCATCTCGCCTTTATTGCCGTGCTGTCTGACAGGGGAGCCAGCGTGCCGGACCTCCATCTTCATCACCGTGTTATCCGCCGTCTCCGTGGGCGTTGGCAGCTGCTGCTTGGCCTTCTTCTTCTCCGAGGCACGGTTCTTAGCGTCCAGGCGGCGCTGGCGGCAGGACTTGGCGGGCTCGGGCAGCTTGCGGACCTCACGGCGGAAGTTGCTAAGCACCTGAATGGCGCCAGTGCGCATCTTTTGGCGCTGGCCCTCCTCGCTGCCAAACTCATCTGTGAGGGCGGCCTTGTAGAGGGGAAGTACGTGGAGCTGCTCGTCCTCTGGGATCTCCCCCACTGTACGGTTGTCCTCTTTAGTCAGAGTGCACACCTTGGGGAGGGGGGGGGGGGGGGGTTAGTGTGGGACACTCACTGTCTGTACCATCCAAACAGTCTCTATACCACCATTTGCCCCTGCCACACACACACACATTCAAACACACACAGCAGAGCATCCATTCGATGTCCACACAAAGAGAGGGAAAGAAGACAGACTGAAAGCTGTTTTAGACAGTGACAGTGAGAGTGACAGAAAGAGAGAGAGAGGTAGGGCTGTGTGTCGTACCACAGTGCAGCCGTTGTAGAGGTTGTGCTGGTCCTTGTGAGCGTGGGCACAGAAATCCATGCAGGCAGTGACACCAGAGAAGGGCCGGCCCTCCTTCAGACCCAACCTGCAGTCTGGAGCCGTCACCTCATTCTGACACTGAGGGACAGGAGAGGGGACACAGCAGAGTAAGCATGGGACTACTCTACAGACTATGTCTAACACTCATATCATCCTTGAGTTTCTATTGTGTACTTTTGGGGGGAAGTAAACCAAGTAATTCTCCAGTAGAGTGTAAAACTACTGAGGGACACGGGGAAGAGGATGGTTAGCATGTCAAAGGACACCATGTTACACAGACTATACATTCTGACACTGAGGGACACGGGGAAAAGGATGGTTAGCATGTCAAAGGACACCATGTTACACAGACTATACATTCTGACACTGAGGGACACGGGGGGGAAGAGGATGCCATATCCAAGAGCAACCTGTTACTACAAACAACATATCAAAAACTCATAGCATCCTGCAGCTTGTGTCGTTTACTATTGGAGGAATAGTCCACTATTTAGAGGACTCTGGCACTATAACTTATCAGCTGCAGCTAGGTGAAGGTGGGTGTGAAGGCAGGTGTTACCTGGTTATTGTATGCCTGTGGGGCCAGCTGCTTGTACAGGGGAGCCAACTCAGTAGCCAGATCCTGGAAGTTATCCCTGAGTTGATCCTCCTGACACAGACACACACAACAGGTCAGCATAACCACATCAGTAACAGTTTTATCTTGGTGTGGTGCTGTCAATAATATAGCAGTGCTGTGAAGGTGGTATCAGAGTTGTGTGTTCCAGGAGCCCGTTCTCCACAATTAAGGTGCCACCAAGCTCCTGTGAGATAGACCATAGATTTCGTGTTCCCTTACCTCTTGGGGGTGGTCTCCTGCCAGTCTGAACTTGCGGGGTGTTTTGCTGCGGGCGTACTTGCAGCCGTTAAAGTACATGCTCCAGGAGCAGCCGAAGGAGAAGGAAGCTCCACAACTGTCAGGGTCCTTGCCTTGGCACGCACACGTACGACTGCAGGCAGGCAGGCCAGGGGCGACAGAGAGCACGAACACAGTCATCAGACACTGACACAGTCATCTTCATCATTCTGGAACAGATGCCTCAGTGCATTGAATATCAGTAAAAAAAAGGATAATGAAGTGATCTGCAGTCCAGAAGTAGAACTAGAATAACATATTAACTTATTATATTATTTCAATCTACAACAGCGATTATCATGCACAGATGCTTCGGCTGAAAGCCTCCCTCAGAATGCCATCTAAATGGCAACGCACTGCACTGTATAGCCTCCAAGTGTAATGCTAATTTAACAGAAGAACATGAGCATATTCAGATAAGTGCTGTCCCTTATTCAGATGAGCCATGGGTCTGTGCTGTCCCTTATTCAGATGAGCCATGGGTTTGTGCTGTTACTTATTCAGATGAGCCATGGGTCTGTGCTGTTACTTATTCAGATGAGCCATGGGTCTGTGCTGTTACTTATTCAGATGAGCCATGGGTCTGTGCTGTTACTTATTCAGATGAGCCATGGGTCTGTGCTGTTACTTATTCAGATGAGCCATGGGTCTGTGCTGTCCCTTATTCAGATGAGCCATGGGTCTGTGCTGTTACTTATTCAGATGAGCCATGGGTCTGTGCTGTTACTTATTCAGATGAGCCATGGGTCTGTGCTGTCACTTATTCAGATGAGCCATGGGTCTGTGCTGTCCCTTATTCAGATGAGCCATGGGTCTGTGCTGTCCCTTTTTCAGATGAGCCATGGGTCTGTGCTGTCACTTATTCAGATGAGCCATGGGTCTGTGCTGTCCCTTATTCAGATGAGCCATGGGTCTGTGCTGTCACTTATTCAGATGAGCCATGGGTCTGTGCTGTTACTTATTCAGATGAGCCATGGGTCTGTGCTGTCACTTATTCAGATGAGCCATGGGTCTGTGCTGTCACTTATTCAGATGAGCCATGGGTCTGTGCTGTCCCTTATTCAGATGAGCCATGGGTCTGTGCTGTCACTTATTCAGATGAGCCATGGGTCTGTGCTGTCACTTACTCGTCGTTGAGTCCACAACGGCGGCTGGTGGGGTTGCCGAACTTGGTGATGGTGGCGGAGAGCTCTCGGTAGAGCTTGTCGCCTAGCGCCCGTGGCACGCCCTCCCACGCCATGATGAGGATGATGATGACAGCATTGGGACAGTGGTGACCCGGCCGGGGACGCACCAGACACAGCAACTTCTCTGTCTCACTGCCCCGACGAATCACCTGAGATGAGGAGAGGGGGAAAGAGAGAAAGGGTGAGAAAGAGAGAGAAAGAAAGAGAAAGAGAGAGAGAGAGAAAGATGGTAAGATCGACACCTGTCTTGTCTTCCCCCAGCTCCCTCCCACCTTGTGTCTATATTGTCACTAACAACCTGTCTTCTCCTCTACTCTCTCCATAGTGTCTGTTTTGAATCCATAACGCCATTAGCAGGGTGTCAGAGGGAGTGACAGAGGTGGAAAACCCCAACTGGGAGGGAGAGGGACCAGGGAGACCCTGCTGCTTTACTGTCTGGGGTTGAGACTGTGGTGTCTGTGGTGGGTGATACTGTGGTGTATGTAGGGGTGATACTGTGGTGTCTGTGGGGTTGAGGTTATGGTGTCTGAGGGGGTGATACAGCGGTGTCTGAGGGGGTGATACTGCAGTGTCTGAGGGGGTGATACTGCAGTGTCTGAGGGGTGATACTGTGGTGTCTGAGGGGGTGATACTGTGGTGTCTGAGGGGGTGGTACTGTGGTGTCTGAGGGGGTGGTACTGTGGTGTCTGAGGGGGTGGTACTGTGGTGTCTGAGGGGGTGGTACTGTGGTATCTGAGGGGGTGATACTGTTGTGTCTGAGGGGTGATACTGTGGTGTCTGAGGGGGTGAGGCTGTGGTGTCTGTGGTGTCTGTGGGGTTGAGGCTGTGGTGTCTGAGGGGGTTGAGGCTGTGGTGTCTGAGGGGTGATACGGTGGTGTCTGAGGGGGTGATACTGTGGTGTCTGAGGGGTGATACTGTGGTGTCTGAGGGGTGATACGGTGGTGTCTGTGGGGGTGATACGGTGGTGTCTGTGGGGGTGATACGGTGGTGTCTGTGGGGGTGATACGGTGGTGTCTGTGGGGGTGCTTCTGTGGGGGTGATACTGTGGTGTCTGAGGGGTGATACTGTGGTGTCGGTGGTGTCTGTGGGGGTGATACGGTGGTGTCTGTGGGGGTGCTTCTGTGGGGGTGATACTGTGGTGTCTGAGGGGTGATACTGTGGTGTCGGTGGTGTCTGTGGGGGTGATACTGTGGTGTCTGAGGGGTGATACTGTGGTGTCTGAGGGGGTGATACTGTGGGGGTGATACTGTGGTGGCTGTGGGGGTGATACTGTGGGGGTGATACTGTGGTGTCTGAGGGGTGATACTGTGGTGTCTGAGGGGGTGATACTGTGGGGGTGATATTGTGGTGTCTGAGGGGGTGATACTGTGGGGGTGATACTGTGGTGGCTGTGGGGGTGATACTGTGGTGTCTGAGGGGGTGGTACTGTGGTGTCTGAGGGGGTAGTACTGTGGTATCTGAGGGGGTGATACTGTTGTGTCTGAGGGGTGATACTGTGGTGTCTGAGGGGGTGAGGCTGTGGTGTCTGTGGTGTCTGTGGGGTTGAGGCTGTGGTGTCTGAGGGGGTGATACTGTTGTGTCTGAGGGGTGATACGGTGGTGTCTGAGGGGGTGATACTGTGGTGTCTGAGGGGTGATACTGTGGTGTCTGAGGGGGTGATACGGTGGTGTCTGTGGGGGTGATACGGTGGTGTCTGTGGGGGTGATACGGTGGTGTCTGTGGGGGTGATACGGTGGTGTCTGTGGGGGTGATACTGTGGTGTCTGTGGGGGTGATACTGTGGTGTCTGTGGGGGTGATACTGTGGTGTCTGAGGGGTGATACTGTGGTGTCTGAGGGGTGATACTGTGGTGTCTGAGGGGGGTGATACTGTGGTGTCTGAGGGGGTGATACTGTGGTGTCTGAGGGGGTGATACTGTGGGTGTAATACTGTGGCGTCTGTGGGGGTTATACTGTGGTGGCTGTGGGGGTGATACTGTGGTGTCTGAGGGGGTGGTACTGTGGTGTCTGAGGGGGTGATACTGTGGCATCTGTGGGGGTGATACTGTGGCATCTGTGGGGGTGATACTGTGGCGTCTGTGGGGGTGATACTGTGGCGTCTGTGGGGGTGATACTGTGGTGTCTGTGGGGGTGAGGCTGTGGTGTCTGAGGGGGTGATACTGTGGTGTCTGTGGGGGTGAGGTTGTGGTGTCTGTGGGGGTGAGGCTGTGGTGTCTGTGGGGGTGAGGCTGTGGTGTCTGTGGGGGTGAGGCTGTGGTGTCTGTGGGGGTGAGGCTGTGGTGTCTGTGGGGGTGAGGTGTGTGGGGATGAGGCTGTGGTGTCTGTGGGGGTGAGGTTGTGGTGAGGCTGTGGTGTCTGTGGGGTGAGGTTGTGGTGAGGCTGTGGTGTCTGTGGGGGTGAGGTTGTGGTGAGGCTGTGGTGTATGTGGGGGTGAGGTTGTGGTGAGGCTGTGGTGTCTGTGGGGGTGAGGTTGTGGTGAGCCTGTGGTGTCTGTGGGGGTGAGGTTGTGGTGAGGCTGTGGTGTATGTGGGGGTGAGGTTGTGGTGAGGCTGTGGTGTCTGTGGGGGTGAGGTTGTGGTGAGCCTGTGGTGTCTGTGGGGGTGAGGTTGTGGTGAGGCTGTGGTGTCTGTGGGGGTGAGGTTGTGGTGAGCCTGTGGTGTCTGTGGGGGTGAGATTGTGGTGAGGCTGTGGTGCCATCTACTCTACTCTTATTCATTTTCGCATGTTTTTTTTACCTCATGGCTCTTAGTATATAGAAGAGAAAATCTATTCTTGTCTGGTGCAGTGTCTGTTGGTTAAAATGCACAGACAATAAAGGTGTAACAAGTCTAATGAAACATTGTGTGATGATATGAAATAGTTTTTGGTTGCCTACACTAGTGTTTAATGTTAGCCCGACGAGGGCCAGTCTGTTTGTGCTACCATGCCAACCATTTACACTCATTTTCATGTTTGGCTTGACAATGACAACAATGGAGTTGGCAAGAGCCCAAACAGATTTGGGACCAGGCTAGTGTTGTGTAGGGTGGTTAGGCTTGGTTTGTTCTGTGAAAGGTATAGGTTCAGTTTGTTATGTATGGCTACTTGTACTCACCCACTTGGCGATGGGACATCCCTGAGAGCTCTTGCCTTCCCGGCCGGTATAGACCACCTTCTCAATACGGATAGCATCTCCCTTCTCTCCATACCTGCACAGAGAGACAGAGAGCACAGTGTGAGTGTGTGTGTCTTACTGAACACTACAGTTTAACTGTATCGTATAGTGTTCATTATAAACTGGGTGGTTTGAGCCCTGAATGCTGATTGGCTGACAGCCGTGGTATATCAGACCGTATACCACGGGTATGACAAAACATTTATTTTGACTGCTCTAATTACATTGGTAACCAGTTTATAATAGCATAAAGGCACCTCAAGGGTTTGTGGTATATGGCCAATATACCACAGCTAAATCAAATCAAACTTTATTTGTCACATGCGCCGAATACAACAAGTGTAGTCTTTACCGTGAAATGCTTACTTACAAGCCCTTAACCAACAGTGCAGTTCAAGAAGAGTTAAGAAAATATTTACCAAGTAGACTAAAATAAAAAGTAATAATAAAAAGTGACACAATAAGAATAACGAAGCTATATACAGAGGGCACCGGTACCAAGTTAGTGTGCGGGGGTACAGGTTAGTCCAGGTAATTTGTACATGTAGGTGGGGTGAAGTGACTATGCATAGATAATAAACAGCAAGTGGCAGCAGTGTACAAGAGGGGGGGGTCAATGTAAATTGTCCGGTGGCGATTTTATTAATTGTTCAGAACAGCCCTTAGCCGTGGTATATTGGCCATATAACACACCCCTGGTGCCTTATTGCTTAATTATAAAACTTTCACATCGTGCCTAAAAACACCCCTTAGCAGTGGTATATTCACAATATATCACACCACCTCTGGCCTTATTGCTTAATAAGCAAGTAGCCTATGTGCTTCTACAAGACCATAATGTAAGCCTTTGGTCTCCATGAGAGTTGGACGTGTCTTGTCAAACAAAGACACCACAAGCTGGCTGACCCTGGCTGGCCAAGAGGAGTGTTCACAGGGCACCGTTGATAATCACAGAGGCATGACAGTAGCAGCCAAAGCCCAACATAATCAGACCTAAATCTGACCCTAACCATAACCCTTACTCCGAGCTGACAAGGTAAAAATCTGTTGTTCCTGAGCAAGGCAGTTAACCCACTGTTCCCCGGGCGCCGAAGACGTGAATGTTGATTATGGCGGCCCCCTGGACCTCTGATTCAGAGGGGTTGGGTGGAAGACACATTTCAGTTGAATGCATTCAGTTGTACAACTGATTAGGTATCCCCCTTTCCCCTTCCCTTAAAACCTTTTAGGGTCACATAGTGTTTCTTTGTAGTCTTAAACAAATCTACTTAGAAACAAAAGTATACACCTCACACACATTGTTATGGGCTTTAAAAAAGAAGACACCTGTACCATGTCAAATATAATATATTACATTTTGAGTTTGCATCCCAATATTACATCACAGAAGACTGAAATATAACAAAATCGTTTGACATTTTGTTTAAATATTGTTTAGTAATTTTGAAATGAGGAAAAATATGAATAACATTCCACCCATGAGGCCACTAGAGGGCGATTTGGTCATTTGACTGCAGGAAAGGGCTACTCCTAACCCTTACAGTAACCCTAGCAAGTGGTTGCATTTCAACAGAGTTTGTTGATATACTATCTGCTATCTAGAACCTAAGAGTGTGAGCATCTGTAGATCATATATAGGGGACTATCCAAATAAAGTGTAACCACACGAATGTGTGTTTGCTTAGTGTGTGTATGTGCCTGATTACGTTCTGGCGTGTGTCTCTCTCTCTACACAATGTGCAGGGGGCTGGGTTAACTACCAGCATTACTCAGATGTTCGCCCACAGCTCACCCTTTCCTCCCTGTGTATCATACATGTCATGTTGATAATGTCACCCCTGAGCGGGTCTACTATGGTGGGACACATGTGGCTCTGTCCTGAATGGGAACTCATTCACCAATCACCAGCCAGTCGGAAGGAGTGGGCTCGGCCTCTATGGGGTGGGCCAATGGGGTCAGAGGTGGGTTCAGGGGTCGGGAGAAGACTATCGAGGGATTTAGTTCTTAAGTCACCTCTCAAATACAAACAAAGAGAGATCTTCCCCTCTTCTCCTCACCCATCCCCCGCATCTGCTACCCCGCCCTCTCTCAGGATAGTGATGAGTCACTGGTCTATGGAAATAATCCTCTGTTACTATAATAGCCAGCCACTCTCGACCCCGGTCCCCTATACAACAATGTATGGGACACGCACTAAGCAGCCCCCCCCCCCCCCCCATGTTTAGTCAGCAAAAACACTGATCCCAAGACATTCCAGCTGCCAATGAACTATTCCTGTTTTGTCAGTTGAGATTTTAGGGTACTGAATTGGTAAATGTGATTAAGTAGCTACTGTATGTAATGTTTCCATTCACTAGTTTCACGTTACAATACTCCCAAGAGAAAGCCTAAAACCGAGTTTATCTATTTCCTAATGCAAATGTATCCCTGTTTGACTCTCTCTCAATTTCTCCCCTCTTCTTTCTCTCATCGCTCTCTACCTCTCTCCGTCTGTTCCTCTCCTCTGTCTCTTCCTCTCATCCCTTTATCTCATCTCTGCCTCTCCTCTGATTTCGCATTTCAGTCATTTAGCAGACACTCTTATTCAGAGTGATTTAAGGAGCAATTAGGGTTATGTGCCTTGCTCAAGGGCACATAGACATATTTTTCACCTAGTTGGATCTGGGATTCGAACCAGTGACCTTTCGGTTACTGGCCCAATACTTTAAACCGCTAGGCTACCTGCTGTCTCTCTCTCCTCATCTCCTCTCCTATCACTGTGCCTATCCCTCTGTTCTGTCTAATCTGTTGATGCTGATAGTTCCTGTTCCTCCTATTGGATTCTGGGTCAGGGATTCCCTGGGGACAGGATCAGAGGAGTGGGGAGGGGAGAAGGGGATGGAGAAAAGGGAGAGGGGGATATACAGCAGCGCTGGGGGAGAGGGAGAGAAATAAAGAGAGAGAAAGGGAGGCAGGGAGAGAGGGAGGGAGAGGGAGAGAGATAGAGATGCTAGCTCAAAGCTGTGGGAGGGTTGGATGCCAAGACAGCAGGCCATAGCCAGCAGCTCTGGATAACCTCCTGTTCACAGGCAGAGGTCACGAGAGAGGGAGAGGAGAGAGAGGGAGAAAGAAAGGGAGGGAGAGGAAGAGAAGGACAGAAAAGGAGAGATGGAGAGGAGAGGGAGAGATGGAGAGGGAAAGAACAGCTAACTCTGCTCCAGGAAAATCAGGAGGCTGCCATCAAGAGTTGTGTGGCTATAATCTAGGGGGCTAAAATCCCTGAACAAGCACACTACAACAGTATTCTGTAGTGTTTCCTCCACCCATCTATTCCCTAATATTTCCCCCCAGGTTAAGGCTATTTCAGTCCTTGCTCCTTTGCACTATGTCTTATCTAGCGGGAAATACACTACATATACAAAAAAGTATGTGGACCCAGCACACAGCTATGCAATAAAACATTGTCAAAAGAATGGCCTTACTGAAGAACTCAGTGACTTTCAACGTGGCACCACCTCGGTCAACTGTAAGTGCTGTTACTTTGAAGTGGAAACGTCTTGGAGCAACAAAGGCTCAGCCGCGAAGTGGTAGGCTGCACAAGCTCACAGAACGGGACCACTGAGTGCAGAAGCGCGTAAAAATTGACTGTCCTAGGTTGCAACACTCACTACCGAGTTCCAAACTGCCTCTGGAAGCAATGTCAGCACAAGAACTGTTAGTTGGGAGTTTCATGAAATGGGTTTCTATGGCCGAGCAGTCATACACCAGCCTAAGATCACCAATGCACAATGCCAAGCGTCGGCTGGAGTGGTGAAAAGCCCGCCGCCAACGGTCTCTGGAGCAGTGGAAACGCGTTCTCTGGAGTGATGAATTACGCTTCACCATCTGGCAGTCCGATGGACGAATCTGGGTTTGACGGATGCCAGGAGAAAGCTACCTGCCCCAATGCATAGTGCCAACTGTAAAGTTTGGTGGAGGAGGAATAATGGTCTGGGGCTGTTTTTCATGGTTCGGGCTAGGCCCCTTAGTTCCAGTGAAGGGAAATCTTCGCTACAGCAAGTCTGCTCCAGAAGTCTCACCTGGTCTCCATCAGCTCTCGTATGGAGGCCACAGTGGGCCCGGAGCCCAGGTGATTGTAATACGGACCCTCATCCTTCTCCAGGACTTGCTCTGGGAAGAGGAGAGAGAGAGAGAAAATTACAAAGAGTTCACAATGCAATATAGCACACCTCTAATTCAACCACATACTTTTTTACTTCCTCACAATAATATCTGTATTATTGGGATTAGTGCAGGGCTGTTCTGTGACATTGAAGGTATGAGAAGTAGTAGTGATTGCTTATTCATATCTAACAGGCCATGGAAACCAAGAGGGACCATAGATAGGTGTGACTGAAGATAGATGTAAAGCCACACACACTTCCTCTAACCTGAAACTGACTATGTTATGACTGGGGGATAGTCGGGGTGGGGGCACTACATTAGAACCAAGGCTGTTTGAGGGAGTGAATGAATCTGTGTGTGTGTGTGTGTGTGTGTGTGTGTGTGTGTGTGTGTGTGTGTGTGTGTGTGTGTGTGTGTGTGTGTGTGTACGTGTTTAACTCTTCTTGTGGGGACCAGAAGTCTCCACAAGAATAGTAAACAAACAAACATTTGACCAACTGAGGACATTTTGTTTGTCCCCACAAGGTCAAATGCGATTTCTAGTGGGTTTAGGGTTAAGGTTAGAATTAGTGTTAGGGTTAGAATTAGGTTTAGGTGCTATGGTTAGTTTTAGGATTAGGGTTAGGAGCTAGGGTTAAGGTTAGGTTTTGGGTTAAGGTTAGGGTAAAGGTAAGAGTACAGGTTAGGATTAGAGTTAGGTTTAGGGTTAAGGGTTAGGGAAAATAAGATTTTGAATGGGACTTAATTGTGTGTCCCCACAAGGGTAGCTGTAATATATTGTGTGTATGTGTGTGTGTGTAAACAGGGAAGCTAGAGGATGAGTGTGTGTGTGTGTGTGTGTATCTGGTTGAGAGGCAATGAGATCACATTCCAGTGACACAGTGCAGGGAGGAACCAAGCAAGGCGTGGTAAGAAGTAGGCAGGAAATGCTACATAGGACTACTAGCCTAAAATAGAACTGTGTGTGTGAAAATTGTTGTGTGCGAGGCAGAAATGGTTCCATTTTTGTACGCAGCAGAGTGGAGGGAAGTGTAAAAGTATACTTGCTTCTCTGAGAGAGTAGGAGAGAGATTTTTTGAAAGAGAAGTGTGTGTGTGTGTGGGGGGGGGTCAGGTTTAGGGCTGTGGCGGTCATGACATTTTGTCAGCTGGTTATTGTCATGAAAAAAGACTGCCGGTCTCACAGTAATTTACGGTTAATTAACATAAACATGTTTAGCATCTCCAGGCCTCCACACATACAAGCCAGTGATGCATGCCTTCGGAACATCTACGTTTAAAAAAGTATAATAAATCAATTTAATATACACCATCACAATAAATCCATGATTTATTTTAATCAGGTCTAAAGAAACATTATGATATGAAGAAAATGTATTTCAGGAGAACAGAATATCAGTTGGCCTACTGTATGTTAGTTATCTGGCTATGCTCCATGCCATAGGCTGTAGGCTTGTTCATTTAGCTGACAAGATATGCTTATAAGTCCGCGCCATCATTTTTCTTTTATATCATTTTATAGTAAGAAGAATATAATTGAACTTCGCTGAATAAAATAGAAAATACGGAGCGAGTGCACATATGAAGTGGCTATGTTGAGTGTAAAAGTGATCATTTGAAACAGATCCTATAGGGTACGTTAGATTTAGAGTTATTTGGCAACTTTAGTTGTTAATGATACAAACCTTAGAATGTCTTAGAAATCAGAACATACAGTATATGGGCTACATGATGTGACTATAGGCTATTGATGTTTTGATAAAGTAGCAAAAAAAGGTTGAGCTCTGTTCCTTGCCTCAGGCTGCACAGCTGTTCTCTCAAGTATTCATATTTTCAACCATGAGACTGTTTGCAATTTAATCTGGTGTTTACTAATATGTCAAATTAGTTTTGGATTCTAATTGGCCAAAACGGGCAGGAACAGGAGCAGGGGAAAAAAGACAAAGCATATTTTGAAAGTATTTAGACCCCTTGACTTTTTCCACATTTTGTTACATTCTATAATGTATTAATAAAAAAATGTATCATCAATCTACACACAATACCCCATAATGACAAATCTAAAACAGGTTTTGAGAAATGTTTGCAAATGTATACTGCTCAAAAAAATAAAGGGAACACTTAAACAACACAATGTAACTCCAAGTCAATCACACTTCTATGAAATCAAACTGTCCACTTAGGAAGCAACACTGATTGACAATACATTTCACATGCTGTTGTGCAAATGGAATAGACAACAGGTGGAAATTATAGGCAATTAGCAAGACACCCCCAATAAAGGAGTGGTTCTGCAGGTGGTAACCACAGACCACTTCTCAGTTCCTATGCTTCCTGGCTGATGTTTTGGTCACTTTTGAATGCTGGCAGTGCTTTCACTCTAGTGGTAGCATGAGACGGAGTCTACAACCCACACAAGTGGCTCAGGTAGTGCAGCTCATCCAGGATGGCATATCAATGCGAGCTGTGGCAAGAAGGTTTGCTGTGTCTGTCAGCGTAGTGTCCAGAGCATGGAGGCGCTACCAGGAGACAGGCCAGTACATCAGGAGACGTGGAGGAGGCCGTAGGAGGGCAGCAACCCAGCAGCAGGACCGCTACCTCCGCCTTTGTGCAAGGAGGAGCACTGCCAGAGCCCTGCAAAATGACCTCCAGCAGGCCACAAATGTGCATGCGTCTGCTCAAACGGTCAGAAACAGACTCCATGAGGGTGGTATGAGGGCCCAACGTCCACAGGTGGGGGTTGTGCTTACAGCCCAACACCGTGCAGGACGTTTGGCATTTGCCAGAGAACACCAAGATTGGCAAATTCACCACTGGCGCCCTGTGCTCTTCACAGATGAAAGCAGGTTCACACTGAGCACATGTGACAGATGTGACAGTCTGGAGACGCCGTGGAGAACGTTCTGCTGCCTGCAACATCCTCCAGCATGACCGGTTTGGCGGTGGGTCAGTCATGGTGTGGGGTGGCATTTTTTTGGGGGGCCGCACAGCCCTCCATGTGCTCGCCAGAGGTAGCCTGACTGCCATTAGGTACCGAGATGAGATCCTCAGACCCCTTGTGAGACCATATGCTGGTGCGGTTGGCCCTGGGTTCCTCCTAATGCAAGACAATGCTAGACCTCATGTGGCAGGAGTGTGTCAGCAGTTCCTGCAAGAGGAAGGCATTGATGCTATGGACTGGCCCGCCCGTTCCCCAGACCTGAATCCAATTGAGCACATCTGGGACATCATGTCTCGCTCCATCCACCAATGCCACGTTGCACCACAGACTGTCCAGGAGTTGGCGGATGCTTTAGTCCAGGTCTGGGAGGAGATCCCTCAGGAGACCATCCGCCACCTCATCAGGAGCATGCCCAGGCGTTGTAGGGAGGTCATACAGGCACGTGGAGGCCACACACACTACTGAGCCTCATTTTGACTTGTTTTAAGGACATTACATCAAAGTTGGATCAGCCTGTAGTGTGGTTCCACTTTAATTTTGAGTGTGACTCCAAATCCAGACCTCCATGGGTTGATAAATTGGATTTCCATTGATTATTTTTGTGTGATTTTGTTGTCAGCACATTCAACTATGTAAAGATAGAAGTCCACCTGTGGTAAATTCAATTGATTGGACAGGATTTGGAAAGGCACACACCAGTCTGTATAACGTCCCACAGTTGACAGTGCATGTCAGAACAAAAACCAAGCCATGAGGTCAATGGAATTGTCCGGAAAGCTCCAAGAGAGGATTGTGACGAGGCACGGATCTGGGGAAAGGTACCAAAAAATGTCTGCAGCATTGAAGGTCCCCAAGAACACTGTGGTTTCCATCATTCTTAAATTGAAGAAGTTTTGAACCACCAAGACTCTTCCTAGAGCTGGCGGTCCAGCAAAACTGAGCAATCGGGGGAGAAGGACCTTTTTTCAGGGAGCTGACCAAGAACCCAATGGTCACTCTGACAGAGCTCCAGAGTTCCTCTGTGGTGATGGAAGAACCTTCCAGAAGGACAACCATCTCTGGAGCACTCCACCAATCAGGACTTTATGGTAGATAGGCCAGACGGAAGCCACTCCTCAGTAAAAAGGCACGTGACAGCCCACTTGGAGCTTGCCAAAAGGTACCTAAAAGGTTCTCATACCATAAGAAACAAGATTCTCTGGTCTGATGAAACCAAGATTGAACTCCTTGGCCTGAATGCCAAGCATCACGTCTGGAGGAAACCTGGCACCATCCCTACGGTGAGGCATGGTGGTGGCAGCATCATGCTGTGGGGATGTTTTTCAGCGGGTAGTGACTGGGAGACTAGTCAGGATCGAGGGAAAGATGAGCGGAGCAAAGCACAGAGAGATCCTGCTCCAGAGCACTCAGGACCCCAGACTGGGGCGACAACCTTAAGCACACAGCCAAGACAACGCAGGAGTGGTTTCAGGACAAGTCTCTGAATGTCCTTGAGTGGCCCAGCCAGAGCCCGGACTTGAACGCGATCAAACATATCTGGAGAGACCTGAAAATAGCTGTCCAGCGACGCTCCCCATCCAACCTGACAGAGCGTGAGAGGATCTGCAGAGAAGAATGTGAGAAACTCCCCAAATACATGTGTGCCAAGCTTGTAGCATCATATCCAAGAAGACGCGAGCGAGGCTGTAATCGCTGCCAAAAATGCTTCAACAAACTACTGAGTAAAGGGTCTGAATACTTCTGTAAATGTGATATTTCCGGGGGGGTTTTGTGGATAAATTTGCTAAAAAATCTAACAACCTGTTTTTACTTTGTCATTATGGGGTATCGTGTGTAGATTGGTGAGGAAGAAAAATGATTTTAATCAATTTTAGAAGAAGGCTGTAAAGTAATAAAATGTGGAAAAAGTCAAGGGGCCCGAATGCACTGTATCATCTGTATTCACTATTTCAGGGCATGGAGGCCGCAAGCTTTTCCGCCAATCTGTTTTGTAGGCTACTTTGGTTTTATAGCGGAGCATGTGCTTAGTATTTAAGCATTAAATATAAGAAAATGTATTTCACGCCATACATCAACCACTAATTGAGGAGCATGCTCTCGCTGCCCGATGGGATATTCCGGTCAAACTCTGTATGCCATGGGCTCTCCGACCCTGTACACATGCTTAATTTTGGAAACCATGTGAAATCTGTTTGGGAAAAACACAACAAAACATACACTACATGACCAAAGGTTTGTGGACATCAGCTCATCGAACATCTTATTTCAAAATCATGCGCATTAATATGGAGTTGTTCCCCCCTTTGCTGCTACAACAGCATCCACTCTTCCGGGAAGGTTTTCCACTAGATGTTGGAACAAAGCTGCGGGGACGTGCTTCCATTCAGCCACAAGAGCATTAGTGAGGTCGGGCACTGATGTTGGGCGATTAGGCCTGGCTCGCAGTCAGCGTTCCAATTCATCCCAAAGGTGTTTGATCGGTTTGAGGAGATCAGGGCTCCTCAAACCGTATGGACCTCACTTTGTGCACGGGGGCGTTGTCATGCTGGAACCGGAAAGGATCTTTCCCAAACTGTTGCCACAAAGTTAGAAGCACAAAATCGTCTATAATGTCAATGTATGCTGTAGCTTTAAGATTTCCCTTCACTGGAACAAGGCGGCCTAGCCCGAACCATGAAAAACAGCCCCAGGCCATTATTCCTCCTTCACCAAACTTTACAGTTGGCACTATGCATTGGAGCAGGTAGCGTTCTCCTGGCATCCGCCAAGCCCAGATTTGTCCGTTGGACTGCCAGATGCGGAAGCGTGATTCATCACTTCAGAAAACACGTTTCCACTGCTCCAATGGTGGCGAGCTTTACACCACTCCAGATGACGCTTGGCATTGCACATGGTGATCTTAGGCTTGTGTATGGCTGCTCGGCCATGGAAACCCATTTCATTAAGCTCCCAACTAACAGTTATTGTGCTGACATTGCTTCCAGAGGCAGTTTGGAACTCGGTAGTGAGTGTTGGAACTGGCCTACCACTTCGCGGCTGAGCCGTTGTTGCTCCTAGACGTTTCCACTTCACAATAACAGCAATTACAGTTGACCATGGGAGCTCTAGCCGGGCAGAAATTTGGCAAACTGACATGTTGGAAAGGTGGCATCCTATGACGGTGAAACATTGCAAGTCACTGACCTCTTCAGTAAGACCATTCTACTGCCAATGTTTGTCTATGGAGATTGCAAGCTGTGTGCTAAATTTTACACACCTATCAGCAACGGGTGTGCCTGAAAAAGCCAAATCCACTAATTTGAAGGGGTATCCACAAACTTTTGTATGGTATATTTACAACAGTTTAGTGTATTTAGTGTAGTTTAGTGTATTTCACTAAACTGTTGACAGCCCATCTGCGCGCTTGAGAAAGGAATAAAGGAGAGCGAGAAGGAGATGGAAACTCATGGTGGTGAGATATTCTGTACAGCTAAAGGTAATGTGTCACCCATTTCATTATGAAACAATTCTCTATTACTAGGCTATTCAAATACAAATTCACTAATTGTATGCTGCCCTGCACCATCAATGAACCAACAGCATCACCTAAGGCTATACGTTCTCTCCCAGACTCATGGATAGACATTTTGGAGCGTAGCATAAGCTAACCAGTCCATCCAATATGTATAATAATACAGTCCACACTCAAAATTGTTTAATTTTGGAGTGTAGGCTAGACCAAATATGTACCAAAGACATGTTAAATATGTTAAGTTTGATGTTTTTCTGCCATGCGTAATATGTGATAGGCTATGTATTGTATTACGGCACAATCATCATTTTAATTCCGATTTTTGGGGGGGAGCTTTGGCTCATAAACATGATATGCATAAGCTCTAATATGCATATGGATGTTTTGAATGAATCATCACATCAGAAAACGCTGTCCATTTCGTTGTTAGGCTTTGAAATAACATCCACAACAATCAGGTTTTACACTGTTTCAAACTGCTGTTGAACTTCTTTCTTTAAATTGATCATCACAGTGAGGTGAGTTTTAAAGTAAGATAGGCCTACTGTTTTGATGGTACGCTTTTGATGTGATTTTCAATAGCATTTGCACTGATGTCAGTGGTTAGATGAACAATAGAGCCCTGAGTACCAGGCCATTAGGACCTGATGGTCATTAGCAAGTTGGGTTCTACCAAAGCATGTCCAGAGTGCATAAAAGGAGATTACCATGACTCAACGGTCACGCAGAATTTGACTCATGATTGCCGGAGTGGTGGTAATACGGTCAACAGCCCCAGTCAGGTTACACATGGGGTGTTTCAGTGTGGTGTTGTCAGGGGAGTGTGTAGGCTTCACTATGGAGACCCGTTGTCTGGCGCCCTTGGCTTTTGGTAACAGCCTTACAGCACAGCAAGTGTTCCCTGCATCTCTCCCTAAAGGGCTTTATTGGCATGGGAAATATATGTTTACATTGCCAAAGCAAATGAAATAGATAATAAACAAAAGTGAAATTAACAATTACAAATGTACAGTAAACATTACTATATTCACAAAAGTTCCAAAGGAATAGAGACATTTCAAATGCCATATTATAGGTATGTATAATGTTGTAATGATGTGCTTAAAGTTAAAGTACAAAAGGGAAAATAAATAAACGTAAATATGGGTTGTATTTATAATGGCGTTTGTTCTTCACTGGTTGCCCTTTTCTTGCTGCTGTGATGGAACATTGTGTACTCTCATGAGTGTCATGTTCTTGTCCAGTTCTGACATTTAGGTCGCCACAGACTAGTACATGTCCCTGGGCCTGGAAATGGTTGATGTCCCCCTCTAGGATGGAGAAGCTGTCTTCATTAAAGTCTGGGGATTCTATTGAGGGGATATAGGTAGCACACAAGGACATTTTTCTCTGTTGACATCATTTCCTTATTCATTTCCAGACAGATGTTAAATGTTCCTGTTGTGACTAATTTAATAGTGAGTTAGGTCTGCTCTATACCAAATTAGCATACCCCTTGAGTCTATTCCCTGTTTCACACCTGGTCGCTTGGTGGATGGGACTACCAGCTCTCTGTAACCTAGAGGGCAACCAGTTGGTCCGTCTCCTCTATACTATGTTTTTTGTAGGATGACAATGTCTGTATTTCCAATTTTTTTGATGAAGTCTGTTCCTGCTCTTTAGGCCAAAGGCAGATAAACTCAGACCTTGTATATTCCAGGATGAGATAGTAAGCTTTGTGTTCCATAGTGTCTAGTGTTGTTTTCGTGTGGTTTAGGCTGGGACCATTACAGTAGGTGTGAGCAGAGCATGTTGAGCATCTGCTACATACCTCTTAGGTCACGGGATGGTGTTTGGGCGGGTGTACTAGTGGGGGTTGGGCCTGTTGCTCTGCTCACGGCCTGGGCATATGTGCGACTTTTATGTTGAGGTCCTTGCTGCAGGGGTGGGGGGCAGAAGGGGCATAAGACTGATCTGGGGGGTCTATATAGGGTATTGCTAGGGTTTGTTTGGGGAGGGGTCAACTGGTTGGGGTGGGGATGTGGCTAGTGGTGCTGTGGTCTGGGTGTAGGTCCTCTTGGTGTGGATCCTGTTGGTGCAGATCCTCCAGGGGGATCACGCAGTTCTGGGAGAGTGTATGGCTGGTCTGGGCGGGGTATCCGTTTCTCTGTTGCTCCTATATGAGGTGCTGGGGCTGCGGTTGAGGGTGACATCCTTCAGGGTCCTGGCAAAGGTGGGGACTGCTGCCTTGTAGAGGTGGACCTGGTCATAAAGGCTGGTGGAGTGGTGGGTCAGTTAAACATTTGGTTTTGAGGCACAGTCCCAGGTAATGCTTGCATTCACCTGCTGTATAGTGGCAGAGTGAAAGTATTTTTGTGATAGCAGGGTGGAGATACAGTGAGGGAAAAAAGTATTTGATCCCCTGCTGATTTTGTACGTTTGCCCACTGACAAAGAAATGATCAGTCTATAATTTTAATGGTAGGGTTATTTGAACAGTGAGAGACAGAATAACAACAAAAAAATCCAGAAAAACACATGTCAAAAATGTTATAAATTGATTTGCATTTTAATGAGGGAAATAAGTATTTGACCCCTGTGCAAAACATGACTTAGTATTTGGTGGCAAAACCCTTGTTGGCAATCACAGAGGTCAGACGCTTCTTGTAGTTGGCCACCAGGTTTGCACACATCTCAGGAGGGATTTTGTCCCACTTCTCTTTGCAGATCTTCTCCAAGTCATTAAGGTTTTGAGGCTGACGTTTGGCAACTCGAACCTTCAGCTCCCTCCACAGATTTTCTATGGGATTAAGGTCTGGAGACTGGCTAGGCCACTCCAGGACCTTAATGTGCTTCTTCTTGAGCCACTCCTTTGTTGCCTTGGCTGTGTGTTTTGGGTCATTGTCATGCTGGAATACCCATCCACAACCCATTTTCAATGCCCTGGCCGAGGGAAGATTTGACGGTACATGGCCCCGTCCATCGTCCCTTTGATGCGGTGAAGTTGTCCTGTCCCCTTAGCAGAAAAACACCCCCAAAGTATAATGTTTCCACCTCCATGTTTGACGGTGGGGATGGTGTTCTTAGGGTCATAGGCAGGATTCCTCCTCCTCCAAACACGGCGAGTTGAGTTGATGCCAAAGAGCTCCATTTTGGTCTCATCTGACCACAACACTTTCACCCAGTTGTCCTCTGAATCATTCAGATGTTCATTGGCAAACTTCAGACGGGCATGTATATGTGCTTTCTTGAGCAGGGGGACTTTGCGGGCACTGCCGGATTTCAGTCCTTCACGGCGTAGTGTGTTACCAATTGTTTTCTTGGTGACTATGGTCCCAGCTGCCTTGAGATCATTGACAAGATCCTCCCGTGTAGTTCTGGGCTGATTCCTCACCGTTCTCATGATCATTGCAACTCCACGAGGTGAGGTCTTGCATGGAGCCCCAGGCCGAGGGAGATTGACAGTTCTTTTGTGTTTCTTCCATTTGTGAATAATCGCACCAACTGTTGTCACCTTCTCACCAAGCTGCTTGGCGATGGCCTTGTAGCCCATTCCAGCCTTGTGTAGGTCTACAATCTTGTCCCTGACATCCTTGGAGAGCTCTTTGGTCTTGGCCATAGTGGAGAGTTTTGAATCTGATTGATTGATTGCTTCTGTGGACAGGTGTCTTTTATACAGGTAATAAACTGAGATTAGGAGCACTCCCTTTAAGAGTGTGCTCCTAATCTCAGCTCGTTACCTGTATAAAAGACACCTGGGAGCCAGAAATCTTTCTGATTGAGAGGGGGTCAAATACTTATTTCCCTCATTAAAATGCAAATCATTTTATACAATTTTTGACATGCGTTTTTCTGGATTTTTGTTGTTGTTATTCTGTCTCTAACTGTTCAAATAAACCTACCATTAAAATTATAGACTGATCATTACTTTGTCAGTGGGCAAACGTACAAAATCAGCAGGGGATCAAATACTTTTTTCCCTCACTGTAACCACTTATGCATTGGGGAAAATGGAAGAGGCTTTTTCAATCACTCCCTTGGGTGCTGTGGCCACACTTTCCTACTGGGCTCTCAGGTCATTTGTGCCTGTGTGTATTATAATGTGGCTGGGGGCACCTAGTCGGTCCTCTGACAGCAGCTCCAGGGGACGCCGGGTGTTCGGACACCAGAGTTTAGCCAAAGTTTCCTCTCATCAACGTATTTCCCATTTGCGTCAATTAGGAGTACAATCTCTGTCTTTTGTGTGTCCTCAGTGGGTGTGGGGGTGTGGGGGTGTTGTCAGGAGAGCTATCCAGTGGGCTGACAGAGGGATGCCAGTGGGGGGAGTCTGCTGAGTTGGTGGATCCTTCCTTGTCTGTCCTGCTGTGGCGTTAAGGCAGTGGTCGAGGTCTAAAGTGGGCTGTTCTGTTGGCTTCTCTAGGGGGATGGCTAGCTCTCAGCTTTCTCACCTCCTCCTGCAGTGCTGCTAGCTGGGCTGTGTGTTCCGGGGGGATGCTCGTCTGGCGTGTGTGTCTGTGCTACCTAGACTGTGGACTAGCTCTCTGAGCTCCACCATGTCTCTCTCCAGCTCGGTGAATTTATCCCTCTCAATGATGGAGGAGCAGTGCAGTTGTGGGACCTGGGTGTGTTCAGTGCTGGGGAGTGACTATCTTCGTCTGCAGGACAGTTTGAAGAGGTGTGATCAAACTCGCTCGGGGTGGGGGAGTCGTCACCAAGAGAACTTCTCATGCCATGATCTCGCTTTGATTAATTCTGTCTCTCTCTTCCTCTCTCTCTTCCCCACTGCGCTGAGCACACTAAACTGTTTAGAGAAACACTGGCTCTGCTTACCACTGCTGAACACTTACAAATGTTAAATTAACACACTATCAGACATTTAGACAACTGACACGGAACACTAGGAAACTTTGACAGTAGTGACTTACAGGACTACAATATATAAACATACACTGCTGTAGACTACATAAACTACTATCCAGGTCTACAGTATATCTACCACAGTACTTACTGTATATGTCAAGCTAGTCTCTGTATGTCAGAATCCGAGCAGTGGTCTAATTTTGACCAACGCACTAAATAGGAAATAGGGTGCCATTTGGGACGAAGTCAAAGAGACTGTATCCCACTCAGTCAGACATGTAGCCTAGACAGAGTGTCTGCTCTGTGCTGTCTGCCAGCCAGATCCACACAGCCACCCCACACAATGGACACAATGGCTGCCCTATTGTTACCGCTGTCTCTCTATGCACATTGCACTGTAGCTTACTGGAGAGTAGTGGCTCGGGACGCACATCCCGGCAACATACACACACCCACCCTGGCTGGCTAGCAACACACATTCTCAGACACACTCATTAGATGTCCAGCAAGAAGAGCTGGAGAAGAAGTGATTGGACCACCTGATGTACACCAAGCCTCTATACACCAAGAAAAAAGGGTTCCCACAGGAGAACCCTCTTAGGTTCCAGCTAGAACCCTTTTGAGTTCAATGTAGAACCCTCTGTTCAAAGGATTCTACATGGAACCGAATCGGGTTCTACCTGGAACCAAAAAGGGTTCTCCTATGGGGACAGCCGAATAACCCTTTTCGGTTATAGAGAGTACCTTTTTTCTAAGAGTGTACATTGGCTGCTGTATAGCCTCAGCCTCTGCTGTACAGTATGTGAAATGTCTTCTATTAACACTAAATGTATGCGATCATAGGATACACTTCCACACTTCATCCCCTAGGTGGCAGCAACCGGGTCTAGGTGCTGAGCCAATGAACCCTCCAGAGTCTAAGCCCGGTCTAAGCCGGGGGAGGGTCTAAGCTAACATATGGAAATGTTTTAAGATGGTCATACCAAGGATGATTTAGTTATTTGATTTAACATTTTAAGATACCAAGGATCACATTGGCATTACTGCTATTAGCCAATAGAAACACATTGAATAACAGATTCACTACAACAGATAGTCTCAAAAAAATCTAAAGGAAGTTTATTCTGAAGTATTTGTTTTTTTTTTTACATGTAATTATCCCTTTATTTTAGGCACTGGCACTGTATACATAGGTGTGTCCAAACTAGTCGAAAGTTTGGACACCTACTCATTCCAGGGTTTTTCTTTATTTTTACTATTTTCTACATTGTAGAATAACAGTGAAGACTTTAAAACTATGAATTAACATATGGAATCATGTAGTAACCACAAAAGTGTTAAACAAATCATGATATATTTTATATTTCAGATTCTTCAAAGTAGCCATCCTTTGCCTTGATGACAACTTTGCACACTCTTGGTATTCTCTCAACCAGCTTCATGTGGTAGTCACCTGGAATGCATTTCAATTAACAGGTGTGCCTTGTTAAGAGTTAGTTTGTGGAATTTCTTTCCTTCTTAATACGTTTGAGCCAATCACTTGTGTGTGACAAGGTAGGGATGGTATACAGAAGCTATACAGCCCTATTTGGTAAAAGACCAAGTTCATATTATGGCAAGAACAGCTCAAATAAGCAAAGAGAAAGTTTGTTCATCAGAGTTACCAGCCTCAGAAATTGCAGCACAAATAAATGCTTCGCAGAGTTCAAGTAAAAGACACATCTCAACATCAACTGTTAAGAGGTGACTGCGTGAATCAGGCCTTCATGGTCGAATTGCTGCAAATAAACCACTACTAAAGGACATCAATAATAAGAAGAGACTTGCTTGGGCCAAGAAACACGAGTAATGGACATTATGTAGTGTACCTCAATAAATTATTTTAAACTGGTACCGGGGACCTTAGGAAGAGTATTGTGAGGCGTGTGGGCATCCTAGAGCAAAACAGAGAACTCCATCATGTTCATGAGAGTCTCAGAGAACGATTTTCGGGATGTCTCACGGTCTGTCACCTTTCACCGCAGATGTGGTGGATTCAGACGCGACCCATGCAAAAAAATATACCAAATATCTCTAGCTTAAACTGACAGATTTTGATGGGGATTTTTTGTTGTTATGTTAATTAGAATTCAACGGGGCCGCGGCTGTAGGCTAAGGGTTAAGGCTGCTGGTTTTGGTTGCCATGAGGCCTTTCGTTTGTTTTGAATCTTTAGTTTGGGCATGCCTGTTTGTAGTTTTCCATTTTGTATGTTAATTTTTGTCACCATCTGAACCAACAATAATCCGCATGGACTGGCCGACCAAGAGGTCAAGATAGACAGAGCAGGCCCTGGACCAAGGTAAGGTTGCTGTCTCCCTGGGCATCTAACACCGTCGTCAAATGCTGATTTCTCACATTAATGCACACATCAAGACCATGTACCTAGGCCTAAGACCCCTAGACATAACAAGTGCAGAAAAATCTGTAGGCTAGTTATATACTTTTATTATATTCCAAATATACCAAAAACATTTGTGTGCAGCCCAAGCCCACACACTGGGAGTGTAAAGCCATGTGGAACTCTGCGGGGCCAACAGGGGTCTAAATGGAGCTACATTAAAACTGTTCAATACAAACACAGACACACACCACTCACCGACACAGTTGCAGGTGGGGAACTCAGCCTGGAGGTCCTTGGCGGGCATGTCTAGCAGGCTCTTAGTGGGCGTGTCCAGGTAGCGTAGTGGCGACTCCAGGAAGCCTTTTAGGGAGGGGTTAAGGGGGAATCCGTCTTTAGTGGGGGTGTCGTCCTCGCCCCCATCAGAGAATAATCCAGTGGTGGAGAGGACAGCTACGTTCCCATTGGTCTCAATCTTCATGCGTTTGGGCAGCGGGGACGAGGAGAGAGGCAGCTTGGTTGCCTCCCGCTGCTCCTCCATGGGGCTCTCAGTGGAGGGCTGTGTGGTGGAGGTTACTTTACTCATACCCCCTGACTCCTCCTTGTCCACCTCCATGTCCTGGTCTGCTGGTGGGGCTGTGGTAGGAGCTAATGGAGCAGCGCTGGAGGACTGAGTGATGGTAGCGCTGGATGGTGATGGGGGCCTGGCTTGTCCTGAGTTAACTTTGGGATGAGGCTCTGTCACCACGGGCTGGGCTGAGGCAGAGGGGGCCTGGTCCTGGGGCTGGCTCTGGATCTGAGAAGGGCAGGGCTCTGGGGCCGAGGATGAACTGTCCCCGAACTCTGCCTCAAACTGGCAGATCAGCTCCTCGAACTTAGGGTCCAGGGAACTGAGGCCTGGTATGGACTGAGAGATGGTGGAGGTCTGAGGGGTGGAGGCCTGTGTGGCGATGGCCTCCGCTGAGCTTGCTGGGATGTTCAGGGCTACAGTGAGAGGCTGAGGGGTTAAGACGTCTGGAGTGTTTACAGACAAAGTGGAAGCAGCAACAGGGGGTGCAATAGAAGAGTTTAAAATGGATACCTGAGATTGGGCTGGGGCAGGGAGGCCTGCGGCAGCCTGAGTGGGGTTACTGAGGAGGGGGAAGGTAGGGAGAGGGAGAGAACCTGGGTGGGCGCTGGCCAGAGGCAGGGCTCCGGTAATGGTGAGGGGAGACGGTTTCTGTATGGAGATCTGTCTGTGAGGCAGGAAGATTGGCAGGGAGACCTTCTGCTTGGTCTTCTTGATGACTATCGTCTTGGGTTTGGGGCCTGGCTGGAACAGCATCCCACTCCCTGGGTGCTGCTTGAGGAGCGGAGATGTCCCCGCTGTGCTCTTCCTCCTCTTGGTCTCCTTGGGCTCCTGCTTGATGGCCACGGGGACGGGGTGGCCCTCGGGGCCCATCTGTTGGGGCCACCATTTGCGGAGGTTTTGGCAGGCCTTGGCGGGCCGCAGAGGGCAGAGGCCTGGGAGGCCGGGAGAGTTGGAGAAGAGGTTCCTCTTGTGGTGAAGGTGCTGCTGCAGAGCTGTCTGGGTGGAGTGGCGGATAGTTGCGCTGCCCGGGGAGAGAGGTGGACCAGGGTACCTAGGCTGCTGTTGGCCATTCATCAAGCTGTAGCAGCCCCCCATGGAGGTGCAGGCAGAGCTCTGGTACTCCCCGGAGTCTACCTCCTGCTTGTCCCGAGGCATCCCTGGTTCCTGCTTGATGTGGTGGTGTGGGACGGGCAACTTGAAGGGACCGTTTATGTACTTTCCGCTGGAGTCCCCCAGTAGCTGTTTGAGCTCGGACATGGGGTCGCCAGTGCTGTGGCCACCGGACGGAGGGGCGAAGCGAGGCTGCTGGGAATCTGAGTTCATCCACAGGTTCCTCTGCTCTTGGGATCCCCCAGGGCCCTGCTGCTGCTGCCACTGCTGGTGGTGAGGCAGGCGGCTGCCTGCCTGGGGCTGCCCGGGGAAGGGTGAAGTGGAGGACGGGAGAGGGGAGGTGTGGGCCGGATGGCCATGGGACTGGGGTCTGTGCTGCTGCTCCCACGACACAGGGCTCTGCTGGGGCTGGGGGTATAGTCCAGGAGGGACGGATTGTGAACGCGAGGAGGACAAAGAGGAGAGGGGGTTAGGGGAGGAGGGGACCAGGCGGGTGCCATGCTGGAGGTGTGGAGGGGGGTGTTGGGGGTGGTGTTGAGGTTGGCTGGTGGAGGAAGCCTGGGCAGGAGGGACCACGGTCTGGGGGACAGTGGCAGACAGCTGGGTCAGGGCCTCGATGGCAATAGCCGTCTGCAGACTGACGTTCTTCTCCTTGGCAATGGAGAGGACCTGAGGGGAGCAGGGGATAGGGGCTAGGTGTTGGCCCTGTTGATGTGGGCGTAGTGGTGGACAGGAGGGAGGGTTACCTCCATTGACATGGGGTTGGGGGTGGGGGGGCTGCTGTGAGTGTGGGGGCTGTTGATGAGGCGGCGTATCAGCGGTCATCTTGGAGCAGGGCATGTTGTTGTCCCGCCCCTCCCCTGCCCCTGTCTGTTTGATCCTCTTCTCCAGCCACTCCAGGTAGTCTGGGCAGTCTGGCCCATCACAGTCACAGTTGGGGGGCTTGTGGCCGTGCCGTGCCTGGCTCAGGGCATTCTGCAGGGTGTTCAGGTCCTCTGGGGGGCTAGCCTGGTTTCCTCCTTCTGGGGCATGGAGTCTGGCTTGAGCCGCGGCCCCCTCACCAGTGCCCATCTCCTGGTTGAACTTCTCATACAGCTGGGCGGTGTGGGACTGGGGCTCAAGGTGACCTGAGGGGGGCAGGGAGCCCACACTCACGCTGGCTGAGAAGGCTACCAGATTTCGTGCAACCTCCATGTCTGCCTCATGGACAGGCTTCCCAGGAGTCCTACCACTACTGCTCCAGCCATTGCAGTGCTGCTGCTGATTGGGTTGGGTGGCTTTGAAGTGCCCAGGTACACAGCCCTGTCCTGGGGAAACACTCCTTGACCGCTGGGGCTCCCTCTGGGGCCCCAGGCCAGCTCCACCCTCCTCATGGGTGTCCCTGGGATGCCGGCTAACCCCATTGATCGGTTCCAGGCTCAGCAAACCGCCTTCCTCGATGCGGTCATGTGACCCAGTTTCCATCTGGCCTCCTCTTCTGGGGCCATCCACTGAACGAGCGTCCGAAACAGTCTGAGTGAGAGAGTGAGAGGACACAGGTTAGGGACAAGGAACCAGAAAAACTAAATAGGAACTGTGCATCAACATGGAATAAACAATAGCAATCAATATACAAAAAAATATAGTTTAAACATGTTTACAACTAGTTTCTTCAGTTGATCATCTTAATATAACATTATACTCAAACAAAACATTCACAGAGAACAGACAAATAATAATGATTATGATAGGGCACTGGCTAGAAATCTCTCTCTGAGTGTTAAAGTCACATCATTGCACAGTAATATGCACACTACTACAGTAGTCAGACCATGTAAAGGTTTACCATCCCCCCCAAAGACACAAAGGATAATTGAAAAAGTAGTCAAACACACACAATTCAGGGCCATTATCTCAACATCTATTCTATATGAGGAAGAACAAGTGAAAGGCGAAGGAGAATGAGGTGAACTACAGCATCCATTGTATAGTGCATATCTACCATTCACTTCTATAGTTACTGGTAATAAACTTGCAACTCAACTTCCCCATTTGAATGTCAACATACTGTATATTACCAGTCTATAAATGTCAATTAGCTCTCTGTGTTGTCAACGACTGTCTACTATATTGGACAAATGAACAGTGTTGTCTGAATCAGGTTAGCCAAGCAGGATTCCTGGTTTCTGATCCTGTGGTCCTGAACCTCTCCCCCCCTCAGGCCTTTATGACAAGGGACTATCTACTGTATCTACTGTACCTCTACAAGACTGCAGCATTCAACACCTGTATGTCATATCACCATAATGTAAGACTAGACACAATCAATGCATGATGTCTCAACAAATGCAATACACGTGTGAAGGATCGAGAGAGCAAAGATGTAGCAAAGAGTAGCTATTGTTAGTATATGGTTACGTTCTTGATGCCCTTTCACAAGTGTGCTTAATAAGATGATAGTAGCGACAGTCTTCGATTAGCGTCCATTAGAGATAGAGCATAGTGCTGATGATCTCATCTGGGGGTTGAACCTGCTCATCCAATACATTAGCTGTGATGACATCACTGTTTACTTGACCTGCAGAAGGGAGGCTGCAACACTATGGACAGGATCTGGTCTGGCTGATGATTTTGGAGGGAAAAACTAAAAGTGACATTTTGACAGTGCAACCAAAGCAGTGCTGTTGTCAAAACACTCTACACTGAGTGTATAAAACATTAAGGACACCTGCTCTTTCCGTGACATAGACTGACCAGGTAAATCCAGGTGAAAACTATGATCCCTTATTGATGTCACTTGTTAAATCCACTTCAATCAGTGTAGATGAAGGGGAGGAGACGGGTTAAAGAAGGATTTTTAAGCCTTCAGACAATTAAGACATGGATTGTGTATGTGTGCCATTCAGAGGGTGAAAGGGCAAGTCAAATAATATAACTGCCTTTGAACGGGGTATGGTAGTAGGAGCCAGGCGCACTGGTTTGTGTAAAGAACTGCAACGCTGCTGGGTTTTTCACACTCAACAGTTTCCCGTGTGTATCAAGAATGTTCCACCACCCAAAGGACATCCAGCCAACTTGACACAATCGTGGGAAACATTGGGAGTCAACATGGGCCAGCATCTCTGTGGAACGCTTTCAACACCTGTAGAGTCCATGCCCCAACATATTGAGGCAGTTCTGAGGGCAAAAGGGGGTGAAACTCAATATCAGGAAGGTGTTCCTTATGTTTGGTATACTCAGTGTACATGCTGCAGCCCTCTCAACATGACACTGACTTTAAAAAATGCAACAGATCTCTGCTTGAATCGTGTATCTGCACTGTTTCAAGCACAGTTAAAGGGATACTTTGGGATTTTGGCAATGAGAGAATGCCAAGCGTGTGCAAAGCTGTCATCAACGCAAACGGTGGCTACTTTGAAGAATCTCAAATATAACATTTGTTTAACACTTTTATGGTTACTACATGATTCCATATGTGTTATTTAATAGTTTTGATGTCTTCATTATTATTCTACAATGTAGAAAATAGTAAAAACCCTGGAATGAGTAGGTGTGTCCAAACTTTTGACTGGTACTGTATGTTCAACCACTTCTACACAGAGACACAAATCTATGTCACACTAAATATCAAAATAACCAAATAATACATTTAACATTTTTATTTGCCTCTGAACATCTTCAAGTCTTATTCTAGAAGTTGTACCTCTACAATAGCCTAAACTAAATAAGGAAGTATTCAACATGGCACTATCTAATGGACCTGCCAGAGCAGGCAGGGCAGTGACATTGAGGCTACAGCAGGTAAGTCCTGCCCTATTGTTCAGAAAGACAGACGTTAATAAAGCCTGAAGCATTGTGAGCTCAGACAGACAGAGCTCTATAAGGATTACACACAGTCATAATAATGTCCACCTCACACACATACAGTATGCTGTACACACACATGTACTACACACACATGCACGCATACACACACACAAACATTCACAGTTTACTGTACACAGATATACAGGTACACATAAAGGTAGGGTACACCATTAAACATGTCTAGAAGAGAGGAACTAGACTGGTTTGTTGTTTGAGTTATGACCCAACAGGTCTGTGTACAATGCTAGTCAGTTTACAATGCAGACTTGATCATATCTACAGTATGTTCACAGTGAGAACACAGCTCTCGTTTGTAGTTCCTATAGTTGGTTGACAGCTGAAGTAGAATGACTGCTTTTCCCGTGGTTTGAATATATTTAAATGGGACTTTTGAAGTGTCTTATTGGACGGGCCGCTTGCTCAGGCCCTTATAATTCACCTTTTGTTCCGGGTGTCTGGTGGGGGTCCCTGGAGGGGTGGGGGGAGGACAGCCGGCCGACGATAAGTGAGAGGCCCAAGTTGCCCTACCGCAGACTGATCAGACTGAACTGAGACGGGGTTGTGAGTAACAACAGTTTGGATAACTAGTCTGTTGAATCAGCGTAGTCACAAAAATGCACAACCCACAGTCAGTCACATTGCTGCTCTTTTCTTCTTTTCACACAGTTGATACACTGACACTCTTTTTCTCTCTTAAACACATACAATAACAATTGTATCGTAGCTTTGCACGTCTCAAACCGAAACTTACAGGGATCTACTGTGCAAACAATAACACCATAATGACAGTTCTCATAACCGGTTAACTGGGACTTTCGAGATACATTCCATTCAGCCACAAGAGCATTAGTGAGGTCGGGCACTGATGTTGGGCGATTAGGCCTGGCTCGCAACCGGTCTTCCAATTCATCCCAAAGGTGTTTGATGGGGTTGAGGTCAGGGCTCTGTGCAGGCCAGTTAAGTTCTTCCACATCAATCTCGACAAATAATTTCTGTATGGACCTCGCTTTGTGCACGGGGGCGTTGTCATGCTGAAACAGGAAAGGGCCTTCCCCAAACTGTTGCCACAAAGTTGGAAGCACAGAATCGTCTAGAATGTCATTGTATGCTGTAGCATTAAGATTTCCCTTCACTGGAACTAAGGGGCCTAGCCCGAACCACGGAAAACAGCCCCAGACCATTATTACTCCTCCACCAAATTTTACAGTTGACACTATGCATTCAGGCAGGTAGTGTTCTCCTGGCATCCGCCAAACCCAGATTCGTCCATTGGACTGCCAAATGCTGAAGCGTGATTCATCACTTCAGAAAACACGTTTCCACTGCTCCGATGGTGGCGAGCTTTACACCACTCCAGACGACGCTTGGCATTGCGCATGGTGATCTTAGGCTTGTGTATGGCTGCTCGGCCATGGAAACCCATTTCATGAAGCTTCTGGCGAACAGTTCTTGTGCTGACGTTGCTTCCAGAGGCAGTTTGGAACTCGGTATTGAGTGTCGCAACCGAGGACAGACAATTTTTCATACACTACATGCTTTAGCACTTGGCGGTCCCACTCTGTGAGCTTGTGTGGCCTACCACTTCGCGGCTGAGCCGTTGTTGCTCCTAGACGTTTCCACTTCACAATAATAGCACTTACAATTTACCTGGGCAGCTCTAACAGGGCAGAAATTTGACGAACTGACTTCTTGGAAAGGTGGCAGCCTATGACGGTGCCACGTTGAAAGTCACTGAGCTCTTCAGTAAGGCCCTTATACTGCCAATGTTTGTCTATGGAGGCTGCATGATTTTATACACCTGGCAACAACGGGTGTGGTTGAAATAGCCGAATCCACAAATTTTAAGTGGTGTCCACATATTTATTATATATAGTGTATATTTAGCCAAATGAGACTGTCACAAATACCTTCTCTCTCTTCATACACGCCGTACTACACACTGCACTATACACACTGTGGCACGCTCACACCTGCAGGTACCTACCACGGTGCATCTGACAGTGCAGACCACGTGCTCCAAAAACTATTTACAGCGTGCCAGAGCCTACTCTCTCCTGCCAGGACACTCAGTCACACACACACGGCGCTTCCATTCCAAAACATCAACACGCCAAACCAGAAGAGACTGCCTAACCTGTTAGACACCATAGTCACTGAGACTAGTCCCTTCAAACAACATGCAACTGTACCACTACACGTCCGTCCCCACCTCCACCAGACCAAAACAGATGCCCTCAAGGTTGACAGCACAAAGCAAAACATTAGGGAGGGAGGGGAGACAAGAGGGTGGGGAGGAGGTGGGCATAAAGCCTGGGAGTAGACAGCTGAACATAAATCCACACATTTAGACACACTCCCTCCCTCCTTCTCCAACCCCCAACCCAAACCCCACTCCCTCCCAAGCTTCTCCCAACCCCACTCCCTCCCTCCTTCTCCCACCCCCAACCCAAACCCCACTCCCTCCAAAGCTTCTCCCAACTCCACTCCCTCCCTCCTTCTCCAACCCCCAACCCAACCCAAACCCCACTCCCTCCCAAGCTTCTCCCAACTCCACTCCCTCCCTCCTTCTCCCACCCCCAACCCAAACCCCACTCCCAAGCTTCTCCCAACCCCACTCCCTCCCTCCTTCTCCCACCCCCAACCCAAACCCCACTCCCTCCCAAGCTTCTCCTAACTCCCCTCCCTCCCTCCTTCTCCCACCCCCAACCCAAACCCCACTCCCTCCCAAGCTTCTCCCAACCCCACTCCCTCCCTCCTTCTCCCACCCCCAACCCAAACCCCACTCCCTCCCAAGCTTCTCCCAACTCCACTCCCTCCCTCCTTCTCCAACCCCCAACCCAACCCAAACCCCACTCCCTCCCCCTTCTCCTACCCCCATACCCACTCCCTCCCTCCTTCTCCTACCCCACTCTCTCACTACACCCACTCCTTCCTTCCCTCCCTTACTCCTTCTCCCACCCCCAACCCCACTCCCTCCCCTGCCTTGTCACTCACAGAGAAACCGTGAAAGAGGAACCATGAGAAAAAAAACAGCAAAGAGCCCCAGACAGCTCCAGTACTTACATGGGTCTAGACGTCCTGACAGTCGTAGTGGAGAAACACAGAGGGGAGAAGAGGTAAAGAGGAGCATGGAATAGTGGTGCTAGGACACTAGCAATCTGGTGGAGGCTTTTTTTTATAGTCAGTGCGGCACACATTCACAAGAGCTGACACGCACGCGCGCACACACACCCACACCTCCCCCAACCAACACACGCTCGCTCTCTGTCTCTTCTTATGGCCGTCGTCGCTTTCGGTTCTCTCCCTTTTCCTCTCTCATTATCCCTCTCTGATCCTTCCTTCCTTTTTCTTTCTCTAACGCTCACAGTCTGGTTCTCCTTGCAGCCCCCACCTTCCCCTCTCTCTCTCTCCCTCTGCTCCTCTACCTCTCGCTCAGTCAGTGTCTTTCTCCCTCTCCTCCCCCTCTCTCTTCTGTGTGTGCAGAGTGAGAGGCCATTTTCTGAGGCACAGTGGGCACGTAAGAGGGAATGGAGGAGTGTGCAGCTAGCGCGGCGAGAGAGAGAGGGAGAGGGGGGGGGGGGGGTTGGAGGCTAGTGGCAGTCCTAGAAACAGCAGCACATTGCAGCAGAGCTGTTACCAGGCAATGCTCTCTCTCTCTCTCACACAAACCCTTATTGAAAACTAACACTTTGAATACATAACAGTGTGTTTCATAAAACATGATGTTATATGTTTTAGTCTATCTAGTAACGTCTAATAATTTGGATATCATCGAGCGGAGCGGTTTTTGAGCACGGAGGTGATGGAAGCCGCTAGACGCAGGCGAATGCCAATCTCAGCAGCCCTCTCTGGACATTAACAGGAACATTGAAAAAAATGAAAGAAAAACAACATAAGAATCTCTGTAGGTGGTTTGAATCTGACCAATTCAGACTCCTCTTTCTCCTGCGAGACAAGCTGTACTTCCATCTTTAGGTCTGTTTCAGTCATAGTCCATTGGCCGCCACAAAGCCGATGACCATCTCTCTGTTTCTCTGCCTTTTACCACAACTATGTTAATAATAACTATTTATTTATTTCTCTACAGGTCTGTTACCTTCACCGCCGGCAGATGTGTCGCTCATTGCGAGGTAATACCGGAGGAAGAGGAGCAGTCTAGGACTTGTGAAGGCGAGACAATGCACAGCGAGTCTCCTACATACCAGAGGATAGCGATGGCTTGAGATGACTTTAAAAATGGGCCAATACGTTTTACACTCAATCGTTTCTAATGCCTTTCATTTCCTGATTCATACACGTGAAAGACCAAGAGAATGGAGGATTGAATGTGATTGAGAGAGAGGGATAAAGACTAGAGGACTAGAGGCTGGGGAACAGGACAAGCAGCGGTCGGCGACAGTTTGGCAACATACTAACCACAGGGATAAAGGAAGCTAGAGAGACAGTAGAGAGGAGAGGAACATAGAGGGGAGAGTAAGGAGAGATGTTGAGCTACAGAAATGCAACACTCACACACACATAACAACCGAGTAAGTTGTCTTATTCATGTGACTTCGGCTCTAGCAAAAGAGTAAACCATGGATAAGAGAAGGAAGAGGGAACAGAGATCGAGCGGCTTGTCGCTTGACAGAGAACGTCCGCAGTGACATGGTGGTACTAGAGACATCGACAAACAGCAACATCATTTGCACCAAAGCCTAAGAGGACAGAAAGGATTCCGGCGTCTCTCCTTCTCCATGGCGTGGCTGCTTTCCCTCTCCTTCCAGTCGGCCGGGTTGGTCTTTCAGTCTCACTCGGTTCCTCCAATGTTTTTCCAACGTTATCCCCTCACCATTGCTCAGCTTTAGCACCATCGTCGCTGGCTCGCTCCACTTGTTCATGCTACCCCTCTGACCACCCTTCTCTGCACCTTCTCTTCTCTCTGTCCTCACTCAGCAGCATTGCTAGAAGTTTGGAATCGGATTTATGGAAGAGGGGGAAAAAACATGGCCGACGTCTCTTCTCTCCTCCATACAGATGAGATCGTTGTCGGCTCCTGCGCAGTGTCATTCTCTTATTATCCCTCACTGAGCATGCTCTGCGCTGCGCACTTGCTGGATTAACTTGAGTAACCTCTCCCTCGATCTCTCTCTTTCGCTCTTTTTTTTCGCTCCCGTTTTCTCTCTCTCTAGTTCGGTTTCTGTCCCTTCCTTTGCTTTCCTTCACTCCAGGTTCATCGCAGACAGTGTCTCTCCAACCCTTTCTGAGGCTTTTACTCTCTGGCCCTGTTGTTCACAGTCTTCCACCAGCGCTGTCTGGCCCACACTCACACACACAACCCAAAGACAAACACGGCACAACCCAAGCCGGTGCCTAGTAAAGGGAAGTTTGTTATGTCACATGCCCAGGAAGCACCAATGAGAGAGAGAGAGAGGGCAGGTGGGCGTGAGAGCTAGTGAAAGCATGTAGTTATGACATAGCTGTTACATCATCAGAATCTCACAACCTCGCTCCCACCCTGCCCACCCGCTGCACAGGCTGGGCGGATGTGTCATATGACAGTGTGTAGACCCCCCCCCCCCCCTTCCCCCATCACACACACACTCTCATTCATCCACCCTCCTGACTACGCTCGCTCTCTCCCCCAGTACAGTGACACAGCATTTCTTGCGCTTAGAGCGAACTTAACCCTCTCCATTCTCTAGAATAACACACACTCTCGTTGGCTTCGAGCAGATGAGCATGTAAAACAACAAAATAAGCTAACTGTGTGCCACCGCGTACCACTCGGCAGTTTTTAGAGCCATAAATGCTACATTATTTGACACTTGAATACAACATGAATATGAATTCACAATATGAATTTGATTAGCCAAACCTATTTCTAAAAAGCTGTTCTCGCTATGTCATATAGATAGTTCTCCCATAGGGAAAAAGTTGGGAGTTCAGTGAAATAATCGTGATGTTTTTAAGCAACTAGTTGGCCACAAAATACAGCAGATGCATCTACTAATAGCAGTCTACACTCCAATTCTCCTGTCAGAACTATACAGTTTTTTTATTCATTTATTTCCAAAAACAAGTAAGCAAACATAATCAATGTTTGTTACGGTAACCCTGAGGTAGTTTTAGGTTAGTGCTACTGTTTTGTGATAGGCCGCCTGGGAAGAGCAGACCAGCAGCCATCATACCTCAGACAACAGACCTACTTATCTAGTATGGCAAGACCGCCACCTCACTGATGAGCCCTATAGGCCCTGGTAGTCACCTCAATACGTCAGAGTCACTTCAAAATTGAAGGCCATGTCCGGACTGTATTGTGGACCCATAAAGGGCTGTTTTCTGGACACAGATTAAAGAATTTCCATTGAGTTTGTTTCTAGTCCAAGACTAGGCTTAATCTGTGTTCACCAGTGGTGCGTATTCATGGATGCCAAGGGAAGCCAGGCTTCCCATAAAGTAACACACTCCTCCCCTCCAGCTTCCCCAGTGATTTTACCCACGCACCCTTACTGGTGTGCGGTAAACCAGCCCTTTATGTGTAGGATGGGGACAAACTAACATCCAGTCTTTTCAAACTGAAATGTAAATAACACAGTTGAAATATTATGGGGTATTGCGTGTAGATGATTTTGATTTGTTAGTATCCCCATTAGCCCAAGCCAATGGCAACAGCTAGTTTTACTGGCGTCCGACAATGAAAAATGACATTACAGACAAAATAATTTACAATTGACATGAATTTAAAAACATGAACATGTAGTGTGCGTGCATCTATCAGTTACACATACATGTCAGTACATACACACAACAAGTAGGTCACTTGGGGGAGAGGTGTTGTGCCGTAATGTATTTTTGTATTTATTTTTTATGAAACCAGGTTTGCTGTTCATTTGCGCTATATTTGATGGAAGGGAGTTCCATGCACTCATGGCTCTGTATAATACTGTACATTTCCTTGAATTTTTGCTGGACCTGGGGACTGTGAAAAGACCCCTGGTGGCATGTCTGGTGGGGTAAGTGTGTGTGTCAGTGCTGTGTGTAAGTTGACTGTGCAAACAATTTGTTTCTTAGAAAAACAAGAAGTGACGCAGTCAGTCTTTCCTTAACTCTTCGCCAAGAGAGACTGGCATGGATAGTATTAGATGAGTGAGAAAAAAGATCAATGTAATCCATTTTGTATTCAGGCTGTAACACAACATAATGTGGAATAAGTCAAGAGGTATGAATACTTTCTGAAGGCCCTCTGTGTTCTCCTAAAGCCCTAACAGACATAACAACCTTGTTTACTCTCTAATCACAAAGCACACAACTAGCACATAGACGACTTTCAAGGACTTGACAGAAAATAGAAAAGTGAGCGCTCTGCTCTCAAAACAATACAGGGTAGTTCCATAGCAGCAAATGATAAACTGACGCCCTAGTGAATAATAACAACACAGGTGCTGGTTTGATGAGGGACACCTATATGTGAATGTGATGATTCCAAAAACAGAAGGACAATTCAACACGTACAGTAGGAGTACTCTATTTGAACATGAGGTGCGTGGTGTGTGGTATCTCAGAAATGAAATTAACTTAGTCAGACAATCATCAGAAGGTGTGATTCAACATCTCAACTCCTCCATCTCTGTCTCTCTCCATCTCTCACTCTTCCACACACACACGCACAAAGCAGAGTATTGGCCTTGTAGGAGTGCTGACAGTATAGAGAAGTGCAGCTGTGTTCACATTTTTACCATGACTACGAGCCTGACTCATCTTCTCATCCAACCATTCACCCACACTGACAAGAAAACAACACACACACACACACACACACACACACACACACACACACACACACACACACACACACACACACGTATGTACCTACTTTACCAAGACCAGTGGAGGCTGGTGGGAGGAGCTGTAGGAGGATGGGCTCATTGAAATGGCCGGAATGGAATAAACGGAACGGAGTCAAACGTGGTTTCCATATGCTTGGTGTGTTTGATACCATTCCATTTATTCCATTCCAGCCATTACAATGAGCCCATCCTCCTACAGCTCCTCCCACCAGCCTCCACTGATCAAGACAGGTGGGGTGAATCTCAACGATGTAAATGACAAAACATGACAGAGCATATGATTTATTGTACAGGGTACGGAGGAGCCCAGCTCTCCGTGTAGAAGATGGCAGGTGTAAGACATCAGGTATCCCTAGCGGATGATGCAACCCTCTCCTCTCATGTGTGTCAGAACAACCACCTTGTCTTCCATTCAGGTCCCATCTTCTCGAACAGCAGAGGACTATGCAGTATACAGTGCATATCTTCTTATGAGGAACACAGCCTAGGTCATCAATAGATGACAGAGTCCAGACGCCCAAATCAGATCATTGCTCTGTTTTCCTGACAGAGCAGGCTTAACCCCCTCACTAATGTCTTCCTGTCACTCCCTGACCCACATTACCACATTACACACCCTCCTCCCCTCCAGCCTCATACCATCAAGGTCATCTGTTCTGACACACATGCTCCATGTGACACACACACACACACACACACACAGAGACATGCATAAGCACACAGGCAGAGAAACAAACACAGGCAAACACACTAAGGGTCACACGAACAGGGGAACACACGCAAATTAACATTTTAGAGGATTGTTCCTCTATCTGTACACAGAAGAGTGAATACTGCAGAGTACAGGCTGGCTGGCTGGCTTGTGTAACACATTGGATTGTGCTCTCACTCACACACACACAATGACAGAGGGTCAGTGGGTGCATTGGTGAGGATGAATGGTGAGTGGGACTGAAAGTGTAGCATAGAAAACAGAATAACAAAAATATCTGAGAATCTATCCTCATCCATCTTTCTGCTCACTAGTTCTGTTTTTCCTTTCTTTCTTTTATTGATCCCTCTCTGCCAGTGATTTCACTATTCCTCTGTCTTTCTCCCTCCCTCCCTCCCTTTTTTACTCTGACCCTGTCCTCTCCTCTGTGTTGTCCCTGACCCTGTCCTCTCCTCTGTGTTGTCTCTGACCCTGTCCTCTCCTCTGTGTTGTCCCTGACCCTGTCCTCTCCTCTGTGTTGTCCCTGACCCTGTCCTCTCCTCTGTGTTCTCTCTGACCCTGTCCTCTCCTCTGTGTTGTCCCTGACCCTGTCCTCTCCTCTGTGTTGTCTCTGACCCTGTCCTCTCCTCTGTGTTGTCCCTGACCCTGTCCTCTCCTCTGTGTTGTCCCTGACCCTGTCCTCTCCTCTGTGTTGTCTCTGACCCTGTCCTCTCCTCTGTGTTGTCTCTGACCCTGTCCTCTCCTCTGTGTTGTCCCTGACCCTGTCCTCTCCTCTGTGTTGTCTCTGACCCTGTCCTCTGTGTTGTCTCTGACCCTGTCCTCTCCTCTGTGTTGTCCCTGACCCGGTCCTCTCCTCTGTGTTGTCCCTGACCCTGTCCTCTCCTCTGTGTTGTCCCTGACCCTGTCCTCTCCTCTGTGTTGTCTCTGACCCTGTCCTCTCCTCTGTGTTGTCCCTGACCCTGTCCTCTCCTCTGTGTTGTCTCTGACCCTGTCCTCTCCTCTGTGTTGTCTCTGACCCTGTCCTCTCCTCTGTGTTGTCCCTGACCCTGTCCTCTCCTCTGTGTTGTCTCTGACCCTGTCCTCTCCTCTGTGTCGTCCCTGACCTGTGGGCTCCTCCTCTGTGTTGTCTCTGACCCTGTCCCCTCCTTTGTGTTGTCCCTGACCTGTGGGCTCCTCCTCTGCTCTAGGCAGGAACAGAAAGGGGCAGAGAGGGACAGAGAGCGGGACAAAGAGAGAGGGACACAGAGAGAGGGACACAGAGAGAGGGACACAGAGAGATGTAGGATGGCGGTGTAGGTTATCCACCTGACTCTGCCCTCCCTGACACGAGGCATGTGCAAGTCAGCACGCGGACACACAGCCCACCTGGGGGTGTGAGGTCTGCCTGCCTGCCCCACTCCACCACTCCTCAGAAAGGGAGAGAGGAGGAGAGGAGGGATGAGGAAGGAGAGGGGAGGGAGAGGCCAGGGTGGAGCCACCAAAAACACTCCAGCACCAAGAGAGGGGAAGGAAAGTGAAGAAGGAATAGTGTTTTTAAAAGAGTAGTCTTTGTGGGAAAGACTTGGGACTGAATGGAAAATAGAGGGAAATATGAGGAGGCAAGGAATGGGTGGAGGGAAGAGGGTAGAGAGATGGAGGGAAGAAAGGGTGAAAGGGTTTAAAGTAGTGAACAAAAGGAGGAAATAATACCCTTACAAACGGTTCAAATACTGTATTTGACAAACAGTGGAATGGATAGCAGATGATGTCACTGTAGTTAGATGAAGTCATACTGTTTAAATCCCACAATAGCACTTTCTTTCTGTTGGAATACTTTCAGTTGGATTACTTTGGGTAGGAATCTGACCAAGACCCATGCATCAAAGACAGACAGACAACAAACAGTAGGCTACAGCAGTACAGTGAGGGAAAATATTAGAAAATAATACAACTATGGTGCAACAACTTAACACCAATGGGGGTGAGCTACAGAGAGAGAGAGAGAGAGAGAAGTGGGAGAGAGTACTAGAGAGAGGAAGGTGAGAGAACTAGAGAGAGAGAGAGGGGTGGTAGAGAGCTAGAGAGAGGGGAGAGAGTGAGAGGTGGGAGAGAGAGCTAGAGAGAGGAGGAAGTAGAGAGAGAGAGAGAGAGAGAGAGAGGAGGAAGTAGAGAGAGAGAGAGAGAGAGAGAGAGAAGGGAGAGGGAGCTAGAGAGAGAGAGAGAGAAGGGAGAGGGAGCTAGAGAGAGAGAGAGAGAGAAGGGAGAGAGAGAGAGAGAGAGAAGGGAGAGGGAGCTAGAGAGAGAGAGAAGTGGGAGAGAGAGAAATATAAATATATAGAGAGGGAGTTAAAGGGGAAGAATAGAGAGAGAACCTTCCCCTGCACAGTGGCATGTTGCCAGCCTTGTCTCTCCCAGGAGTCAGGCTAAGATTAGCTCCCCATATGTTCAAGTCAGGCGTAGCCCGTTTTAAAGGGCCAACGCTCGCCTTGCCTGTAGCACTGCAGAGAACACACCATCCATCCCTGTGCTCTGTCATGCTTTACATCAACCACTACATACCATACATATCCAATAACCACGACGTTTGTTGTAAAATATCTAACGTTTTCCAGCCATATTGTATCGTCTATATACCAAGCTTGTAGCCTTGCAGATTGTATCCATGTGTTTAAAACGTTTCCATAGAATCATAAACAATAGACATGTCACTTTTGGAGCTCCAACACACCAGACAAGACATCAAGCAACACACCAGGCATGATACCAAGCAACACACCAGACATGACACCAAGCAACACACCAGACATGCCTCCAAGCAACACACCAGACATGCCTCCAAGCAACACACCAGACATGCCTCCAAGCAACACACCAGCAACACACCAGACATGACACCAAGCAACACACCAGCAACACACCAGACATGCCTCCAAACAACACACCAGAGACATGACTCCAAGCAACACACCAGACATGCCTCAAAGCAACACACCAGACATGACGCCAAGCAACACACCAGACTTGATGCCAAGCAACACACCAGACATGCCCCCAAGCAACACACCAGACATGCCTCCAAGCAACACACCAGATATGCCTCCAAGCAACACACCAGACATGCCTCCAAGCAACACACCAGAAACACACCAGACATGACACCAAGCAACACACCAGCAACACACCAGACATGCCTCCAAACAACACACCAGAGACATGACTCCAAGCAAGACACCAGACACGACACCAAGCAACACACCAGACATGACTCCAAGCAACACACCAGACTTGACGCCAAGCAACACACCAGACATGCCTCCAAGCAACACACCAGACATGCCTCCAAGCAACACACCAGACATGCCTCCAAGCAACACACCAGACATGCCTCCAAGCAACACACCAGACATGCCGCCAAGCAACACACCAGACATGACGCCAAGCAGCACACCAGACATGAACCCAAGCAACACACCAGACATGCCACCAAGCAACACACCAGACTTGACGCCAAGCAACACACCAGACATGCCTCCAAGCAACACACCAGACATGCCTCCAAGCAACACACCAGACATGACGCCAAGCAACACACCAGACATGCCTCCAAGCAACACACCAGACATGCCTCCAAGCAACACACCAGACTTGACGCCAAGCAACACACCAGACTTGACGCCAAGCAACACACCAGACATGCCCCCAAGCAACACACCAGCAACACACCAGACATGACTCCAAGCAACACACCAGACATGACGTCAAGCAACACACCAGACATGCCGCCAAGCAACACACCAGACATGCCGCCAAGCAACACACCAGACATGCCTCCAAGCAACACCAGACATGCCTCCAAGCAACATACCAGACTTGACGCCAAGCAACACACCTGACATGACGCCAAGCAACACACCAGACATGCCTCCAAGCAACACACCTGACATGACGCCAAGCAACACACCAGACATGCCTCCAATATTGTATCATGAAAACTCAAAACAAAGCTACAGGGATACGTTCTAAATCGTGACGTGTGTAATCATGGTTTGGCAGGATTCATGACAGTACTGTACACAAACAGTTCCCAGTCTGAGAGGGAGAGTAGCCAGCAGAGGGGTGAGAGTTAAACACATGCCAATACAGCCTCTTCCTCCTCCTCCTCCTCCTTCTTCTCTTCCTCCATTCATTTTTCGTTAACTGCAGCAGGCACTGCTGGCCCTCAGCCATTCTGTACTCCAGGAGAAACCAGACACTGGCCGGCAGGGGCAAGAGCCACAACACTACAACCATGCTACAGGGCACCGTAAACTTAGGCCAAGCCATGGGTCCTCAGTCAGCCCCACAGACGGGTCCGATGAGGGGGAAGAGACACCACTGGCAGGAGCGTCCATTATAGAGCATTCATTAGAGCAGAAACATGCAACAGGGATGCTGATGATACTCAATCCCTTCTTGACGTTTGAGTGGTCCCTGTAGACTGCATCAGGGGAGGAGAATGAGTTGGTGAATATAGAACATGAATCAAAATGTCATTTAGGTTCCCACTGAGGCTCAATATGTTTCATGCACATCTTGGTTGAGGAGTATTATGGGGTGACAGACACTTGATTTCAAGTGGTATTCATACAGGTTTTATTGATAATTAAAGAATATCTGACGTAACCAATGGAAATACAACCAAAAGGAAGAATTGTTCTTCGTGCTCGACAGATGCGTTCCTAACAACTGTTTTCTACAGAAGACAGGTGCATTGTGATTCTTCATTGAAAGCCCTGACATTTGTTCTCTACATGTGGGCAGTCTGTTCAAAACTCCACCTTCTCAATCCAAGAAACAGTCCATGGCCTATTGCCACCAGGCATCACTTAACAGTGATAGGTCCAAGAAAACAAGCTGAATAGAATAGCTATCCTGAAACACCTCACGCTTCCTGTAAATACTACATACACACCGCTCCCCCGCACACACGCAACCCATCTCAACACATGACCATCCTAGAGGGAGGGCCTGGGTTAAAATTACAGCCATGATGTCATCTGCCACTCACTGTTGCCACAGAAACGAGGTCACTGCTAACCCTTTCTAATCAAGGGAGGGGATTCCGCAACATGGCACCATATTCCATATATTGTGCACTACTTTTGACCATGGCCCATAGGGTGCCACTTGGAACACACCCTGGTTAAACCAAACCTGCTAGCACTGTACTTTCCATCTGTAGTCAGAAACACAATGACTCAGTGTCTTTGTTCCATCCACCTTTCCGGTTTACAGTCTATGTGTATTTGCGCATGGTGCAGGTGCACATTTGATGAATGAAAAGGAAACACTGCGTTTGAAGAGAAATCACACCAGCGCAGTCTGTGGTAACTAACATTGCTCTAGCATTTCCTGAAAAGCTACTACAAAGTGTTAGAACCATACTACAAAGCCCAGTATAACCCTTCTAGAACTGAAAATGTATACATTGTATGCGTATATTTCTATATCGTATGTATATACAATGTAGAATTAAAGAGTGAAAACCAGACTTTTATAGAGTATGCTGAAGTGATTCTTCAACAGGGGGATGTTTGTATGGATGGTGTGAGCCGGCCTTGACTATTTTCCAGAATGACGTTTTAGCATTTGTGGCAAAAATCCCATTCAAGTCATGGGACCGATATTAGCATTTTTCGCACATCATGTCCAAATCATACAAAAATATCTCAAATTGATTGCGAAGCTCACCAAAGTCACGTATAGATGATTTGAACATGCGCGAACAATGCTAATAACGGCCCCATGACTTGAATGGGAATTGTGTCACGAATGTTAAAATGTTAACATTTGGAAACACTGCCAGACACTGACAAATAAACTAAACCCAAGCATGGATTGCGGTCATACCTTGTACATTTACTGCTTACAGGGTAAGGAAACCAATTTGTCATTTTGTAATTTGGGTGAACTATGTCTTTAATCATGACAACAGATGGTGGCCAAGAGCCTTAGCTGATAAGAATGTAGCCTATCAGCAAACCTGCGGAAGTTCACTGAGGTCAAAACTAACAAGACAACCATTTCTCTGACTGTCTGAACATGTCTAACTGAAACCGTGAAGACAGTCAGTTCAACAAGAGAAGCCTACATCTAAATTCTGCCCAAAATAAAGTGACTATACAGAGTGTACAGAGCTATACATGTCAAAACTCAACATTGACAGGCTAACAATGACAGAATGCTCCAAAAACAGACACGTGTCAGAATATTGGACATTGATCAGCTTTGCCAGTCTCCTGCTATAAACAGACTGCCAGTTCAGCAACAGCATGGACAGATTCTTCTGTCTGAAACCGTAGCAGAGATTCACTCCGTATATAAACACACAAGCGTGCCACGACTTGGTAGACCAGGGAACAGCAGCCTGCCAGCGTTTAGAGGCCACGCGCTACAGGTTACTACACACACACACACACACACACACACACACACACACACACACACACACACACTGCCAGACAAACACATGCTCATGCGTGCCTGTGTGACCCACTAACTTTTAGCTCGGCTGACTTCAGAACTCAGAGAGGAGGGCCCGCCCCCTGTCCCCTGAGCGTACGGTTCCTCCTCCTCTCCTCTCCTCCTTCTCCTCCTCTTCCTCCTCCTCCTTCTCCTCCTCCTCTCGCTGGCCGCCTTTCTCAGCACATGCCTGACTCTGCCGCCAATCGCAACCCAGCCCGGGACGCTTTAAAACCCGACCCAGCCTTAACGCCAGCCACTTAATCACAACAACCTAGTGCACAACGCAGCCGTCAGAAAGCCTGAACGCTGAACTAGCAGCCATGCAGCGAGCTAGAGGGGGAAGAGAACTAACTACACACTGCACTACAGTATGTGTTGGTTTGCACGCCTGACTTTAAACACCTCTCCTCTATGACACAGAGCTCAGACAACTCTGAACACAAACCAAACATGGTCACCGGTGTGAGCGCCAACAGACAGATGCCATGGGCACGACAGTGGATGTCTATTTACTGTCTGTCTGTCTGTAGATCAGGGGCTAGTGTAAAGCTCACTAATATGATGCATAAACATGAACATGTGCTTAAAAAAGCTGCAGCACTATATAGCCTACCTCCCTTCCCAATGTATGGAAACCTACTACTCTAAACCTACTAAACTACTCTTCTTTATTTTCAACCAACAACACCGAGACAGACAAGGGACATCCCAGACAGATGAGAGACCAGATGAGAGACCAGATGAGAGACCAGCAGGAACACAAGGACTGAAGCTCTCCAATCAACCTAATAACAAAGAAATAGAGCAGATATTACACCCACCAGCTCTGTCTATCTGACCCAGGGCGAGTCTCTCTTACCTCTGTTGCCAGACTGGCCTTTACAAACCAGGCTTTACTGTTGTCCTCAATATGTCCCACCTTTCCAGCCATTCAAAACAGGTAGAAAGAGAAAGGGGGAGAGAGGAGGGAGGGAGGGAGAGGGGGGAGAATAACAATCAATAGAATAATATGAGCTTTTTTAAAGAGGTGTCAATCCACACATGACTGCCTAAAGAATATTTATATTCATTCATCTTTACCTATATAATCCCATTCTCATATTCTCCCCTCCTGACAGAAAACAACCCTAACACATATCACTTCTATTTGTCTTCAAATGCGAGAGAGAGTGAGAGAGCAAGGATTCTGTTTTAATGATAAAATTATGTAATGCATCGTGAAAGAGGATAGCCTCTATTCACGATTGTAGCTACTGTATGTGCCTTTAAATATCACCATGACCTCATATCAATTTAATATTTCAGGTAAATGGTCATGCATTATTACATCTTCATAATCCATATACAGTTATATTCATGTATAGATTACTGTCAATAAGAGAATAAAAGCAACGTTCAGACACTGCAATGGGGTTGTTACATTTACAGTAACAGCAGTAATCATTTAAGTAATGAAACAATAGCAGCAGTTTACATTTGTCCCCCTAACCCTACCCCCATCTAGCTGTTTAGAGTGCCGGCAGTGTTTTGTCTCCAGCTAACCCTCCTGGTCTCTCCGCCCCCCTCTACTCTATCTCAAATATACCCCCCTCCAGGGCCAGGTCAGGCATTCTGCCTGGTAATTAATATTTACCCAGTGAGCCAATCTGCCTTGGTGTGCTTCTCTCTCTCTCTCCGTCGGCTGGCCGTATCCCCATCAGAAGACTCAGGCTTCCTCTCGTCTAATCCCTACTATCACTCTCTCTCTCTCTCTCGTCTTTGCTCCAATCCATTCAGGAAGCCATCTTGTGTTTTAAATCCTGTTTTACTTCAGCCCAAGTACAAACACACATTCTCTCTGTCCCTCCCTCTCTCTCTCGCTCGTTCCCCTACACCAATAGGTCTACCGCGCACACACACGGGAGAGGATTTTTCTTTTAAAGCCAGCCTCTGTGATCGCTTTCACTGCTGCACTACACACTACCTCCTCCCACTCCCTCTTTAATCTTTTAACCCCCCTCCTCCCTGTCTTTCCAGCGAGTAAAGCTAACTGCAATCGTGTTGTGAAAACTCCCCCCTACCCCTTCTTCAACCATACACTCGCATGAAAACACACACACACAACCGGCGAGACGTCACGCTACACATAGCACACAAAGAGAGTCAAGCAACCAATCAGCAGCCATCCTGAGCTCTGCTGCTAGGGAGAGAGAGAGAGAGAGAGAGAGAGAGAGAGAGAGAGAGAGAGAGAGAGAGAGAGAGAGAGAGAGAGAGAGAGAGAGAGAGATGGAAGGTGGACTGGGGGATGGGACCTCTCTATGGCTGTCAATTATCTCCTGGAGCTCGCCTTTCCTAAACAATGACTCTGGTATGTGGTATCACTGAGGACCATCTGTGTCAGGGCTGCCTGCAATAACTGGACTGGACTGCACAGTGCAGAGTGCGCATGCACACACACACACACACACACACACACACACACACACTCCCTGTGTAGCAGGGAACAGACACTTACACAGCACCACAACCATTTAAACATGCTGACTCAACATCCACATACACAGACAGTGTAATGTAGCAAACACTGGTCATTGACAAAAGTTAAGATGAAATTAAAGAAAAAACATTGCCTATTTTGTATCATTCTGATAGACAAAATAACCCCCAAGGTTATATACAATAAAAGTGCTCCCTCTCCATTCTGCAGAGGAGTTTCTCTTTTAGGAACCTGACCCTGCGAGACTAATACACCGATCATATCTAGGAGGTCTGGAGGGGAAGTGTTTTGCTTATGTTGGTTTAAAGGGAGAGAGATGTCCTGCTAGTACTGTCTCAGACCCAGGTAAAAGGTTCATATGCTCTCTGTTTAGTTTTTACTGACACTAGTAATGGGTCTGTGAATGCCAGTGAACTATTGGCATGAGCAGAGTTGTATCTAGGGTATGCAAGTTTCTTATACTTCCCAATCAGAGTGCCAGGCAACAGATGCTACGATATACTGTATATGGGCTTACCTGGATATAGTGTTGCTGTATAGTGTCAACATTTCTCTTTTTTTAGAAGTGACAATTCTTTATTGAAAAAGCACAAATCACCAAAACAGAATGACGAAAGAGAGAGTAGGAAACGGAAAAAAATGGCAAAGAGAAAAATGACTGAAAAAGAGAGGGTAAAAGTCAAACGGAGTGAACAAGTTCATGTTAAGAACAGACAGAGAGAAAGAGAGAGAGAGAGAAAGAGAGAGAGAAAGAGCGGGACTGGAGTGGTAGTAAAGCAGTCAGTCAGTGAGTAACACAGCGTTTGTAATGTCTGTCTGAGCCACAGCCTCTCATATGGATGGTGTGTGAAATCCCCTGCTCTGACGTCACTCACTGGAGACGCCCGCTGCCGCGTGTGTGAGAGTGTGTGTGTGTGTGTGTGTGTGTGAGAGAGAGAGTCTGAGAGTGTGAGTGAGTGTGTCATGTCAGCTCTCGCTCTTCCCCCCCCGAGCGCTTGAGGGCGCCAAGCTGCCCTGCATCACGCACTCCTGCCATCTATTACGCACACCTGCCTTCCCTCGTCAAGCGCATCAGCGATATTGGACTCACCTGGACTCATTCATCACCTGTTTATTTCCTCCCCTATATTTGTCAGTTCCCAGCTCTGTTCCCTGCTGATGCATTCATTGTTTTTGTCTTTGTTACCCTTGTGCTGACGCTGTTCCTATCTCGTTCCATGTCCGTTCCTTATTAAATGTTTGACTCCCCGTACCTGCTTCGTCTCTCCAGCGTCATCCCATGTGACAGACTGTGTGTGTGGGGGACAGCGAGAGCAGATGCGCAGCGTGGCTGTGATATGGGTGGTGACCGACCAACATCATCATACATCTGACAGCGTGCCATGGCTTTCTTGTGTGTCTGTGGCACGCGGGAGAGCATGCTCTCGCTCTGCAGCGCTTACATTAATCGAGTGTTAAAAATAGATCTGTAATAAAGTCTGTTAGACATGCGACTCTGAGTCGAGACTAATACAGAAGTGTGTGGACTACTCAGTCTCACGTAATGTACCGTATATCTCCAACCCATCTCAAAACTCAGTACTGACTGAGCTGGTCACACTACACCTGGCAACCTCAGACGGCCCTCACCAATTCTTTACACACACACACACACACACACACACATGTAAAATCCCATCTGCTCAATGACATTACTGTAATCCTGATATAAAAAAACAAGCCCCCCATAACTAAATCTCAGCGTATTCCCACGTACCCGGTCAGTCAGTCTCCCTCACCCCCACTCACACAAATGACAGTGCCTGGTAACACAGGCCTCACCATCCTCCCTATCAACCCTGCTTATACCAGACTGAACAAATTAAACAAGAATGAGTGGTGTTCAGTCTGGTGTAAACAGGTTACCAACCCCCAAACACTCTCCTCACTCACCCAGACCTGTGACAACCCACCTCCACACCCCTCTAGACTGAGGAACAGAATCAGGGGGAGGGAGACTCATTGCAACCCCTTCAATGATGAGTTGTAAATATCTACAATTCACAGGGGGGGGGGGGGGCTGTAATTACAACACTATTAACAGTAATATTTCAGGTCTGACTCCATCCACCCTGTCCTCTCATGTGACCATGCCTCTGGTCTCTAGAGCCTCCGGTTAATCCCTAATAACAACCACTCCCCTCCCTCTGCAACAACACACACACCACTGGCTGTCACCCATCAATACATTGGACTAAGAGAAGTGTGATCGCTCCTGTCATATGTACTCACACAGCTTACAGCTTATTAGGCCTGGTTCACAGTCGGGTATGTGATCAAAACCTGCCACATGGTTACTGTAAGAAGATGTCTTCTAAGTGACTTACTTTTTTTAAATGTTTAACTTGGCTTAATACAGGCTAAATAAAAGAGGCAGTAGACCTATAAAACACCATATACATCTTTAAATATGGAGTAATGTACAGTTGAAGTCGGAAGTGAACATACACTTAGGTCGGAGTCATTAAAACTCGTTTTTCAACCACTGCACAAATTTCTTGTTAACAAACTAACGTTTTGGCAAGTTGGTTAGGACATCTACTTTGTGCATGACACAAGTCATTTTTCCAACAATTGTTTAGACAGATTATTTCACGTATAATTCACTATATCACAATTCCAGTGGGTCAGAAGTTTACATACACTAAGTTGACTGTGCCTTTAAACAGCTGGGAAAATTCCAGAAAATGATGTCATGGCTTTAGAAGCTTCTGATGGGCTAATTGACATAATTTGAGTCAATTGGAGGTGTACCTGTGGATGTATTTCAAGGCCTACCTTCAAACTCAGTGCCTCTTTTCTTGACATCATGGAAAAATCCAAATAAATCAGCCAAGACCTCAGAAAAATAACTGTAGACCTCCACAAGTCTGGTTCATCCTTGGCAGCAATTTCCAAATGCCTGAAGATACCACGTTCATCTGTACAAACAATAGTACACAAGTATAAACACCATGGGACCACGCAGTCGTCATACCGCTCAGGAAGGAGACGCATTCTGTCTCCTGGAGATTAACATACTTTGGTGCGAAAAGTGCAAATCAATCCCAGAACAACATCAAAGGACCTTGTGAAGATGCTGGAGGAAACAGGTACAAAAGTATCTATATCCACAGTAAAACGAGTCCTATATCGACATAACCTGAAAGGCCGCTCAGCAAGGAAGAAGCCACTGCTCCAAAACCGCCATAAAAAAAGCCAGACTAAGGTTTACAACTGCAAATGGGGACAAAGATCGTACTTTTTGGAGAAATGTCCTCTGGTCTGATGAAACAAAAATAGAACTGTTTGGCCATAATGACCATCGTTATGTTTGGAGGAAAAAGGGGAAGGCTTGCAAGCCGAAGAACACCATCCCAACCGTGAAGCACGGGGGTGGCAGCATCATGTTGTGGGGTTGCTTTGCTGCAGGAGGGACTGGTGCACTTCACAAAATAGATGGCATCATGTGGGAGGAAAATTATGTGGATATATTGAAGCAACATCTCAAGACATCGGTCAGGAAGTTAAAGCTTGGTCGCAAATGGGTCTTCCAAATGGACAATGACCCCAAGCATAATTCCAAAGTTGTGTCAAAATGGCTTAAGGAAAACAAGGTCAAGGTATTGGAGTGGCCATCAAAGCTTGACCTCAATCCTATAGAATATTTGTGGGCAGAACTGAAAAAGCATGTGCGAGCAAGGAGGCCTACAAACCTGACTCAGTTACACCAGCTCTGTCAGGAGGAATGGGCCAAAATTCACCCAATTTAAAGGCAATGCTACCAAATACTAATTGAGTGTATGTAAACTTTTGACCCACTGGGAATGTGATGAAAGAAATAAAAAAGCTGAAATAAATCATTCTCTACTATTATTCTGACATTTCACATTCTTAAAATAAAGTGGTGATACTAACTAACCTAAGACAGGGATTTTTTAATAGGATTAAATGTCAGGAATTGTGAAAAACTGAGTTTGAATGTATTTGGCTAAGGTGTATGTAAACTTCCGACTTAAACTGTATATAGGCTAAAGTAGTCTTGCATGGCCATCCTTCCAAATGATATGCCTGGTCTCCCGAGGCTTTGGCAATAAGGGTGTAAACACCATGAGATGTGTGGCCAGCTCTCATCTGGAGAGGACAATGATGGATGGAGATATAAAATAAATCTATTATTATTTATTGCTCTTTTCATACAGAATCTCAAAGTCGCTTATAAAAGAAAAAGAAAAAATTATTTAAAAATTTCAGCGAGCTAGTAGTTGATGGGAGATGGCCTTCCACAGCCAGATCATGATGCAGTTCAGTACAGGAGTAGCGTGAGTGGAGGTGTTGACGATGGTTTAGCCAGGGAGGGAGAAACATCAGACAGGCAGGCCCGGAGCTTTTCATCAGGCACCTCTGTCTCTGAAGTTCACAGCTAGTACTTCTCCTCTGTAGGAAGGCTGGAACATCCACTACCGAAAGTGTAGCACGCACTTGTGATGCTTCGGCAGCTATAAGCGCCTGAGAGACCACCACACCTCGACAGTAATCTGTAAGTGTCCTACGAGGCGAGCCTCTGTCATCCCCTCACACAGTCCACATCCTTCCAGAAACAGGGGCAGGTGGAATAAAAAGCCAGTGCTGTGTTGATCAAGTGTTGATGTATCATTCGAATTAGATGTCTGTCAGACATATCAGTGTGGATGACGGATCACCACCTCAAGCTGAACCTCGGCAAGACGGAGCTGCTCTTCCTCCCGGGGAAGAACTGCCCGTTCCATGATCTCGCCATCACGGTTGACAACTCCCTTGTGTCCTCCTCCCAGAGTGCTAAGAACCTTGGCGTGATCCTGGACAACACCCTGTCGTTCTCCACTAACATCAAGGCGGTGACCCGATCCTGTAGGTTCATGCTCTACAACATTCGCAGAGTACGACCCTGCCTCACACAGGAAGCGGCGCAGGTCCTAATCCAGGCACTTGTCATCTCCCGTCTGGATTACTGCAACTCGCTGTTGGCTGGGCTCCCTGCCTGTGCCATTAAACCCCTACAACTCATCCAGAATGCCGCAGCCCGTCTGGTGTTCAACCTTCCCAAGTTCTCTCACGTCACCCCGCTCCTCCGCTCTCTCCACTGGCTTCCAGTTGAAGCTCACATCCGCTACAAGACCATGGTGATTGCCTACGGAGCTGTGAAGGGAACGGCACCTCCATACCTTCAGGCTCTGATCAGGCCCTACACCCAAACAAGGGCACTGCGTTCATCCACCTCTGGCCTGCTGGCCCCCCTACCTCTGAGGAAGCACAGTTCCCGCTCAGCCCAGTCAAAACTGTTCGCTGCTCTGGCACCCCAATGGTGGAACAAGCTCCCTCACGACGCCAGGACAGCGGAGTCAATCACCACCTTCCGGAGACACCTGAAACCCCACCTCTTTAAGGAATACCTAGGATAGGATAAAGTAATCCTTCTAACCCCCCCCCCCCCCCCCCCTTAAAAGATTTAGATGCACTATTGTAAAGTGGTTGTTCCACTGGATATCATAAGGTGAATGCACCAATTTGTAAGTCGCTCTGGATAAGAGCGTCTGCTAAATGACTTAAATGTAAATGTAATGTAGATTGGTCAGCTAGCTAGCTAGCCAAGCAAACAGACTTCCCATCATCAGTCCTGCAACTCCATGGGTCACCACCAGATATTTTAGCTCAACCTTCAACAGGTTCACCCCCCACAATTTTTATTTTATTTTAAATGCAACAAAAACCCCACTTAAAACTAACAAAAATATGTACAATATTTACAGAGGTCTCTGCCAAGGCTTCCTCATGGCTCCATGGCAACCACGGATCTCAAATGAGATGATGGGATGTGGTTGCCAAGGCGATGGGGACTCAGAGAAGACAGAGGTGAGGGGGATGGGAGGGAGCTGTTCAACCTCTGTGCTCAATACAGTTCACCTAAAGAGCACAGCTACAGCCTCTTCTCTGTCCATCCTACTCATGGCTGGCCATTACAATCTTATACTGTAAATACAGTCCGCGTATTAGCATGGCCCATACAAACACCCACCGCCCACACACTCTATCCCTGTGTGTTAGGTGTGTAAGAGTGACGGGGGAGGGGATTCTCAGGTTCAGACAGACATTATTAGTCACACATCACCTATAACTCTGATATCTCTAATCCCACTGTTACCAGGGTGCAATGGTTTGCTTCTAGAAGAAAATCACCATCAATATACAGGTAACTACCAAAATAAAGGAAATACTCCTGAATTTGTATAAAAATGACCAATTGGCCATTATTTTGTCTACCATGGCTAGAAGAAGAGATCTCAGTAACTTTGAAAGAGGGGTCTCAAAGGACCATAGGGGGTTTAAAGTGTGTGTGTGTCTCAGTCACCAGATCTCAACCCAATTGAACACTTATGGGAGATTCTGGAGCGGCACCTGAGACAGCGTTTTCTACCACCAACCAACAATTGTTTTTTTTATTGAAGAATAATGGTGTCACATTCGTCCAATAGAGTTCCAGACACTTGTAGAATCTATGCCAAGACGCATTGAAGCTGTTTTGGTGGCTTGTGGTGGCCCAACACCCTATTAAGACACTTTATGTTGGTGTTTCCTTTATTTTGGCAGTTACATGTATATACACTGTTAATTTGTTGGTCTAACTTATAATTAGATCTACAAAGCTAAAAAGACAGATACAGTATAAGACAGAAACAGACAGATACAGATCAGTATTAATGGTTAATATAACTGATTTAGGACAAACTGTCTGGATCAGACCCTAGCTAGGCCTACTCCAGGTTGAACAGAGGTAGAGTTCCCCTACGAGGTCACTGGTCTAATCTATGGTGGCCATAAACATTCTACTTCTAACAACAATGGGACTGAGTGAAAACCTCTGGCATAGGATCATATATCCAGTCCATAAACACTAGCTGGGCTGCTTCTGTATTCCTCTCTGAGACAGATAGAAGAGGTCATCATGAGTATCATGTTAGATATAGCTGGGTGCTTCTACAATGTTGGTCCCTGAATATACAGTTACTGTAAGTCAGGGGTGTCAAACTCATTCCATGGAGGGCCATGTGTCTGCAGGTTTTAGTTTTTTCCTTTCAATTAAGACCTAGACAACCAGGTGAGGGGAGTTCCTTACTAATTAGTGACCTTAATTAATCAATGAAGTACAAGGGTGGAACAAAAACCTGCAGACACTCGGCCATCCCTGGAATGACTTTGACAAGTGCTGTAAGTAATGCAGGATGATAAATTAGGATAAATCCATGAATTGAAGTCATTCCCACTAAAGCAGGACTACTGAAATGTCTGGGTTACAAGTTACAACTCCTCTCCATGACCCTCATCTTAAATATGACCACATTTGAGGTCTAGGTAACCAATCACAGACTGGGAAAGTGACCGTGTGAAAACAAAGAGGACAGAGTGACAGAGCAGGGGAGGGCAGTCCAGGAGGTACGCCAAGATTTCCTGTGATTGACTGAACCTCTTCCCCCCTCCTCAGATCTTTTCCTCTGTCCCCAAGGCTATAGGCTACCATCTCCAAAATGTTGTCCATGTCTCTGTGTACAGCCCCCCCCCCTCCCCTTTCTTAAACTCACACAGAGAGGGAAGAAGGGAGGAAAGAGTAGATGAGCAGCAGCCTCTTTCCTGTGGCCTTGCCTAGCCAGTTCAGTTTTTCCTGAGCCCTTCCTCCTCACTGCTGACTATTTATTTACATTCTTCCTGTCCTCCTGCCTCTTAGCCCCATCCCCATCCTGTGTACTCACCGCACACCCCCCCCCCCCCCCCCCTCCTCCTCTCCCCGGGGCCCTAGTTCTAAGGTCAACCCCCACACCCTCCCTCCACCGTTGCACTGACCCTAAGGTCAACCCCCACCCTGATCCTACCTTTTAACCCCATCCCCCGTCCTGCGTACGCACCGCACAAACACACACACCCTCCCCCTCCTCCCTATGTGACCCTGGTCCTAAGGTCAACCACCACACCCTCCCCCCTCCTCCCTCCCTGGCCCTAAGGTCAACCCTCACTCTGAGTGCCAGTGCGGGGCCTCAGGAGTCAGGGGAGAAAACGCAGAGGGAGCTAGAAGGGATTCTACACTGCTGCTGTTTGTTGAATGGAAGGAGGTACCAAACACGACCCTCATCTTCATTATTCCACAAACAGAGCTAATGGAGACAGTTGGGGTGGTTGCTTACATTGGCACAAAACCTCAGTGCTTGGCCAAACCAAAATGTCATGTATTAAGCTTTCTAGAAGTCAAAATCTTCTACAATACATGTATATCTAGTTTTTGTTTTGTATGTCTACACACGCACATTGCCACAGGCAAACACACTTCAGTGGACAGCTCATCTGTTTCCCTGACCTTTAATGACAAACCGCTGGTCAAACAGGCTGGAAATCTACTGAGTAATTATGACTGGTTTACAACTGTCACACCCTGACCTTAGAGTAGAGGTCGACCGATTATGATTGTTCGGCGCCGATACCGATACCAATTATTAGAGGACCAAATAAAAGCTGATACCGATTAATCGGACAATTTTTTTATTTTTTTTGTTGTAATAATGACAATTACAACAATACTGAATGAACACTTATTTTAACTTAATATAATACATAAATACTATCAATTTAGCCTCAAATAAATAATGAAACGTTCAATTTGGTTTAAATAATGCAAAAACAAAGTGTTGGAGAAGAAAGTAAAAGTGCAATATGTGCCATGTAAAAAATCTAACGTTTAAGTTCCTTGCTCAGAACATGAGAACATATGAAAGCTGGTGGTTCCTTTTAACATGAGTCTTCAATATTCCCAGGAAGCTTTAGGTTGTAGTTATTATAGGAATTATAGGACTCTCTCTCTCTCTATACAATTTGTATTTCATATACCTTTGACTATTGGATGTTCTTATAGGCACTTCAGTATTGCCAGTGTAACAGTATAGCTTCCATCCCTCTCCTCGCTCCTACATGGGCTCGAACCAGGAACACATCGACAACAGCCACCCTCGAAGCAGCGTTACCCATGTAGAGCAAGGGGAACAATCACTCCCAAGTCTCAGAGCGAGTGACGTTTGAAACGCTATTAGCGCGCACCCGCTAACTAGCTAGCCATTTCACATGGGTTACACCAGCCTAATCTCGGGGGTTGATAGGCTTGAAGTCATAAACAGCGCAATGCTTGAAGAATTGCGAAGAGCTACTGGCAAAACACACGAAGGTGCTGTTTGAATGAATGCTTACGAGCCTGCTGCTGCCTACCATCGCTCAGTCAGACTGCTCTATCAAATATCAAATCATAGACTTAATTATAACATAATAACACACAGAAATACGAGCCTTCGGTCATTAATATAGTCGAATCCGGAAACTATCATTTCGAAAACGAAACATTTATTATTTCAGTGAAATACGGAACCGTTCCATATTTTATCTAACGGGTGGCATCCCTAAGTCTAAATATTCCTGTTACATTGCACAACCTTCAATGTTATGTCATAATTATGTACAATTCTGGCAAATTAATTACGGCCTTTGTTAGGAATAAATGGACTTCACACAGTTCGCAATGAGCCAGGCGGCCCAAACTGCTGTATATACCCTGACTGCTTGCACGGAACGCAAGAGAAGTGACACAAATTCATGTTAGCAGGCAATATTAACTAAATATGCAGGTTTAAAAATATATACTTGTGTATTGATTTTAAAGAAAGGCATTGATGTTTATGGTTAGGTACATTGGTGCAACGACAGTGCTTTTTTCGCAAATGCGCTTGTTAAATCATCACCCATTTGTCGAAGTAGGCTGTGATTCGATGAGAAATTCACAGGCACCGCATCGATTATATGCAACGCAGAACACGTTAGATAAACTAGTAATATCATCAACCATGTGTAGTTAACTAGTGATTATGTTAAGATTGATACTTTTTTACAAGATAAGTTTAATGCTAGCTAGCAACTTACCTTGGCTTCTTGCTGCCCTCGCGTAACAGGTAGTCAGCCTGCCATGCAGGCTCCTTGTGGAGTGCAATGTAAGGCAGGCGGTTAGAGCGTTCGACTAGTAACCGGAAGGTTGCAAAAACGAATCCCCGAATCCCCCCTGAACAAGGCAGTTAACCCCCGTTCCTAGGCCGTCATTGAAAATAAGTATGTGTTCTTAATCTGACTTGCCTAGTTAAATAAAGGTGTAAAGAAAAATAAGATTTTTTTTTTTTTTAAATACAAAATTACAACAACAAAAAATACAATTACAAAGAAATTAAAATAAATCGGCAAATCGGTGGCCAAAAATACCGATTACCGATTGTTATGAAAACTTGAAATCGGCCCTAATTAATCGGCCATTCCGATTAGTCGGTCGACCTCTACCTTAGAGAGCCTTTTTATTTCTCTATTTGGTTAGGTCAGGGTGTGATTTGGGTGGGCATTCTAGTTTTTCTATTTCTTTGTTTGCCGGGTATGGTTCCCAATCAGCGGCAGCTGTCTATCGTTGTCTCTGATTGGGGATCATACTTAGGCAGCCTTTTTCCCACCTTAGTTTGTGGGATCTTGTTTTTGGTACTGTGCTGTATGCCCTACTGAACGTTACGTTTTCGTTTGTATTTGTTTTGTTTCGGGGGTTCATTTAATAAATTAAAATGTTCGCCTACCACGCTGTACCTTGGTCCAATCCTTCCATCGACGAGCGTAACAACAACGACTGTCTGGGACAAGGACAGGTCCACTAGTTGCTCAACAACTTAGCTTGAATTTAGTATACGTTGTCCATTCAGACATGTTATTTGGCGCACACCAACAGAGGTCCTACCTCCCCCATTGTTTTGTACTAAACAATGACAATGGTATAGCCTGGGTACCAGTCTGTTGAGCTAACATTCCACTCCTTGTACTCTGTGTCATATGCCAAAGATGTTTAGCATGACAGGAGTGGCAAGGAGTGGAATGATAGCTAAACAGACTGGTAAAGACTAACAATGGTAAGCTGTTCCTAGGTAAACATAGGTGAGTTTATGGATAGGTAAGATGAGGTGTATGTGTCATTTGGTTGGACTATTCCCATAGCCAGGCCTTGGGGTGCTGCCCGTCCAGACCTGACAACTAAATAATGTCCAGGGTGGATCCAGACAGGGGCTTTAACATCAGTTTGTTGTGACTTAGGTTTTCATCAGACCACCTAAGACAGCCAGCTACAAGCACTTTAAAATCTGTCTTTGTCAAACTCAAAAAGGAAAGTTAGCTGTTTTAAAATGAATGTGATTAATCAGTTATGGAACACAAATACCATCCTTCTCTGCTGTGGTTCGTCCACATATGGCCATTATCTGTATACAAAACTCAACCTAAACTGTTAAATTGATATGGATCATGACATTTACATTTTAGGGCCCTATATCTTAGAGAGACATTTTCTAGTAAAGATTTACAACTTCAATTTCCCTCAAACAGCTCCAAACAGTCTCACACTGACCTAGGAGAAACAGCCACTGGGAATATATCAGGAAAATGTGTGTTAGAAGTTTGGTCAGTCATTTACACTCACCTCCCAGTCCTTCTGTCCCTTCATCTTCAGCTGCTCACATTTACGCAGCTTACAGATCTGCTTCCCAATCTTACGGTTCATACAGTTGCTGCAGGTGCCACAGTTCTCCTTCTGCATACAAGGGCCACACACGCCGCACCGCCTCCTCTTCTTTCCCTGGGGGGCCGCGAGGGCCTCTCCATGGGTAGGGGGCCCAAGGGAGAAGATAACCCCCTGCTGGTGCTCAGTCTGGATATACTTGTGGTGAGGTGACAGGGGCAATCCCGGGCCCTCCATGGCTTTCCCCGGGCCCCGCAGAAAGATCTGGGTCGCGGTCTCGTCACCATCCAGGGAGAATTCATAGATGTCCTGGATGTGTGGGGGGCCAGGCCCTCCCTTGGCCCTGTGCATGCTGACAGACAGTCCAGCCTAAAGCCTAGCTGCACTGTCCTGGTGGCAATGTGAGGGATAAAAACAGCACAGCAACAGAGTAGTGTAGTCTAATGGTCTGGAGTTGGGGAGGTAGTTGTTGTAAGAGCTGAGAAGGGCTAATGACTATGTTAGTCCATCCTGTCCTGTCAGTCTCCTGGTTGGGCTGCTGGATGAGATAGGTCATTGGTGATAGGGCATGTTTCCCAACTACCCAGCGGGATGGACAGGAGTCAGCCATAACCACAACAGGGGAGCAGGTGTCAGAGGAGCCATGGTCTGGTCTCACCTGTCCAGCAGTAGCCTACCTGGGTGCTTTCTGAAAGTGGGAATAGGCGGCATGGGAAAGAAAGATGGAAAAGAACAGTTAGACCTAGTTACAATGAACAATGTAAATGTGTCTGTTCATAGCTGTGGGAAGATGTTTTGAGTTGGGGGTGCTGGGGGGGGAGAAAAAATAATTCATCTATAATCGCATTTGCTGATGGCATACAGTTGAGCAGAATCATTTTGGAGATTTCCATACAATGGATTTTTTGTTGTTGCATGGTCTGGGAAAAACATTTGCCTTTTTTAAACGCATTTCTACATCCATAGCAGAATATTTGTATATATCATACAAATGGCCAAATGCAGGCTACTGTGCAACTCGCTAACCAGGTTAAGATGCAATTAAAAAAAAAAAAAATCTTCTCGTATTTATAATCATTATTATAATCATAATCCTTATTATTGTATATCATTGTAGGCCTATTTATTAATCTAAACCAGTTCTGGAAATATGCAAAACATGTTTAGTTCCATTCTGTTGAGGCATTTTCATTGGCTAAATGAAGTTCGATATGTCTTTTCAATTGTGAGCTACGTATTTAGTTTAAGATAGGCCTTTTATTAGCCTATTGCTGTCATTTGTTGGGTATGGTAGGCACTAGCTTTTCTAGGTAATTGCTGCAATCTAACTTTTGTGAAGGTTTAAACTAGTTCACAAGTGTTTTGTTTAATTGTGTTGAGCCATTTTCTTTGCCAAATAAAGTTCCAACTGTAATGTTGTGTTTGCAGCGATATAATATCCTGCTTGTAGTTTCCTTATAAACAACGGCTTGATTTACTTTTGATATTACCCTAACACAATTTAGAAACTTTTCTGACGGTTCGGTGTGGTGTGGCTATTAGCCTATTATACCGCTGAACTACGCGACCGTTCAAAAGTTTGGGGTCACTTAGAAATGTTCTTGTTCTTGAAAGAAAAGCTAATTTTTTTGTACATTAAATTAACATCAAATTGATGAGAAATACAGTGTAGACATTGTTAATGTTGTAAATTACTATTGTAGCTGGAAACGGCTGATTTATGGAATATCTACATAGGCGTACAGAGGCCCATTATCAGCAACCTCCTGTGTTCCAATGGCACGTTGTGTTAGCTAATCCGAGTTGATCATTTTAAAAGGCTAACTGATCATTAGAAAACCCTTTTGCAATTATGTTAGCACAGCTGAAAACTGTTGTCCTGATTAAAGAAGCAATAAAACTGGCTTTCTTTAGACTAGTTGAGTATCTGGAGCATCAGCATTTGTGGGTTCGATTACAGGGTTAAAATGGCCAGAAACAAAGAACTTTCTTCTGAAACTCATCAGTCTATTCTTGCTCTGATAAATGAAGGCTATTCCGTGTGAGAAATTGGCAAGAAACTGAAGATCTTGTACAACACTGTGTACTACTCCCTTCACAGAACAGAGCAAACTGTCTCTAACCAGAATAGAAGTATGAATAGGAGGCCCCGGTGCACAACTGAGCAAGAGGACAAATACATTAGAGTGTCTAGTTTGAGAAACAGACACCTCACAAGTCCTCAACTGGCAGCTTCATTAAATAATACCCGCAAAACACCAGTCTCAACGTCAACAGTGAACAGGCGACTCCGGGATGCTGGCCTTCTAGGCAGAGTTGCAAAGAAAAAGCCATATCTCAGACTGGCCAATAAAAAGAAAATATTAAGATGGGCAAAAGAACACAGACACTGGACAGAGGAACTCTGCCTAGAAGGCCAGCATCCCGGAGTCGCCTCTTTACTGTTGACGTTGAGACTGGTGTTTTGCGGGTACTATTTAATGAAGCTGCCAGTTGAGGACTTGTGAGGCATCTGTTTCTCAAAGTAAAACACGTAATAATAAAACTAATAATAAATACACAATGAGTAACACTAACTTGGCTATATAATCGGGGTACCAGTACTAAGTTGATGTGCAGTGGTACGAGGTAATTGAGGTATACATGTACATATAACTAGGAATAAAGTGCTAGATAATAAACAATAGCAGCAGCGTATGTGATGAGTCCCAAAATAAGTTAGTGCAAAAAGGGTCAATGCAGATAATCCGGGTAGCTATTTGGTTAACTAACCGATTTGCCAAAACTACAGTTTGATAACAAGACATTTGTGGAGTAGTTGAAAAACGAGTTTTAATGACTCCAACCTAAGTGTATGTAAACTTCCGACTTCAACTGTATATTTAGCAGTCTTATGGCTTGGGGGTAGAAGCTGTTCAGGGTCCTGTTGGTTCCAGACTTGGTTCATCGCTACCACTTACTGTGTGGTAGCAGAGAGAACAGTCTATGACTTGGGTGGCTGGAGTCTGAACATTTTTAGGGTCCTTCTCTGACACTGCCCGGTATAGAGGTCCTGGATGGCAGGGTGCTCGGTCCCAGTGAAGTACTGGGCCGTATGCAGTACCCTCTGTAGTGCCTTGTTGTTGGATGCCAAGCAGTTGCTATACCAAGCGGTGATGTAGCCATTCAAGATGCTCTCAAATGGTGCAGCTGTATAATTTTCTGAGGATCTGAGTGCTCATGCCAAATTATTTGAACCTCCTGTGGGGGAAGAGACGTTGTGGTTCCCTCTTCACGACTGTGTTGGTGTGTGTGGACCATGATAGATCCTTAGTGATGTGGACACCATGGAACTTGATGCTCTCGACATGCTCCACTACAGCTCCGTCGATGTGAATGGGGGCGTGCTCGGCCCTCCGTTTCCTGTTGTCCACAATCAGCTCCTTTGTCTTGCTGATGTTGAGGGAGCGGTAGTTGTCCTGGCACCACACAGCCAGGTCTCTGACCTCCTCCCTATAGGCTGTCTCATCGTCGTCAGTGATCAGGCCTTACACAGTCATGTAGTCGGCAAACTTAATGATCGTGTTGGAGTCGTGTGCGACCAGGCAGTCATGGGTGAACAGGAGGGGAGTACAGGAGGGGACTAAGCACGCACCCCTGTGGTCATCTGTACTTTGTTGAAGCACCTTTGGCAGCTATTACAGCCTGGCGTCTTCTTGGGTATGACACCACAATCTTGGCACAACTATATTTGGGGAGTTTTTCCCATTCTTCTCAAGCTCTGTCAGGTTGGATGGGGAGCGTCGCTGCACAGCTATTTTCAGGTCTCTCCAGAGATGTTAGATAGTGTTCAAGTCCGGGCTCTGGCTGGGACACTCAAGGACATTCAGAGACTTGTTTCGAAGCCACTCCTGCGTTGTCTTTGCTGTGTGCTTAGGGTCATTGTCCTGTTGGAAAGTGAACTTTCGCCCCAGTCTGAGGTCCTGAGCGCTCTGGAGCAGGTTTTCATCAAGGATCTCTCTGTACTTCGCTCTGTTTGTCTTTCCCTTGATCCTGACTAATCTCCCAGTCCCTGCTGCTGAAAAACATCACAGCATGATGCTGCCACCACCATGCTTCACCATAGGGATGGTGCCAGGTTTCCTCCAAATGTGACACTTTGCATTCAAGCCAATGAGTTCAATCTTAGTTTCATCAGACCAGAGAATCTTGTTTCTCATGGTATGAGAGTTCTTTAGGTGTCTTTTGGCAAACTCCAAAAGGGCTGTCATGTGCCTTTTACTGAGGAGTGGCTTCCCTCTGGCCTATCTACCATAAAGGCCTGATTGGTGGAGTGCTGCAGTAATGGCTGCCCTTCTGGAATGTTCTCTTATCTCCACAGAGGAACTCTGGAGCTCTATCAGAGTGACCATCTGGTTCTTGGTCACCTCCCTGACCAAGGCCCTTCTCCCCTGATTGCTCAGTTTGGCCGGGCGGGCAGCTTGGTGGTTCCAAACTTCTTTCATTTAGGAATGATTGAGGCCACTGTGTTCTTGGGGACATTCAATGCTTCAAAAAAAGGTGCTACCCTTCCCCAGATCTGTGCCTCACACAATCCTGTCTCGGAGCTCTACGGACAATTCCTTCGACCTCATGGCTTGGTTTTCGCTCTGACATGCACTGTCAACTGTGGGACCTTATATAGACAGGTGTGTGCCTTTCCAAATCATGTCCAGTCAATTGAATTTACACCAGGTGGACTCCAATCAAGTTGTAGAAACATCTCAATGATGATCAATAGAAACGGGATGCACCTGAGCTTGTCACACCCTGATCTGTTTCACATGTCTTTGTGATTGTCTCCACCCCAATCCAGGTGTCACCCATCTTCTCCATTATCATGTGTATATATACCTGTGTTCTCTATTTGTCTGTTGCCAGTTTGTTTTGTTTCGTCAAGCCTACCAGCCTTTTCTCCTCTGTTCCTGTCTCTCGATTGGTCCTGTTTTCTAGTTTTCCCGGTATTGACATGTTCTACCTGCCCTGACCCTGTCTACCTTTGCCCCACCTATCTGGATTACTGACCCCTGCCTGCCCTTGACCTGTCTTTTGCCTGCCCCTGTTGGAATAATAAACTGTTGTTACTTCGACATTGTCTGCATCAGTGTCTTACCTCAAACGTGATAGAGCTCAATTTCGAGTCGCATAGCAAAGTGTCTGAATAACTATGTAAATAAGGTATTTCTGTTGTTTTTTTTATAACAATTTGCAAGAATGTCTAAACCTGTTTTCCCTTTGTCATTATGGGGTATTTTGTGCAGATTGATGAGGGGGGGAAATTATTTGATCCATTTTAGAATAAGGCTGTAACAAAACGTGTAAAAGGGGAAGTGGTCTGAATTCCCCCCCGAACGCATGCTCCCAAATTGTGGTCTTCCCAAGAAGTGCTTGTAATAACTTTATCCACAGCTCTACATTTTTTTTGAAGCTATTGATCCTCTGCAGCTAAATTATGCTCTCTGGTGTAGTATTTTGAATTATTGTATTTATGTCTGTTCAGACAGGAGTAATATCATTCTGGGCGGGGAAAAAATGTAGAGCCTTATTTTGCCAAGATTATTTCAATTTATCAGGGGTGCTGCAGCACACCTTCTTCCGGCAGCTTTGCGTCTGTTCCATTTAGGCCTATAAACTCTGGGAAAATATGACACGCCATAATAACAAAACAAACTCACCTGTCATTTCCCTCAACAAACCTTAATCAACAACTGCTTTACTGGGAAAGACATGAATCTCACCTAATGACAGATATTAGTAGTCTAGACCTGTAATTTGAAATGGCTGGGGATGCCAGACAGATATGCTCATGGGTCGATATGGGAATATGCTGAGTTCTATAATGGCGAGTCCTCCCATGAGGAGGCTTTGTTTGCCCTCTCTCTATGAATGAGAAAGGGGGTCTCGTTGAACCCGCGACGGTGCTCTTTGTTCCGCAGTCAGACTCCAGTCAGCCGTCAATAAACTGCAATGTTGTTTTAACTGTGTAGATAAACCCGCCGTAGGAAACTTGTTTCTCCGTGGCAGTAGCATTACGCTCATGTTGAATCACTGCTGTAGCATGCTGCTGTGCATATAAAAAGACACACTGAAATATGTATAATTAGACTTTTTAATTGAATGAGCTCGAACGACTGCTATAGCTTAGTTATTATTAGGCTCACTAATATACTGAATACTGTCAACGTGTCTGAAATTCGTATGAAAATGCTTTTTTGCCTTCGTAAAACGTAAAAGTATCAGTTGTGCAAATCGCCCTGGAGAACCGAACATTTTATTTCTACTTTACTACTGCAATATTGTCAATCATCCCAAACATTGTTTTTAAAGTCGTTATTTTTGCTACTTACTTTCTTCGTAGTCTTGCGCAGAATCAGTCAGATGCAATGGAACGTTTCCACAAAGTAACAAGCTCCGCTACCCTTCCCACATAAGCACGTGGCTTATTCAGCAATTTATAACCTGTCCTTTAACTGGCCGCAAAGCCACCGCTGCACAAGACTGTTACAGTCCCGTTATTACTTAACTATAAAACCATTTTTATATAGTTTACAGATGTGTCAGGTAAAAGGGGTGGAGGGGGAAAAACATCAAATAAGGAAGCCCCCCCTAGACTTTCAAAACATCACCCCAGGAAGCAAAATAGACAAGAACAATGATTAAAGGATAAAAGTGAGAAAAACATCAGATACAACAATACACAATTAGATGGGATCATAACATTTACATAAACCCTATTATCTGTCAGAACACGTTAGAAATCTGTTAGGGAATGTGTGAAGTCACTAATAATGGGGTTTATCAGTGGCCACAATGTGTATTTGACTAATTGCTTTACTGGTGAGAAACGACTTACTTTCACTGGGCGAAATAGCCTACACGTCTAGATTTCTTTTGACAACAAGCTCCTAGGCTGTTAGAAAGGCTGATGGTCATTGAAAGTAAAGTAAATAGAGAAATGTAGTTAATAGGATACATACCACGTTTGAGGGTGGTTCTTTAAATGGTTCGACTTTTCACCTTAGATAACGTTTTCGTTAAGGTGAGGGGGGAAAAAAGCAGCAAAAACTCCCTCTTCAAAGACGTAGCAAAAGTCTACATACTAATTTTGAAATGTTATTCGAAGGTGAATTATAATAATGTGAAAAGTTATTAAAAATTGCAATGGACAAGTAATTTAAACAGCAACTCAACTCCCAGAATAAAAACAAAAAACAACCAATAACCCAATAAGTGATCAGATGAAGAAAAAAAAATCGCGATTGTCTTACATTTATTTAAACACTTTTTCACGTATGAGTCGTCGAAAGTCTGAGGTCTGGTTAGAGTTAAAAGACGAAGAGGAGGAGGAAGAGAAGAAAACGTTGTGTTGCTGTTAAAGTGATCAGCAAATGACGGAATGGAGTTCGATAAACGCAGTGGAACCACAGGGTTAACTCTTCGACCCCTGGGACAATGTCCTTCTCATCTCAGACAGGACACATTGTTTGCGTTTTACACAAGCCTTCAATAGAATTCAAACATGAAATGTACAGTTATAAATTATGGCATTACTTTTCAGATGCTAAGTTAACACATATCAGATGGGCTATGTCCTCCTGATAAATTTTATGAAAATGTTATTACAATAAAAATAAGTATTGGCCATGATGGCATTATCCATAGATGGCCTAGCATTAGTAATTGGCGTTAGCCATGTCGTAATGTTAAGACAGAAGAATTTGAGAGTAATGTTCATTCTAGCCTATGCAGGAATGAAAGTCGATTTAATTTCTTACTGGTACAGGACACCCAAGTGTGCGCACGCATTTTTTTAATACTACAAAAATGACAGGGTAGCCTACTCTGCTGACACTGACAAACAGAGCTATAAAAACTATGTTGACTGATCCATCTAATCGGCTTATACAAATGGGAGACACAAATACAACATGACGTCCATATAACCTGGAGGAGGAAATTATTGTCCAAAAACAAACAAAAGTGGCACTGGCCCAATGATAAAGACAGTCAATATGCACACTCACCCGGATATGGCGGAAGTCTCAGCTGGTGCCAATAGGCTACTGTTCGCTCAATTAAGTTAAGAATTTTGATAACTGAAAGACAGATTGGAGTATTTTCATTGTCATCGCTTTACAACAATAGCCGTTTGCTTTCCAAACAGTTTTTCCGCGATTGTATTTTTAAATATTGTGATATGCCTGGTTGGGTCTCTCTGCTTTTCACCGACAGTCGCAATTTAACAATCATCTATTTGGTAATTGCAGCGCGCGCTGTCTAAATGACGGGCCCTTCCGACTGTAGGCTATCCAATATAAAACAATCCACAACTTTTTTTAAATGATCCTTTGAGGCAAAAACATGCTGTATGGGGTAGTAGCCTATTTTGAATGATTTATATTTATTTCTATACAGACAGGACTAAGCTAATTAGGTTATATAATTTTGGCAATTTACTTTAGGGAAAGCCTTACGGACACGCCGCCTATGGCTTTTAATGTGCAATAAACACAACCAGTCATGTTTTCATCTGATTGTCAAACAAGCACTTAACATAGGCGCTCCTGTAGGCTACCTGCACGCATTCGTTCACTCAAAAAATAAATTCAGCATCCAAACTCCAACAGTGCACTGTGCACCCACAATTTGATGAATGGAAAGAGACATCTGTTACAAAACACCTACGTGTAGTGTATTGAAATTCTGAAATTGTCATTAGGTCTACACTTGTAGCCTGAATAGATGCATCCACTGTTGTCCACGCACGCCTCCGTGTCAGCCTCTCTTCCCTGCCTTGACAAAATGTAAGTGTTCTCAAACCACAACGCAATTTGGAGCGTATACCACCCGGCTTCCAGTCAATTCACTAATTTGTCATGCTGCTGACATGCAGTGATGTTAAATAATGGTGCAATAGCCTACATTTGTTTGGGCATGTTGTATTAATTGTGATAGGCTCACGTTTTACCGGTACGGCATACCCCCACTATTTATTTAACCTGGAGGCAGTACCTGACCATACCGCCTTACTTTCACCCCTGAGCCTATGACATTGGGTAGAAAAGAAACAGATCCTATAACATTCGTTTCCCATTTTTGATGATACTGTACTTCAAGATCATTGTATTGAAATGAACTGAAACTAAAAAGGATGGCATGAACCTTTAATCAAACCTCCCACACATCATCAGAAATGGGTTCTTACAGTGGGGGAAAAAGTATTTGATCCCCTGCTGATTTTGTTCGTTTGCCCACTGACAAAGAAAGGATCAGTCTATAATTTTAATGGTAGGTTTATTTGAACAGTGAGAGACAGAAAGAATAACAACAAAAATATCCAGAAAAACGCATGTAAAAAATGTTAGAAATTGATTTACATTTTAATGAGGGAAATAAGTATTTGACCCCGTCTCAATCAGAAAGATGTCTGGCTCCCAGGTGTCTTTTATACAGGTAACGAGCTGAGATTAGGAGCACACTCTTAAAAGGGAGTGCTCCTAACCGCAGCTTGTTACCTGTAAAAAAGACACCTGTCCACAGAAGCAATCAATCAATCAGATTCCAGACTCTCCACCATGGCCAAGACCAAAGAGCTCTACAAGGATGTCAGGGACAAGATTGTAGACCTACACAAGGCTGGAATGGGCCACAAGACCATCGCCAAGCAGCTTGGTGAGAAGGTGACAACAGTTGGTGCGATTATTCACAAATGGAAGAAACACAAAAGAACTGTCAATCTCCCTCGGCCTGGGGCTCCATGCAAGATCTCACCGTGGGGTTGCAATGATCATGAGAACGGTGAGGAATCAGCCCAGAACTACACGGGAGGATCTTGTCAATGATCTCAAGGCAGCTGGGACCATAGTCACCAAGAAAACAATTGGTAACACACTACGCCGTGAAGGACTGAAATCCTGCAGCGCCCGCAAGGTCCCCCTGCTCAAGAATACATATACATGCCCGTCTGAAGTTTGCCAATGAACATCTGAATGACTCAGAGGACAACTGGTGAAAGTGTTTGTCAGATGAGACCAAAATGGAGCTCTTTGACATCAACTCAACTCGCCGTGTTTTGAGGAGGAGGAATGCTGCCTATGACCCCAAGAACACCATCTCCACCGTCAAACATGGAGGTGGAAACATTATGCTTTGGGGGTGTTTTTCTGCTAAGGGGACAGGACAACTTCACCGCATCAAAGGGACGATGGGCGGGGCCATGTACCGTCAAATCTTGGGTGAGAACCTCCTTCCCTCAGCCAGGGCATTGAAAATGGGTCGTGGATGGGTATTCCAGCATGACAATGACCCAAAACACACGGCCAAGGCAACAAAGGAGTGGCTCAAGAAGAAGCACATTAAGGTCCTGGAGTGGCCTAGCCAGTCTCCAGACCTTAATCCCATAGAAAATCTGTGGAGGGAGCTGAAGGTTCGAGTTGCCAAACGTCAGCCTCGATATCTTAATGACTTGGAGAAGATCTGCAAAGAGGAGTGGGACAAAATCCCTCCTGAGATGTGTGCAAACCTGGTGGCCAACTACAAGAAGCGTCTGACCTCTGTGATTGCCAACAAGGGTTTTGCCACGTAGTGCTAAGTCATGTTTTGCAGAGGGGTCAAATACTTATTTCCCTCATTAAAATGCAAATCATTTTATAACATTTTTGACATGTTTTTCTGGATTTTTTTGTTGTTATTCTGTCTCTCACTGTTCAAATAAACCTACTATTAAAATTATAGACTGATCATTTCTTTGTAAGTGGGCAAATGTACAAAATCAGCAGGGGATCAAATACTTTTTTCCCCCACTGTATAATACTCAAGATGATTTTTAGACAGAAATGTGTTTGTTGTTACAAACATGTAGACAAATTAGGTTATTTTAGTTGGTACAACCAGATGTACACTACATTGATTTGTGGTTTCCTAGTATCTATCCGAGGGGAACACAATGGACTGGATAATTCAATGTATATCATATCACTTCTTAATTCTTTAATGTCATAGCATTGTAAAACAACATTCCAATTCATTTGACAAACACACAAACAAAACAAACAAAAGCTTTCAACCCGAACCTTGAACATTCTTGATAGGGAAACCCAACCAACCGTGTCATCAAACTGCAGTATGGAGAACTTATAGAAAACATACCTACACAGAGGAAAGCCAGGCCACTGTGAGTAACAGCTTCAATAACATCACGTTTCATGTTATTGGTCTTCATGATGCTCAAGCCTCTGTAGAATTCACTATAGAGTAATAAAGATACATTTGAGCTGCATGATATGAGCTGGGTTATTCAGCATGCGATTTGGTGCTCGTATCAGGATTATATCATTGTTGAATAAATAAGAATGAAAAAAAAAAGGTCATCAGGAGGGATTAAGGTGGATAAAACATCAGGTAGGCCACAGCAAGGTGCTCGACCTGACGCCTTACATGATATAGAAAAAGAGAGAAAAACAGTAGCATACTGTGTCAACCTCACCCTACAAACCACTAGATTGTATTTGAGAATGACATGGTTATGCCTACAGTATTAACTGTTGACAGAACAATAGGCATGGTAGTGAATGATTCAGGCGGAGGAATTTCATGTCGCATTCTCAAACGCCAGTGCGTGACTCCAGAGTTGATAACAGAGAGACACAGAAATACATTTGGTTTGGAGGACCAAAGAGAGAAATTCAGAAAACAGGGAGCATTGGAATAAGTAAAGGGAGAAAATAGCAAGGGAATAAAGAATTTGGAATATATGTAATATAGGCAGAGCCAGGAACTTTTCCAGTCCTGCCCATGTGACCTGACCAGAAGAAACTCTGGGATCCCACTAGATAACACAACCACAAAGTCAGATTCTACAGCCTCAAAGTAAAAATTGATGGGGGAAAAAATATTTTGGGTCTTAATTTAAGGTTAGGGTAAGGCATAAGGTTAGCAGTGTGGTTAATGTTAAAATCAGATTTTAAGAAGATTCATTGTAGAAATGGGCGAGGCTTAGCCATAATTTCTATTTTGCCCTGTTTATCAAAAGTGTCAGAAAAAAAAAGACTTGTCAATAATCAACTGACTGGTTTTTCTTGATGTCTATAGTATTCTCTCTGGTATGCAATCTGGTTTCCGCTCAGATTATGGATGTGTCACTGCAACCTTAAAGGTCCTCAAAGCTTTCTTAGTGTCCAACAAGCTTTCTCTGCCCTTAACCTTATTTTGAACACCTCCAAAACAAAGGTCATGTGGTTTGGTAAGACGAATGCCCCTCTCCCCACAGGTGTTATTACCTCTGAGGGTTTAAAGCTTGAGGTAGTCATCTCATACAAGTACTTGGGAGTATGGCTAGACGGTACACTGTCCTTCTCTCAGCACATATCAAAGGTGCAGGCTAAAGTTACATTTCCTCTATCGTAATCGCTCCTCTTTCACCCCAGCTGCCAAACTAACCCTGATTCAGATGACCATCCTACCCATGCTAGATTACTGAGACATCATTTATAGATCGTCAGGTAAGGGTGCTCTCGAGCGGCTAGACGTTCTTTACCATTCAGCCATCAGATTTGCCACCAATCCTCCTTATAGGACACATCACTGTACTCTATACTCTTCTGTAAACTGGTCATCTCTGTATAGCTGTCACAAGACCCACTGGTTGATGCTTATTTATAAAACCCGCTTAGGCGTCACTCCCCCCTATCTGATATATCTACTGCAGGCCTCATCCTCCACATACAACACCCGTTCTGCCAGTCACATTCTGTTAAAGGTCCCCAATGCACACACATCCCTGGGTCGCTCCTCTTTTCAGTTTGCTGCAGCTAGCGACTGGAACGAGCTGCAACAAACACTCAAACTGGACAGTTTTATCTCAATCTCTTCATTCAAAGACTCAATCATGGACCCTCTTAATGACAGTTGTGGATGCTTTGTATGATATATTGTTGTCTCTTCCTTCTTGACCTTTGTGCTGTTGACTTTGCCCAATGTTTGTACCATGTTTTTGTGCTGCTACCATGTGTTGTTACCATGCTGTGTCATGTTTTGCTGTTATGTTGTTGTTTTAGGTCTCTTTTTATGTAGTGTTGTGTCCCTCTTGTTGTGATGTGTGTTTTGTCCTATATTTATATTGTATTTATTTTTTTAATCCCAGGCCCCCGTCCCTGCAGGAGGCCTTCTGCCTTTTGGTAGGCCGTCATTGTAAATAAGAATTTGTTCTTAACTGACTTGCTGACTTAACTGACTTGCCTTTTTTTAAACTCAATAAATAATTCTGACATTGTGGCTGTGTTAACTCGTGAACACCCAAACTCTGGGCCGTTGGTTATAAGGAATGGATGGGAACATAAAAGAGGTAGTAGCAGTAGAAGCACCCAAACCATTTTGCCTGCTATTCTCGCTCACAAAAGGAACTCAAAGGATATCAATGAGATTGGAAAAGGAACCAGAAATGACACACAACAGATAGACCAATTCCAGGCTTTAGCTTACTAAAAATGCTGTCGACACATTGAGGATGATAGTCTCTTATCGCCATCTATTTGACTGTGCAAACAACTCCATTAAATAGGCTTTTGTGTGTCGTGTCACACCTTCTGTGGTAGCTAGTTCAGTTAGACAGTAGAGAACACAGTTTGTGTGGATAAATCCTGAAATGCATTTACACAGGGAATGTACCATAGCCACTCCCTTCCCTATATTTTCTGTATTTATTAGTAGTATTGGTGCAGAGGCCAGAGAGCAGAGAGCCGAGCCTCTATGTCCGCACCTGGAATTTGCCGGCCTTGGTCATGTACTTGATGCCTTTGAATGGTTTGTATTTCTCCCCGTACATATCCAACCGATTCACCTTCAGTCCTAGAGAAGAACAAGTCAATTAAAAGAGAGAAGGTGTCACATTGCTATTTAATATGTACTCTGCAGAAAGTCATATAAATCATTGATTTGGCCATTGCAAGAGAAGTAGCCCACATCCCTTTTGGAAACAGATGCAAACCTCTGTGGGGATCCGATAGAGCAAATAAAAATACAAATAGAGTATCTTGTCTCCATCTAGTGGTACAAGGTGTCACTGTGAATAAACTGTGTGGATGTCATGTGGCTGACTAATATGGAGTTAGTAGATACAATATATGATCTAGGGTTAGATATTTCTTTAATCACAGAATTATTACGGTTAAGAATATGGGTAAAGTTAACTAATACTAGTTCAGCGGCTAAGGAGCAACTGCTACTCTAGAGTGTAATAACCAATTCTGATAAGGTGTGTTTAACCTGAAAGGGCCGACTGTTGGATCTTGAACTGAATGTTGATGGTGGGGTTCTCGTCTGGCTTGGAAGCCCCTGCCTGCAGGCTCATAGAGCCCTTTAGACTAGGCAGCTTCTGAGGGTTGATTTTACCCACGTCCCATGACAAGAGCTGCAAAGGGACAACACAGCAGCCTTCCACTGTTATTACCACACACAGGGAGAAGGGTATTGTTTTGAACGCAAACAGGTGGGTGGGAGGAGGAATGAACTAATCCATTAAATGTAAGATTATACAGTGCATTCGGAAAGTATTCAGACCCCTTGACCTTTTCCACATTTTGTTACGTTACAGCCTTATTCTAAAACAATCCCTCATCAATTTACACACAATACTCCATAATGACAAAGCATAAACAGGTTTAGAAATGTTTGCTAATTTATAAAAAATATCACATTTACAAAAGTATTCAGACCTTTTACTCAGTACTTTGTTGAAGCACCTTTGGCAGCGATTACAGCCTCGCATCTTCTTGGGTATGGCACACCTGTATTTGGGGAGTTGCTCCCATTCTTCTCTGCAGAACCTCTCAAGCTCTGTCAGGTTGGATGGGGAGCGTCGCTGCACAGTTATTTTCAGGTCTCTCCAGAAAGGTTTGATCAGGTTTACGTCCGGGCTCTGGCTGGGCCACTCAAGGACATTCAGAGACTTGTCCCGAAACCACTCCTGGCGTTGTCTTGGCTGTGTGCTTAGGGTCGTTGTCCTGATGGAAGGTGAACCTTCACCCGAGTCTGAGGTCCTGTGCACTCTGGAACAGGTTTTTAATCAAGGATCTCTCTGTGCTTTGCTCTGTTCATCTTTCCCCCCTGACTAATCTCCCAGTCCCTGCAGCTGAAAAACATCCACACAGCATGATGCTGCCACCACCATGCTTCACTATAGGGATGGTGCCAGGTTTCCTCCAAGCGTGACACTTGGCATTCAGGCCAAAGAGTTCAATATTGGTTTCATCAGAACAGAGAATCTTGTTTCTCATGGTCTGTGAGTCCTTTAGGTGCCTTTTGGCAAACTCCAAGTGGGCTGTCATGTGCCTTTTACTGCGGAATGGCTTCCATCTGGCCTATCTACCATAAAGGCCTGATTGGTGGAGTGCTGCAGAGATGGGAGAACCATCTCCACAGAGGAACTCTGGAGCTCTGTCAGAGTGACCATCAGGTTCTTGGTCACCTCCCTGACCAAGGCCCTTCTCCCCCGATTGCTGGGTGAGTCTAGGAAGAGTCTTGGTGGTTCCAAACTTCTTCCATTTAAGAATGATGGAGGCCATTGTGTTCTTGGGGACGTTCAATGCAGCAGACATTTTTTGGTGCCCTTCCCCAGATCTGTGCCTCGACACAATCCTGTCTCGGAGCTCTACGGACAATTCCTTCGACCGCACGGCTTGGTTTTTGTTCTGACATGCACTGTCAACTGTGGGACCTCATATAGACAGGTGTGTGCCTTTTCAAATCATGTCCAATCAATTTAATTTACCACAGGTGGACTCCAAGATGTAGAAACATCTCAAGGATGATTAATGGAAACAGGATGCACCTGAGCTCAATTTCGAGTCTCATAGCAAAGGGTCTGAATACTTATGTAAATAAGGTATTTCTGTTTGTATTTATTTGCAAACAGTTAAAAAAAAAAACCTGTTTTCGCTTTGTCGTTATGGGGTATTGTGTGTAGATTGACGACAATTTTTATTTAATCCATTTTAGAATAAGGCTGTAACGTAACAAAACGTGGAAAAAAATCTAGGGGTCTGAATACTTTCCTAATGCACTGTATACCCTTTTGTATGTTTACAGCATACACTAAACTGGTCAGGTAAATCCATGTCCACACACACACACACACACACCTTTTCCCACCACCTTACCTTAGTGACAGGGTCGAAGTTGTATGTCCCCTGGGAGGGGTTGAGGTTGGTGTTAAGGACTCCTCTGGGTAGCTGGCTACTGATTAGAACAGCCTCTAACCCCTTCCCCATGGTCTGCTTGGGGCCCAGGGTCAGCTCAAAGCGGCCCTGAGAACTACCCTCCCTAAACGTGATGTTGTGCTTGACGTACACTGGGATGGCCACCAGACTGAGGGGCAGACACAGAGAGTGTCAGAATAACACAGGTAGGATGGGCACAGAGACAGAAACAGCACACTGAACACAAAGTGTGCAAGTAAGTGAATAATACTGAAAGAACAAGTGAATTATTTTCTGCACAGATGGCAGTTTGTTACATTGTTATTACAACTTTCAAACATGAAACTTCAAACAAAAAATGTGGATATATAATGTAAACATTAGGAGCATTACCATACTGGCATTGCTGTAAAATATTGTTACTGGGTTTTCCCAAGCCAAACCACAAGTGAATAATGATCCAATCTATACCAATAGATGTCCCCTACCGACACTATAGTATTGTACTTACATCTAATGCTTTGCCAAAAACATCCATTTAATAATTAATGTAACGTTAAACCAAACACAGGACTTCATCTAGCTAACATTTTACAACAACTCGTTTTAGATCGAGCCCCAACTACAATGTCAATTTTGAAATACCTTGTTGACCTTAATGGGTGGAGACTGAATTAACACAATGAAAAGAAAAAGCAAACATTCAGATACTGTGTGTGTGTGTGTGTGTGTGTGTGTGTGTGTGTGTGTGTGTTATGCCTTGAGCACATAACATAATGTTTAGTCTGGCTTTGCAGAGGTAAAGAGAGCGCAGTACTGACTTCTGGCAGCTGACGTGATAGGAGAGCAGCCGGAAGTTTCCGTCTGGAGGGATAAAGGAGAGGATCCTCTCAGCTTCCCAGCGCTTGAAGCGCACACACGGGTGGAAGCTCACATCATCTAGCAGGCGAGGGTTCTGAGACAGGATCAGACAGGTGTATCAAGATAGAGAGGGGGAGAGACACAAACAGACAGGACAATTTTGACACAGTTATTCAGTACAACAGTTAAAAATATGGTTTCAAGACAGAAGAGAAACAGACAGGAAGTCTACAGTTATACAACACAGGTCAAAAACATTACAAACATGAATTATTTCATACGGAGAGGAAGAGAGGGAACGGTTATTTGCTAAGGACAAGAGTGGATATAAACTACTGGCTAGAGCACGAGTGGGCAAACTACGGATCCGGCCCGCAAGACCATTCAACGGGTTAAAAAAAAAAAACACTCCAGGCTACTCTTGAACATCTAAAACAAGATAGAAAGTATGTAGAAATTATAATGGACATCCATTTTCAAATAACTGCCCTTTTTCTTGACCTCAAATTGCTTTTGACAAAACAAATAGGTCTGGGGAAAATCTGTGCAGCCATCTGCTGTATTTTGAAACCCCGATGTGGCCCTCGAGCCTAAATGATGACCGACCCCTGGGCTAGAGAGAGAAAGAGAGGACCCACCATGAACGAGAGAGTGAGGTCAGGCATGCCTGTCAGTTTCACACAGGCATCAATCACCCCCTGGATCTCTGCTGTAATAGTGGAGCCTAAAAGTGTGTGAGAGAAATATGGAGAAAGAGGAGAGTCAATCAGAATGTCAAGTTCTGTGTTTCTGTTGTTTTTAATGGGTCAGGACAGGTTTAGCTGACAGCATAATGGGGCAGTGGGCCAACTATACCTGATTTATCAATGATGGCATCAATCTCCTCCACTACATCAAAATAGGCCTCGTTGTTGGTGTACTTGACTCCAGTGCGTCGCCATGGCACCACAGACAACTGTCCAGTAGGGAGCTGCTCCCCTACATTGGTGCTGCCTACAGACAACAGAACAGTCAAATATGACACAAACATGATGTACACATTCAGATAGTTGTGTACAGTGACATGGGTCTAAATGAAAAGTTTAAAAACATACAGTATTATTTCCAATGCTGCCAATAATATGTAAATAATGATGAATAATTAAGAAATAATGTAAATAATGAACACATATGTCATGACTAAGGGCCTGTTTTTCATGGTCAGGTGACGTGGTATAATACTATGAGGTTGAGGTTTTTCATGGTCAGGTGACGTGGTATAATACTATGAGGTTGAGGTTTTTCATGGTCAGGTGACGTGGTATAATACTATGAGGTTGAGGTTTTTCATGGTCAGGTGACGTGGTATAATACTATGAGGTTGAGGTTTTTCATGGTCAGGTGACGTGGTATAATACTATGAGGTTGAGGTTTTTCATGGTCAGGTGACGTGGTATAATACTATGAGGTTGAGGTTTTTCATGGTCAGGTGACGTGGTATAATACTATGAGGTTGAGGTTTTTCATGGTCAGGTGACGTGGTATAATACTATGAGGTTGAGGTTTTTCATGGTCAGGTGACGTGGTATAATACTATGAGGTTGAGGTTTTTCATGGTCAGGTGACGTGGTATAATACTATGAGGTTGAGGTTTTTCATGGTCAGGTGACGTGGTATAATACTATGAGGTTGAGGTTTTTCATGGTCAGGTGACGTGGTATAATACTATGAGGTTGAGGTTTTTCATGGTCAGGTTACGTGGTATAATACTATGAGGTTGAGGTTTTTCATGGTCAGGTTACGTGGTATAATACTATGAGGTTGAGGTTTTTCATGGTCAGGTGACGTGGTATAATACTATGAGGTTGAGGTTTTTCATGGTCAGGTTACGTGGTATAATACTATGAGGTTGAGGTTTTTCATGGTCAGGTGACGTGGTATAATACTATGAGGTTGAGGTTTTTCATGGTCAGGAAAAAGTGATGACATAGTGACTGTGTAGAGGCAGACATGGTAATCTTCAGGCACCTGTGATGGTGTTGACCACTGTGCGCAGGATGGTGGGTGGCTTGATGAGCTCTTTGAGGATGTTGGACTCTGTGGCCAGGGGGAAGCCATTGTCCAGCATCTCTTCTAGCAGCTCATATACTACCACCACATTGTCCTTGATCGCTGCCTCTGTGCACACCCCAAAATAGTCCTAATAACAGGGAGGGATGAGTATATTCTGATCAATGACTTACAACTTCCTTTGAAAAGTAAAAACACTTGTAACTTAACAATAAGACAATCAGTAACTCAGAGAGAGTTACCAGTTCGAAGACTTTAGACTGCTGGACAGATTACATTGTAAGGTAGACCTAGGTGGTGGTGATGAAGAGCCTGAACAAGTGAAAGGAAGAAAAGTTAGTATACCAAGTACAAACCTGGAATGTATCAACTACCCTGTGTAGGAACTCGATGACAAAGAGCGGCGGCACCTCGCTCTGGATGACCGCCACAAAGTAGATGCGGTGCCTGAGGACGCTGATGAGGTAGTGGTGGGGGGTCGGGATGACGGGGGGCACATTCTCTGGCTCACTGGCGCGCTCTTGCGCCTCGAAGAAGTAGTCACACACGGAGCGGCTCACAACGCTCTTCCAGTGTTTCTCCAGGAAAATGTCCCCCGAGGAATTCACGAGGAACAGGCTGTGGATCATTTTGGCTGGAGGCTGAGATAGGAAAATAAGAAGAATTTAGCGACTCTAAAACGGTTTTAGCTATACCATCCCATGCAGTTGGAATAAAGTCTGAGTTACACCGCGCTTGTGGTACCTTCATTAAATATAGACATACATCTATGAGCAGTGACAATGTTTCATGTAGGGTGACAGGTGACACGAGTTCAATAAATATTCGGTTCTGCTATCAGGTTCCGCAGTGGGCGGCCGTGCTACGGGTAGGTTACCTGCATGCACACGAACCTGTGCGGTAATAAGATGAGTCGACGGTAATATGGTATTTTACTGGAAGACAGGCCTGCATCTGTATCCCTACAACATCCGTGATTCAGACCCTCCTCCCGCCACACAGTTGTCTTGTGACAGCAGGCGATCCCGTCATTCAGCGATGGTGAATACCGAGAACGGAATTAATCATGCATTGCTCTCAATATTTTACTGCTATTCCGTCTGTTTAGAAAGTGTAATTACATACCAAAGACAATCTATTGGTGCTTTCCTCTCGCCTTCACCTTTTCTCAATGAAAGATTAGAAAAGGCCGTCGCTTCTTCTCCGTTAGCTGGAACGGAATGAGGAAGCTGACACCAGAGATGACCAATCGGAGATGAGAAACAGCAAGAATGCCCGCCTCTCCCAAATAGTGATTGGTCCATAGTGCGGAAGTTTCTTAACGTCAGACTTGGAATTCGATTGTAATTGGACAGCGCCTATTAAACGCCAGATGAACATGCACCTTGATTGGCTCACCAAGACGGTTGTATCTGACATTTTGTGTCAAGACATCGTCCACGGATCGTATCAGATTTCATCTTGTGGATACATTTTGTGGATACAAAATAGATACATTCTATTAATGAGAAATGCAATAGAAAATGGTCCTCTGTAGCTCAGTTGGTAGAGCATGGTGTTTGCGACGCCAGGATAGTATTATATTTTTGTATTTTAAAATAGTGAAGGCTACTTGAATATATGTTACACATAATAGGCCACGAATGTGATACTTACATATGTGCAATAGAGATAATAGGCCAACTGTTAAATCAGTATATCATCTGACCCTTTGACAGTTCCATATGTGATTCTGTAAATGATAAATAGGATAATAGAATCGTTCGCTCTGGCTTATATTGAAGATGTAGCAGGTGTCTTGACAAGTAGAAAGCTGTTGATGGGGATGAATGTGCATTTTCTTCATAGGGTTCCCTTGAATGGAATGTCTGACTTTTTGCAGTCACCGACTAGCCTTTGATCCACTCTACTGTGCACCGGATCTTATATGAACCCGCTTCGCATAGCAATATTTACAGGCTTTTTATCTGCAAAGAAGCACAAATAATGTAAGCAAGCAACATTAGTTTCTAAATAAAGAAAATATTATCATTGCCAAGGAACAGCAATTATTAGAATTGGTAGGAGTCAGAACAATAGATCCAAGAAATACCATGACAACATAAATGGCTCAACATAATTTATTTTTGTTTTATGTTAAAATGTACAGAGTTCTTTGAAAGTACTTGCTAAGAAAGAAAAAACTAATAAATGGAAATACATACAGGGACTAAGTAGAGAGATCGAGGCAGCCGGGCGCTATCAACCTTCACAAGGCACCCAGCCAGCCCCATTCCTCTCTATATCTTGCGCTCTCTCTTAGCTTACAACGCACCATGTACAATTACAAAGGATACAAAAAGGGAAGCGATATAAACAGACAAATATACTGAGCTCATTTTTACATGCCTCTTAAATGTAAAGAAGTCGTCCTATTCACACACAAATTATCCCCCAAAAAAGAACAGCTAAGTGACCTTTAGATATTTGTTTTTTCCTTTCGTTTTAAAATAGCATTAATATACTACACAAAGATAGAAAACTCTAGAGATGAGTGGAATGGAGAGGTTAAAGGCATCTTAAATTCACTAAAAGTGAGTGGTATTTTTTTTTTTTTTGAATTTCTTTATATTACCTCAAGAGTCAAGCTAAAAAATATGTATTGTTTTTGTTCCTGAAACAGAAGTGAAAAAAATGACAGTACCAATATCAACGTCAGAATTTCTTTATATTATAGAAAAAACATTCTCTACAATAGGTTCTAAAGTCAAAAAGAGTCAGCTTGTGTCATAAAAGAAAGCTGCCCAGTCTGATAAAATTCAGAGAAAATAAAACGAACAAACAAAAAACAATACACACAAATAATATACGAAACGTCAGGTCTGTAAGAAAAGTATCCTCATTTTGACTTTGAATACTAGAACACTGAGACAACTGGGTAAATTCTTAACCCACCCTCCCCATCCTAACACGGTAACCATCCAGATGTTTGCATGTGTGGTGGGCGTACACAATGCACAGTATTTGGCATTGGCCACCTCTCCAGATGCTGATGGTCCATAGAGCTCAGACATCTCTACTAGTCAATGGGAGTGCACGCTAGACTTGCACAGATTAACTGGTTAACAGAAAACACCCTTCAGAGAGGATGCCTGTCACTAACACTTAACGAAGCGGCTCAGCTGATATCCAACAGCTGATGTTCCTTAAAGCAGTGAGTTTGACCTCAAATCTCTGTGTATATATTTATTCCATGGAAGGTAAACTGCATGGGGCTGACAGATGTACACCATCAATGGGGTAAAAAGGCCTAATAGCCTTCTGTGGAGTGTGATGAAAAATGTGTGAATGCTGCAATGGGAGACTGGTGGACTGTGCTGTGAATCAACAGGAAGTACCAGAACATTTACATCTAATCATTTCAGAACAAACAGCTACAGCATCCTGTGGGTGATGCTGAGAACACTACTGGTTTGTTTATTTATGGACAGACTAATGGACAGTGACCCCTCGTCTCTCCTCCATCACTGTATTCCTCTGTTCTGCCCTGATACACACCGTCCTACCTGGAAGACCCTCCACACTTGTTACTATGTCGTTCTCCAATGAGGCCCCACTTCTACTCATATCTGAGACAAATGCCACGGCTCACAGAAGCAATGGAGACATGTGTGTGAGAGAACGTGTCGGAGCTAGAGGGTGAACCACCATTCCAGTATGCCACGATCAAAGCATAGACAGGTTGGACTGCACACAAGTTCTTTTCAACAGCTGTCAAAATAAAAACAAAAGTATTCAAAATAATAATAAAATAAAAAAAACAAGTCCATCTACAATTATAATCATAGTCTCTTTTTTAAAGGTAAGGCTTCCTATTTCAATTAAAAGATTGTGTGCATGGTTTCATATATTTAGTTAACCACTTTTTTTTCCTTTCTCAGTTTTGACAATGTAAGGTCCTCCAAAGTCCCTCTTCCTCTTCCACCTCCTCCACTCTCTGCCAGGTAAACAGTGGAGGAGCTCTTCCGTTAGCGTAGAAACTGTGAGAGAGGAGCATGTCGTTTAGGTCTGACTAGACTAGAGCAGTCTGCCATACAGTACCAGGGGACCATTTAGCTGTGATGTATCGCCCCAGCTCTGCCAGCTCACTCCCTACACAGCCAGCTTGGGGGGGAAATGTGTCCAACTGAATGGAACAAAATGACAACATACAAAACAGAAAAACATAGTCCTCCCTCTCTCTTTGCGCTCGCTCGCTCGGGCTTTGGAGAGGGTGGATACAACAGTAAGTGATTCAGTAAAGAGAGGCAGAGTCCCTCCCTCCATCAGCGAGTGTCAGGTCAGGTTGGAGAGTGTTCCTCCCATCTCTGTCTCTAGAGCTGCGATGTTGTTCTTCGGTGCTCTGCTCATCTGCTCATGTAAGGCGACTGTTTGGGGACGCCGGCGTAGCTGTGGTGGGTGGGGCCCGTATACATCATGTTGCCGTGGTGATTGGGCTGCATAGGCTGCTGTGGGTACCCCTGTCCCCCCATCATGCCCATCTGCATCTGCATGGGGTACTGGGCGGGCTGGTTCATGTAAGGGGGGTTCCCATGGTAACCGCTGTTCATCATGGGCTGTGGCATGCGGTAGCCAGCCGACATGGCGTTCAGCTGGTTCATGTTCATGGTGTTGTAGCCGGCCGGCGTGGGCATGAGGTTGGGCATCATGCCACGCTGCACAGCCAGGGTGCGGGGCGAGCCCTGCATGGCCACGGCCCCAGAGCTGCGTCCGTACAGTTGCTGCTGGTGCGGGGAGGGAGCGGGGGCTAGCTGGGCCTTGGAGCGGATGGAGATGTGGCCCTTCACCGTGGCCATTTGGCCCTGCAGCCGCTGGGTGTGGGGCGGGGGAGGCAGGCCGATGTTGCTGGAGGGCATGTTGCACTGCAGCTGCAGGGAGCCCAGGTTCATGGAGCCAGAGCTCAGTTGGGGAGGGGGGGTCATGGTGGCCTGGCCCTGGGCTAAGGGAGGGAGTGGGGAGGGGGAGAGCTGGGCCAGCCCGGGGTTAGACAGAGAAACACTGGTGGCGTAAGATGTGACAGAGGCCGAGTGCGAGTAGGGCATAGCGTGGGGGTCCATGATGGTGTTGGTGAGCTGCTGCAGCTTAGCCAGGCTGAACGTGGCCGAGGGCTGGGGGTAACCCCCTGCACCAAAGTCCTGGCCCATCCGCTCGTACAGGCTGCGGCCCCCTCCCTGGGAGGCACTCTCAGGGATCTCCATGATCATAGGGGTAGAGCCAAAGCCGTTCCCCATACTGCACTGGGACAGAGGTTGCTGCTGCTGGGGCGGGTGGGGGGTTGGAGGGGCCGAGGGCGGGGGGTGGGGAGCCTGCTGCTGCTGAGGGGGCTGATGCTGCACCTTTTTCTGAGACTGCTGGCTGGCGCTGGGCAGCCTCTCGATCACACAGCTCTGAGGGGACTTGATGCCTTGGTGGGTGTTGGCAGATGGGGGACGGGGTGGCGGCGGGGGCACGCTGTTGTTGCCACCATTGTTGCCTCCCGGCCCGTTATTGGGCCCTGGTCCAGTTTGTTGGATGAGACTGCAGCTGCCCATGGCGAGCTGTGATGTCACTGCGCCGCTGGAAGACGTGAGACAGGGCGCCGGGACAAAGGAGCAGCTGCTGCCCTGTGAGGAGGGTGTGACCGAGCTGGAGGAAGAGGAGCCCGTCGACGACGAGGAAGAGGCAGCCACAGCCACCGCTGCATGGTTACTGCCGTTGTTCCCTCCCCCGTTGCCCCCACCGCCCATGGTGGAGTCGTAGCTGCTGGGATTGTCGTAGTTCTCCGTGGTGCTCTCGATGCTGCCCAGGTCGCTGAAGCCACTGTCCACCACCTGCTGGGAGTGGTCAGACACTGACGGAACGTCCATCATGGGACTGGTCTCCATGTTGTGCTGGGATGGGGCCGACAAGGAACTGGGGTGCTCAGGAGTGATCTGGGTGTACCCTCCTCCTCCCGTTGCCCCTGTTCCCCCAGTAGGGCCTGGTGTGCCCCCTCTTTGCTGCCCCAGCCCAGATTCCATCATGCCTGCTGGGCTGTTGATGGAGCGGACTGACTGGCTGGGTAATGGGGGCATGGGGGGGTTAGTGTGGGGCAGGGGGCTGCTGTGCTGGGAGGCTCCACACTCCTCCACCAGGGCAAGGTGGGTAGTCTCCTCCTCGGCCTCCCCGGCGTGGCTGTAGCTCTGCAGGGTGCGGCAGGCGGCCAGCGTCTCTTCACAGTCCTGGTAGGCTCCGTGGGAGACCCCGTGGCTCTCTGGTTCCTCGTCCTGGGCCTCTCCCTGGGTCAGAGACTGGACCGCCTGCACCGTCTCCAGGTCCAGCTCGTTGCTGTGGTGGTGCTGACCATGGTGGGACCCGTGGTGGTGGCTCAGCTCCTCCTTGAAGGAGTCGGGGTGCTGGTGAGGGTGCTGGGGCTCCATCAGCAGCGTGACAGTCTTGTCCTCGGGGTGCAGCAGCTGCAGCTCAAGGGGCTCAGAGGGGACTGAGATGGCTGTCACCGTCTCCACCGCCGCGGCCGCTGCTGCTGACTCCTCTGCCTCTCGCCGCCTTCTCTCGTCCTGTGCCGCGTCCAGAGGCCGGCACTTCACCTCCTGCAGCTCCTCCGCCTCTTCGTCCTCCTCTTCGTCCTCCTCCTGCTTGCTGACGTAGGAGTCTCTGGCCTGCACACTGCCCTGCATGTCTAAAAAACATTCCCCGCCCTGGGGTTCTTCTTTGACGGGTGGAGAGCTGGCTGGGGAGGTAGGTTCTTCCTCATCGTCTTCATCCTCTTCCTCAGAGTCCTGGCTCTTCCGCTTTTTGCTTTTGCTCTTGTCCTCCAGGTGTCCGTCTCCTTCATCGTCTGCATCGTGGTCGTCGCTGCGTCTGCTGCCTGAGCCTGGCGTTGTCGCAGTCCTTCTGCTGCTGGTGCCCAGGGTGGCACACTCTTCATCCTCCCTCTCCTCGTCTTCCTCATCCCTGTCGGCCATGACTCTGTCCGTGTCTGGTCTACTGGGCTGGGGAGCCCTGGGGCCTCCGGTAGAGGACGGAGAGAGCAGGGAACGGGACGGTGGACGGCTGGGCTTGTCCTCTACCCAGCTCCTCTCTGTCTCCTCCTCCTCTTCTGGCTCTGAGACAGTGGGCTGCTTTGGGACAGGTTGTTGTCGCAGGGCTGGGTTTTTGGGCGGTCTCCCCCGCCTCTTGGGGATTCTCTGCTCCACGGGCTTGGGGAGGTAGTCATCCTCTTCATCAGAGTCTTTGTGTTTGTCGTTGTCGGTAGCTGTAGCTCTGGAGGCCCTCTTGCATGCTCGGTCCTCTAGCTGCTGGAGGGGCTTGTCTAGCTGCTGCACCCCTCCCAGACTCAGCCTCTGTCTCTCTGCCTCCTGCCTCTCAGCCTCCTCCTGGGCCCGCTGTAGGTACCAGCTCCGGGGCTTGCGGCCCGGCTTCATCTTGATCTTGGGGGGTGGAGGGTCCCCTGAGTTGGTCAGGCTGGTGTCCCCTGCATTCTGCTTTGCCCCGCTGCCAGGGGGTCTGCCCGGCCGTTTCTTCCAGTGCAGGGGCTTACGGGGCTTGCCCTTGGGCCAGCCTTTCTTCTTCTTGACGGGAGCCTCTGGGTTGGCCGCCGGAGTCTCTGCTGAGGCCGTGGACTCTGGGTTCCGTAGGAAGGACGGTGGCTTCAGAACAGGAGTGGGTTCTGTACAAGAACAGAGAACGGGAGAGAAATCCATTGTTACACATGCATATCTACTCAAGCAAGTACTTTATATCAATGCCTAGCTAACATACAGCTCTGCTCCAGCATGTACTATACACCAACACCTTGGTATATAAATAACTGCTCTGTTAGCCCTAAGGACTCCGGTGGCCTCACCATCCTCCTCTGACTCTGTGAGGTTGGCTCGTTGGGCTCTCTTGGGCGGTGTCTCTGTGTGTCGTAGGGCGGGGCGGGCCGGGGGGTAACACCTCAGGGGGTGTCCCAGGGGGCTCTCCTCCTCCAGCCGGGGCATGGGCCTCTCAGAGTCAGAGTCTACGAAGGGCTCGTCCAGCACCTCGGTGGTTTCAGAGATGGTCTCTGTCACCACGCTGCTGTGGGCGTGGCTGTGGCTGCGCTGACGCATGCGCCTCTTCCTCAACGGCTTCTGTGGAGACATGGGAACAGCTATTGAAATATCATTCTTTTGCAAACAAGCAGTAACAAATAATCTTGCAAATGTTTCTTTAGAGGTTCCTACTATCTCATCATTTCAAGTGACCTGAATAACTTTATTCTTTCCATTCACCTTGCATTTGAGCCCCAGGGTGGGCTTTGTGAGGATGGGTGGGGAGTGAGTCCCCCTCTCCTCGTCATCATCATCTTCATCATCCTCCTCCTCCTCCTCTTCCTCGCTGCTTTCACTGAAGCAGCTCCGTCTGACTGGAGGCGGGTCGCTGAGCCTGGGCGCCAGGGGCAGCTGGGGCAAGGTTTCTCCGGGACCCTCACTCAGCCTGCGCTTGGGGCCCCTCTTCTTCCTGGGAGGGCGCCCTCTGCTGCGTGGGGGAGGGACAGCAGGGTGCCTGCCAAGCATCTCTAGGGGCCTGAAGGTACCTGTAGAATCAGCCAGCTGTCTGTCTAAAGAGAACAGGGAGGGTGGGCTGCTGCCAGAGGTGGGGCTGATTTTAGTGCCCTCAGCCCTGTCCTCCTCCTCATCGAAATCCTGCACCTCCAACCGCATCTTTGGAGGTCGTCCCGGTCCCGGCCTCCTCTCAGTCCGTGGCCCGTCCTTCACCTTGCCCCAGGGCCAGTTCTTGGGTGGGCGGCCCCTGCCCCTGCGCTCTCCGTTGGCGGGGGGAGGGGACCGGTGGTCGAGGACTGGCGGGGGACAGCGGACTGGGGAGGAGGCCGGAGAGCTTTGGCTGGTGGGGAACCCCGGGAAGCACTTTATCATCATCTCCTCCTCCTCTTCCTCTTCTCCTCGGACGAGCCAGGAGAGTGGAGACACCTTGTGGCTAGGCTTGATCTGTAAAATAATAACTACATTTACCTCTAATCCATTCAAGTCATTGTTGTAATGTCATTCATCTGAAATCAAAAAATATACTGAAGCATCATTGTCTGCACCTCCTTGCAGGTATCATCTCCTTCCTCCTCCTCCTCCTCCTCTGAAACCACGGTGTTGGTGACGATGACGGGGGTCCAGCGGAGACAGTCCGGGTCCACCTCTAGCAGCCGGGGCCTGGCGGTGAGACAAGCCATGTGGCTGGACACCAGCTTCTCCTTACGCACCAGGACTAGCCTACAGGGGGACAGAGACAGTTTGGTTATCCCTACAGGGAAGGAAGAACTACTCTGAACAAATGACGGCTGCCAAACAGACGCGTTCTATGCTGTAGAATTGTCTCGCCAGCTTTCAATGGGCTTGTAGTTTAGCATGTTGTTGCTAATTTCTGCATCGTTGAATTTGTGTTGTCATCATGATTATGCCTCTGAGTGTGTGTGAGAGAGTTTCTCACCGCTCCCCTCTCTGCTCCAGCATGTTGAGGTGGTGCAGCGTGGCGGTGATGTCCTGGGGGCAGATGCCAGTGATCTTGCTGAGGCGTCGGATGGTGAGCTGGCGGTCGCGGACCTCATGGAGACACTCCAGCACCACGCTGCGCCAGTAGGCCATGTAGGACAGACGACCCAGGTCTGACAGGGGCTTCTCTGGGGAGCCGGGCTGGCCCTCCTGCTTGGACAGCAGGTAGCCTGGAAGGGAAGGGTGCAGGGTGAGAACAAGATCAATGTTAAAATCGGTAGGCTATACAAGGTCAATTGACATTGGTGTATACAATTCAGTCTATGACTGCTGGTGTATACAATTCAGTCTATGACTGCTGGTGTATACAATTCAGTCTATGACTGCTGGTGTATACAATTCAGTCTATGACTGCTGGTGTATACAATTCAGTCTATGACTGCTGGTGTATATAATTCAGTCTGACTGCTGGTGTATACAATTCAGTCTGACTGCTGGTGTATACAATTCAGTCTGACTGCTGGTGTATATAATTCAGTCTGACTTGGTGTATACAATTCAGTCTATGACTGCTGGTGTATACAATTCAGTCTGACTGCTGGTGTATACAATTCAGTCTGACTGCTGGTGTATATAATTCAGTCTAACTTGGTGTATACAATTCAGTCTATGACTGCTGGTGTATACAATTCAGTCTGACTGCTGGTGTATACAATTCAGTCTGACTGCTGGTATATACAATTCAGTCTGACTGCTGGTGTATACAATTCAGTCTGACTGCTGGTGTATATAATTCAGTCTGACTGCTGGTGTATATAATTCAGTCTAACTTGGTGTATACAATTCAGTCTATGACTGCTGGTGTATACAATTCAGTCTATGACTGCTGGTGTATACAATTCAGTCTATGACTGCTGGTGTATACAATTCAGTCTATGACTGCTGGTGTATACAATTCAGTCTATGACTGCTGGTGTATACAATTCAGTCTATGACTGCTGGTGTATACAATTCAGTCTGACTGCTGGTGTATACAATTCAGTCTGACTGCTGGTGTATACAATTCAGTCTGACTGCTGGTGTATACAATTCAGTCTGACTGCTGGTGTATACAATTCAGTCTGACTGCTGGTGTATACAATTCAGTCTTACTGCTGGTGTATACAATTCAGTCTTACTGCTGGTGTATACAATTCAGTCTGACTGCTGGTGTATACAATTCAGTCTGACTGCTGGTGTATACAATTCAGTCTATGACTGCTGGTGTATACAATTCAGTCTAACTTGGTGTATACAATTCAGTCTGACTGCTGGTGTATACAATTCAGTCTGACTGCTGGTGTATACAATTCAGTCTGACTGCTGGTGTATACAATTCAGTCTATGACTGCTGGTGTATACAATTCAGTCTATTACTGCTGGTGTATACAATTCAGTCTGACTGCTGGTGTATACAATTCAGTCTGACTGCTGGTGTATACAATTCAGTCTATGACTGCGTATTATAAATAAATGCTACTATTTCTACCACAACATGATAGTGGTGCAGCTTTCCTCAAAACAAGCACCTTCTAAAGCATCCCATTCCAAACAGCTAAGCAGAGTAAGAAGGGGCCAATGAGGTTTCACTTATTCAACTCAACAAGGAATTGGACCGGACATTATTCATTACAGCCACTTTGAATCAGATCCCAACGTGGTGCTAGTTCAATTCAATGGGATTGACTGCTATTCTGATGGCATTGACCCACAACTCTACAGCAGCTTAGAGCAACTTGCACTGCATCAAAGAGGACTGGGAAGAGGAGCTGTAGCTGAGCCTGAGAGGAGCTCCTTACTGAAGTCGATGAGGAAGCGACCGTAGCCTTTGCGCTGGTACTGGGGAAGAATCATGATGCAGGACACGTTGTACTTCTGTTGACAATGCTTCTCCTGGAGGGGGAAAGAGAGCGTGAGAGAGAGAGATTCCAATGAGGGGGAAAAGGCATGGTAATGTACTCTGAGAAAGACTGTGCTATCACAGTAGAGGCCTGTGTGTGTGTGTGTAAAGATCATTGCAGTGTTTTGGCAGCTATTCTGTATGTTAATTAGAGCACCTGCATCCGTACAGACAGTAAGCAGTGAGACAGAGCATCAAAGCAGCAGAGGTTTTTCTGCATTCTACGGTATTTCACTAGAACAGAATGAAGGTGCGTCCAGACACTGATCTAAAGACAACTTGTGCAATTCCACTTATGGTTAAGGTTAGGATTTGGGAAGGGTAAGCTGATCCTAGATCTGTCCCTAAAGGCAACTTTAGGGTTTAACCGGTTGTGCTTATTTATGGATGTGTTTATTTGGATGATTTGGTGGTTAGACGTACCTTAGAGAAGTAGCCCACCAGGTGGCAGCCCTTGCTGTCGTTCTGTGTGAGAACGTAGAAGAGGAAGGGCTCCACATCGTAGTACAGCGTCTTGTGGTCCAGGAACAGCTTGGCCAACAGACACAGGTTCTGACAGTAGATTGTGCTCACGTTCCCATCCACCTGAGAAAACAAAACAAACACACCATGAATAAATTAAATGACTGAAAACCTGTATTGCCCGAAAGGAATCTGATTTGCGCGACATGAGCACAGAGAGCAACCACCAAGCTGCCGAGGCAAACGTGCACATGAATATAACAAATACAACTATTACACATGAGTTTGACTACAATGATCCAAGTTCAAAAGGACAGTCTTGACTGCACCATTCAGCCCGTTTCCGAACCTTAAAATGAGTAACTATGAGACAGACACGTGGGATATGGGAGGAGGGGAGTAGTCAGACAATAATGCCAATGATGTGAGCCATGGCATCTCTGGTGTCCCTGGCTGGGAGAGAGAGAGAAGGAGAGAGGGGCTCCCTGGCACATAGCCTGACATCCCAGCTATTCTACTCTGCTGCTGAGTGAGGATGAGTCAGGAGCGGACGAGTCAGGACGGGACGGGCTGCAGAGGCAATGAAACCAGAGCTGCAGACGCCATCCTACCACACAGATGGACTGCCCCTCAATTAGGCTGCGTTTACACAGGCAGCCCAATTCTGATCTCTTTTCCACTAATTGGTCTTTTGACCAATCACATCAGATATTTTTACATCAGCTCTTTTTCAGTGCTGATCTGATCGGTCAAAAGTCACATTTGTGAAAAAAAGATCACAATTGGGCTGCCTGTGTAAACGCAGTATGTAGCGTTCTCAATTCTCAACCTTCAGTCCACAGAGTCTCTTTGTGACACTGAGCACAGGATGTGGCAGGAGCGGTGTGGCTTGTGGCAGGGCGGTGGCCTCCATCGGCTTCTCTCTCTTTCTCTGTCTGTATTCCTCTCTCTCTCAGTCTGTCTCACCTCGAACACGGAGACACCATCCTTCCTGTAGATCTCATTGGCTGGAGGGTGGAACCAGGCACACTTCCTCATGTGCTGGAAGAGGATGCTGCGACTCTTCACATAACGCAGGCAGAACTCACACAGGTAGAGCTTAGGCAGTCTGGGACAGAAGATGGAGGGAAATTGATGAGGACCAGACAAGAGCAAAGCTGACTAAGTCATTAACATCAATTATACGAACACAAACTAACAGTGGAGTGACTCAGAGTGGAGCATGTGAAATGTTTGTGCTCGTTTACCTGCTGTACTCTTGCGGATACGGAGAGGAGTACCAAGTCTGGATCTCAAACTTGCCAAACTCGATGACAGACGGACAACGCATTTGGGGATCTGGAGGGCCGGTCACCCCCACTTTCTGCATAGGCAAGAGAAAGAGAGAGAAAACGAGAGCAGAGAAGGAGGGTTCAGGTTTGGAGCTCCAGTATCAAGTGAAGGCCAGGTTTTCCAACAGGGGATTAAGAAAAGAACATGGATCAGACTGAGATTACACAGCAGGGATTACTGGGCCTCTGACTGGCCCTGCCTAACCCAGCACGGTATGCCCGCCACACACACTAGGGCCTGGCACGCACCGGCACTCAAACACACAGTGACAGAAAGACATATACACACGCCAAGGCACACCCACACAGGCACAGTAAAACAAACAGGCACACCCACTCCGGCTCCTGTGCAGCTGGCACCCTGACGCCTGCTTACATAATTATTATTAGCTCTCTTGAGTGGAAACGCCAAGCATCTGCCACTGGGTTCTGCTGACACGCGCTGGTAACCACACGCTCCCAAACAAACAAACACACACACACACACACACACACACACACACACACACCTACCTAAGGCCAGTCACCCCTGCCTACAGTCAGGTCTGCGTTGAATCTTTTTCACTGACTGCTGTGAGAGAGGATCCACTCTCAGAGGAACACAATCAGTTTCACAATGTGTCTAGTCTACAATGTAATTGGAAACAAACCACAACAGGAAACCATCAATTATAAAATACAAAGTTGAAATAACGCTGAGCTTGCACCTACTTTTCACCAGCCTTCCCTATTCTCCTACTGACCAAGACAAGAATAAAACCCTTCGTTGGGACCGAGCGTTTCTCCTGTGATGTACGGCAGTGATCTGAAGCTCTGCTATGTCTGTGCCAGTGAGGGATCACAACCGAATAGACAGATCAGCTCTGCCCTGACAATGCACTGAACCACAGTGCCCCCTCTCTCACACACACACACACACACACACACACACACACACACACACACACACACACACACACACACACACACACACACACACACACACACACACACTTTCTTTGTCTCTGTGGTTACCTGTAGCGCCAGCTCCTGGATGTGTCTGAAGAGTTCCACGTCTTTCTCTGTCAGGTTCTCGTGTCCTGGCAGCTTGTCCTCATCCTCACGCCAGTCACTACTGTCCTGATTGTCTGTGAAGGACAAACAAAGGGGGACAGTAAGTCAGTGGGACACTTCCAGAAAGGGGACAGTATATTCATGTTTTAAGGTTCTGACTGACACACAAAGTGCTGGAACTGACAACTGTGTGGACACTGGGCCAGTTCTCAGAGACCAACAACCACTATGCAGGTGTTGGGTCTGTCTGAAGGACATAGTATGAAGTGCAGCTTTTGACTGATACAAATACAGCCACTACAACCCCTCATTCACACTCAGTATTCAATGCATTATTCAGCATACCCTCCTCACCTGTCCTGTCGTCCCCCTCTTCCTTGCGTATGGCCTTCTTGCGGATGCGGTATTGCTGGGAGTAGTCCACCTCGTGCTGGGCCTTGCGTCCGTCGGGCGAGGGCGTGAAGAACTTAGTGAGGGCGTCAATCAGGCCCTTGGTCTTCTTGTTGAAGCGAAGGCCTCCCTGCTCCGACGAGTCCTCTCGTAGGGAGAACAGCAGCCGGTCGTCGCCAGGATAACCCTCGCAGGACGAGCTGGACGACGAGTGCGGGGAGGAGGAGCCCTGCGAGCGACGGCCCCCCTTCCGCCTGCCACGCCCACCCGGCCCTCGCAGCTTCTTGAATGGCCTGCCCGGTCTGCAACGGGAGACAGGACTATTCAGACACCCACCAGCTAATAGCAACACCCTATATAGACTAAGGCCTGGTCATTTGCAAGACATTTACATAGTAACAAGAGCAACAGAAGACAGACATAAGTGTTTTGGCTTTGTTTCCAATGACCAGTAGTGTCAACAAAAGAGAGTTCAGCTAGGTTCCCCACTCCCACATTAAAACAACTCCATTTGGTTGATCAGCGAGTGTCATATAGCTAGATTCTATGCTCCAAAGAAGCTTCATTTATGGCATGAAACTCAGCTCTTAGACCAATAGGCAGTCATTAAAAACAGTCTGACTGGCTGATCTGCTGTGTTTTACAGGTCTAGCACCGTGTCGTACTGCTAGCTCCCAGACGGTGCTGCTCTCTCCATGTCGTTACCAACCTGTTCTTGGGTCGTCCCAGTGGTGCGTTGTAGCGCCGTTTGATTTGTGCTGCCTTTTCATGCAAGAGCTTTCTTCCCTTTTTCCTGGGCTGACAGATCTGACAGATCCACATGCCTGGGGGGAGAGCAGAACAGAAGAGATCCGATCAGAAGAGATCAGGAGTGTATTAGCTTAGCTGGCCTGGCATAAAACCGCTTCTTCAGTACCACCATACACTGACATGAAGTACACAGTACCACCAGCATTAAAACCACAATAAAGATCCATGTCATTACACTGGTGGAAAGAGGTACCGTCTTGGTTTGTGGTCCTTCTGAGCTTTGTCATTTGTTCCCAATTATCTCATGGCCATAGTCGTTTAGATGTACAGTGGATCCATTTACTGCACAGAGGTAGGAATTTCCAGGGACAGCGCATGCTTAAGTGGGTTTTATTAGGTACATTAGGAGGGTCAGGGGTAGGAGATAGAGAGAGGAGGAGGAGAAGTAGTGGAGAAGGGGGGTTACCTTTTGGCATCCGCATCAGTGGGGGGTCACAGCACTCCATGTGGAACCCCCGGTCACAGGAGTCACAGAACAACATGTTCTCCTAAACGCACGCACACACACAGTAAACATTTGGTCACTCCCTGCCGTCATATTTACATAGTTGACATTTCCACCATTTGCATATTTCCCTCCAACCAGAACTGTACTGTACTTGGCAGGTCTGAGGAGAGAGAGAACCATCTGCAGCAGCTGTCTAAAATAGTTCTCAGTTTGTTGAAAAACAACAGATCTGATTCCTACGTATTGTGCTGAAGTACAGGCAGGCACACTGGCTGACACAGAGACACATGGACACAAACACTCACTGCGTTTTTGCCTTGATCTTGACAGTTGCTGCAGGTCTTGCATTCGATGCACTGCCACCACAGAGCTTTGACTCGCACAGTAAGCTCTGGTGAGAACTTTAGACAGGACGGGTGGCCTAGGGGACACAGATCCACACACTCACTATCCTGACAACCACAGGACACCACCACCTCACAATAGAAAAAAATGACTCAAAAGGCCCTATAGAGCCAAAATCAACCATGACAACAAACTACCAAATGCAGACATCTACGAGACCCAACCAGTCAAATTATAACTTCAGTTAAACCTAAGACAAATCCAATAGAACAAGGTGCAGGCAGAAGTAGCAGGCAGTGCTGCCTTGATGTCTCAGCGTATAGAAACCGTGCTGCCACAGTGCGACTCACCGCTGTTGCCACAGTCTGCACAGGAGATTAGCTCCTCTGGCTTCTTGTCTCGATTCGACTCCGTAGTGCCCAGGCAGAAGCTGCAGATAGGGATGGGCTCTGCCACAGGCTGAGAGATGGAGAGAGAAAGAGGGAGGGGGGGCAGAGAGAGAGAGAGAGACACACACACAAACAGAGGGAGAGTCACTTATTAACAGCTCCATTGTACCAGACAGAGGGGTAAAACACATTCAGATCACTGTCAATGAGCCTGCTGTGAGAAGGTTTGAACCAGCCACAGAGACAGCAGTTAAAGTTCAATCAGACAGGAAATGAACACAGTTAATTTGTCAGTGAGATTGTCATTCACTTAGAGGCAGCAGACTCTTCCCTGGTGAGGTTGTTGTGATCTAACAGATGACCATTAAAGGCTATGACGATGATGATGATGATGAAAGCCTGCCTATACTACAGAAGATCAAGGCCCATATTATTCAGAAAGTGTCTCAGAGTAAGAGTGAGGATCTAGGATGAGTTTAGCCTTTTTGATCATAATGAACGGACACAGGGGACATGATCTTAGATCGGCAGTCCAACTCCAACATGACTGACTGCTTGATCAGACCTGATCTGATACTAGAGCATGTCGCATGACCTGAATGAACCGTCCCTCCCTTGACTCAGCTTGAATGGCTGCACAACATTCCCATTTCATTTCCAGAGCAGCGCTGTGCAGTGTGAGTAGGAACGGGATACCTGTTAGTATCATGGCAAGGAAACAAAACAACAAGCGGATTCAACTTCTTTAGTAGAACAGCCCTAATGTTGGAAACATGTTGTAATCACGAGTCACAGGTATTTATTTTCCAAGCTATAGCACACAATATTTTATATACAGCAGGTTTTTAAAATGACGGAACAGTTACATCTGCTTCGTGACTTCATTTTTGCCTTGGAAAAAATATAGTGATCCTGGTATCGTCCCAGCCTCGAGTCTGAGGCCACTGAAGGCCATGTTCTGTTTTGATGCTTATACTGTAGCACACCATCTGACATGTGCTTCTGGGACGCCATAAATCATTCAGCATGAGAAGAGGAGAGCCACCCAGGACCCTTTCTCTGAGAGACAGACACACACACACACACACACACACACACACACACACACACACACACACACACACACACAGTCATATCAGACACAGGGCAGCTACACAGAGTGAGTCACACACAATTGTCTTCCCTGCACATAGAAACAGGAGGAGGGATGGGATGGTTCTCCTTCAATGTCCCTGGAGCCTTGGAGCCCAGGGGAGTAGTCAGTGGTGGAGGGAGGCTGATGACTAAAGCCCAGGGGGCTGGGAGGTAGGAAGCCTGGACTGGGGTCAGGCTATAGAGCTGGCGCAAAGGGCTGGATGCTGGAGGGGGGGGGGGGGGGGGGGGCTTTCTGTAAGCCGGGCCCAAAAAAGAAATACAATTGTTGCCAGCCAAAATGTCTGCAAAAAAAATGTTTCCATCACAAAATAATGCGTTTCAATCATTGATGGAAGAAGTCAATGTGCTCCAACTTAAATATATTTCATAGACTAATAAATCGTCAAGCTACTTGGAAATTAGTGTGTTTATTTTTAATCTGGGCATAATTTAGCAAAATTGGTGAAGATTGTGTTGATTATCCCCGTTTCCAGTGTGCCTGACGAGAGGGAATTCTTTCTCCAAAACCGATTAGAAGACGGCCTCAAGATCGCACCGTCTTGAGGACAAAGTAACAAGGCTGATGCACATCTTAAGCCGCTCCAAGGAGTTGGACGGTTTTGACTTCCCAACAGCAGCGGCTCACTTTGAGCAGGTCAAGGTCCGCCACAAACTCAAGTAAAGTAGAGGCATATTATTGTGTTGGTCAGGCCCGGTCCTTGAAGTTCCACTGCCGCCCTAAGCAAGATATCAAGCCCGTGTCATGTATAGATAGTATAAAGATTTGGATTGGACAGACTCGAGTAGAGTAATAATGTGGATCATGCGCAATTGGTGCATTTCAGTTGAGCTTATTTAGTAGCACTTGGAAACAACACATCGTTGAAAACTATTCACGTCGGAGAGTTACAATGATGCAATCACTAGGCAGCCAACTGCCTATAGTAGGAAACAGAGTTATCAATAGCCATGTATATCACATGACCAGAGTCATGACCCCACGATAGTTCAAATTACAATAAACATAACATTTATTAACATCATCCAGTAGAACTGGAAAAAGTGCTTTCACAGGCCTTGTTTCACAGGCCTCGTTTCACAGGCCTCGTTTCACAGGACCGTTGGAAAAATCAGCTTTCTGTCAATGAACCAGCCTTAACGAATAGTTTATTTACATATTGAATTTGATTGTCCAACATCAGTTTTCTAATTTCTTCATTTTGTGGCTGCCTAGAGCAGCCTCTTTCCACTGCTGTGGTGCTGAATCGCAGCGGGAATGGGAAGTGGGACGGGACGGCCCGGCTCTGGTGTTCCTAGACAGCCACGTTTTGTTATTAGGCCTAATTAAAATGTTCATGCCTAGGCTAAATTTCTTAATTAAAATGTTCATACATTTTATAGGTCAGGTCGTTTTCTATACAAAATGTATATTTTGAAGTTGTGTTTTATTACTAACTTGTTCTGGGCTAAATGTTTCTTTCTGCTTTTAAATGATATTAATGTATGATTTATAGGAGGAATGAAGACTTCAATAAAACCTGTCATGTTGGTATAAGAACATCGTTGTACTTTATTACAACTTTCTATTCTTTTAAGATGAATTACAATAATGGAAATGTCATTGTGAGCACCGTGGCTGGACGCCCTAATACATATGGATGTCCGGTAAATTTCTCAAATGTCGCCAAATGTTCCTGACGGAAACCCTGCTGGGTAGGATAAGGCTGGGGGCTGGGGCAGGTGCAAAGACATTCCTGGCTGACTGCACATAGCTCCACGCAGGGATGGAAAAGCAGGTCCAACCAGGGGAGAGGAGGAGAAGAGACAGTCCGAAGAGCTTGATTTATTGGGTTCATTTCCCTCTGACTCAGGCTCCCGCTTGCATGCAGGGACACCTCACATTGAGAACAGAGAGAGAAAGCAAGAAAGAGCGAGGGAGAGAGAGAGCGAGGAGAGAGAAAAAAAATGTAGAAAAGAGAAAGGAGAGAAAATAAGGCAGCAGTCCTTTGTGCAGTCTCCCAGAGACCAACACCTCAATCATTCCTGCCAGTTAACCCCATCCCTCCCAGTGGAGGTTGCCCTGTGTGTGCTCACTCACTCGCTTGCTCTCTCCACGCTCGAGCAGCTAGTGCATGCAGAGCACAGCCATCGGGTTTCATACATACACATTACAGTGTGGGGTTTCATTGGTGATATGACTCAATTACTGACACTAAAGAAGAAATAAATCGTTTTCCAAGACAATATGTGTGTGACAAATGGTATACATCTCCCTGACATTCCTTACGGAGGCATGCTTTCTTTTTTAAAAGCCCCCAAAAATGCTATTATCACATACACCAGATAGGTACAGTGAAATGTGTTGTTTTACAGGGTTGCTTTTATAGTAGTACAGCACCCCTGGAGCAAATTAGGGTGAAGTACCCTGCTCTAGGGAACATACACAGATTTTTCACCTTGTCGGCTCGGGTATTTCGGCCCAACGATCTTTCGCTTACTGGCCCATTGCTCTAACTGCTAGGTTACCTACAGCCCTAACCTTCTGTAAGGTTAGCAATACATTTCCCTCAAGAGATAGTCTTGTACTTTATTAGCCATAAACTTACAGACTGGTGAGTCAGTCACATGGTCCAGAATTCCCACAACTGTGTCGTTGACCTGTATGCTACTATGTACACACTAAATAAGAGATGATTTCTGCAGGAAACGTTAGTTGCAACACAGACACGCCTATAACTCATCTCACCATGTCAACGCAACAGAGTAATCTCTACATGCTTGAACAACTACAGACAGAGACTTGATAAGCATCCTTCAGGTTAGAGTGAGGGCTCGAGCCCTTTGGTATAAAGGGTAGAAGTAACCCTACCCCTACTCTGTCCTGACATCTAGCCCTCTGTCTTACTAAGGCCGACACTTGAGCAAAAACAGAGCCTAGTTAATAAGGATTTATAGTATAGGCCTAGATTTTCCACGTTAGATGTCCCATTACGAAAGATACACTGGCTCATGCTATGGTAGCAGATGTCCGTAGTGTACAACAGTGGATCTCAACTGGTTTTGCCTCAGGACTCAAATTGAACCAGGTTGTCTCAGTCGCAATCCAATATTCACATTGGGATATCATAAGGTGAATGCACCAATTTGTAAGTCGCTCTGGATAAGAGCGTAGGCTAAATGACGTAAATGTAAATGTGATTTTTTGGTTGGCAAAATGCAATCTGGAAAACAGATGTTTTACTGTTTAATGCTATATTGATAGTAAATGTACCAATTATATAACAAGGGAACAATAGTCCCACCTTTTTAACTGTCAATAATTTCACTTTACCCATATTCTTGATGCAGAAGGTTAAGCTCATTTTGTGGTTTGAGACCACAAAATCAACCAAATCCTCTAAATAGCTCTGCTAATAACCCTATATTGAAGATACTGTGATTGAAGAAAAATTGCTTAACTCCATTAAATATTTAAAAAAATTGATGAATTATCATTGGTAAACACTTTCTACCTGGTTTTAATCGTTTATAAGATAGATCACGACCCATTCAAAATCTCCTGCGATCTAAATGTGGGTCTCGACCCACCAGTTGAGAATCGCTGGTGTACAATACCCTAGCTGAGAGATGCACTGTGAGAGTTGCCTGGTTTCTCCTTGTCCATTTGCATTGGGTGTAATAGAGAAGGGACAAGTGAAAGGGAGAGGACAAAGGAGGAGATAATGAGAGAGAGAACAATGAAGAGAGGACGAAAGGATAAGGATGTAGGGTGGGAGGAAATAGGATGAGAGAAAGAGAGAGAGGGAGAGAGAGAAAAGACGCCCTGTTGTCCTTGTCTCATCTCAAGTCAAGGTTCTCATTAACATGTGAAACCTATTTCACCATCCAACCACCAGGCAGCGCTGAGCTGCCCCTCCTCCCGTCCCCAATACAGACTTAGCCCCCTCACCACAACCTCATTGATCACTGTTACAGGCCAGTCGCTCCGCAGCACACACTCGGCCACTCGCACACTCTCGTCACGAGGAACACACACGAAACACACAACCTCCAGGCCATAGCAGGAATATGGAGTGGATGACTTAACATAGCTAGCTATACATCTTCCGATGGCTCAAATGGTTGAGTGGAGAATGGTGTTAGGAACACCCAAGAAGTGGGTTTGACTCCTGCATGGGCCAATGGACTACATATCCTGAATCACTGTATTACTGGCTGAAAGTCCATTTGGATAACAGCATTAACTAAATGACCTTATTATACGCGCTGGGATTTTGGTTGAAATAGACGTGCTTCCTGCCGGTCTAGCTGTTAGAAGCAGTGAAGCACCATACAGTAGGGAGGTTAACGAGGTAAAAGGCTAAATCAGTAATCACTGTATCAAAAAGGTATGAGTTGGCCGTGTGTGTGCCAGCTAAAGACTTCCCAGAGGGAGAACACATTGGCCCTCTTTGCTGGGTTCTAGTTCTACATAGCCCTGCAGTCATTCTACGCCAACAAGCATTCTCATCACTCTCTCCTGCCGTAGCCACTTTAACCCCAGTCAGGCTGATAATGGCACTCCACCAGACTACTGCCCAGATGCTGTCTGTGCGCACGCGTGCGTGTGTGTGTGACTCATAACCCTCCGGTGTCACTAGGGCAAGTGGGAACACCTGGCCAGTGAAATATGAGCTCTGTTAGATTTCATTAGTGACAACACTAACAACCTGCTCATAATACATCCCTATTTAAAGGCCAAGCATAGGCTAAATACATCCATAACCTGAGAGAAGTATAGGTCAATGGACATGGCCTTTGAGCACAGAGTAGAAGCAAATTCAAATGATGTCCCCTATCTAAGGACTCCAGGTAATGCATTGGGTTAAATGTAAACAATACCTGTCTCCAATGCAAATCAACCTGCACTTTCCCCAGACTCCACACTTCGCCATAATATGGTTTAGTCTACTAACAAATAAATCAGCCCTGTATTGTCCATCAATACTTTCCTAAACTCTACTTGATCCATTGGTTTAGCAGACTGCTAACAAACATCTGCTCTCTCTATTGCAAACCTGATACTCAACGGGCTTCAAAGACATTGTCATCATGGCTCTGGGATATGGCCCTCTTTCTGGACCCCAGTGGTGTCCACTGTCCACTACTGAGAGAAATGTCTCACTTCTCAGTCCAGACACCTCTCTGACCTGGCCAGCGCCTCTCGACACACAGAGACACCGCAGCGGTGGGGGAGACCGCGCTGACGATGCAGCGGTGGGGGAGACCGCGCTGACGATGCAGCGGTGGGGGAGACCGCCCTGACGATGCAGCGGTGGGGGAGACCGCCCTGACGATGCAGCGGTGGGGGAGACCGCCCTGACGATGCAGCGGTGGGGGAGACCGCCCTGACGATGCAGCGGTGGGGGAGACCGCGCTGACGATGCAGCGGTGGGGGAGACCGCCCTGACGATGCAGCGGTGGGGGAGACCGCGCTGACGATGCAGCGGTGGGGGAGACCGCGCTGACGATGCAGCGGTGGGGGAGACCGCGCTGACGATGCAGCGGTGGGGGAGACCGCGCTGACGATGCAGCGGTGGGGGAGACCGCCCTGACGATGCAGCGGTGGGGGAGACCGCGCTGACGATGCAGCGGTGGGGGAGACCGCGCTGACGATGCAGCGGTGGGGGAGACCGCGCTGACGATGCAGCGGTGGGGGAGACCGCGCTGACGATGCAGCGGTGGGGGAGACCGCGCTGACGATGCAGCGGTGGGGGAGACCGCGCTGACGATGCAGCGGTGGGGGAGACCGCGCTGACGATGCAGCGGTGGGGGAGACCGCGCTGACGATGCAGCGGTGGGGAAGACCGCCCCGACGATGCAGCGGTGGGGGAGACCGCACTGACCCAAGGCACATAATCCTTGTTTACTGGTATGTTGTGTTTATGTCCTGTGTTGCACTAAGCCTTTACTTAGCAGATAAAAACACTAGAGGGTTGTAATGTTAGCTAAAAGGGGGAGCTAATATCCATGTGAGACGTTTCAGTAATTAGCCTACACAGGGCGAGCGGTACATATGCCATTACGGTTTGAAAGTGACTGAGATAAAAACACAATCAGGCTCCAATTAGGCCTACAACTCATTCATAGGCAGACAACCAACCTGCTAGCACACTGAACAGAACAAATCAGGTCAGTGAGAACACTACACGGTCACTCCAATCCAATCAGTTGCTTATATTTTCACACGTCCCTCCCCTGACACAGCAACATCAGTGAAGAGAACTCTGCTTCACCCGGGTCCAGCTGCTGTGAAAAGGGCAAGCACAGGGCCACAATCGCTCTTCGCCTCAGCTCCCTCCCCAACGCCATAACAACTCCCATCCTGTCCCCGTCCCATAGCCTCCTAATGGCCCACTAGGCTCATAACTACAGCTGGCTCTGGGTGGCTCATCTCAGGAAAAGCAATGAGGTTTGCTATCTATACATCTGTGACCCTTGACTGACTCCACACCCCCCTTGCCTCCCCCAATATGGCCCGGTAGTGACCCCCTATTAGGGGGAGAGAGTGGGTCTGCAATAATGTTTGAATGGAGCTGTGTGACACAGTCATTCCGTGTTGAGTACACAAATCTTCCCTGCCATGGGGTCAAAGCCGGTGCTTATCCATTTGTTTTTCCCTTTTTCCCCTCCCCTTCCATCTCTCCCCTCACCCACCGCTCCCTTTCTAAATTACAACCACTAGCAATCATGAAGGCAATATGGCACTGATGAGCCTTCGCCTGAGTGAGAGCGAGAAGAGGGACGCGTGAGCGTCACACACCACCAGTCACACACACAAACACACAGTGGGATAAGCTAGAGGACATGAGGCTGACAGAGGCTCTATGGCAGAGACATGGTGAGGCAGCTCCTTTAATACTGCAAATAGCAGCATAAGAGGAACAGAGCTGTCTGGTCTGGAGGTTGCCTGAATGCCAAAGAGAAACATTCAAATCACTCTCAGCCAGCAAGGAAGCTGCTTTAGTATTAGTACATCCAGAGTTCACCATGCAACGGCTCCAAACAACAAATGAGCACCACTACGAATGAGCCTGTTTACTCAACTAAGTCAAAGAGGGATCACTGTCTTAAAAGGATAATCCACCCCAAACCACTAATTCCAATGATTAACAGTGTTAAATAATACTAATCAGGGCTGGGAATTGCCAGGGACCTCACGATACGATATTATCACAATACTTAGACATTTACATTTCAGTCATTTAGCAGACGGTCTTATCCAGAGCGACTTACATTAGTGAATGCATACATTTCATACATTTTTTTTCTGTGCTGGCCCCCCATGGGAATCGAACCCACAACCCTGGCGTTGCAAACACCATGCTCTACCAACTGAGCTACAGGGAATTGTATCGGCACTTAGGTGCCGATAGAATACGTATTGCGATTCTCACCATTCTATATGTATTGCGCTTCCGATACTGTGATTTTATTGGGATTCGATGTTCCAAACATATTGCTCACCATATGTTTGCTGCAGAAGGCCAAAAATGCCATGAGAAAATTAGTTTTGATCAGTCATGGAAATAAAAGTGCTGGGCCGAGTTAAAGTTGGCTGTCAGAAGTATTACAATGTAAATGTACTTTTAATCCATCTGTCTGCATATTACAAGACATGGCATATGAGGGTGCAGTGAGACACTTTTCTTGTTAACACAATGGAAAGTTTAAATGCTTTATTATCTAAATGTTGAAAGTGCGTGGGCAATGGAGAGAAACAAAATGGTGCAGTTTGAGGCCATGTGGCGCAGAGTGATGCAGGCACTTGAGATGGGGGTGTGAGCATGTGGGTCTGGGCAGGTGTGATGTAGCTGATGTTGGTGTGATGTCTTTTGTACAGTGCATTCAGAAAGTATTCAGACCCTTCCCTTTTTCCACATTTTGCTAATTTACAGCCTTACTCTAAAGTGTTTTTTTTACATCAATCTACACACAATACCCCATGATGACAAAGCAAAAACAGGTTTAGAACTTTTTGCAAATTTATGAAAAAAAACCCAGAAATAACTTATTTACATAAGTATTCAGACCTTTTGCTATGAGACTCTAAATTGAGGTCAGGTGCATCCTGTTTCCATTGTTCATCCCTGAGATGTTTCTACAACTTGATTGGATTCCACCGGTGGTAAACTCAATTGATTGGACATGATTTGGAAAGGCACACCTGTCTTTATAAGGTCCCACAGTTGACCGTGCATGTCAGAGCAAAAACCAAGCCATGAAGTCAAAGGAATTGTCCGTAGAGCTCAGAGACAGGATTGTGTCGGGGCACAGATCTGGGGACCGGTACCATTGAAGGTCTCCAAGAACACAGTGGCCTCCATCATTCTTAAAAACTGAAGAAGTTAGGAACCACCAAGACTCTTGATAGAGCTGGCCGTCCGGCCAAACTGAGCAATTGGGGGAGAAGGGCCTTAGTCAGGGAGATGACCAAGAACACGATGGTCACTGACAGAGCTCCATAGTTCCTCTGTGGAGAAGGGAGAACCTTCTAGAAGGACAACCATCTTTGCAGCACTCCACCAATCAGGCCTTTATGGTAGAGTGGCCAAACGGTAGCCACTCCTCAGTAAAAGGCTCATGACAGCCTGCTTGGAGTTTGCCAAAAAGGCACCTAAAGGACTGACCATGAGAAACAAGATTCTCTGGTCTGATGAAACCAAGATTGAACTCTTTGGCCTGAATGCCAAGTGTCACATCTGGAGGAAACCTGGCACCATCCATACGGTGAAGCATGGTGGTGGCAGCATCATGCTGTGGGGATGTTTTTCAGCGGCAGGGACGGGAGACTAGTCAAAATCGAAGGAAAGATGAACGGAGCAGAGATATCCTTGATGAACGAAGTAGAGAGATGCTTGATGAAAACCTGCTCCAAAGCACTCAGGACCTCAGACTGAGCGAAGGTTCACCTTCCAACAGGACAACGACCCAAAGCACACAGCCAAGACAATACAGGAGTGGCTTCGGGACAAGTCTCTGAATGTCCTTCAAAGTACTGAGTAAAGGGTCTGAATACTTATCACATTTACATACTTAAATTTTTTTTTTTAAATGTGCAAAGATAAAAAATAAAAAACTTTTAGTTTTGTCATTATGGGGTATTGTGTGTAGATTGATGAGGGGAAAACATGTAAATCCATTTTAGAATAAGGCTGTAACGTAACAAAATGTGGAAAAAGTCAAGGGGTCTGGATAATTTTCTGAATGCACCGTGTATGTGTATGTTTTGTATTGTTAATTTTATTTTATAATCTTACAAAGAAAGGAAATGAAAGTGCTGAAAACAAATTGGCTCCTTATTTAACCTGGAGAACAAGCTATGAAGGAAAAATACTGGTGTTTTGGTGCAAGTACAGCCAACTAGTGCAATAATGTTGAATATTGTCAAAATGATACGATAGAGAGCATCAAAAATAATATCCTGATATGTAACTGTATCGACCCCCCCATCTCTAACACTACTACGTGAAAACTATATTTTTGGAGAACAAATGTTTCATTTTGTCATTAGAACAAGATTGGTTAGGAACATGTTGGTTGAAGCTCAAGTGGACTACAAAACCCATAATGCAAAGGTTGCTACCAACTAGCGTAGCTACACACATTAATACAAGTCAATATCAGCATGTGAAGTACAGTAGCAAGCTACCTGTGAAATCTCCTAAACAAACTGCACTATGAATTTAAGAGTCTCACCAAGTTCAGCTTGCAGTTCCTCTCTGCCTAGAGTACGTTGCTATGGCAACAATGGCCAGTTCCCACGTTTCCCACAGACACACAAGCCGCATTGCAAGATGGTACTTGAAAGAGAAACTGAGTTGAATAATTTGGTACACTGTATAGAATGAGCACATCTAAGCTAGTTGGGCCCAGGCTTTCTGTACAACATTAAAACACCTTCAGTCTGTCTACAAACAGGCTCTCAAAGTGCTCGATAGGAAGCCCAATTGCCATCATCACTGTTACATCCTCAGAAAGCATGAGCTCCTGAGTTGGGAAAATCTTGTGCAATACACCGACGCATGTCTTGTATTCAAGATCCTAAATGGCCTGGCTCCCCCTCCACTCAGTATTTTAGTTAAACAGAAAACCCAAACATATGGCAGCAGATCCACAAGGTCTGTCATGAGAGGTGACTGTATAGTTCCCTTAAGGAAAAGCACCTTTAGTAAATCCGCTTTCTCTGTGAGAGCGTCCCATGTCTGGAATAGACTGCCATCAGACACACATAACTGCACCACATATCACACTTTCACAAAATGCATGAAGACATGGCTAAAGGTCAATCAGATTTGTGAACATAATCACTAGCTGTGTATTGCCACTTTCCATGTTGTCTGTTGTCTGTAGCTTGTGAGGTGTGGAAACACTTTGTTGTTTTTATGGATTTTGTCTTGTTGCTTTTTGTTCTATGTTACTCTGTCTGTATGCTACATCTTGCTTGTCCTATGTTGCTCTGTCTGTATGCTACATCTTGCTTGTCCTATGTTGCTCTGTCTGTATGCTACATCTTGCTTGTCCTATGTTGCTCTGTCTGTATGCTACATCTTGCTTGTCCTATGTTGCTCTGTCTGTATGCTACATCTTGCTTGTCCTATGTTGCTCTGTCTGTATGCTACATCTTGCTTGTCCTATGTTGCTCTGTCTGTATGCTACGTCTTGCTTGTCCTATGTTGCTCTGTCTGTATGCTATGTCTTGCTTGTCCTATGTTACTCTGCGTAAGCTCACTGTTCAATGATTGTCTGTATTGTAATTGTTTTTAATAACCTGCCCAGGGACTGCGGTTGAAAATTAGCCGGCTGGCTAAAACCAGCACTTTTACTGAAACGTTGATTAATGTGCACCGTCCCTGTAAAAATAAACTAAACTTAGTCATGAGGATATAAAAGGATGTGTTTTAGACAGTATATCCATACCATCTATTGGCTGATTTGGCAATCTGGAAGTAGGTAATTGTTTAAAAAGCATTATTAAATGTTATCCCTTATCTACAGTGACAAGAACCAAGTACAGTAGCTATGATGCGTTCCTACTCCATTTCCGGATTTCACAGACGGACCACATAGAAGTTAAATCACGGGGAAAGTTTTTATTTTACCCACTGAACACAGGCGTGACAAATGACAGGAGTTTGATGTTTTCATTGTATTTCTGGTGGTGGATCATCCCTATAAGTGGAGGCCATCTGGGCCAGAGGGTCAGTCAAACAACCAGCAGGTCAGTCAGGCACGTGACTCCTGGCTGCTCCCACCACCTGGCAGAAATAATCCTAGTGTGCGTACCAAATGGCACCCTTTTCCCTATATAGTGCACTACTTTTGACCAGAGACCTAAGGTTCCTGGTCAAAAGTAGTGCACTGTATAGAGAATAGGGCAGCATTTGGGACAACGCATTGCAGTATGAACTGAAAGACAAACCCCTTGTACGGCAGAGAAGAGTAGAGCAGAACCGAAACGTACAGAGTCTGGCTGGAAAGCAGGAGGAGGACCTTTCAGATCCCTATACGCTGCAGCCCTGTCATCCCTGCTGTGACCTGGATATCATCCCATGGCTGATAAGGGTGTGTACTGCACACAGTGTACAAAACATTAGGAACACCTTCCTAATATTGAGTTGCAACCCCTTTTGCCCTCAGAACAGCATCAATTCACCAGGGCATGGACTCTACAAGCTGTCGAAAGCATTCCATAGGAATGCTGGCCCATACAGACTCCAATGCTTCCCACAGTTGTGTCAAGTTTGCTGGATGTCCTTTTGGTGGTGGACCATTCTTGATACACATGGGAAACTTGTGTGGAACACCCAGCAGCGTTGCAGTTCCTGACACAAACCAGTGAGCCTGGCTCCTACTACCATACCCTGTTCAAAGGCAGTTCAATCTTTTGTCTTGCCCATTCACCCTCTGAATGGCACACCTACACAATCCATGTCTCAACTGTCTCAAAGCTTAAAAACCTGTCTCCCCTTCATCTACACTGATAGAGATGGATTCAGTGACATCTATAAGGGATCATAGCTTTTACCTGGTTACACTGGTCAGTCAGTCATTTTGTACACTCAGTGCATTAGTGTAAGGGTGCGTATAAGCACATGGTTGTCTGTGTACATGTGTGTACAGTATGCCAGCTTGCGTGCACTTGTGTTTGTTCACAGTGCACACAGAGGTGCGTATGCATGCCATACGTGTGTTTGCATTCCTGAATGTAATGTATGTTAGCTAGTGTGCAAGTATGAGTGCGGTCCTGCCCCTAGGAGAGGTTAGTTCCCATCCGGCTGATGTCTATCGGGTTACATTGTGGGTGTGTCTTCTGTCGCCTGCATGTCTGCCTCTTCTTTCTCAGAACATGCATCAGCCAGGCCTCTTCCTCTGGCACCATGCCTTTTCTCTCTCCCACCACTCCCTCCCTCCCTTCCACTCTCCCCCCACTCCCTCCCACCACTCCCTCCCTCCACCAATCCCTCCCACTCTCCCACCACTCCCACCACTCCCACTCTCCCACCACTCCCTCCCTCCCTCCCACTCTCCCACCACTCCCTCCCTCCCACTCTCCCACCACTCCCTCCCTCCCACTCTCCCACCACTCCCTCCCTCCCTTCCACTCTCACAACACTCCCTCCCACCACTCCCTCCCTCCCTTCCACTCTCCCCCCACTCCCTCCCACCACTCCCTCCCTCCACCAATCCCTCCCACTCTCCCACCACTCCCTCCCTCCCACTCTCCCACCACTCCCTCCCTCCCACTCCCTCCCTCCCACCACTCCCTCCCTCCCACTCTCCCACCACTCCCTCCCTCCCACCACTCCCTCCCTCCCACTCTCCCACCACTCCCTCCCACTCTCCCACCACTCCCTCCCTCCCACTCTCCCACCACTCCCTCCCTCCCACTCTCCCACCACTCCCTCCCTCTCACTCTCCCACCACTCCCTCCCTCTCACTCTCCCACCACTCCCTCCCACTCACTCTCCCACCACTCTCACTCTCCCACCACTCCCTCCCTCCCACGCTCCCTCCCACTCTCCCACCACTCCCTCCCTCTCACTCTCCCACCACTCTCACTCTCCCACCACTCCCTCCCTCTCACTCTCCCACCACTCCCACTCTCCCACCACTCCCTCCCTCCCACTCTCCCACCACTCCCTCCCTCCCACTCTCCCACCACTCCCTCCCTCCCACTCTCCCACCACTCCCTCCCTCCCTTCCACTCTCACAACACTCCCTCCCACCACTCCCTCCCTCCCTTCCACTCTCCCCCCACTCCCTCCCACCACTCCCTCCCTCCACCAATCCCTCCCACTCTCCCACCACTCCCTCCCTCCCACTCTCCCACCACTCCCTCCCACCACTCCCTCCCTCCCACTCCCTCCCTCCCACCACTCCCTCCCTCCCACTCTCCCACCACTCCCTCCCTCCCACTCTCCCACCACTCCCTCCCTCTCACTCTCCCACCACTCCCTCCCACCACTCCCTCCCACTCACTCTCCCACCACTCTCACTCTCCCACCACTCCCTCCCTCCCACGCTCCCTCCCACTCTCCCACCACTCCCTCCCTCTCACTCTCCCACCACTCTCACTCTCCCACCACTCCCTCCCTCTCACTCTCCCACCACTCTCACTCTCCCACCACTCCCTCCCTCCCACGCTCCCTCCCACTCTCCCACCACTCCCTCCCTCTCACTCTCCCACCACTCTCACTCTCCCACCACTCCCTCCCTCTCACTCTCCCACCACTCCCTCCCTCCCACTCTCCCACCACTCCCTCCCTCCCACTCTCCCACCACTCCCTCCCTCTCACTCTCCCACCACTCTCACTCTCCCACCACTCCCTCCCTCTCACTCTCCCACCACTCCCTCCCTCCCACTCTCCCACCACTCCCTCCCACCCACTCTCCCACCACTCCCACTCTCCCACCACTCCCTCCCACTCTCTCTCAATTCAAGGGGCTTTTTATTGGCATGGGAAACATATGTTAACATTGCCAAAGAAAGTGAAGTAGATAATATACAAAAGTGAAATAAACAATACAAATGAACAGTAAACATCACACTCACAGAAGTTCAAAAAGAATAAAGACATTACATGTCATTAAGTATATACACAGTGTTGTAACGATTCTCTCTCCCCCCTCCATGTACGTCCACCTCCCTCCCTCACTCCGGACGTGTCCACCCCCCTAACTCCGTCCCTTTCTCCGTCCGTCCCCACCTCCTCCCTCCCTCCCTCCGTCCGTGTCCACCTCCTCCCTCCCTCCCTCCGTCCGTCGGTGTCCATCTCCCTCCCTCCCTCCGTCCGTGTCCACCTCACTCCCTCCCTCCCTCCCTCCGTCCGTGTCCACCTCCCTCCCTCCCTCCGTCCGTGTCCACCTCCCTCCCTCCCTCCGTCCGTGTCCACCTCCCTCCCTCCCTCCGTCCGTGTCCACCTCCCTCCCTCCGTCCGTGTCCCTCTCTGTCCGTGTCCACCTCCATCCCTCCGTCCGTGTCCACCTCCCTCCCCCGTCCGTGTCCACCTCCCTCCCTCCCTTTGTCCGTGTCCACCTCCCTCCCTCCCTTTGTCCGTGTCCACCTCCCTCCCTCCCTTTGTCCGTGTCCACCTCCCTCCCTCCCTTTGTCCGTGTCCACCTCCCTCCCTCCCTCTGTCCGTGTCCACCTCCCTCTGTCCACCTCCCTCCCTCCCTCTGTCCGTGTCCACCTCCCTCCCTCCCTCTGTCCGTGTCCACCTCCCTCCCTCCCTCTGTCCGTGTCCACCTCCCTCCCTCCCTCCCTCCGTCCACCCCCTCCCTCCCTCTGTCCACCCCCCTCCCTCCCTCCGTCCGTGTCCACCTCCCTCCCTCCCTCCGTCCGTGTCCACCTCCCTCCCTCCGTCCGTGTCCCTCTCTGTCCGTGTCCACCTCCATCCCTCCGTCCGTGTCCACCTCCATCCCTCCGTCCGTGTCCACCTCCCTCCCCCGTCCGTGTCCACCTCCCTCCCTCCCTTTGTCCGTGTCCACCTCCCTCCCTCCCTTTGTCCGTGTCCACCTCCCTCCCTCCCTTTGTCCGTGTCCACCTCCCTCCCTCCCTCCCTCTGTCCGTGTCCACCTCCCTCTGTCCACCTCCCTCCCTCCCTCTGTCCGTGTCCACCTCCCTCCCTCCCTCTGTCCGTGTCCACCTCCCTCCCTCCCTCTGTCCGTGTCCACCTCCCTCCCTCCCTCCCTCCGTCCACCCCCTCCCTCCCTCTGTCCACCCCCCTCCCTCCCTCTGTCCGTGTCCACCTCCCTCCCTCCCTCCCTCCCTCTGTCCGTGTCCACCTCCCTCCCTCCGTCCACCCCCCTCCCTCCCTCTGTCCGTGTCCACCCCCTCTCTACCTCCCTCTGTCCGTGTCCACCCCCTCTCTACCTCCCTCTGTCCGTGTCCACCCCCTCTCTCCCTCCGTCCGTGTCCACCCCCTCTCTACCTCCCTCTGTCCCTGTCCACCTCCCTCCGTCCGTGTCCACCTCCCACCTCCCTCCGTCCACCCCCCTCCCTCTGTTCGTGTCCCCCTCCCTCCCTCCCTCCCTCCCTCTGTCCGTGTCCACCCCCCTCTCTCCCTCCCTCTGTCCGTGTCCACTCCACCCCCCTCTCTCCCTCCCTCTGTCCGCCTCCCTCCCTCCGTCCGTGTCCACCTCCCTCCCTCCCTCCGTCCGTGTCCACCTCCCTCCCTCCCTCTGTCCGTGTCCACCTCCCTCCCTCCCTCTGTCCGTGTCCACCTCCCTCCCTCTGTCCGTGTCCACCTCCCTCCGTCCACCTCCCTCCCTCCCTCTGTCCGTGTCCACCTCCCTCCCTCCCTCCCTCCCTCCCTCCGTGTCCACCTCCCTCCCTCCCTCCCTCCCTCCGTGTCCACCTCCCTCCCTCCCTCCCTCCGTGTCCACCTCCCTCCCTCCCTCCGTGTCCACCTCCCTCCCTCCCTCTGTCCGTGTCCACCTCCCTCCCTCCCTCCCTCCCTCCGTCCACCCCCTCCCTCCCTCTGTCCACCCCCCTCCCTCCCTCTGTCCGTGTCCACCTCCCTCCCTCCCTCCCTCCCTCTGTCCACCTCCCTCCCTCCGTCCACCCCCCTCCCTCCCTCTGTCCGTGTCCACCCCCTCTCTACCTCCCTCTGTCCGTGTCCACCCCCTCTCTACCTCCCTCTGTCCGTGTCCACCCCCTCTCTCCCTCCGTCCGTGTCCACCCCCTCTCTACCTCCCTCTGTCCGTGTCCACCTCCCTCCCTTTGTCCGTGTCCACCCCCCTCCCTCCGTCCGTGTCCACCTCCCTCCGTCCACCCCCCTCCCTCTGTCCGTGTCCCCCTCCCTCCCTCCCTCCCTCCCTCTGTCCGTGTCCACCCCCCTCTCTCCCCCTCCCTCTGTCCGTGTCCACCCCCCTCTCTCCCTCCCTCTGTCCGTGTCCACCTCCCTCCCTTTGTCCGTGTCCACCCCCCTCCCTCCGTCCGTGTCCACCTCCCTCCGTCCACCTCCCTCCCTCTGTCCCTGTCCACCTCCCTCCCTCCCTCCCTCCCTCTGTCCCTGTCCACCTCCCCCCCTGTCCACCTCCCTCCCTCCCTCCCTCCCTCTGTCCCTGTCCACCTCCCTCCCTCCGTCCGTGTCCACCTCCCTCCCTCCCTCCCTCCGTGTCACCCTCCCTCCGTCCGTGTCCACCTCCCTCCCTCCCTCCCTCCGTCCACCTCCCTCCCTCCGTCCGTGTCCACCTCCCTCCCTCCCTCCGTCCGTGTCCACCTCCCTCCCTCCCTCCGTCCGTGTCCACCTCCCTCCGTGTCCACCTCCCTCCCTCCCTCCCTCCGTCCACCTCCCTCCCTCCGTCCGTGTCCACCTCCCTCCCTCCCTCCCTCCCTCCGTGTTCTCCCCTCTCCCTCTCCCTGTGTGTGTGTGTCCACCCCTCTCCCTGTGTGTGTGTGTCCACCCCTCTCCCTGTGTGTGTGTGTGTGTGTGTGTCCACCCCTCTCCCTGTGTGTGTGTGTCCACCCCTCTCCCTGTGTGTGTGTGTGTGTGTGTGTGTCCACCCCTCTCCCTGTGTGTGTCCACCCCTCTCCCTGTGTGTGTGTGTGTGTCCACCCCTCTCCCTGTGTGTGTGTGTGTGTGTGTGTGTGTGTCCACCCCTCTCCCTGTGTGTGTGTGTGTCCACCCCTCTCCCTGTGTGTGTGTGTGTGTGTGTGTGTGTGTGTGTGTGTGTGTGTCCACCCCTCTCCCTGTGTGTGTGTCCACCCCTCTCCGTGTGTGTGTGTGTCCACCCCTCTCCCTGTGTGTGTGTGTGTGTGTGTGTCCACCCCTCTCCCTGTGTGTGTCCACCCCTCTCCCTGTGTGTGTCCACCCCTCTCCCTGTGTGTGTGTGTGTGTGTCCACCCCTCTCCCTGTGTGTGTGTGTCCACCCCTCTCCCTGTGTGTGTGTGTGTGTGTGTGTCCACCCCTCTCCCTGTGTGTGTCCACCCCTCTCCCTGTGTGTGTGTGTGTGTCCACCCCTCTCCCTGTGTGTGTGTGTGTGTGTGTGTGTGTGTGTGTGTCCACCCCTCTCCCTGTGTGTGTGTGTGTGTGTCCACCCCTCTCCCTGTGTGTGTGTGTGTGTGTGTCCACCCCTCTCCCTGTGTGTGTGTCCACCCCTCTCCGTGTGTGTGTGTGTCCACCCCTCTCCCTGTGTGTGTGTGTGTGTGTGTGTCCACCCCTCTCCCTGTGTGTGTCCACCCCTCTCCCTGTGTGTCCACCCCTCTCCCTGTGTGTGTGTGTGTGTGTCCACCCCTCTCCCTGTGTGTGTGTGTGTCCACCCCTCTCCCTGTGAGTGAGTGAGTGAGTGAGTGAGTGAGTGAGTGAGTGAGTGAGTGAGTGAGTGAGTGAGTGAGTGTGTCCACCCCTCTCCCTGTGTGTGTGTGTGTGTGTGTCCACCCCTCTCCCTGTGTGTGTCCACCCCTCTCCCTGTGTGTGTCCACCCCTCTCCCTGTGTGTGTCCACCCCTCTCCCTGTGAGTGTGTGTGTGTGTGTCCACCCCTCTCCCTGTGAGTGTGTGTGTGTGTGTCCACCCCTCTCCCTGTGAGTGTGTGTGTGTGTCCACCCCTCTCCCTGTGAGTGTGTGTGTGTGTCCACCCCTCTCCCTGTGTGTGTGTGTGTGTGTGTCCACCCCTCTCCCTGTGTGTGTCCACCCCTCTCCCTGTGTGTGTGTGTGTGTCCACCCCTCTCCCTGTGTGTGTGTGTGTGTGTGTGTGTGTGTGTGTGTGTCCACCCCTCTCCCTGTGTGTGTGTGTGTGTGTCCACCCCTCTCCCTGTGTGTGTGTGTGTGTGTGTCCACCCCTCTCCCTGTGTGTGTGTCCACCCCTCTCCGTGTGTGTGTGTGTCCACCCCTCTCCCTGTGTGTGTGTGTGTGTGTGTGTCCACCCCTCTCCCTGTGTGTGTCCACCCCTCTCCCTGTGTGTCCACCCCTCTCCCTGTGTGTGTGTGTGTGTCCACCCCTCTCCCTGTGTGTGTGTGTGTCCACCCCTCTCCCTGTGAGTGAGTGAGTGAGTGAGTGAGTGAGTGAGTGAGTGAGTGAGTGTGTGTGTCCACCCCTCTCCCTGTGTGTGTGTGTGTGTGTGTGTCCACCCCTCTCCCTGTGAGTGTGTGTGTGTCCACCCCTCTCCCTGTGTGTGTCCACCCCTCTCCCTGTGTGTGTCCACCCCTCTCCCTGTGTGTGTCCACCCCTCTCCCTGTGAGTGTGTGTGTGTGTGTCCACCCCTCTCCCTGTGAGTGTGTGTGTGTGTGTCCACCCCTCTCCCTGTGAGTGTGTGTGTGTGTCCACCCCTCTCCCTGTGAGTGTGTGTGTGTGTCCACCCCTCTCCCTGTGAGTGTGAGTGTGTGTGTGTGTGTGTCCACCCCTCTCCCTGTGTGTGTGTGTGTCCACCCCTCTCCCTGTGTGTGTGTGTGTGTGTGTCCACCCCTCTCCCTGTGTGTGTGTGTGTGTGTCCACCCCTCTCCCTGTGTGTGTGTGTGTGTGTGTGTCCACCCCTCTCCCTGTGTGTGTGTGTCCACCCCTCTCCCTGTGTGTGTGTGTGTGTGTCCACCCCTCTCCCTGTGTGTGTGTGTGTGTGTGTGTCCACCCCTCTCCCTGTGTGTGTGTGTGTGTGTGTGTCCACCCCTCTCCCTGTGTGTGTGTGTGTGTGTGTGTCCACCCCTCTCCCTGTGTGTGTGTGTGTGTGTGTGTGTGTCCACCCCTCTCCCTGTGTGTGTGTGTGTGTGTGTGTGTCCACCCCTCTCCCTGTGTGTGTGTGTGTGTGTGTGTCCACCCCTCTCCCTGTGTGTGTGTGTGTGTGTGTGTCCACCCCTCTCCCTGTGTGTGTGTGTGTGTCCACCCCTCTCCCTGTGTGTGTGTGTGTGTGTGTGTGTGTCCACCCCTCTCCCTGTGTGTGTGTGTCCACCCCTCTCCCTGTGTGTGTGTGTCCACCCCTCTCCCTGTGTGTGTGTGTGTGTGTGTCCACCCCTCTCCCTGTGTGTGTGTGTGTGTGTCCACCCCTCTCCCTGTGTGTGTGTGTGTGTGTGTGTGTGTGTGTCCACCCCTCTCCCTGTGTGTGTGTGTCCACCCCTCTCCCTGTGTGTGTGTGTCCACCCCTCTCCCTGTGTGTGTGTGTCCACCCCTCTCCCTGTGTGTGTGTGTGTGTGTGTGTGTGTGTGTCCACCCCTCTCCCTGTGTGTGTGTGTCCACCCCTCTCCCTGTGTGTGTGTGTGTGTGTGTGTGTGTGTGTGTGTGTGTGTGTGTGTGTGTGTGTGTGTGTGTGTGTGTGTGTGTGTGTGTGTGTGTGTGTGTCCACCCCTCTCTCTCTCCCTCACCCAGCCCAGCTGGTCACCAGTCTCTCTCGTCCTGGCATGATACTCACTGGGCGCCACGTGACTCTTCCCCGACCACCTCTTTTCCCTCTCTTTCTCCTCCTGCTGCAGGCCAGAGACAGAGGGCTGTAGAGCAGCACTCGCCCCTGGCAGCTGCCCACAGAGAACTAAGCACACTGCTTATAGGGCACTCCGCTCACCCTGCTTCCTCCTGGAGTACACACCACCACTACACGCTGACCCAGCCCCCTGAAAGACAGTGAAAGCCGGACCCACGGACTGCCACAGCGATGCTACGCTGGTCGTCTCCCCCATGGTGCTTCTCTAACCTGTGGACGGACCTGTTCTACCTAGGGTTTCTCTTTCACAGCTCTCCAACTGGCTGTCTGCCGGTCAAGGGCTAATTTGGCTACAACGTGTTGCTTTAAGTCGGTCATGTAAATCTCACAAAAACATGCACTAGAGCTCAGATCTCTTTATCAGCTACGTCCCCTGCTTATATTCACAAGCTAATCTTTGAAATGTATTAAACCATTTAAGGGCTCTAAACTTACTTTTTTGTATTATTTGTTTTTACAAGGAACACGTGTACACCTAAGTTAAAAAATGTAGGCGGACACAAACATTTAAGAACATAAATAATTGGAGATATTAGAGCTAGAATCCTTAAATATTTCTAGGCGCACTGCCCACAAATGTCAAGTCACACAGGAAAATATTTAGGTGCATATGTGAGTAAAATGGTTCCACTGTAAAGCCCTGCATTTGACACCACTCACTCCAACAAAGACATTATCAATCAAACCACGCTGAGCAAACAGTGTGATCACGCAATATGGAAGTTAATGCCCTGGAAGCAGCTCGAGGGATTTTGTTTGTGTACTGTGCACAGACTGGTTAAAAATGAAAACCAGTTCAACTTTTGACATTGTGGCTGCCCGACCTGGCTACTAGTTGCATGAGATAAAGTTACATTTTTGGCATTACTTCTTGCCTGGCAGCTCTACAACCACATGGGAAAGCACTTTATAAAAGATCATTCTAGCTCTGCTAAGATTGATCGTGTGGTGTGCTGCCTTCAGCCTTCATTGTTTGTTTACTTCTACATGATCGTCACTAGACTTCAACCAGCTCCCTGACCACCTTCCTCTGATCAAGCCATGGACTGTCCCTCCATCTCTGGAGGATGCATGCTCTCAGACTTGGCCTCTATTGCGTGACCTAACTAAGGCTAGGCTACTCATAATGTATCGCTTGTTTGTTTTTTGCTTTTGAAGCGCTTTGAGATTTTATAAAAAGTGATATAGAAATGTAATTCATTATTACTTATTCTTTCCACTGCCACAGGGGACAAAATGACAGATTGCTCTTTTTACAGTTAACCGTTTTCACTTACACTGTAGGTTTACAAAGACATCACATTGTGTTTATATTTGAGAAAGTGAATGTAGGTGCATGGCTTACCTTGTCCTTTTCGTGTGGCAGCAGGCGGACAGGTGGGAGGGAGTCCAGCGCCACGGTGCCTGTCCCGTCCAACTGGGAGCTACGGCTGATGAGGTGGAACAGCGGCCCATTCTTGGCCACCCTGCCGTGGGCACACGCCCGCTTCAGTGCCACTCTCAGCTGCTGGTGGAACAGCCCGGGCCCCATGGAGCCACTGCCAGACAGGTAGGCCGCCACGTCCCCCTGGCACTTGAGGAAGCGCTCAACACTTTTTAGGGTGGAGCCCCCTGGCTCATGGAGCCCCTCCAGGGAACGCTTGATCAGCTTGTTCCAGTCCAGCCCTGGTTTCTTCCCAGAGCGATGGTGGCTCCCGCCGTGGCCCACATGCCCATGATGACCACCCCCTCCTCCACCGCTGCCCAGGCGGGGCTTGGGGTAGGCCAGGCGGCCGGGGTTCTCCGGATCCTTGTAAGAGTTGAGCCCCTTGTTAGAGACTTTGAGGATGGTTCCATCTTTGACGCTGAGCTCCAGCTGCTCCAGTATAGTCTTGCGGTCCAGCCCGTGGGACATGGACACAGCGTTGCATATCCTTTCCTCCGACGGCCGCTGCTTCTGCTTCTTCACCTTCTTGATGGCCTCCAGGATCCAGGTGGTGTACATTGGGTTGGCCAGCTTCACCATGACTGCGGCTGGAGGTCGCAATGACGACACACACACAAACACACGCCCGTAGCGGGCAAAGGGTAAGAATCCCGCGGCCCAGGCCGCCTCCTCCTAGCCCCTCTGTCCGAAGACTATCCTTTGTCCCGGGGCCGCACAGAGAGTCCCTCAGAGCCTGGTCCTGAGCAGCACGGCAGGGAACAGCTCACCATAGCATAGGCTCCCCCGCCAACCCCCCCAATAAAGCTTGGTCCACCCACTACCCTCTCCCGGCAGGGTCAGTTAGCCTGGGGGAGAGCAGTGTCGTGGAGCAGCAGGTACTAGACTAACTCTGGAGCTGTGGTGGACCCACACACACTACAACAATAACACTTAGGTTTCTCCCACTACTGCCTGTTGCAAAGGGCCGAGGGACAAACGGCAACAACCTGACGATTCAGTCTCCCCTCAATGTAAATAAGAGGCTCTCAGTGTGATGTGGAAACCTTGACTGTCATCTGAGTTGAAGATCAGTTGTACTGTAAGGGTAGAGTCAGGACAGTGGGGGAAAAAAATGTTTTCTGTAGATTATTGGAATAAACTCTTTTGCAGAAGGATGTAAATGTATTTCATCCGTGCGGCTCCAGTCCTTCACCCTCTTTCTCTCTCCCTCGCTCTCCAGCGGTATCCACTTGTTCTCCGGCCTGGAAGGGGACAGATATCACCCCAGGGAGCAGCGAGGGCTGATCACCTTCATGCACAGTCAACTTCAGCAGGAAACGCACCCTGCAGAAACAAAGGACACACACGGAAGGGTCAGAAACTGTGTGCAAGAGAGAAAGCAGCAAGACGGACACATTCTGCAGGCAAAAACTGAAAGAAAAAACATCTTTAAGTTTTGTATTAGAGTTCAGGTAATTCTGCCGTTTCAAAACATTTGCTTCCTTTAGTGCCTACTGAATGTAACCCTCAAAAGACATGTACTAAGACACTCCTAAAACAACAGCAGCATGTAAACAAAGTCATGCTTGGCAACTAAACACAGACACACAGTTAGGGAGCACACATCTTGTATGAGATGGATACATGCTGCCTGAAGTCTAGATCAACATTACCTGACAACTGCAACGTTTATAACACTCAACATAACAAAAACATTTAGGACGGGAAGAGAAAACCCTGAGCAGAGGGCATAGTTAGCTCAGAAGGACGGTGCCAGACTAGCTTCTGAGTAGGTAAACATCAGCCACTGTGATGATCTCTAATGTAGATATGGAGCTAACTTTACATTCTGTTCTCCAGTTTTGTGTAAATGCAGATTCTTTAAACCACAAAACCAGAGCAACTCCCATAAGTGTCATAGTAAACAATACGGAAGAAAGCCCTACCTACTTTATTTACATGTTATAGTATATTATCTTTATATACCTAAGAATTTCACAACATGGGCTCATGAATTGGGTTAGAAACAGACATTGATAAAAGGTCATAACAACAACAGGCCAGATTATGGAGAACGGGAAACATTGTTGTTGAATCCTTGACATTATGATTTTGCCAAGACACATGGTTCTCACAACAGCAAAACAAATCAACTGAAATAACTAAATAAACAGCACACTACTAGCTATCCACATGTTTTCAGTGCCTTGGCTTGATATCAGCAAGCATGCTAACGTTAGATATATTTGTATTCCATGCACAACAAACATGATCTTGGATTACATTTGTGCAGTAGCTGATTAAGATACATCGTGACCCAGGGTAGCTAACGTTAGATGTGTTCGTTATCTGGCTAAACATCTGTCTCATTACTGGTAGCTAGCTATAGTAACCATGTTAACGTTAGCCATTTATTTCTAAACTGATTGGTGTTACCGTTACTATAGCACAGTTAACTAACTGTAGTTAACGTTAGCTAGCTAGCCAAGCAATAGGCAAGTGTCTCACTTTCTCAACCTACTCCTGTTTACTCTCACTGATATGATAGGCAATTAGCTGTGTTGCTACAAACCTTCCCGCGAACTGATATTGCTAATTTGCTTGCTAGCAGTAACGAAATAGCTCAAAACAGTAACAACGTGTAGCTAGCTAGCTGTCTTAAGGAAACCAGTGCTTTGACACAATCAACAATGACAGATTCCTACAACGCCCGAGGTTTCAAACAATAACACAGGCAACAATCACAAGGATCAATCTAATTTAGAATAGAATGGATGATATTCATGATGAGATCGCTGACTGCAAATGCACAATGTAAGTTGTAAACGTCCATAACCGCTATCGGGAAAGTGCCAAAATGACGACTTCATAGTGGATAATTTTTCAACGTTACAATATATGTTCTATGGCCGTTCGGCCTCCTTCGCCTCGGCTCTGGGTGAAAATATTTCCCGGCAAGACGCGTCTCTACACACGGCTACCAATTCCCTCACCTTTCCTTACTTCCTTCCTGCATCACCCACCCACATAGTGCCTGCGGACTGCGTTGCGGTGAAGACAAGGCCGTTGGAGCGAAGTAGGCCTCGGCTCGCCCCCTCCCTCCCCCCCTCGCGATCTTCATCTCCCCGTACCCCGTTCCCTCTACCTCTCGCGGTTCCCAGAAAGCTAGGACTGGTCCAGTTCGGGTTTCAAAAGGAAGCTCGGAGACCTTGTAATATCCTCTCCCCAGTAGCCGCTACTCACCGGAATTTCGTGTCGAGTTGCCGAAGAGAATGTGCCAAAAATCCTTCGAATCCGAGACAACAACAAGCCCAAAAATGCAGCCAGAGACCAGAGGCTCCAAAGCTGACGCCATCTTTGAGTGAAACAGCAGCTCAGTTAGTGGGGGAGGGGGGAACAGTCGGGGCCAGGGACCGTCTGCGTCGTTCAAACTGCAAAGCCGAGTGGACAGGGAAACTCAATGCAAGGGGAGAGGGGGGAACAACGGAGTTGTAGCTGTGAGGGGTGGATATCGGTTGAACACATGAAATGGAAGAAAGGGAGGGACAGATGGTGGAGCAGAAAAAAAGGATAGAAAGGTGTTCTTGCTGTCTCCACTGGGCGCGCGCGCACGGAGAGTGTCATTTAGGGAACGTCTGAATTTATACATTTTACAGCTGGCTCGTGAGAGAAAAATCAAAGCAACTGAGTGTGGTTTTAAATGAGAGGGTATTTAAAGATCAAAGCGAGAGCCCTCTCTACACAGCCCGGTAGGTTCTGCAATCTATTGTAGAGGCTCTGTTATCTATTAGAGCAGGAGAATGAACCAGCAAAGATACAGTGCCCCAAATAAATATCGGAGGCTTGTTACTAGTATCCGACTACACTAGTATCATTCGACAAAGCATATCTGTTTAGGTTGATCGCTGGTTCCTCGCCAGTCAGATTATTATGGCTAATATTATCCTCCCACAAAAAAACGATTATGTTAAATGAGCGCAATGCCGAGCGACAGAGAACCACACCAACCTACACCGGAAGAAACGACCATAAATTGGAATTGACAGGTGAATCTTGTAACACCTTTTCCCGCTCATGAATGTTCTGCATTTCAGAAGGGGAGCTGTTTTCAAACAATATGGTATTGTTTGAAATAATAGCATATTTTCATTTGCATATCATTTGGACATTTAGGGAAAATGTATTGATATCTCACTACACGATCTCTGAATCTACAAGTGCCACATTATGTGCTAAGTGCATTATGTCTTCTAGGGCTACATCATGCATGGATCAGTTTAATGCTATCAGTGAGTGATCTTATTTATACGATTTTATATGATCATATCAACAATGTATAATACATTAAAATTGTCACATCATACTGGTCACAGAGGTCAATTCAACGTATTTTTCACATTGGTTCAACGTAATTGAATTGAAATGACGTTGAAACAACGTTGATTCAACCAGTGTGTGCCCAGTGGGTTGGAACTGAAGAAATGAATTACATTCTTTAGTTTGCTCTTTGTTGAATAGAAAACATCAACGCCTGCCTGTATATCAACCAGGCAAAGACCAGCCCTCCCTATTAAAACTCCCTATTCATGATGATCTTATGATCTCCCTGGACGCTCAATTAAATTATGTGAAGCTTTGTTTAAAATGATTAGCACCCTGCAGTCCTCAGAGAGGGATTATCAAGTCATAAAGGGAGCAATTAGATCATAGGAGGTTTTCACTGGTTAGAAAAACCATATGAGACAAAACATATGCACATTAAAGTAGCTACTCGTATGACACAGTAAGTAGGTAGGAATGTAGGAGGCAGGCTATTGTAGTAGCTTTTGACAGAAGATAAATATATGAGTGCAATAAACATTCTAAACCAGCATGAAACTACCATCACATCAAATCACATTTTATTGGTCACATACACATATTTAGCAGATGTTATTGCGGGTGTAGCGAAATGCTTGTAAATGGCATACATCTTAAAATATTACAAAATGGTATCTTTCAAATATTTCAGTACTATAGTGATCATTAAATGAAACTGAACATAAGTTTGTTGTGATATGTATTGAGACCATAACCCCCCAAGTGCACAACATGAACATAAACATATAGCAATCAACATCAATGAATAATGTCATGCACTATGACAGAGATCTATGACAGAGATCATATCAATTGATGCAGAAGTCTGGTTTAACAAAAACAGTGGAAACACCCCCGGATGCGAGTAAAAGGATGCATGGTTTTCTGCCAGACAGATCAACAGTGGGACTTTTGTTTTGGTCCATGCTACTGTTTACACACTGGCCTATGAGGGGTTCAGAGAGGGCATTATATATATCCAGACTGACATTGCTCATTCTGATATTTCTTTTTTTCTTTCCTTTAAAAAAAAATTGCTAGGTATTATTACTGCACTGTTGGAGCTAGAAACACAACTTTTTCGCTGCACCTGCAAATCTGTGTACGTGACCAATGGGATTTGATTTGATTCGATTTTTACAGACAGGCAGGGTGCACAGACAGGAGGATAGGCACTAACCAATAACTACCAATAGCCTTGGCAGCTATAAAGACGGTCAAACAACTGGATTTTGAGCAATAGAGAAAGACAATATCACAGAGTATCAAATAACGAATGAAAACATAAGGGAACATGAAAAGAAAATCCTTCTATGCCTGTTGCATTTAGTCAAAGAGAATACTTTATTTTGTAAACACAATGAAGACAAACACTGCTGACATTACATACATGCATTCATGTGTAAAGAGGGTTGAATAGTCAGTGCAGCTGTGAGTAACTGACTGCAGTCAATCTGTGCAGTGGTGCCGCCGGACCCATATAACTGTGCAAAGTTCCTGTTTTGGGGGTTGGGTGAGTGAGGGCTGTTGAGTCCTGAACAGATAGCTAGGCAGTGGCCAGGACTGCTTTTGTCCATGTGAACTAGCAAGCTTCCTGCTGTGGCTGGCTCCTAGCCAAGTCCCAAAGCCCCACAGCTCACACCCCTCCCATCCTGGAATGGGCTGCTGAAACATAAAAAGGACATTTCCAGGCCTGTCCGGCAAGAGCATGCCCCCACCCATCTCCACCCCCATGGCCCCTATTCCCTCCCCTCCCTCAATCCAAAGGGGACAGAGAGCAGCTGGAAGGTAAAGTGCAGCTTGTTGGAAACCCAGAGCCAGGGCCCCGCCTGACTGGACACACTCCAGGGATTGAGGTTTGAATTTAAAGTCAAGCCAGACACCTCTCACACTCACAAAGTGGTGGAGAACTCTTTGCAGTCTTTCCTTTTTCAGAAATTCAGCTGAAAACACAAACTCCTCGGCTAGTAACTTAAAGTACTTTTAAAGTGCCTTGAAGAACACTTCTCTGTCATAGACATTGCCCAATTGAAAGATAAAGGAAGAGGTTGTTTGGAAAACTCTGAGGTTTGACAAATCAATTGTCTCGCTGAATGTGCCTTGCAATCCTTTCAGTGTGAGTACATTTATAGATGTGCCACTGACAAGGTAATTTACATGAACAACTAATTCTGACTCTAATATAATTCATCCTAAATGGTGGAGTTCTGTATTCAGAAACAATGACAGACAATAGCGCTACAGTACTGACATATCTATGACAAAGAGCTTTGTCAACTGTAACAAATCTGCATGTCCATGAGGGAACCTGTTGGTTGAAAACAGGAATAATACTCTGTCATAATGCAAGGCATTACTGTGACATACTCATTGTTGTACAGGCAATTTGGGTCCCTTTGGTACTGCTACCATAGCCAAACCCTGTTGGAGAGAATCCATTTGCCAAGGCATCATTCCAAAACACTGCCAGTTTGCCATACCCCAAAATCACAGAATTCTCAGACAAGTCTAGACCTTACAGCGGGATGCATGTCATAATTTAACGCCTCCCTTTTCATGTGTTAAGAGAGGAACATTATTGAAGGTGGTAAAACACATTTGGTGGTTTAACTCTGGCTTAGCTCCATTTCTGCCATGGGCATGTTCCTAGGGGGATAAACAGCCCCCAGTCCATTCAGTGTGTTGTTGGACCCCCTTTGTCTTTCCCAGACACAAACTGGGTTAAGGCTAGGACTCTCCCCTGGGGCTATAGTCCCTGATACACAGTGGTACCACATGCCGCTCTGCCTGAGAGGAGTCAGCCAAGGGATATCGAGGCCCCAAGTTGTATTTATCCGGAAGGTTCTTCAAACAGAGAAGAATGCTGCAATATCCTGGATGATCAGTGTTTCTGTTTACTATTTACATATTTATTTAGATTATTTCAAAAGAAAAAACAAACATGACACACAGAAAAAGTTGCGAGATTGGTGTACCCCACGTGATTTATGTCTTCTACAGTATGTCTTCTTCCTACAAAAATAAGCTTGAGTATTCCCATGGACCAGTCAGTCTATAGACCTTGAGTTGTAATGTGTAGTCTCAGAAACTGAGCAGGATGCACCTCAGACAACAATGCCCCCTCCAAGACCCTTTCGCATTCCTGTGGGCCCTATTGGCGGGCTGGGGACTTAACCTCTGGAGCTCATTGTCTGCACTGCTTCTCTTCCACTCTGTCTTTGCAGACTCCCATAGTATATCCCCATTTTCTCCCGCAACACTTACTTTCTCAATAATCTCCTCATAGGCCTTCTCAATAACTAGTATCACCACTGCTTCTGCTTTATTAGCTTCATTATGAGTTGGGATGAATGACTACTGGGGGCTTGTGGGTTTGTCAATGAATTAACCTATAGGTAATGGAGAGTTCTTTGATGTTCTGTGGATGTGCCTCTCTCCTTGAATACTCCCTGTTAACATCATTGATACGTATTCAAGATTATGACCCATATGAAATTTCAACATGGGTTACTTTGAAGTTGAGCCCTTATGTCATAGATCAAATAAAACACATGGAGTAAGTCCTTGCTAAGTATTCTATGATCCTCATTATTCATTTAGCCATTCAAGATAGCACATAATTAGGCTCAGGTTTGTGTACAGATCTGTATGTTTGTCTCCCCCCTGTGTCGACCAGGGGAAACTAGAAAGATCGGGGAAAATACGTTTAGAGCATATTTTTCTCATAAGATGCAGTAACGTCTCCCATAATGTACTATAGCCATGATGTCAGAGATAGTAGAATTGTTCAAATAAACAGGAAATGGGCATGTCACAGCTAATCTACAGGCCCTCTGTCCGCTGCCACATGCCCATAGAAGACCATTGCCTGTACTTCCTCTATAAGGTCATCAGCCCGCCACAACGTAACCTTTCTCCATCTACATCACAGACACAATTTACCTCCAGGCTAAGTCCCACTCCCTCCCAACCCACTTGGAATCACAACAACCCCTTTTACTGCGGGCAGCCAGCCAGGGCCTGGACCTCTTCACTGATACCACCACAAACAGAGAGCGCTTTAAGGTTGTCAATAATGACTCCATTTACTTAACACCGACCCAAACATCTGCTAATTTATCATGGTTGACATCTGTCATGAACGGAGACAGATCATTTCTCACAGTCACAACCCCAAAGTTCATTTCTACAGATTCAGATCAGGGGCATATTCATTATGGCACACCGTAGCAAAACCTAATGCAACAACCAAAATGAGCGTTTGTTATTGAACCAATGCATGTAGTCCATCCATCTCTGTTTCCGACTGTTTTCTTCTGTTTGGTGTCTAATGAATACGACCCCAGTATATATTTTCTGCAAGCCTTCTTGGGTAGTCTACTTCTATTATCCCTTCAAGGTCACACAGCGTCTAGTTAGTATCATCCCTGTGGTGGGCTAGTCATCTCTGATATGGAGCCTTGTCCAGTGTCATGTTTATATTGACATTTTAGCCATTTAGCAGATGCTCTTATCCAGAGCGACTTACAATTAGTGCATTCATCTTCATTAGTGCATTCATCAGGTTCTGAACCACACGAGGCTGGTGAGGGGAGGACAGCTCCAAATAATGGCTGTAATGGAGTGAACGGAATGGTATCGAACACATGGAAACCATGTGTGTGATGTGTTTGAAACCATTCCTAAAATTCTGTTCCAGCCATTACTATGAGCCTGTCCTCCCCAATTAAGGTGCCACCAGCCACCTGTGTTTTGAACCATGATTACGTTCTCGTCTAGGTTCTCCACATCGAAAACCTCATGCTATAATAGGTCCACTGGGGAATGAGCTTCCCTCAGAAACACACAGAGATACACACAGGCGAACTACCCACTGAGCACAGACTTCATCAGTTCAACGTCTAGTTTTGATTTATCTGGTTGAGTTGTCAACTAACGTAAATTCTACGTAAAATACAAATAAAATGTCACCATCTCATTGGATTGACGTTAAAAGTTAGGTGATAGGAAATGGCCTTACGTCGATTACTTTTTGCAAATCCAATCATTTCCCCACATTGATTCAATGTCATCACATATATTTTTGGGGGTTGAAAGGATGCGGAAAGAACTTTGATTCAACCAGGGTATGTTCTTCACCTCATCCCAAAGACACACCTTGTCAGATTGTGTCTCATCTAGTCCAGACATGCCCAGAACTGTTCTCTTAGAGGTGTTCTATATTCTTCAACTGGGCAGCAGCACAGCTCTTACGTTTAATGGCTGTCCCTCACGCAGAACATCTTGTATGTTGGTTTGGCTTGTTAACATACCGCAAGTCACTTGTGAATCAAGTGACCACCACAATTATATTCTACTTAATCTTCTATTCAAATTAGACTTTTGTGTTATTTACTCATATAAGAGCCCTGGGGCGAGTCACCTGCCAACTAACACCACTACAACCATAGCAGCTGGACAGATCAAGAGAAAAACACAAATAGATTGGAGGAAGCCCACTGAGCACAGACGTCAATTCAACGTCTATTCCACGTTGGTTCAACGTCATTTTATTGAAATGCCGTGGAAACAACGTTGATTCAACCAGTGTGTTCCCAGTGGGAGGGGCCCTAGGAGCCCTTGGTGTTGCAGTAGTCTCCTCCACTCTTTGTTTCCCTCATCCTTCTGCTGTCCTTAGCTTTACAGGAAACCCATGCAGAGCTGAGGGAGAGCGACACCACGCAGCATGAATAATAGAGAGTTGAGAGCACAGATCCTCATCCTACTATAACACTAAGATCCCGAGGAGCAGATATGAACAAAACTGTTAACACCATTCACCTCCTTAGCAGAGAAGGGATGTGTGTTGTAGAATGTATGTAACATTATATAAATCAAGTGTTATCTTGTTATTAAGGAAAGTTTTCTTTTGTTGGAATAGCTTTTGCACAATGTGTAAAAACAGATGTACTGCAAGATCTTGTAAATCACTCATAAGTATCAATGACCCCATTGGTAAATGTCATTGTTCCATGAGCAGGAAATAACAATTGTGTTATTTATCACCTGGTGTCACACTCACTTTTTATTTAAAAGAATAGGTCGGCCTGCCAGGCGTATATAGTATATTAAAACCTGAGATCATAAAGTGGACCTATCCAGCAACAGCTGGAAAGTGCAGTGTAACATATAGGCCTACTACATACACACACGTTGATGATTGAGAGAGGGAATGATAGAGTAGACGAGGAGAGGTTCAGTGGAAAGAATGGACTCCATTTTTGTAACTCTCCCTCTCCAGCTGTCAGCCCGCTCGCTATCCCATGGGGGGTTGCCACGGTGACAGGAGGCCACATGTCTTGGGGGCGTCTTTTTGGTCAAAGGACTCCATTGTTCTTGTGTTAAGCCGTATTCTCTATGCCCGTCTGCCAGGCCCAGGGACAGGGGCTTCACACCCCGACACTCACACCACACACACAGCCCCACTGAACCCATTATGTAGTAGGAGACGACACATTCAGCCCTACACTGCAATTACAGCACATATCACTTTTATAGACAGAAATTAAGGAACAAAGCTATTTATATGAGTCCAACTACAAGGATAGAACAAAGACAAATTGATCAATGACTCAGATTCTAATAATGATCTTATGTAAAAAATACAAACTTCTAACAAATAAGAATGTGTGTTGTAGTATTTCTTAGCGTGTTTTTAAAATGGCAGATTATTCCATAGTAGTACAAGGGCAAAATATCCAACGATGGTTGAATGTCAAGTAGTTGAGTAGGCCTGATGAATTGTTCAATGTGTGTATTGTCCTACTGGCTCCACCAGATGGTGACATGTACCCACCTGGTCAAAAAAACGAGGGATCTTGAAATGAAAAAATAGGTAATAAATCACTGCTTTACCCTTAGTTTACACACTTGACATAGACAAACTATATTTGTCTTGTAATACAGGAAACAGAGGAGCGAGCACGCCCCCATTCACATCGATGGGGCTGTAGTGGAGTGGGTCGAGAGCTTTAAGTTCCTCTGTGTCCACGTCACTAAGGAATTATCATTGTCCAGACACACCCACATAGTTGTGATGAGTGCACGACAGCGCCTCTTCCCCCTCAGAAGGCTGAAAAGATTTGGCACGGACCCTCAGAAAGTTCTACAGCTGTACCATTGAGAGCATCTTGACTGGCAGTATCACCGCTTGGTACGGCAGCTGCAAGGAACTTGACCTCAAAACGCTATAGACGGTGGTGAGTACGGCCCGGTGCATCATTAGGGCCGAGCTCCCTGCCATCCAGGACCTCTATACCAGATGGTGTCAGAGGAAGGCCCAAAACATTTTCAAAGATTCCAGCCCCCCAGACCATAGATTGTTCTCTCTACTACTGCACGTCAAGCGGTACCAGAGCACCAAGTCTGGAACCAACACTACCCTGAAGAGCTTCTACCCCCGAGCCATGGCTGCTAAACCGTTAAATAGCTAAATCAAATGGCTACCCAGACTAGCTGCATTGACCTTTCTTTTTTAACTCTCCTGCATTGGCTCTACCCACACACTCAAACATATTTACACTGACTACCCAACACACATACTACATACGCCCACACAACAAGAACACACATGCATACAGACGCCACACACTCAAACATATTTACACTGACTACCCAACACACATACTACATATGCCCACACAACAAGAACACACATGCATACAAACGCCACACACTTGCAACATATGCTGATGCCACTGTCTATTATCTATCATGTTGCCTCGTCACCCCAACCTATATGTACATAGCTACATCAATTACCTCGTACTCCTGTAAATCAACTCGGTACTGGTACTCCCTGTATATAACCATGTTCTTTTTACTCATTGTTATTCACTGTATTTATTTCCTGTGTCACTATTTCTATAATTTTTATATTCCACTTTAACTCTGCATTGTTGGAAAAGGACACGTAAGTAAGCATTTCAATGTTAGTCTACACCTGTTGTTTACATATGACAAATATTAGATGTTATTATTATTGGATGGGTTGGATATGGCTCTGGCTACATCTATTATTAGAAATACATACAGTCATGTGAAAAAGTAAGTACACCCCCTGAAAAGTAGTAATTTTTTGTAAATATTTGGACAGATGTATATGAAGTCTTTACTTCAACACTTGACATATAAAGGTAACCTAATTTAACAAATGAAACAGATTATACTTTGCAATAATTTATTCATAAAAAAAAAAGAATCTACAGAAATGCAATACCATAGTGCGAAAAAAAGAAGTACACTCCTAGCTTCAATAGCTGGTGTTGCCCCATTTTGCTGAAATAACTTCATGTAGCCCCAAACCATAATGCCACCGCCTCCATGCTTTACGGTTGATATGAGGTTCTTCTGTTCAAAGGCCGTGTTTCGTTTTCGCCAAAGATGCGGCCAAACAACTCCACCTTTGACTCATCTGTCCAGAGGTCATCGTTCCAGTAGTTTTGGTCTTTACCCAGGTGTTGTCTGGCAAACGTCAGTCTTGATATTCTTTTTTTGAGAGCAGAGGCTTCTTCCTTCCTGACCTCCCATGTAGGCCAAGTTTGTGAAGTCTCTTTCTGACAGTTGACTCATGCACTTCGATATTGATTGTGGCAAGAGAGGCCTGTAGATCCCGTGATGCACCAATTTGTAAGTCGCTCTGGATAAGAGCGTCTGCTAAATGACTTAAATGTTACCCTGGGGTTCTTTAGAGACTTCTATGCGCATCTTTCGGTCAGCTCTTGGGCTGAATTTGGTGGGACGACCTGTCTTAAGTAGATTGCCAGTGGTCTGGAATTTTCTCCATTTGTAGATGATCCATCGGACAGTGGAACAATGTACTTCAAATTGCTTGGAAATGGATTTGTAACCCCTCCCAGACTCATGGCATCAATAATGTTTCTTCTGAGGGCCTCTGAGGTCTTCTGATCTTGGCATGATGTGTTACTACTATATGGTTAAGACAAAACCAGACCAATTTTCTAATCTTTATGGAAGGTTGGATCCTCCCAATGTACTCTCTAATGATTTCCTAATCATTTGCACCTGTTTTGGGCCATTTTAGGTGATGGTAAAGGTAGGGGTGTACACATTTTTGTGCATTTGATTGCATTTGTGTTTATTTTAATTGTATAACATTTTCAAAGCAATTGTTTTTGTGTGTGGTTGGAATTTAGCTGAAATATCCATGTGTCCAAATATGTAAACCCCCCAAAAAAGACCACTTTCGAAAGGGTGTACGTACTTTTTCACATGACTGTATATGGCTCTGGATGTAGCCAGTTACAACCATCTACATAATTATATGGTCACCACACCTACCTATGAAAATATGGATTTCTCCAAAAGTTTTATCATGAACATAGGAGACCAATATTCAATCTACATTTCTGTGGTTATGTATATTCTTGTCACTGCACTTGTCTTTGGGATTTAGATGAGGGGACAGTGACCTCTACTGGCCAACTTTCAACATACAGAATTAACTGTCCTATTAAAATACAATACACGACCAAATGTATGTGAACACCTGCTTGTCGAACATCTCATTCCAAAATCAATATGGAGCATTGCTGCGGGGACTTGCTTCCATTCAGCCACAAGAGCATTAGTGAGGTTGGGCACTGAGGCATGGCTCGTTCGATGGGGTTGAGGAGGTCATGGCTCTGTGCAGGCCAGTCAAGTTCTTCCACACCGATCTTGACAAACCATTTCTGTATGGACCTCGCTTTGTTCACGGGAGCGTTGTCATGCTGAAACCGGAAAGGGCCTTCCCCAAACTGTTGCCACAAAGTTGGAAGCACAGAATCATCTAGAATGTCATTGTATGCTGTAGAGTTAAGATTTCCCTTCACTGGAACTAAGGAGCCTAGCCCAGGCCATTATTCCTCCTCCGCCAAACTTTAGTTGGCACAATGCATTGGGGCAGGTAGTGTTCTCCTGGCATCCGTCAAACTCTGATTCGTCCGTCGGACTGCCAGATGGTGACGCGTGATTCATCACTCCAGAGAACGTGTTTCCACTGCTCCAGAGTCCAATGGCAGCGAGCTTTACACCACTCCAGCCGATGCTTGGCATTGCGCATGGTAATCTTAGGCTTGTGTGCGGCTGCTCTGCCATGTAAACCCATTTCATGAAGCTTCCAACAAACATTTATTTAGCTGATGTTGCTTCCAGAGGAAGTTTGGAACTAGGTAGTGAGTGTTGCAACTGAGAACAGACAATTTTTACGTGCTACGCGCTTTAGCACTCGGCTGTCCCTTTCTGTGAGCTTGTGTGACTTACCACTTCGCGGCTGAGCCGTTGTTGCTCCTAGACATTTCCACATCACAATAACAGCACTTACAGTTGACTGGGGCAGCTCTAGCAGGGCAGACATTTGGCAAACTGACTTGTTGGAAATATGGCACATAGGAGACCCCTCCTGTCTCAGCCTCCAGTATTTATGTTGCAATAGTTTGTGTCGGGGGGCTAGGATCAGTCTGTTTTATCTGGAGTATTATCCAGTGTCCTGTGTGATTTTAAGTATGCTCCCTCTAACTCTCTCTCTTCTCTCAGAGGACCTGAGCCCTAGGACCATGCCTCAGGACTACCTGGCCTGTGACTCCTTGCTGTCCCCAGTCCACCTGTTCACCGGACGTGCTACCTTGTCCCGGACCTGCTGTTTTCGACTCTCTCTCTCTCTACCGCACCTGCTGTCTCTGACTCTGAATGATCGGCTATGAAAAGCCAACTGACATTTACTCCTGAGGTGCTGACCTGTTGCACCCTCTACAACCACTGTGATTATTATTATTATTTGACCCGGCTGGTCATCTATGAATGTTTGAACATCTTGGCCATGTACCGTTACAATCTCCACCCGGCACAGCCAGAAGACTGGCCACCCCTCAGACCCTGGTTCCTCTCTACCTTTCTTCCTAGGACGCTGCCTTTCTAAGGAGTTTTTCCTAGCCACTGTGCTTCTACATCTGCATTGCTTGCTGATTGGGCTGTTAGGCTGGGTTTCTGTATAGCACTTTGTGACATCGGCTGATGTAAAAAGAGCTTTATAAATACATTTGATTGATTCTATGACAGTGGCATGTTGAAAGTCACGGAGCTCTTTAGGCTATCCTACTGGCAATGTTTGTTTATGGAGATTGCATGGCTGTGTGCTCAAATGTATACACCTGTCAGCAACGGGTGGCTGAAACTGAATCCACTACTTTTGTCTACATACTTTTGTATATAGTGTATATGACCCCTGCAAAGACCATTTTTTTAATCGCATACACCAGTCACCTGCTATTTTATTTATTTCTGTATTTATCATATCAATATGTAGAGCCGAATGTTTTCCTTTCCATTAGCTAAAACATCAATTTCATAACTATACATAGGGTGAAAAAGTATGATTCAGTTTAGGCTCTCTGTAATAGCCAAATTAGAGACAAGGAAAAATACATCCAGTCCAAAGAGGAAATGAATACCAGTAAGACTAAATACAATGGTATTTAATGCTGACATTTAATATTCACTGTGATTACCAGTTGAGTTAGTATTGATTGGTAGGTCAGTAGATAACTGTGTGTATATTGACTAGCTTGGTTCGGGAAACCAGCTACAGATCACTGCAGTCTAATCTATTGTAGGAAATAACTATAGCAGTAACTTCAATTGTTTTTCCACTAGAATTTAAAAAATATACAATACCAGTCAAGTTTTAGAAAACCTATTCATTCAAGTGTTTCTTTATTTTTGACTATTTCCTACATTGTAAAATAATAGTGAAGACATCAAAACTATGAAATAACACATGGAATTATGTAGTAACCAAAAAAAAGTGTTAGACAAAATATAGCCGCCCTTTGCCTTGATGACAGCTTTGCACTCTTGGCATTCTCTCAACTAGCTTTTTTATTTAACTAGGCAAGTCAGTTAAGAACAAATTCTTATTTTCAATGAGGGCCTAGGAACAGTGGGTTAACTGCCTTGTTCAGGGGCAGAACAGATTTTTTACCTTGTCAGCTCGGGGATTCAATCTTGCAACCTTTCGGTTACTAGTCCAACGCTCTAACCACTAGGTTACCTGCCGCCCCAAGCTTCACATGGTAGTCACTTCAATTAACAGTTGTGCCTTCTAAAAGGTTAATTTGTGGAATTTCTTTCCTTCTTAATGCATTTGAGCCAATCAGTTGTGTTGTGACTAGGTAGCGGTGGTATACAGAAGATAGACATATTTGGTAAAAGACCAAGTTCATATTATGGCAAGAACAGCAAAGGGAAATAACAGTCCAATACTTTTTTGGTTACTACATGATTCCATGTGTTAGTTTTGATGTCTTCACTATTATTCTACAACGTAGAAAATTTAAAAAAAACCTTGAATGAGTAGCTGTTCTAAAACTTTTGACCAGTAGTGTACATATTTATAATTCTACTTTTAAGACATTTGTAATGCATTTCTATTTCAAGAGAGGCCTGTATAATGTTCAGACAATTAATAGTTTGGAAGATCCCCATTTTATTTAACGAATACAGGAGGTACACATTCAAAGAGTAAAAAATGCACTGTCTGTACATCTCCTACTCCATGAGCCTTGGTAAATGACAATAACTGCCAAACTGTTAAATCACAAAAGGTAGATCTTATTCCATTTATAATACTTAATTACTAAAAACAAAAACAGTGCTTTATAAAACTCACAACAACCAATAGCTTTTCTAACAGTATCAAAAGCAGGTGGACATGGTCAACCCTAGTCAAGAAAAGTAACGACCTTCATAGTGAATAGGGTGCCATTTCATTCATAGCCAAAGTGTCCAGGTAGTGGACAGGCTAGCATTGGAGTGGCTCATAGGTCAGTATGGTCCACTTCCTCCAGGGGAGGGTGTAGTAGAGCCTGGATGGAGCTGCGTCTGCCCCTGGTCTTCCTGCGGACAGCACTAATGGAGTCCAGAGAGGTGTGGGGTAGCCAGGCCAGGCCGGAGGCCTCCAGGGTGCTGCTCTGGCTCTGGTTCCTCAGGCTGCGGCGGACAGACCGATGCCCCCTGCAGGGGAGAGGCCTTAGCACATCATCAATGTTGAACTCTTCCTGTGCCCAGGGGGGAAGGAGGGAGTCTGGGTAGGAGGTGGAGGCCTGTTCTATAACGTTACCCAGCTCCATTCCTGACCTGTGGTTATCATTCACCTCCTGCCCTCTCTTCTCCACTGCCTGTGGCCCATTTCGCTGGGAAGCCTGCTCCTCCTCTCTGACTTTGCTGGCGTATATAGAGCTCCTTCTACCCCTGGAGCGGCCTGGGCCCTGAGCTGCTCCTCTCTGCCCGCCTTTGTTTGGACTCTGTTCTACATGGCTCACTGCCTTCTGCTCTGAGGGAGCCACTGTGGTGCTAACCTCATCTGGAGGAGGGCAGGGTGTAGTAATATCAGTGTCAGCTCTAGCTGGACTATCCCCTCTCCTACCTGCATCTGAAAGTGTGCCAGTGCATTGATCTGTAGCTACAGGGTCTGAGGTACATGGTGCGTTAGGTTCACCAGGTACTGTGTGCTTGGCTGGGCTGGACACTAAAACCTCTGGCTGGGTTGTTTCTGTTGGGTCTTGTTCTGTATCAAAGTTTTCTACCTGCTCCTCGGTCTCTTCACTCAACCAGTTATCAACAGGAACACTGACCTTCCTGCCCTTCCCTCTACCTACTCTAATAACACTCTGCCTTTTGGTTCTGGAGGTCTTTGTTGGACCTGACCATCTTCTCCAGATCTGTGCTGCTCTTCCAGTCCCAGAGCTGTCTGTGGTGGAGCCTACAGGGCTCTGGCAATCTACTGAAGGTCCATCAGAGGGCTCTGCAGCTGGGGTGGTGTCTTCTGGTGAGTCCTCACTGACCGGGGGGCAGAAGCAGCTTGACCACAGGGCTGCAGCTGTGACCACTCTGGTGACGGGGTCACTGTTAACGTAATCTTCTAATAGGATGGAGTCTTCTTTGGCTGTGGCGGGAGGACACACAACATGGGTTACTACTGAACATGATACATGTTCTCAGAACGTTAGTTAAATACCTAAAATAACCTAGAATTTCCGTTCTCAGAAGATTAATAAAATCGCCCAGGAAAACTTTTGGGGAGCCATAGTAAAATGTTCTCAGAACCTCCCTGCAACCTGTAAAATGTACGTTCCCAGAACAGGCAAAATATAAAAAAAGGGCAGCAGGTAGGCTAGCGATTAAGAGCGTTGGGCCAGTAACTAAAAGTTCATTGGTTCAATTCCCCGAGCGGACTAGGTGAAAAATCTGTCGATGTGCCCTTCCTTGAGCAAGACACAACCCTAATTGCTCCTGTAAGTCGCTCTGGATAAGAGCATGTGCTAAATAACTTAAATGTACTGTCTAGGGCTACTAGCTACTAATACAGACTATCTGGACATGCACATAGAGTGAATGGCCTATACAATACACAGTAGTAGCATTTCTATTGACTGAACTTAGTATTTTATCTCAAGTGTGAATCAGTGAGAGTAGTTGAACGTGCCTTGACTTGAGTGGTGTATCTAAGTCAGGGAAAGGCAACTAGAGAGTCAGCTGCAGCTGGTCAGGGGCCAGAAAATAATGACACTTTACACTACAAATTGACCACAATTAAGCCCCCCAAAAAATGGTATTTGAAAATAACAAATGGAGACCTGTCCCAAAGCCACTCCTGCATTGTCTTCGTTGTCCTATTGGAAGGTGAACCTTCGCCCCAGTCTCAGGTCCTGAGCGTTCTGGAGAAGGTTTTCATCAAGGAGCTCTCTGTACTTTGCTACTTTCAGCTTTCCCTCAATCCTGACTAGTCTCCCAGTCCCTGCCGCTGAAAAACATCCCCACAGCACTGTAAGGATGGAGCCAGGTTTCCACCAGACATGAAGTTTAGCAATCAGGCCAATGAGTTCAATCTTGGTTTCATCAGACCAGAGAATCTTGTTTCTCATGGTCCGAGTGTCCTTTAGGTACCTTTTGGCCAACTCCAAGCAGGCCGTCATGTGCCTTTTACTGAGGAGTGGCTTCCATCTGGCAACTCTACCATAAAGGCCTGATTGGTGGAGTGCTGCAGAGATCGGAGAACCTTCCAGAAGGACAACCATCTCCACAGAGGAACTCTGGAGCTCTGGCAGAGTGACCATCGTGTTTTTCTACCATTTAAGAATGATGGAGGCCACGGTGTTCTTTGGGACCTTCAATGATGCAGACATTTTTGCTACCCTTCACGAGATCTGTGCCTCGAACACAATCCTGTCTCGGTGCTCTAGGGACAATTTCTTCAACCTCATGGCTTGGTTTTTGTTCTGACATGCACTGTCAACTGTGGGACCTTTATATAGACAGGTGTGTGCCTTTCCAAATCATGTCCAATCAAATGAATTTACCACAGGTGGACTCCAATCAAGTTGTAGAAACATCAAGGATGATCAATGGAAACGAGATGCACCTGAGCACAATTTTGAGTCTTACAGCAAAAGGTCTGAATACTTGTGAAAAAAAAAAAGGTATTTCTGTATTTAAATGTTTAATACATTTGCAAAATTTTCAAAACTTGTTTTCGCTTTGTGATTATGGGGTATTGTATGTAGACTGACGAAAATAATGAATTTAATCCATTTAAGAATAAGGCTAACGTAACAATGTGGACAAAGGGAAGGGGTTTGAATACTTTCTGAATGCACTGTATGTCTCCATTTGTGGGAATACTTGGGAGCATATTTCTTTTTTTTTTTTAATGGTGATTTTAGTATTTTTAGGCCAACAATTAATAAAAATTTTTACAAAACACTCGGGGAGACCCCAGTGCCGACTCCTGATCTAAAGTGTCTTCATAAGTGATTGTGGGTGTAGTCCAAGGCCTGTTCGAATACTTCCTTGATGTATACTGTAAATCCAACAGTGGAAGCCTGGCTCTCACCAAACATGTTAGATCAATGATTAGTTCATGGAAGGAATGATTCTTCCTGGGTATTCGAACAGAGCCTAACAGCTGTGTGCTTACCTGTGCGTTTGCAGTTGTGGGGGTGTTGAGGAGAGTGGCTAAGGGAGGACAGGATCTCTGATGGGACTGAGTGTGGGATTCTTGGATGCATAGTCTCTCTTCCCATACAGAGAACGGTCCACCGCCTTCTTCGCAAAGCAACGCTTTGCTGAGTTCTAGAGAAACAAACACAGTGAACACCTAAGCTGGTTTGCCCCATTCTTACATCACTCCTTGTTTATTCATTGTTTTACTGTCACCTCTGAGGAATGCAGTTATTACAAGTGTAGCTCAGTTGGTAGAGCACGGCACTTGTAATGCCAGGGTAGTGGGTTCCATTCACAGAACCACCCATACGTAAATCGTATGCCAACATGACTAAGTCGCTTTGTATAAAATCTTATGTTAACTGGTTATACTACAGTGCATTCAGAAAGTATTCAGAGACGTTGACTTATTCCACTTTGTTACGTTATAGCCTTATTTATTCTAAAATGGATTAAATAAAATGTTTTCCTTATCAATCTACACACAAAACCCCATAATGACGAAGTGAAAACAGGTTTTTAGACACTTTAGCAAATGTGTATATATATTTTTTTATACAAAAATACGTTATTTACATAAATATTCAGACCCTTTGCTGAGACTCAAATTGAGTTCCGGTGCATCCCGTTTCCATTGATCATCCTTGATGTTTCTACAACTTGATTGGAGTCCACCTGTGGTAAATTTAATTGATTGGACATGATTTGAAAAGGGCACACACCTGTCTATATAAGGTCCCACAGTTGACAGTGCATGTCAGAGCAAAAACCAAGCTGGTTGAAGGAATTGTCCGTAGAGCTCCGAGACAGGATTGTGTCAAGGCACAGATCTGGGGAAAGGCACCAAAAAATGTCTGCTGCATTGAAGGTCCCTAAGAACACAGTGGCCTCCATCATTCTTAAATGGAAGAAGTTTACAACCACCAAGACTCTTCTTCCTAGAGCTGGCCGCTCGGTCAAACTGAGCAATCCAGGGAGAAGGGCCTTGCTCAGGGAGGTGACCAAGAACCTGTGTTTTAATAAAATCAACTATGTGCATTGAGCTTGTCTGATGCCTCAAGAGGGCGCCATAGCTAGATAACCAGAAGAAAAAACAACCCAACTACTCTCCTCCTGCTGGCTTACGCAGATTCTGCCATTACTCTCCTGAAGTTGCCGGTAATAGGCTAAACGAAGAGTCGGCAACCTTTCTCATGTAGAATACTATTTCTACCGATCTGCCTGCCAGTTATGGTTTCACATATGCACATTTGTGAAAGTTTAATTTATAATAATAATGCCTTTCATTTAATTTATAATAATGCCTTTATATCTCAAAATCATTGTCATGTGGTTAATAAAAATTCTATCCAAATTAATTAAAATGATAAAGCTAAAAAGCAACTTCTATTTCCATCTATGTAAGAACAGCCTACATAAAGCCAACAAATAACATTGCAGCCTGCAGGTAGAAAATATCCAGATTAAAAATAAATATCCAATAAATCACATTGGCTACACATTGCCCATCTGCAATGAACTTGAAACATTGTATCAACTATTAACTTGGGTCCTGCCCAAAGCTTGCCTAGCGAACATTGTAGAAAATATTCTCAGCCCTCATTTGCCCATGCCAGTGAGCTCTGGACAGACACAGCTGTTGGCTATTTGCGCAAGGGATAAGAAGCAGTGTTTGACTTAGGCAGTAGCTCGCTGAGTACTGGCACCTCAAATGTTCTACTGCTTGGGCTCCTGTTCCTCTTATAGAATATTAGCTCAAAACTATTGTGGAGCTCCTGCACCTAAATATAAACAGTACCCGCAGCCAAAATAAGTACCGGAACCTATTTCAGTCCAAGTCGAGCACTGATAAGAAGCCTATTTTATGACATTTCCACTGGATAAGAGCATTACATTTTCCCCTTTCATGCCAAGTGGTTATTGAAAGGGAGAGAGCTGGAAAGATTTTTCAAATACATTGAGGAACTATTGTAATTCTCAATGGATGTAAAAACAAACTTTGTTTGCTTACTGTTTGAGGTGAAGAAAACATTACTTTGGGAATTTCCACAGGTTATTAGTAGTGGTGCATTAAGCCAATCAGAAATACTATCAGATCCCCAAATGGGCACATTTATATACCTACATTTGCACACAGGCTAGGTAAACTATAGGCCTACTTCTATACGTGCGCGTCCTTACTCAACATTGACAGGAGAGCTCCAAACAAAAGACAATGACTCAATTGACAGAACTAGTAAATGGAATGAAATAAACCAAAACGTGTTTCTCACAAGTGTAGCATAGGTTGTGCACTCTGCAAACAACGTGTCCACTCCGACAATGAGAACAGGGAGACTGAAATAATAATATTGAATGCATTAAAAGAAATGACCGTAACAAACATTGTAGATTAGAAATGACAAGAATTAACAGTAAATGTACAACTGGTGATATACAGTACCAAGAAACACGAGCAATGGACATTAGACCGGTGGAAATCTGTCCTTTGGTCTGATGAGTCCAAATGAGATTTTGGGTTCCAACCGCCGTGTCTTAGTGAGACGCAGAGTAGGTGAACAGATGATCTCTGCATGTGTGGTTCCCACCGAGAAGCATGGAGGTGGTGTGATGGTGCTTTGCTGGTGACACTGATTTATTTAGAATTCAAGGCACACTTAACCAGCATGGCTACCACAGCATTCTGCAGCGATAAGCCAACCCATCTGGTGTTGCGTTTAGTGGGACTATCACTTGTTTTTCAACAGGACAATGACCCAACACAGCTCCAGGCTATGTAAGGGCTATTTGACCAAGAAGGAGAGCGATGGAGTGCACAATCACCCGACCTCAACCCAATTGAGATGGCTTGGGATGAGTTGGACCGCAGAGTGAAGGAAAAAGCAGCCAACAAATGCTCAGCATACGTGGAAACTCCTTCAAGACTGTTGGAAAAGCATTCCAGGTGAAGCTGGTTGAGAGAATACCAAGAGTGTGCAAAGCTGTCATCAAGGCAAAGGGTGGCTACTTTGAAGAATCTCAGATATAAAATATATTTCTATTTGTTTAACACTTTTTGGGTTACTACATGATTCCATTTGTTATTTCATGTTTTGATGTCTTCACTAATTATTCTACAATGTAGAAAATAGTACAAATAAAGAAAAACCCTTGAATGAGTTGGTGTGTCCAAACTTTTGACTGGTACTGTATGTAATGGGGAATTGATATGCACCAACAATCAAATGCAAACAATTCACACAATGAAGTTGTATAACAAGGAATATGCACAAATTGGCAAGAGAGCGCATTCTGGAGAGAACAGTGCATTGTGCATCTGGGGGCATGATCAATCCCACGTCTGCATTGGCCATGCTGCATTTACGGTGATACGACCTCAGCAGAAGTCAAGCCATTCATACTTCTTGCACTTCGCAGAGCTGTTATCAAGGAAGTGAGTTTGTATTTATACAGGATGTACCACCCCCACCTACCGTCAACCAATCATGTCAATGCGGAGCTTTACAAAGCCCTCCGCATTGTTACAACATTTGGGAGGCACACAGCGATGGGTACAGAGCTGGATTTAGCCTCTGCATGCTCCGCAATTGCGTCACACCCTCCATATGGAGACTCCGACCACATTTTCGTATCAAGCATAAATTGGCTTTTAGTCTTGGCCTCCGCAATAGATTAGTTCACTGAGATGGGTGCAAATGTTACCGCTCGACTAAAACAAATCTCGGTCGACCAACAGCCCAACGACCAAACAATCGACTAATTGGGGTCAGCCCTACCAGAAGGACAACCATCTTTGCAGCACTCCACCATTCAGGCCTTTATGGTAGACAGACTGAAGCCACTCCTCAGTAAAAGGCACACGATAGTCCGCCAAAAGGCACCTAAAGAAACAAGATTCTCTGGTCTGATGAAACCAAGATTGAACTCTTTGGCCTAAATGCCAAGAGTAAAGTCTGGAGGAAACCTGGCACCATCCCTACAGTGAAGCATGGTGGTGGCAGCATCATGCTGTGGGAATGTTTTTCAGTGGCAGGGACTGGGAAACTAGTCAGGATTGTGGCAAAGATGAATGTAGCAAAGTACAGAGAGATCCTTGATGAAAACCTGCTCCAGAGCACTCAGGACCTCAGACTAGGGAGAAGGTTCATCCTTCCAACAGGACAATAACCCTAAGCACACAGCCAAGACAACGCAGGATTAGCGTCGGGGCAAGTCTCTGAATGTCCTTGAGTGGCCAGCCAGAGCCCAGACTTAAACCCGATCAAACATCTCTAGAGAGTACTGAAAATAGCTGTGCTGCGACGCTCCATATCCAATCTGACAGAGCTTGAGAGGTTCTGCAGAGAAGAATGGAAGAAACTCCTCAAACACAGGTGTGTCAAGGTTGTAGTGTCATACCCAAGAAGACTCGAGGCTGTAATCGCTACCAAAAGGTGCTTCAACAAAGTACTGAGTAAAGGGTTTCAATACTTATGTAAATGTGATCAGTTTGTTTGTAATAAATAAAATAAAAAAACATTGTCTTTATTCAGTATTGTGTGTAGATGATTTAATCTATTTTAGAATAAGGCTGCAACGTAACAAAATGTTGAAAAAGTCAAGGGGTCTGAAAACATTCAGAATGGACTGTATATATTATTATAACAATCCCAGTAGTTTCTTCTTTGGCCCCTCAATGCTCATTCCCTTCCTTTCCAAAACTAAAGTAAATACCACAAGTACTCCAAACACCACCACCTTCTAAATTAAGTTTAATTCTTGCAGAAATTTGAATGAAGTAACCACCTAAATTCCTTGAGTATGAGAAAGGCAGATTGACTGTGGCTTACAACGAGGCAAGTAGCTTGGTATATGTAATACCTCCCTGAGGCTTAGCTCACTGTACTACCCACAGCCACAGTGTGTAATATTATACATCTCTGTAGAGAAACTTATGAGTGATGAGCAGAGCCCAGACTGACCTTCATCCTCCCACAGGCAGACTTGGCAGCAATACGAGACGACCTCTTCTTCACAGGCTCACTCTTCTCCTCTGGTTGCTGAAAGATCAGAGATAGATAAGAGATATGAAGAGATATACAGTTAGAGAGGTGGCATTAGGATAGGATCTATTTGGATACACTCACAAACTCTTCCATTGAGATTAACCCTAGATCATCAGATTAACCTGTTGGGTCTAGGGGGCAGCATTTGCACGTCTGGATAAAAAAAATGTACCCGATTTAATCTGGTTACTAATCCTACCCAGTAACTAGAATATGCATATACTTATTATATATGGATAGAAAACACTCTAAAGTTTCCAAAACTGTTTGAATGGTGTCTGTGAGTATAACAGAACTCATTTGGCAGGCAAAACCCTGAGACATTTTCTGACAGGAAGTGGATACCTGATGTGTTGTATTGACTTTAAAGCTATCCCATTGAAAAACACAGGGGTTTAGGAATATTTTGGCACTTCCTATTGCTTCCACTAGATGTCACCAGCCTTTACAAAGTGTTTTGAGTCTTCTGGAGGGAGATCTGACCGAACAAGAGCCATGGAACGGTGATGTCCCATTAGACACCTGGCGCGCTACTTCATGTTGGGTACCCTCGTTCCAATACGTTATAAAAGGCTATGCATTCGTCCACCTTGAATATTATTCATGTTCTGGTTAAAAAAGGCCCTAATGATTTATGCTATACAACGTTTGACATGTTTGAACGAACGGAAATATATTTTTTCCCCTCGTTCATGACGAGAAGTCCGGCTGGCTTACATCATGTGCTAACGAGACGGAGATTTTTGGACATAAATGATGAGCTTTTTTGAACAAAACTACATTCGTTATGGACCTGTGATACCTGGAAGTGACATCTGATGAAGAGAATCAAAGGTAATGGATTATTTACATAGTATTTTCGATTTTAGATCTCCCCAACATGACGTCTAGTCTGTATCGCAACGCGTATTTTTCTGGGCACAGTGCTCAGATTATTGCAAAGTGTGATTTCCCAGTAAGGTTATTTTTAAATCTGGCAAGTTGATTGCGTTCAAAAGATGTAAATCTATAATTCTTTAAATGACAATATAATATTTTAACAATGTTTTCTAATTTTAATTATTTAATTTGTGACGCTGACTTGACTGCCGGTTATTGGAGGGAAACGATTTCCTCAACATCAATGCCATAGTAAAACGCTGTTTTTGTATATAAATATGAACTTGATAGAACTAAAAATGCATGCATTGTCTAACATAATGTCCTAGGAGTGTCATCTGATGGAGATTGTAAAAGGTTAGTGTATCATTTTAGCTGGTTTTATGGTTTTGGTGACCCTGTCTTTGACTTGACAAAACATTACACACAACTCTTGTAAATGTACTGTCCTAACATACTCTAAATTTATGCTTTCGCCGTAAAACCTTTTTGAAATCGTAAAACGTGGTTAGATTAAGGAGATGTTTATCTTTCAAATGGTGTAACATAGTTGTATTTTTGAAAAATTTGAATTTTGACATTTATTTGGATTCAAATTTGCCGCTCTTGAAATGCACCTGCTGTTGATGGAGTGCACCACAGGTGGCACGCTAGCGTCCCACCTAGCCCCAAGAGGTTAAGATAGTAATAATATTATGATAATCTTATCTCTGGACCAATATTATCTAATTGATGTGTAAGTGGAGGGAATGAGGATATCCTGTTCAGTGAATGAGTGGTGTGTTACCAGACCTTTCTCTTTCTGCTGCGAGAGCGGGCTGTGGCGGCTGGTTCTGGCTCCAGGGCAGGGTCAGGCACTGGGGCAGCATCTACAGCAAACACACCTCCGCTTAAGCCTCTCATTTGACCTCACTGACACCCCTGTAAACACTAAGCCAACGACTTGAGGCTGAAAGGTGCTGTTACATAAGGGGAGGGAGTGAAAGGTGGGTGGAATAGAATTTGAAGTCTGACCGTACGTCCCAAATGGCACGATATTCCCTATATAGCGCACTATTTAGGAAATAGGGTGCAATTTGAGACACACCACCAGTCTAAACTGAAGTAGCTAGATCTCACCTGACATTTCCTCACAAACAGAGTCCTCCTCTTGAAAAGCTGAGGTCAGATCCAGAGGTCCAGTCTCCAGCTCTGGAAATACATACAGCAAGTGACAACAATGTGAAGTTTTACACAGAGCTTGACTAGAAACAGCTTCCTCTCAGCAATGATCACCGTTCAACAACCAACCTGCATTGTCCATCCATGAACTGTCAACATCTTCTTCCATTGAAGGGAAAGGGATCTGAGGGCATAGCGAATTACTGCATTATTTACATTGGCAATAACTAACCTACATGCTGGATTACCAGAAAGAACAATTCAATGATTGGTCGTACTCATTAGGGAACACTGTAGCAAAACGTTTGGCAAAGGAATACAAGTGTTTCTTATTGGAAGTTCAGGTAGTCCCTTCCTGTTTCAGTACCCGTCTGCTTCCGTTTGGTGCCTAATGAATACGACCCTGGCCTCATTTTGGGGCAGGTCAATCACTGTGTTGGTGATTGACAGGTACCTTTCCCTGAGTGTGGGCGCTCTCCTGTTCCCCACAGCAGGGTCCCATAGTGAGGGGTGGGGAGGCTCCAGTTAGAGAGGGGCTGCTGAAGTCCGGCTGAGCCAGGGTTAAGGGGGTCTTCAGCAGTGACCTCAGCTGGGACCCCCTGCTAGATGTTAGGGCGCGGGCCGGGGTTCCCCCTTTCCGTAGAGGGGTGCTGGGGGGCAGGTTCTTGTCAAACAGTTCAGGGGGCAGTAGGATCCCGAAACGCACCTGCTTCTGCATAGTGGAGTTAACGTTACCACCATCAGCTTCATCTGAAGGACAAATAAATATTGTTTACTCATCAACATCACTTGACCATAACAGCTTTATTCAACCTCCTGCTTCTCGTACAGAAAAATGTTAGAGGAATCATGACCAACAACAGCCTTTGCTGCTCTCAGAAACAAGCCTTTTCTTGCTTAGTCAATATTGTCTGTAGTATGCTTAACTTGCACTGGGCTTCAAAGCGTGATAAAGATGAAAGGATAGGATCCTCTTAACAGAGGAGAGCAGCATATTTACCAGTGGTGTTCATCTCCAAAAGAGATGGCATGGCGAACAGCTGGGGCAGAGTTGTCCTGACTCGCCCTGAATGCAAAACCAGAGGTTGGCTGGGGCTGTGCAGTTCAAAAGAGCACTCCTGTGGGGTGAGAGGGAACCAAAGATAATGTTTGTGAGCCAGGCAGGAACCTGTGGTGAAAGTAGCAGTTGTGTTCGCTGCAGAACTGTGAGGGCTTCACAGAGAGGAAAGGAGGCTGGGGTGTTGTGTCCCAAATGGAACCCTATATAGTTCATTACATTTGACCATTCTACATTTGACCATTCTTCGGCCCTGGACAAAGTTATTATTATTATTTTTTTTACACCAGGTGAGTTGACACTACATACGGAATAGGGTGCCATTTGGAACACATATTGGTGTGTGTGTGGATGAGGCTAGATGAAATCTTACCTGGTCCTGCTCCTCCTTGGTGGGAGTGGAGTGCTGCTGCTTCATAGGAGAGGGCTGTGACTTGCCCTGGGTGATCTGGGACACAGCATCAGTACCCAGGGCTGGTGACAGAGACACACTAGAAGGTTCTACATTGAGAGCTGACTGATGGTCCTTGTTCTGGGCAACTGCAACCTGAGGAGGTGATCATGATGGGTTAGTGGTTGTCAGGACATAGTGGTCACAGTATAATGGTTCATAATAATTAATTTAGTTTATAAAGACTTTTCTTACCAGTTGCTCAACATGCACACGACAAAGTTGAAAAAAAGACACCAACAGATTCTGAATGGTTTGCCAAGTTATATTAGTCATTTAACAGACAGGAATGTTTTGCCAGTGTGATGAGGTTACCTCCTTGTTCTGTTGCTGCTTCAGTATGGTGGCAGTGCGTTTGAGGACAGGAGTGGTGGCCTCCCTAATCTCCTCCACACACTCCCCCAGAGTGCGTGCTGTGCAGCGCCTCTTACTGGGTGGGGAAGTCAGAGAGGGATGCTGGCTCACTGGGGACATGTTCTCCTTCCCACCACCATCACAGCTCCACCCACCTGATAGTTAAGACAACACCCATCAACAACTATAGCCCAGAATAGAAAACTCTTAAAGAATATACTAAAAGGGACAATCTGTAGTATCTGGATGAGACATTTTCAGGAGCTCCAAAAACATTACACAAGAAAAATGCTGGTTTCTCCATGCCCTCACTGAAGTATAACACATATATTAAAACTTAAAGGTGCTACACATAGGATTTGTATTTTTGCATTGTAATTTCAGAAAACATCCATAATACATCTGCTAATAGTGGAATGATAGTGTTTCACAGTATTACTTACCCACCAGTGTTGTGATTGAGAAAACAAGCAGTGAATAGTGTAGGGAATCATTGTACCACAAACTGAAATTGAGGGAACAGTGTAGAATTTTAGCAACCAGGAAATGACAGAACAGCTTTCCCAGTTCGACAACAAATTCTGCTCCTTCTGGAAAAATCAATAGGCGAATATCACAGCCAATCACAACACTGGCGTAATACTGTAAAACACCATCATTCCACTATTAGCGCCAGATACTGTATATTATGGACATTTTCTGAAATTACAATGCAACAAAATATCTTACAAATCCTGTGTGTAGCACCTTTAAACATTTTGGGGGGAAAAAGTCCAACATAATCTGATAACTTTTAACTTCTTTGGGATAGGGGCAGTATTTTCACGGCCTGATAAAAAAAACGTACCCGATTTAATCTGGTTACTACTCCTGCCCAGAAACTAGAATATGCATATAATTAGTAGATTTGGATAGAAAACACTCTGAAGTTTCTAAAACTGTTTGAATGGTGTCTGTGAGTATAACAGAACTCATATGGCAGGCCAAAACCTGAGAAGATTCCATACAGGAAGTGCCCTGTCTGACAATTTGTTGTCCTTCTGTTGCATCTCTATCGACATTACAGCATCTGTGCTGTAACGTGACACTTTCTAAGACTTTCATTGGCTCTCTAAAGCCGCCAGAAAGTGGAATGGGGTGTCTGCTGTCTCTGGGCAAAGTACAGCAGCTCTGTTTGTGAGTGGTCAGCCTGGGGACAGCGAGACTGGAGATGCGCGGTCACGAGACTTCTCCATTTTTTTCTTTCAGCCTTTGAATGAATACAACATTGCCCGGTTGGAATATTATCGCTATTTTACGAGAAAAATAGCATAAAAATTTATTTTAAACAGCGTTTGACATGCTTCGAAGTACGGTAATGGAATATTTTGAAATTTGGCACGAAATGCGCTCGCGCGTCACCCTTCGGAGATATTTGGATATAACTATGGATTATTTGGAACCAAAACAACATTTGTTGTTGAAGTAGAAGTCCTGGGAGTGCATTCTGACAAAGAACAGCAAAGGTAATCCAATTTTTCTAATAGTAATTCTGAGTTTAGTGAGCCCCAAACTTGGTGGGTGTCAAATTAGCTAGCCTGTGATGGCCGAGCTATGTACTCAGAATATTGCAAAATGTGCTTTCGCCGAAAAGCTATTTTAAAATCTGACACCGCGATTGCATAAAGGAGTTCTGTATCTATAATTCTTAAAATAATTGTTATGTATTTTGTGAACGTTTATCATGAGTAATTTAGTAAATTCACCGGAAGTTTTCGGTGGGTATGCTAGTTCTGAACATCACATGCTAATGTAAAAAGCTGGTTTTTGATATAAATATGAACTTGATTGAACAAAACATGCATGTATTGTATAACATAATGTCCTAGGAGTGTCATCTGATGCAGATCATCAAAGGTTAGTGCTGCATTTAGCTGTGGTTTGGGTTTATGTGACATGTATGCTTGCTTGGAAAATGGCTGTGTGATTATTTGTGTCTATGTACTCTCCTAACATAATCTAATGTTTTCCTTTCGCTGTAAATCCTTTTTGAAATCGGACAATGTGGTTAGATTAACGAGAGTCTTATCTTTAAAATGGTGTAAAATAGTTGATTGTTTGAGAAAATTGAATTGTGGTATTTTAGTTGGTTTTGTATTTCGCGCCGTGCGATGCCATTGGCAGTTGGCTAGGGGTTCCGCAGGCGGAACGGGGTTCCGCTAGCGGAACGTCTGTCCTCAACCGGTTAAATAGTATACTCAGACAAAGCACCGGTTTCAGTTCACGTAATAATATATGATTAATAACTGATTTATCTTTTTTCATTGAAGCAGACTGACCATCAGACAGAACATCTCTTGTTTTGATGCATCCCCCTGTGTGATTGTCCTGTTTCAGCACTGCTTCATTCTCCACATTCATAATGCTCTGGAAGATGGCCATCTTCTGCTTTAGAGTAGAGGGGACTCTGGGAAAGAAGGGGATGGCTTGGGTATCCTACGAAGAGAGAGAAAAAAGAAATGCACGGTAAACACAAATGTCTTCAAATGTTATGTGATGCAATTGGTTAATTTTCAATGACAAATGCAGTGTAACAAGAGACAGCTTATAGGCTTGTCATAAATGTAACTAAGACTATTATAGCCTCAACTCAGATGAACACAAACAGTCCTAGAGGAACTTTTATCTGCAGTGCACTAGTTATGTTTATTGCAATCTTTGAGTATGAATGAATGAGCAAACTCATCTCACCTGTGGTGTTGTGGGGGGAGTTTTCATCCTTTGTTGGGCAATGTAGCGGATTAGGGAGTTGGTCTCTGGTGAACTCCGTACCCCAACATTGGACCTCCGCTTCACCTTCAGCTGAGCTAGGCGAGATTTTTCTGGGGAAAGACAATACATGCACCATTCAATGGGACATTCTTGATTCAGGAAAAACAAACAATTGTCTTGTGTCTTGACAAAGCAATGTCTAGACCTTGAACATATAGCTAGCTACATTGCCCAGATACATTTGTGTTTTGGGTTATAATAATGAGTTAATTGCAGGGTAAAGTCGGAAAGAGCAGTGGACCCAGTGGAATGATATCAACAGAGTCAACTAATTTCTTCTATCTGAATTACCTTTGACGTTAGAAGATGGCGTGAAGCTTTGAGTGGAGATACCCAGTTGGGAGGGTGTGAGCAGGGTGAAATCCAAGGGTGATGTGATGTTGCTCATTGGAGAAAGACACGAGGCCTCCAGTAGAGTCAAGTTGTCCATTTTCAACTCTGAACTTAACGTTAACTACCTTCAACAGAAAGGATTGGAAGCACCTTAAGTGGGTTCTGTCATCTAAACCAAGAAAGCACGCAACTGTTGTCAATAACAGTTGATAAAATTGGGTCGATAATGCATTCAAGGGCAAGAAGGCTGACAAACCAAGCAACGACTGATGATCACACAAAAGTTTAAACGAGTGCTAGCGAGGAAAGGTGATGCGACAGGCGTTTGTAGCTTGCAAGTTATTGACGCTATGCATCCAACAAGTACATATTAAAACGAAGTAAAGCCATTTAACACCTTTATAAACCAGTTGTGAGGTTAGCGAAATACAAGTTCACATTTACGTTACAAAATGGCTAGCTAACGTTAGCTCAGAGTTTCCTGGCCAGCTAACTTTAACAATACATTCACTGAATTGACAAACATATTACCTAGCGAAACAGATCAGCGACCATAATAATAATAAGCTAGCTAAATGACTAGATAGCAACAACGAAACAGTTTCCAGCTAGCTAACATGTTATAGCTGGCAAGCTACCCTAGGTCCCTAGCGAAATTTGAATTTCGCAACACTCACTGTAGCCGTGGCACGAAATTCCTTCCGCGACTCGAATAAAGGAGAGCATCTTGTTGAACGTAAACATGTCCAACAAAATCATTACATGTTTAACAAACGTAAAAGTAAATTCAAAAACGTTTGCATTCAAACGTATCAAGATACTGACATAATGCGATAGTTATGGACATTTGGGGACTATTTCGTATGTCTACAGAAGGATCTAATTTCATACGAACTCGCCAATGAATGTGAAAACACATGTCACGTGTCTCTGCAATATCCAATGAATCACATTTTATTTAGTACTCCAAAATGTGTCCCTACGCATTCAAAATAAGTATGAACAGCTCAAGTATCCCAACGTATTCCCTGAAACAAATCTAAGCTAAAGAAACGTCCCGACTGTTCAGAAATACAGTGGTATTTTCATGCACTCTTCTTTGTATTACAACTTAGTCTCACATAGCCTATATAATGCATCTAAAATGTCAAGAAATTGTGATGAAAACCAAATAGGCAAACAGTTGGATTGGTTAGATCCCAAACTTGTTATAGTCCCGTGCCTTCAAACATACAACTTCCATCTGCGTACCCCCTCTAGCACCAGGGTCAGCGCACTCTCAAATGTTGTTTTTTGCCATCAGTGTAAGCCTGCCACACACGACATATTTATTAAACATAAGAATGAGTGTCAGTTTTTGTCACAACCCGACTAGTGGGAAGTGACAAAGAGCTCTTCTAGGACCAGGGCACAAATAATATAATAATAAATCAAAAAATCACTTTATTTAGCCATTTTACATATAAAACCTTGTTCGTTCATCACAAATTGTGAATAACTCACCACAGGTTATGAGAAGGGTGGTCTTGAAAGGATGCACATAACTCTGCAATGTTGGGTTGTATTGGAGAGAGTCTCAGTCTTAAATCATTTCCCTATCCAGAAATCTGTCAGTGTCTTCTGATTAAATTCAATTTTCACAGAACGCTTGTTGCAATTTCGATGAGGCTCTCTCGTTCAGATAGCGGTAAGTGGACTGGAGCAGGGCATGAAAATAACGAATCCAGTTGTTTATGTCATCCGTTTCGGGAAAGTACCTGCTTAATTGCGCACCCAGCTCACTCAGGTGCTTCACTATATCACATTTGACATTGTCCGTAAGCTTGAGTTCATTTACACACAAAAAATCATACAATGATGGAAAGACCTGTGTGTTGTCCTTGTTAATGCAGACAGAAAAGAGCTCCAACTTCTTAATCATAGCCTCAATTTTGTCCCGCACATTGAATATAGTTGCGGAGAGTCCCTGTAATCCTAGATTCAGATCATTCAGGCGTGAAAAAACATCACCCAGATAGGCCAGTCTTGTGAGAAACTCGTCATCAGGCAAGCGGTCAGACAAGTGAAAATTATGGTCAGTAAAGAAAACTTTAAGCTCGTCTCTCAATTAAAAAACATGTGTCAATACTTTGCCCCTTGATAACCAGCGCACTTCTGTATGTTGTAAAAGCATTACATGGTCGCTGCCCATATCATTGAATAATGCAGAAAATACACGAGAGTTCAGGGGCCTTACTTTAACAAAGTTAACTATTTTCACTGTAGTGTCCAAAACGTCTTTCAAGTTGTCAGGCATTCCCTTGGCAGCAAGAGCCTCTCGGTGGATGCTGCAGTGTACCCAAGTGGTGTCGGGAGCAACTGCTTGCAAGCCACTATGTCTCCCTGTCATGACTTTTGCGCCATTAGAACAGATACCAACACATCTTGACCACCAAAGCCCATTTGATGTCACAAAGCTATCCAGTACTTTAAAAATATCCTCTCATGTTGTCCTGGTTTCCAGTGGTTTGCAGAAGAGGATGTCTTCCTTAATTGACACCCCCCCCCCCCCCCCCATAAACGTAATGGACATATACCAGGAGCTGTGCCAGGCCCGCCACATCGGTTGACTCATCCAGCTGTAACACATAATTCACTGGCTTGTATGCGAAGCAGTAATTGTTTCAAAACCTCTCCGGCCATGTCAGTGATGCGTTGTGAAACAGCGTCGTTTGATGATGGCATTGTTTGTTTACTTTTTCGGCCTTTACCGCCAGCATTGTCCCAGCCATATCCGCGGTAACAGGAAGAATGAAGTCCTCCACAATAGTATGGGGCTTGCCTGTCCTAGCCACTCGGTAGCTCACAATATAAGACGCTTCTTGCCTTTCTTATTTGGTATCTGTTGCTTTTATACATGTCTTACTACTCGAAAGTCTTCTTTATTCTCACTCAAAAACTCCCATGGCTTATTTTTCAAATGCTCATGTTTCGTTTCTAAATGTCTGCGCAAGAGTGAAGGTGATTGGATGTTAATTATTTGACTAGGCTACCTGTATTTGACATTGTGTTATTTCGCTGAACACTAGATGGTTTCATTTTATTTTTGGCAGTGAAACGAGACTAATCAGGCGAGAAAAAAACCTCACCCAAATGTATTGCCCCATTGGAAAATATAAATGTACTGTTTTAAAATGTGAAGAAAAAAAAAATTTGAATAACATTTTTATTTGGCGTACATCCGACGGCATTGCACGTATCCCTGGGGGTACTCGTACCCCAGTTTGGGAATACCTGGGTTAGATGAATTGGTCCCTCTCCTGATAGGCCCTACTCTGACTCATCTGCTGCTACTCACACAGAGTTGTACTGTGTATTTCTCCTCAGTCTGTTCACAGTTGACTTGATAATTGCCTCCTCCAATCTGTCTGCCGGATAAACATCTTTATGCATTTACCTTTTTCTAAACAGGGAAGGGAGAGTTTGTGTTCCTATCTCTGTAGCATTTGTCTATGAGTACAAGACCGAGGACATCCAGGATTGTAGGAAGAAAGACTACAGAAAATCTGATGTACTGTTTTCTTCCTTCCACTCACTATCTCTCCCTCTACAGCACATCCACCTCCTAATTCACATCTGCAGAGCAGTCTGCTTCCCTTCATGTCTTCTCAATTCAGTTCCAATTCAAGGGGCTTTATTGGCATGGGAAACATATGTTTACATTGCCAAAGCAAGTGAAATATATAATAAACAAAAGTGAAATAAACAATAAAAAGTGAACAGTAAATATTACACTCACACATGTTCCAAAATAATAAAGACATTTCAAATGTCATATTATGTCTATATACAGTGTTGTAACAATGTGCAAATAGTTAAAGCACAAAATTGAAAATAAACATAAATATTACACTCACTGTCGTGTCTTTGGCTATGCCAGATTAAGTGATATGACATGCTATCCTATAAAATCATTTCTCTGTAATTAACATCACCTGATTAGCTAATCATGTAAATGTAATTAACTAGAAAGTCGGGACACCACGGAAGAGTGTTCATAGAGCCGTTATCTTCCGAATAAACTCTTAAAAACGTAGTATTATTTTACATTGATAGCAGTCAATATTAATCGTCACCTTATTTTCAGTCTCATAATGAAAGTTGTAAATTCTTGGTTATCTTCACGAACCCTGGCTAACAAGTTGAATCAGCAATACAAAATTGGGTTTAATTATTTATTTACTAAATACCTAACTAATCACACAGAATTACATATACACAGAATACAAATGATGTCATACAGAAAACGACTCTGGTGGACGGGGCCGACATGGCGGCTTGTTACACAAAGAAAGGGGGTTGGGCTTGAATGAAAGAGCGGGAAGACTGAGGAACAAAAAAAACAGCAGCTATGCTATAGTAAATAGGGATCTTCCTGTTCTCGGAAGAATGTCAATGGTGGTAAAGTGGATACGTTGTAGTATCTTCATCTGTGTTAGACTGGATCCGTCGTCCGTCCTTTCCTAGCCCACGTCTACAGCGGCCGCTGCTAACTCAATGGCTAGGAAGTATCATTTCTGTAGTGAATAAGTTCAAAGTTCATACCATTCACAACCAAAGCTCACGCCGAGGTTGGCTTAGTTCTGTACTTCACATGTGTGTCCTTGTAACGCAGAGGCTGCAGACCTCACGTAGTGGAACTCCTGGTTACATTGTGTCATTGTCTTATATAGTGGCGAGTGGAGAAGGGTGTGTTTCATCGTTTATAACCCCTGTCTCTTCACAAGGGCGGGCCACTGATTTAAGCAGGGCACTTTCCTTATGAAAACCCAATTCTTTCATTTGGAAGCTAAAATTACATTTAATCTCCTAACAAACAATCTCAATATCAAACATGTAAATTGCTCAACAATTCCATGTGAATTTGAAAACTAGAATTTGTGGACTTTCCCAGGTACAGTTTATGTCGTCCTGTCATCAGTCATAATGTCTCAGATGACAACCGAACTGACATCCATACTCATTAAGTTCCAACACATATTTCCAACTGGTTCTATTACCGAAATATGGTTCCTTTTCCCCATTTGTTTGATGTTCCCAGACTCTCTATATTTAACAAATGCTATTCAACAGTCCTTCAGTAGGGTCAGAGAGAGAGGGGAAGGGGGAAAGGTATTTATGGGGGGGTCATAAACCTTACCCACAGGCCAACGTCATGACACTCACACAAGTTCCAAAATAATACAGACATTTCAAATGTCATATTATGTCTATATACAGTATTGTAACAATGTGTTAATGTCACGACTTCTGCCGAAGTCGGTCCCTCTCCTTGTTCGGGCGGCGTTCGGCGGTCGACGTCACCGGCCTTCTAGCCATCGCCGATCCACTTTTCATTTTCCATTTGTTTTGTCTTTGTCTTACACACCTGGTTTCAATTCCCCAATTACTTGTTCATTATTTAACCCTCTGTTCCCCCATGTTTGTTTGTGAGTAATTGTTTATTTGTATTGCGGTCTGTATTTGTGGCCTTGTATTTATACAACGTGTATTGTGATATTATTGAGTAAATTGCTTTTATTACTCATATCTGCTGTCCTGCGCCTGACTCATCTCACCAGCTACACACAGACGCTTTACAGAATTACTCACCTGAAATGGAGTCAGCAGGAGCAGACGACCCCCCTTTTGCGGTCGAAGAGCGCGTCCAGCAGCACGCGACTATGTTACAATGTCTGGGCACCGCCATGGATCGCGTGCTGCAGACGATGGATAGATGGGAGAGAGAAGGAGGTCTTTCAACGCCTCCACCAGCCCCACTACAGCAGGCTCCACTGTCCACCACTCCTTCACATGGTCCCAGCGGGATTTGGCTCGCACTCCCAAGGGAGTATGATGGGACGGCTGCCGGATGCCAGGGGTTCCTACTCCAGCTGGAGCTCTACCTGTCGACCGTCCACCGGCTCCTTCGGGACGTGAGACCGTGACTGCCCTCGTCTCCTGCCTCTCAGGCAAAGCCCTGGAGTGGGCCAACGCCGTATGGAGTGAGGGAGATGCAGCGTTGGACCATTACGCGGAGTTCAACCACCGCTTTCGGGCAGCTTTTGACCACCCGCCTAAGGGTCGAGCGGCGGGTGAACGTCTGTTCCACCTGAGGCAGGGGATGAGGAGCATGCAGGATTTCGCTTTGGACTTCCGGACCCTGGCCAGCAGCGCAGGATGGAACGACAGGGCCCTGATCGATCACTACCGGTGCAGTCTGCGCGAGGACGTCGGTCGGGAGTTGGCCTGCCGAGACACCACCCTCACGTTGGACCAGCTGGTGGACCTGTCCATCCGGCTGGACAACCTGCTGGCCACCCGCGGACGTCCGGATCGGGGCCCGTCAGTTCCATACCCCAGCACCTCCGATCCGATGCCCATGGAGCTGGGAGGTGCTGCGTTTAGGGCGACCGGAGGAAGGGTCATTCCCTGCACCATCTATGGCCGCAGAGGGCACACTGCTGGTCGGTGCTGGGGGGGTTCCTCAGGGAGTCGAGGCAGCAGGCAGGGCACTATCGTGTCACCCCAGGTGAGTCGGCACCAGGCTCACCCAGAGCCCCCTGTTGCTCACGAGTATGTGTTTATTACATTTCCTGAGTTTTCCCCGCATTCCCAGCATAAGGCACTCGTAGATTCAGGCGCAGCTGGGAATTTTATTGACTGTTCATTTGCCCATAGTTTAGGGATCCCCCTTGTTCCTGTGGATATGCCCTTCCCTGTGCACGCCCTAGATAGTCGACCTTTAGGGTCAGGGCTGATTAGGGAGGCCACCGCTCCACTAGACATGGTTACGCAGGAGGGTCACAAGGAAAGAATCCGTCTCTTCCTTATTGATTCTCCTGCGTTTTCCGTGGTGCTGGGCCTACCCTGGTTGGCCTGTCACGACCCCACTATTTCGTGGCAACAGAGGGCTCTCAAGGGGTGGTCATGAAAGTGCTCAGGGAGGTGTGTAGGGGTTTCCATCGGTGCGACTACGGTGGAAAGTCCAGACCAGGTCTCCACCATGCGCATCCCCTCAGAATATGCCGATTTGGCTCTCGCCTTCTGTAAGAAGAGGGCAACTAAATTACCACCCCATCGACGGGAGGATTGTGCGATAAATCTCCTGGTAGATGCAGCACTTCCCAGGAGTCACGTGTATCCTCTGTCACAGGAGGAGACGGCGGCTATGGAAACATATGTCTCCAAATCCCTGGGGCAGGGATACATTCGGCCCTCCACTTCACCTGCCTCCTCAAGTTTTATTTTGTAAAGAAGAAGGATGGGAGTCTGCGCCCGTGTATTGACTATCGAGGTATCAATCAGATCACTGTGAGGTACAGCTACCTGCTGCCTCTCATCGCCAGTGCGATCGAGTCAATGCACGGGGTCGTGCTTCTTCACAAAATTGGATCTCAGGAGCGCTTACAACCTGGTGCGTATCCAGGAGGGGGACGAGTGGAAGACGGCATTTAGTACCACCTCAGGGCACTATGAGTACCTCGTCATGCCGTACGGGTTGAGGAATGCTCCATCAGTCTTCCAGGCCTTTGTTGACGAGATTTTCCGGGACCTGCACTGGCAGGGTGTAGTGGTGTATATCGACGACATTCTGATATACTCCGCTACACGTGCCGAGCATGTGTCCCTGGTGCGCAGGGTGCTTGGTCGACTGTTGGAGCATGACCGGTACGTCAAGGCTGAGAAATGTCTGTTCTTCCAACAGTCCATCTCCTTCCTAGGGTACCGCATTTCCACTTCAAGGGTGGAGATGGAGAGTGACCGCATTTCAGCCGTGCGTAATTGGCCGACTTCCACCACGGTAAAGGAAGTGAAGCGGTTTCTAGGGTTTGCCAACTACTACCGGAGGTTTATCCGGGGTTTTGGTCAGGTAGCGGCTCCCATTACCTCACTGTTGAAGGGGGGACCGGTGGGGCTGCAGTGGTCGGCTGAGGCGGACAGGGCTTTTGGTCACCTGAAGGCTCTGTTTACCTCGGCTCCCGTGCTGACTCATCCGGATCCCTCTTTGGTGTTCATAGTGGAGGTGGACGCGTCTGAGGCTGGGATAGGAGCCGTGCTCTCTCAGCGCTCGGGCTCGCCACCAAAGCTCCGCCCCTGTGCTTTCTTTTCGAAGAAGCTCAGCCCGGCGGAGCGAAACTATGATGTGGAGGACCGGGATCTGTTGGCTGTTGTCAAGGCTCTGAAGGCGTGGAGACATTGGCTTGAGGGGGCTAAACACCCTTTTCTCATCTGGACTGACCACCGCAATCTGGAGTACATCCGGGCAGCGAGGAGACTGAACCCTCGCCAGGCAAGGTGGGCCATGTTCTTTACCCCTTTTGTTTTCACTCTGTCCTACAGACCAGGTTCCCAGAATGCTAAGGCAGACGCGCTGTCCCGGATGTATGACACAAAGGAGCGGTCCATGGATCACACTCCCATACTTTCGGCCTCTTGCCTGGTGGCACCGGTGGTGTGGGAGCTGGACGCGAACATCGAGCGGGCGTTACGCACAGAGCCCACTCCCCCCCAGTGTCCAGCTGGGCGCCTGTACGTTCCGTCTGCTGTCTGCAACCGTTTGATCTATTGGGCCCACACGTCACCCTCCTCTGGTCACCCTGGCATCGGTCGGACGGTGCGTTGCCTTAGTGGGAAGTACTGGTGGTCCACCTTGGCCAAGGATGTGAGGGTTTATGTTTCCTCCTGCTCGGTGTGCGCCCAGTGCAAGGCTCTCAGGCACCTGCCCAGAGGGAAGTTACAACCCCTACTCGTTCCACAACGGCCGTGGTCGCACCTGTCGGTGGACTTCCTGACGGATCTTCCTCCCTCACAGGGCAACACCACGATCCTGGTTGTTGTGGATCGGTTTTCTAAGTCCTGCCGTCTCCTCCCTTTGCCCGGTCTCCCTACGACCCTACAGACTGCGGAGGCCCTGTTCACTCACGTCTTCCGGCACTACGGGGTGCTTGAGGACATAGTCTGTGATCGGGGTCCCCAGTTCATGTCCAGGGTATGGAGAGCGTTCATGGAACGTCTGGGGGTCTCGGTCAGCCTCACCTCAGGTTTTCACCCCGAGAGTAATGGGCAGGTGGAGAGAGTAAACCAGGATGTGGGTAGGTTTCTGCGGTCATATTGCCAGGACCGGCCGGGGGAGTGGGCGGCGTTCATCCCCTGGGCAGAGATGGCCCAAAACGCACTCTGCCACTCCTCTACTAACCTCTCTCCCTTCCAGTGCGTACTGGGGTATCAGCCGGTTCTGGCACCTTGGCATCAGAGCCAGATTGAAGCTCCTGCTTTGGACAAATTGTTTAAGCGCTAGGAGGAGACCAGGGACGCCGCCCATGTGCACCTGCAACGGGCCGTGAGGCAGCAGAAGGCGTGTGCCGACCACCACCGCAGTGAGTCCCCGCTCTTCGCTTCAGGGGACCGGGTCTGGCTCTCGACCCAAAACCTGCCCCTCCGCCTGCCCTGTCGGAAGCTGGGTCCGCGGTTTGTGGGGCCATTCAAAGTCTTGAGGAGACTGAACGAGGTATGCTACAGGTTACAGCTTCCCCAGATTACCGTATTAATCCCTCGTTCCATGTGTCTCTCCTCAGGCCGGTGGTGGCTGGTCCACTCCAGGAGTCTGAGGTGCGGGAGGTTCCTCCGCCCCCTCTGGACATCGAGGGGGCCCCGGCGTATGCTGTTCGAGCCATCCTGGACTCGAGGCATCGGGCGAGGGGCCTTCAGTACCTCGTGGAGTGGGAGGGGTACGGTCCGGAGGAGAGATGCTGGGTGCCGGTGGAGGACGTCTTGGACCCTTCGTTGCTGCGGGAGTTCCACCGTCTCCATCCGGATCGCCCTGCCCCTCATCCTCCGGGTCATCCCCGAGGTTGGTGTCGGCGTGCTGCTGAAGCCGCGTCAAGGGAGGGTAAAGTCACGACTTCCGCCGAAGTCGGTCCCTCTCCTTGTTCATTCGGCGGTCGACGTCACCGGCCTTCTAGCCATCGCTGATCCACTTTTCATTTTCCATTTGTTTTGTCTTACACACCTGGTTTCAATTCCCCAATTACTTGTTCATTATTTAACCCTCTGTTCCCCCATGTTTGTTTGTGAGTAATTGTTTATTTGTATTGCGGTCCGTATTTGTGGCACAATGTGTATTGTGATATTATTGAGTAAATTGCTTTCATTACTCATATCTGCTGTCCTGTGCCTGACTCGTCGCACCAGCTACACAGAGACGCTTTACAGCAAATAGTTAAAGCACAAAAGGGAAAATAAATAAACATAAATATGGGTTGTATTTACAATGGTGTTCGTTCTTCACTGGTTGCCCTTTTTTTGTGGCAACAGATCACAAATCGTGCTGCTGTGATTGCACACTGTGGTAGTTCACCCAATAGATATGGGAGTTTATCAAAGTTTGATTTGTTTTCGAATTCTTTGTAGTCTGTGCAATCTGAAGGAAAAATGTTTGTCTCTAATACGGTCATACATTTGGCAGGAGGTTAAGAAGGGCAGTTCAGTTTCCACCTCATTTTGTAGGCACTGTGCACACAGCCTGTCTTCTATTCAGAGCCAGGTCTGCCTACAGCGACCTTTCTCAAGAGCAAGGCTATGCTCACTGAGTATGTACATAGTTAAAGCTTTCCTTAATTTTGGGTCAGTCACAGTGGTCAGGTATTCTGCCACTGTGTACTCTCTGTTTAGGGCCAAATAGCATTCCAGTTTTCTCTGTTTTTTTGTTAATTCGTTCCAATGTGTCAATAATTATCTTTTTGTTTTCTCCTGATTTGTTTGGGTCTATTTGTGTTGCTGTCCTGGGGCTCTGTGGGGTCTTTTTGTGTTTGTGAACAGAGCCCCACGACCAGCTTTCTTAGGGGATTATTCTCCAGGTTCATCTTCTGTAGGTGATGGCTTTGTTATGGAAGAATTTAACGTCTCTTTTCTGGATTTTGATAATTAGCGGGTATCGGCCTAATTCTGCTCTGCATGAATTATTTGGTGTTTTAAATTGTACGCTTAGGATATTTTTGCAGAATTCTGCATGCGGAGTCTCAATTTGGTGTTTGTCCCGTTTTGTGAATTCTTGGTTAGTGAGCGAACCCCAGACCTCACAACACAAAAGTGCAATGAGTTCTGTAACTGATTCAAGTATTTTTAGACAGATCCTAATTGGTATGTCAAATTTCATGTTCCTTTTGATGGCATAGAAGGCCCTTCTTGCCTTGTCTCTCAGATCGTTCCCAGCTTTGTGGAAGTAACCTGTGGCGCTGATGCTTAGGCCGAGGTATGTATAGTTTTTTGTGTGCTCTAGGGCATCGGTCTCTAGATGGGATTTGTATTTCCGGTCCTGACAACTGGACCTTTTTTGGAACACCATTATTTTTGTCTTACTGAGATTTATTGTCAGAGCCCATGTCTGACATAATCTGTGCAGAAGATCTAGGTGCTGCTGTAGGCCCTTCTTGGTTGGGGACAGAAGCACCAGATCATCAGCAAACAGTAGACATTTGACTTCAGATTCTAGGATGGTGAGGCCAGGTGCTGTAGACTGTTCTAGTGCCCTTGCAACTGCATCCCTGTCTCACCCCACGACCTTGTGAAAAGAAATGTGTGTGTTTTTTGCCAATATTAAATGCACACTTGTTGTTTGTGTACATGGATTTTATAATGAGGTATGTGTTTCCCCCAACACCACTTTCTTTCAATTTATACAGCAGACCCTCATGCCAAGTTGAGTCAAAAGCTTTTTTGAAGTCAACAAAGCATGAGAAGACTTTGCCTTTGTTTTGTTTTGTATGTTTGTCAATTAGGGTGTGCAGGGTGAATACGTGGTCTGCCGTACTGTAATTTGGCAAAAAGCCAATTTGACATTTTCTCAGTACATTGTTTTCACTGAGGAAATGTACAAGTCTGATGTTAATGATAATGCAGAGGATTTTCCCAAGGTTGCTGTTGACGCATATCCCACGGTAGTTATTGGGTTCAAATTTGTCTCCACTTTTGTAAATTGGGGTTATCAGTCCTTGGTTCCAAATATTGGGGAAGATGCCAGAGCTGAAGATGATGTTAAAGAGTTTAAGTATAGCCAATTGAAATTAGAAAAGTGGTTAATCCACACATCTCCATTTTGGATAGATAACTCTTCATGTTGTTGTTTGTTTAGTGTGTTAAACTTTTCCCAGAATTGGTTCGATTCTATGGATTCTAAAATTACATTGAGCTGATTTCTAGCGTGCTGTTCCTTCTTTTTCCATAGTGTATTTCTGTATTGTTTTAGTGATTCACAATAGTGAAGGCGTAGACTCAGGTTTTCTGGGTCTCTATGTTTTTGGTTGGATAGGTTTCTCATTTTCTTTCTTAGGTTTTTGCATTCTTCATCAAACCATTTGTCATTGTTTTTAATTTTCTTAGGTTGTCTGCTTGAAATTTTTTGATTTGATAGGGAAGCTGAAAGGTCAAATACACTTTTTAGGTTTTCTACTGTAAAGTTTACACCTTCACAATTGCAGTGAACTGTTTTGTCCAGGAAGTTGTCTAAAAGGGATTGCATTTGTTGTTGCCTAATTGTTTTTTGGTATGTTTCTACACTACTTTCCTTCCATCTATAGCATTTCTTAATATTGTGCAGCTCCTTTGGCGTTGATGCCTCATGATTGAGTATTGCTCTGTTCAGGTAGAGTGTGATTTTGCTGTGATCTGATAGGGGTGTTAGTGGGCTGACTGTGAACACTCTGAGCGACTCTTGGTTGAGGTCAGTGATAAAGTAATCTACAGTACTACTGCCAAGGAATGAGCCGTAGGTGTACCTACCATTGGAGTCACCTCGAAGCCTACCATTGACTATGTACAGACCCAGCGTGTGACAGAGCTGCAGGAGTTGTGACCCATTTTTGTTGCTTGTTTTGTGATAGTTGTGTCTAGAGGAGCATATTTAGAGGGAATACTGTTTGTTTTCCTGTGTGCTGAGAGTGTCAGGTTCTTGTCCGGTTCTGGCATTAAAGTGGCAACAGACTACTACATGTCCCTGGGCCTGGAAATGGCTGATCTCCCCCTCTAGGATGGAGAATATGTCATCGTTAAAGTATGGGGATTCTACTGGGGGGATATACTGTAGGTAGCACACAAGGACATTTTTCTCTGTTGAGATAATTTCCTTATTAATTTCAAGCCAGATGTTGTGACTAATTTAATGGAGTGAGTTAGGTCTGCTCTATACCAAATTATCATACCCCCTGAGTCCCTTCCCTGTTTCACACCTGGTAGTTTGGTGAATGGGACTACCAGCTCTCTGTAACCTAGAAGGCAACCAGTTGGTCCGTCTCCTCCATACCATGTTTCTTGTAGGATGACAATGTCTGTATTTCCAATTTTTTTGATGAAGTCTGTTCCTGCTCTTTAGGCCAAAGGTAGATAACCTCAGACCTTGTATATTCCAGGATGAGATAGTAAGCTTTGTGTTCCATAGTGTCTAGTGTTGTTTTCGTGTGGTTTAGGCTGGGACCATTACAGTAGGTGTGAGCAGAGCATGTTGAGCATCTGATACATACCTCTTAGGTCACGGGATGGTGTTTGGGCGGGTGTACTAGTGGGGGTTGGGCCTGTTGCTCTGCTCACGGCCTGGGCATATGTGCGGCTGTCATGTTCTCTCTCTCTCTCTCTCTGTCTCTCACTTTATTTCTCTCTCTGTAGACCGTGTGTTTCTGTGTACGTGCATGTGAGTGCGATGAGATGAGTAAGAGCATACATAGCCGTGGTTGGTGACCTATAAAGAGGAGATTAAAGCATTCTCTGTGGCCCAGCTGTGTACTCTGTGACATCACACTCCCACCTCTCCCTCCCCACAGCTGGGTCTCTGGGTCTGGCACACTGAGAGCATGTGGCTTCGCTAGCACCAGGCATACGGGCAAGCAGCAGGCACAACGTGGACAGGGAAGAGGAGACTGGATTAACACTAGACATGGTAATGCAGGCCTTGAAACTGGAGAGAGAATAGGCCTGATAGAATAGAATAATAGGCCTTATACTGTATCAGGCCTAATAAAATAGAACCAGGCCTATTAGAATATAGCCTTGGCTCCCAGGCTTTGCTCAAGGTGAGTTGAACGGCTCTGACAGAGGCTTAATAGAATATAATAATAACACAACCTAATATCAGGCCTAATAGAATATTATATTGAGCCTAATAGAATAATAGAATGAATGACATGTTCAAAAAAGGACTCCAAAAGCACAAGGCCAGTAGGCCTCATTTAAGATGTTAGGGTGGCAGGTAGCCCAGTGGTTAAGAGTGTTGGGCCAGTAACTGAAAGGTCACTGGTTTGAATCCCCTATGTGTAAAATTTGTCAATGTTCCCTTGAGCAACTTAACCCAAATGTTGGGTTGCTCTGTATAAGAGTGTAGGCTAAAAAGTAAGTGTAATATTACTAATTGGTTCAGTTTCTTTACGAAGCCCTTATATAACCATTATAATTCCCATGTGTGATAAAGAAGAATCTTTAATGAGGTATCTTAAATAAGTTCCTACATAACATGTGTGATGTTTGTGTTTCCTGTTCTTTTCCCATAGCTACTTGTTTCAATTAGTGAGAGTATACGACTAGGCCTACATCCTTCCTCTGCACATTCTGCCTCTAATGCACTGAATGCCCAGGCTGATATCTCACTAATGAGTTGAAGCTCACTCTGATTTAAATTTATAGTATCATTTTCTACCCTTGAATGTTGGATAACTGGGATGTTTATGCTTACACCCAGTCTCTTGGTTTGGTGGTTCATTTACATGAATCCCCAGCACACACATACACAATTTGAGTAGATTTCTACTTTTATTCATGTATATATACACATATAAAAAAATAAGGACATATGTACAATGATAATAAATATCGACATGTTTTTACAAGCAAAATAAGTTACTTAACATCCTTTCATAAACATTAAAAGATTAAGAACAAACAGCCAGATGAACTTTTGCAACTTAAATCCAAAAAGGAAATTAATAATAATGGTAATATAATAATATTATTGAAAAACAACAGAATAAAAAGGCTTAGGTGAGAAGATTGTGGAAAGCGTTGTTTTTGACAGGCAGAGTGTAATCTCCAAAAAGGCAGTAACTGCTCATTTGGTCGAAAATTAGTTAATGTCATTTTTGCTACATTAAATACATGCTTAATCATGTGGACATGTATCCTGCCTCTATTGTATTGTGGTTTGGAGAAAATGGGGGTCATGTTAGCAGTAACTGCATAAAGTTACTGTGAAACCAAGGTAAATAAAAGCCATTTTTCTCAGATCCACTATGAGCAGTCACTGCCTTTTTGCTTGGTAGGGCAGTAATAACGAGCCTATATAGATCCAGAATTGCACATGCTGATTTTTTGGGGGGATTGTGCCTTACATCACTTTTGTGAGTTAGATGGATAATTTTCTTCTAAGAGAGTTTTATGACATATCAGACATAATGTCCAAGGATTTTTTTAAATACATAATTGTAAGACAAATCAGTTAAATATCTATACCAATCTTAACAGCTCCAGTAGCTTGAATTCACAGCAATGTTAACAGATTGTAAAGTGTCTGAACCAGTGCTTGGTAACATATTCAATCTATACATATTAAATGGGTGTATAAATATTTAAGATTTTATATCAAACCTCAGATCATGAAATCACAAGTTATCATGTGGTTAAAAGGAAGTTGCTTTGCTTGGTTGGTCCTATGACGCTCTGATGATTTGTTTACTTTCTCATGTGGTAGGAAGTCAGGGATCGGCTTCAGTAGATTACTACTGACATCTAAACAGGATGTTAACCATCCACAAGCTTGTTGCCTTCTGAAGAAAATTAAGCTCTAAATAAAATATGCAGGAAAGTTCCAGGCATGAGAGTTCTTTGAACTGAAGTTGGACAGACTGTTGAAACTTAAATATCGAAGTGGAATAATAAAATAATATCTAATAATACACCTTTTCAAAAAAGCAACTGCAGTCTACTTTGGCTTATCCGAAGGTGAAGAGGCACAGCGAAAGTAAACATGTTAAGAAGATGGACAAATTCATGAACAAGTCCTTAACAACTCTTAATCATAAATTAAACTTTTTTTAGTAGAAAACATTAGTGTCTGCAAAAGTTTGAAACATGATACACTTCTTTTACAATTATGATCATGTCATCAGAGATGTGTACAGTATATTTGCAGAGAAGATCATGCAACACTAGGATGAACTAACCACTGATGGCCAAGTAAGTACCTCTTCAACCCAGGGATCATTACAATATTCTACTTCCCCTTCAGCTGTCTCTAGTATACATTTTGGTGAGAAAGAAAGAAACATCGTACTCCTCTTGTTCCTCCTTTGTGTTGTGTTGTTCTCTGGTCCCTGCAGATGTGTCACAAAGCCACCCCTGGAAGACAAAGCACAGGAAGAGGAACAGGTTAGAGTGGGCACACATAGTGATATGTAGTCCCTGGAGCAGTAGATTTAATTGTATATGCAAGGCTGTAAAACTTGATCATGGCAGTTCTTTTTCTGGCTAGGTCTTTGGGTGTCTCTTAGGCTGGTCCCAGATTTGTTTGTACTGTCTTGCCAACTCCTACATCAACTCCTACGCCAAGTCATAACAATGACCTAGTAGTTGGAATGACAGCACAAACAGATCTGGGATCAGGATAGGTGTCTGTAGGCTTTCAGAGAGAGAGAGCGAACCATACCTCTGATTGATGAGCCTCTAATCGCTCTCTGGAGCCGTTGGTTTGTCACAGGCCATTCATCTATCTTCCATCTGTTGTCTGCTTGTCCCTCTAACAGCACAGGCAGCGTGGGTTTACAGTTCAGTGTCCATCCTCTCTGAATTCAGGCTTTCCACAGTAGCGCCAGGTCATTCTCTGGACATCGGTAGGTAGGTAGGTAGGTAGGTAGGTGGGTGGGTGGGGTTTAGGGAAATAAGGGGTTATTAAAGGGTGTGTCTAGGACAGGTACAGTGCTGTGGCCCGTCCCCTCCAGGACACACTACTACATCCACCAGGTTTGGCATTCAGGGCAGTGCAGGGGAGGGAGGGCTCCTTTTGGCAGTTCAACCTGCCACCAGCCCCGCCCATAGACATACATATTATAAAGCACTTGTTGAGACATCCACTGCAGTCGCAACAGTTTAGTGAGTTTACCTACATTCCCCCGTGCCGTCTCCACTACATGACTGAAAGCAATGCCTTCGTCTCATCTCAAATTCTGAATAATAAGTGAATGTGCTGTTGTAGGTTCTGTTGTGGGATTATGTCAAACAGAAATTTCCATAATCACATCACAAGGACGTGTATCTGAATGGGTTTAACTGAAATTCCCATGAACCACTTGTGTAAATGTGTAGTGCAGTTATTGCAAAAGTAGTACTAAAATGTATTTACTAGTGTGGAGGTTATTTGGGGAGAGATCTACCTTGAGCAGGGATAGGAGAGGATTGTACATGCTTCTCTCACATTCTCATTCACAGAGGGGTGCTTTAAAGCCATTGGTCTCCATTTGTTGCTTCTGTAGTCCGTAAGACATAGAAAAACAACACATAAAAATGTCTTAATTTAAATTGTCACAATATATCAATGTGGCAGGGATTGAAGACTTTCTCAGAGGAAAGACTGACAACGTAAAAAAAAGTACAAATCGAGCCGAGAAAGTCTAATTGAGAGTTTGTCCTTCATGTAAACCCCCTGTGTCTTTCACGCAAAGCTCCCTTCATTTTCTCTCTCTTCATCCCTCCCTTTCCTTCCCAGGTTTTACCCCCGGAGAGAGGAACGTGATTGTCGTCTTGCTTTTGAGATTCATTTGTCTTTTATGTGACTCTCTCACTCTCTTTGCTCACAAATACAAAATCGACTCCCATACTCCCATGTTAAGTGCAGAAAGCAAAAAATTCTCCAACAGAACAGAAAAAAGTCAAGCCAGCTCCTCCATCTTTCAGTCAGTCGACTCATACTGCTTGATTATTGGATGATTGGTATAGCGCTGAAGCTACAACCTTGTCATGAGTTCTTGGTCCTCTCTTATCATGAAGCAGTGCTCTCAGGAAACCTTTCCATTTGTTTGACTGCCATGCTTGAGGTGTAGGCCCTCTGCGTTCAATTGTCTTTAAATACAGAATTTACACAGCTTGAGATTTGCAAAAGCAAGTTAAACTGCTGAAGAAGTTAAAATGTGACAGCCAGTTTGGCGTATGGAACACAATAATAACAGGAGCGGATGGAACACAATAATAACAGGAGCGGGTGGAACACAATAATAACAGGAGCGGATGGAACACAATAATAAATAGGAGCCGGTGGAACACAATAATAACAGGAGCGGATGGAACACAATAATAACAGGAGCGGATGGAACACAATAATAAAAGGAGCGGATGGAACACAATAATAAAAGGAGCGGATGGAACACAGTAATAAAAGGAGCGGATGGAACACAATAATAACAGGAGCGGATGCTGATGAATATTGGGCGTGTGTCACATCACATGCTCTGTGCTAAAAGCGTCTTCTGCCAGTCACAGAGTCAGCCAAACAAGCATTGGCAGAAAGAGAGAGAGAGAAAGAGCATGGAGTGACAGTGGAGCCGAGAAAGAGAGAGAGAGGAGGGAGGTAGGTTAGTTGCCGTTCGTTGTCTCTTTTGTTTTTTCATTACGGCAGGCGCGGAGAAATACTACACAGACGACTCTTCAGGGTTGGCGTCAGGCAGCACGCTCCTCTGCTGCAGGGTCCGACGCAGCTCCTCCTTGAAGGGGCTGGAGTAGTCGTTCCCGCCCCCACTCAGCCCCAGCCCTCCTCCACCAGAACCAGCCCCGCTAACCCTCTCCTCCCCGGCCGAGCTTAGGTTGAGGCGGATGTAGCCGTTGCTGCCGGAACCCCTGATGTTGGTAAGGCTGAGCCGGCTGGGGGAATGGATGGGCTGGCCGGGGATGGTGCTGGGAGACGCCGTTGGAGCGTGGTGGTGAGACTGGCTGCTGGGGCACAGGGCGTGGCCCGGAACGATCTTCAGAGAGCCGTCTGAGTAGTAGTAGTTGGCCCCCGTCTCCCAGAAGCGGTCCTCGTCGCTGGGCATTTTGCTGGGCACGAAGGTGGGTGGCTCCTTGGGCAGGGTGATGGGGTAGACCAGGGTGCTCTCCAGAGGCTTCATGTCCGCCCCTTTGCCTAGGGCCAGCTTCAGACGTCTCCTCAGATACAGAGCTGCCACCAATAGTAATAAACAGGCGGCCCCCAGGGTGATCACCAACACCCAGAACAGACCCATGCTGCCATCAGGAGCCCGGGCCGCCATGACCACAGGGGCGCTGGCCACCACCGACACCTGGTAGCGCTCCGTCTGGAACTTGACCCCCTGCTCCTCGGAGTAGCACACGTAGCGTCCCGCGTGCACTGGCATGGCGTTGGGGACCACCAGAGCCTTCAGGGCCTGGTCGAAGCGTGGCCCCCCGGCCTCCTCGTCTCCTAGCTGCAGCTCGCGGTCGTTGAGGACCCAGGAGGGCTGGGCCAGGTTGGACACCAGCTGGCAGGGCAGCACCATGTCTGATTCTACCACTACTGTCACATTCCTCAGCCGAGAGTTGTCTGGGAGAGAGAGAGAGGGTATGTGTTAGCCAAGATGTTTATATCCTGAACTCTAAGTTCAACTCATCAACTCTAAGTTCAATTGAGTTCAATTCACTCTATTAGATTTCAATTATCAACTCTTAGCTCAACTTAACATTCAAAAACTCCATTCAACAACTCAGCTGTAGTGATGAGCTATCACCACCAGGGGCCACCAGTCCAGTTTCTCTTTCCCACTCACCAGGGCTGGGGATGGCCACAGGCTTGTCAAACTTGGCTTTGCTCCTGCTGAATCTCTCCAGCATCAGATCTTGGGATAGGGAGGAGGTAGACCTGTGGGAACAGAGAGCACAGAGAACAGGCATTAATAACATGTATTTTTGCTATACTGTCTGAGAAGCCTCCACTGAGCTGCTGCTGGCACAGTCAGACCCAGCCCACTGAGCAGGGGCAGAAGGGAGAGGAGGGGAAGGAGCGAAGGGGGGAGGCAGAACCCCTGAGCAGGGGCAGAGGGGAGAGGCAGACATGCTCACCCACGGTGGAGGTCAATGCGGACACAGGCACGGCCCTCGCTGTCCCAGGCGCAGTAGGGGTCCCGGGACAGAAGGCAGTCTGGCTGCGACTGATAGCGGCTGCAGTTAGCCAAGGGCAGCTGGAGCACCTCTGAACGTGAGCCAATGTACAAGTACTTCTGCAGACATAGACAGAGAAAGAGGGAGAGAGAGGGGTGGAGACAAGAGGGTAAAAAGAGAGGGGGGAGAGAAAGAGAGGATTGGAAAATAGAAAAATAACAATTCAGAGAGAGGGCAGCAGAGATAATAGGATAATCACTCTAAATTACAATAACATTTTGTTCTGCTAGAGAGAAGAGTTTGTTATGAAATCGCTGGCCATGAAAAGCCTGGTTTAGTTAGATAAGGATCAGCATGAGTGTAATGCCAGTCAACATGTGTGTAATGCTGTGAAACAGAGGTGATGAGTAGGGCCAGGAGTCACATGGTAATCTGATGGGATAATGGTGATGAGTAGGGCCAGGAGTCACATGGTAATCTGATGGGATAATGATGATGAGTAGGGCCAGGAGTCACATGGTAATCTGACAGGATTATGATGATGAGTAGGGCCAGGAGTCACATGGTAATCTGACAGGATTATGGTGATGAGTAGGGCCAGGAGTCACATGGTAATCTGACAGGATTATGGTGATGAGTAGGGCCAGGAGTCACATGGTAATCTGATGGGATAATGGTGATGAGTAGGGCCAGGAGTCACATGGTAATCTGATGGGATAATGATGATGAGTAGGGCCAGGAGTCACATGGTAATCTGACAGGATTATGATGATGAGTAGGGCCAGGAGTCACATGGTAATCTGACAGGATTATGGTGATGAGTAGGGCCAGGAGTCACATGGTAATCTGACAGGATTATGGTGATGAGTAGGGCCAGGAGTCACATGGTAATCTGATGGGATAATGGTGATGAGTAGGGCCAGGAGTCACATGGTAATCTGATGGGATAATGGTGATGTGTAGGGCCAGGAGTCACATGGTAATCTGACAGGATTATGATGATGAGTAGGGCCAGGAGTCACATGGTAATCTGACAGGATTATGGTGATGAGTAGGGCCAGGAGTCACATGGTAATCTGACAGGATTATGGTGATGAGTAGGGCCAGGAGTCACATGGTAATCTGATGGGATAATGGTGATGAGTAGGGCCAGGAGTCACATGGTAATCTGATGGGATAATGGTGATGAGTAGGGCCGGGAGTCACATGGTAATCTGATGTGATAATGGTGATGAGTAGGGCCGGGAGTCACATGGTAATCTGACAGGATTATGGTGATGAGTAGGGCCAGGATTCACATGGTAATCTGATGGGATAATGGTGATGAGTAGGGCCAGTAGTCCCATGGTAATCTGATGGGATAATGGTGATGTGTAGGGCCAGGAGTCACATGGTAATCTGACAGGATAATGGTGATAAGTAGGGCCAGTAGTCACATCGTTATCTGAGGGGATAATGGTGATAAGTAGGGCCAGTAGTCACATGGTCATCTGAGGGGATAATGTTGATAAGTAGGGCCAGTAGTCACATCGTCATATGGGGGGATAATGGTGATAAGTAGGGCCAGTAGTCACATCGTTATCTGAGAGGATAATGGTGATAAGTAGGGCCAGTAGTCACATGGTCATCTGAGGGGATAATGGTGATAAGTAAGGCCAGTAGTCACATGGTTATCTGAGGGGATAATGGTGATAAATAGGGCCAGGAGTCACATGGTCAGAGAAGACTCTTGTCTCCAGTGATGGTCTATGTGTAAGTAAGCCTTGCCCAAGCCAGAACGGCCCATAGGTAAGGACCCTATCTCCTGTTTCTGTAGTGTGAGAAAGCTTGATGCACATATAAACCTTGTTGGTCTGTCTATGTGTAAAGCTGGGGAAAACTCCAGATCCTAGTGAGGGTCCATGATGGTTTAGGGCCAGGGATACCTCCTGGGCCTAGTGACAGTCTACTCTATGGAGGGCTGGGGAAAACTCTTGTGCCTAGTGTAGGGTTGCAAAATTCCTGGAACGATCAATAAATTCCAATTTTATCTGAAATTCTGGTTGAAGGAATCAGGAGGGAATAAGCAGGAAATCCAGAATCCTCCAACCAGGATTTTTGGAAAACCAGGGAATTTATTGAAACCCTAGCCTAGTGGTGAGTGTTACCTTGGTGTGAGAGATGGTTAGGCTGTCCACTGGCTGGGGAGAATCAAACAGCTGTATCTCTTCAATCACATGGGCCTCCGAGCCAAAGATCACTACCCTCTGTAACCAGCCGTCTGCTACAGAAGGAGAGGAGAGGGGGAGGGGAAAAGGAGAGAAAAGAGGATATGCCGATACGAGAGAACAGATGGAAAGAGAGGAGAGGAGGAAAGATTGTGGAAGGAAAAGATAAGAGGGAATACAGAGGAAAGGTAGGAGGCAGGAGTTGGCAAGATGAGAGGAGAGAGATATATAATGTCAGAATATTGTACTGTAGTTTTCTATATGGGTAGTATTGTGATCCCCTGCTTTGAATGGCGATTGAGCTGCTGCTGACGGCGGTGTGACATTGTGTGTCTGTCTGGGTGTATGCGGCTTTTATGAGCAGAGATGTGCTGTGTGTGTTGCGCCTGCCCTGTCTCCCGCCCTCACCACAGTGGGACTGTTAAGGATAATGTGAGGGACTGACCCTGCACACTACAGGAGCCTGGCACAGAGCAGAGCAGCAAAACACACACACACACACACACACACACACACACACACACACACACACACACACACACACACACACACACACACACACACACAATGCTCCTCTCTCGTTGTGTCGGGAATTTCGGCTAATTCCCCAATCCCATCCTCCGTTTCTAACCGCCCTCGCCAGATTTGTTCTCTCGGCATAAGCTATCGTCCTGCTGCAGTTAATAGCTAATCAAGCCTGCAGCCCAATTGGCAGTGTGTACGTCTGCCAAGGGCCCCATTGAGTTTGTGCTGTGAAGCACAGCAGCAGGGGGCCTGCCAGGCTACTGAGCCCATCGTCACTCTGACAGTTATGGGCCTCCAACACACCGCAGGCACAGTAAGGGAAACACTCTGCACCGCACTGCAGTGAGTGAAATTATAAATAGCTAGTAGGCTATTATAATTAGCTAGTAGGCTATTATAAATAGCTAGTTGGCTATTATAAGTAGCTAGTAGGCTATTATAAATAGCCAGTAGGCTATTATAAATAGCTAGTAGGCTATTATAAGTAGCTAGTAGGCTATTATAATTAGCTAGTAGGCTATTATAAATAGCTAGTAGGCTATTATAAATAGCTAGTAGGCTATTATAAATAGCTAGTAGGCTATTATAAATTGCCAGTAGGCTATTATAAATAGCCAGTAGGCTATTATAAATAGCTAGTAGGATATTATAAGTAGCTAGTAGGAAGTACTGTAGTTGGAGTAAGATGAAGTTGTCCTGAAACTGCCTGAACACTGATCTCTTGTAAATTGTGGGTCTCTTGTTTTTTTGGGGGGATTGGGGGTAAAGTAAATTGATCATACATCTGTGGTTCAGGGCAACTTCTCTAACATATTTAGTGAGCATACGGCTTCATCTGGGCCCTGTCAGAAGGTACCATAAACATACCTACTGTATATTCATCATTGGTAGGTACTTATAGAGCATGTTGTATTCCCTGTCAGTGGTTACCTGTTTCTATGAACAGTATATAGTTATACATAGTTACAGTGCCTTCAAAAAGTATTCATACTCCTTGACTTATTTTGTTGTGTTACACCCTGAATTCAAAATGGATTTAATATATGTTTTTTCTCGCCCATCTACACACAATACCCCATAATGACAAAATTAAAACATGTTTTTAGAGATGTTAGCCAATGTATTGAACATGAAATATCGAAATATCTCATTTACATAAGTATTCACACCCCTGACTCAAAACATTTTAGAATCACCTTTGGCAGCAATTACAGCTGTGAGTCCAACCTGTACCATAGATTTTCAAGCTGATTTAAGTCAAAACTGTAACTAAGCCACTCAGGAACATTCAATGTCGTCTTGGTAAGCAACTCCAGTGTATATTTGGCCTTGTGTTTTAGGTTATAGTCCTGCTGAAAGGTGAATTAATCTCCCAGTGTCTGGTGGAAAGGAGACTGAACCAGGTTTTTCTCTAACATTTTGCCTGTGTTTAGCTCCATTCCATTTATTTTTTATCCTGAAAAGTGCTTAACGATTACAAGCATACCCATAACATGATGCATCTACCACTATGCTTGAAAATATGGAGAGTGGTACTCAGTAATGTGTTGTGTTGGATTTGCCCCAAACATAACACTTTGTATACAGGACAAAAAAAGAGAATTGCTTTGCCACATTTTTTGCAGTATTACTTTAGTGCCTTGTTGCAAAAGGGATGCATGTTTTGCAATATTTCTTATTCTGTACAGGCTTCCTTCTTTTCACTCTGTCAATTAAGTTAGTATTGTTGATCCATCCTCAGTTTTGTCCTATCACAGCCATTCAATTCTGTAACTGTTTGAAAGTAACCATTGGCCTCATGGTGAAATCCCTGAGCAGTTTCCTTCCTCTCCGGCAACTCTCTGTTCTTTGTGATTGAATCTGTGTTTGAAATTCACTGCTCGACTGAGGGATCTTACAGATAATTGTATGTGTGGGGTACAGAGATGAGGTAGTCATTCATAAATCATGATAAATACTATTGTTGCACACAGAGCGATTCCATGCAACTTATTATGTGACTTGTTAAGCAATTAAGCCCATTTTTACTCCTGAACTTATTTAGGCTTGCCATAACAAAGTGGTTGAATTCTTATATTTAGACATTTTAGATTTTCATAGAAAATTAATTTGTATAATTTTCTAAAAACATAATTCCACTTTGACATTATGGGGTATTGTGTTTAGGCCAGTGACACACAATTTAAGCCATTTTAATTTCAGGCTGTAACACAACAACATTTTGAAAAAGTCTAGGGGTATGAATACTTTCTGAAGGCACTGTACCTGCACCAATGAACAGTATATAGGTGTATAGTTATATAGTTGTATATAGTTATCTGTGACTATGAACAGTATATAGTTGTATAGTTATATAGTTGTATATAGTTATCTGTGACTATGAACAGTATATAGTTGTATAGTTATATAGTTGTATATAGTTATCTGTGACTATGAACAGTATATAGTTGTATAGTTATATAGTTGTGTATATAGTAACCTGTGCCGATGAACAGCATGTTGTATGCACGCTGGTCCAGGGAGCTGACCCGGTCCACAGCCAGGCGGGTGAAGTTGATGCCCTTGGTGAGCAGTAGGGGGCGAGCCTGAGCCTTCTCCTCCATCAGAGGGTGCTTCTTGGCAAAGTTGAGGGTGGCGTCTGGCAGCTGAAGAGAGCTGTTGTAGCCGTTCTCCCTATGCCAGCTTGTAATGCACTGCACCGTGAAGAAGAAAGGAGAGAAGAGACAGAGAGGAGAGAGAAGGAACAGAGAGAGGTGAGGGAGAGAGGAAGAAACAAGGAATGTTGTTAGTTGTGGGACAGGCTGGCATCGCTTGTTGGCTCTGATCGCTCTCCAGACTCCCTTCTCCCTGTCCAACTCACTCTCCATTCCTCCACTATACCCCTTCCTTCATACCTCCCCCCCCCCCCCCACCAAAACAAATCCATCACTCACCGCTCCGGGCCGTGGGCTGGGGACAGTGCCAGTGTATCGTCCCCATCTCTGGGAGCCCTCTCTGTACTCCTTATACGGGCCGTCAAACACCTTCTTCACCTCCCCTATCTGGTACTGACACACCGCTGACACATCTACATCACCCCTGGGACAGGAGAGAACAACAAAAAAATGGGCTTAAGATGATCAAATTATATTTTATTTGTCACGTGACGAATACAACAGGTGTAGACCTTACCGTGAAATGCTTACTTACAAGCCCTTAATCAACAATGCAGTTCAAGAAATTGAGCTAAGAAAATATTTACTAAATAAATTAAGTACCATTTTTTATCAAAGTAACACAATAAAATAACGAAGCTATATTTTTATTTATTAAATTTTTTATTTATTTTATTAAACTAGGCAAGTCAGTTAAGAACAAATTCTTATTTTACAATGACGGCCTACCCTGGCCAAACCCTCCCCTAACCCGAACGACGCTGGGCCAATTGTGCGCCACCCTATATACAAGGGGTACAGGTACCGAGTCAATGTGCAGGGTTACAGGTTAGTTGAGGTAATTTGTATATGTAGGTAGGCATAAAGTGACTATGCATAGATAATAAACAGCGAGTAGCAGCAGTGTAAAAACAAAGGGAGGGGTCAATGTAAATAGTCCGGGTGGCAAGGGGGTAGCAGGTAGCCTAGTGGTAAGAGCATCGGGCCAGTAACCGAAAGGTTGCTGGATCGAATCCCCGAGCTGACAAGGTAAAAATAAGTTTTTCTGCCCCTGAACAAGGCAGTTAACCCACTGTTCCCCGGTAGGCTGTCATTGTAAATAAGAATTTGTTCTTAACTGACTTGCCTAGTTAAAAACATTTATTTTTTAAATTAATTGTTCAGCAGTCTTATGGCTTGGGGGTAGAAGCTGTTGAGGATCCTTTTGGTCCTAGACTTGGCGCTCTGGTACTGCTTGCTGTGCGGTAGCAGAGAGAACAGTTTATGACCTGGGTGACTGGCGTCTTTGACAATTTTTGGGGCCTTCCTCTGACACCACCTAGTATATGGATGGCAGGAAGCTTGGCCCCAGTGATGTACTGGGCCGTACGCACTACCCTCTGTAGCGCCTTACGGTCGGATGCCGAGCAGTTGCCATACCAGGCAGTGATGCAACCGGTCAGGATGCTCTCGATGGTGCAGCTGTAGAACTTGTTGAGGATCTGAGGACCCATGCTAAATCATTTCAGTCTCCTGAGGGGGAAAAGGTGTTGTCGTGCCCTTTTCATGACTGTCTTGGTGTGTTTGGACCATGATAGTTTGTTGGTGATGTGGATACCAAGGTACTTGAAACTCTCGACCCGCTCCACTGCAGCCCTGTCAATGTTAATGGGGGCGTGTTCAGCCCTCCTTTTCCTGTAGTCCACGATCAGCTCCTTTGTCTTGCTCACATTGAGGGAGAAGTTGTTATTAGCTAGGTGTGTTGTTTCTGTAGTCATTTTACATTGTCTGTTTGTATGACATATAATAATGGTTGTGTTTTATTAGGAGAGAATAACTTGTTTTTTTATAACAGAATTGGAAAAGTCCATCACGGGATGTTGGTGGCACCTTAATTGGGGAGGACGGGCTCGTGATAATGGCAGGAGCGGAATAGGTGTAATGGTATCGAGCACGTGGTTACTATGTATTTTATGCCATTCCATTAGCGCCATTCCAGACATTACTATGAGCCGTCCTCCCCTCAGCAGCCTCCACTGAAGTCCGTCTATACACAGAGAAGACACATTAGCTGACTCAAGGCTAGTAAAACTGTAATTTTGGGTATAAAATAATATCTTCAAAAGAATTGGAAAAGTTTATTGACTTAGAAGTCACGCCAGGCCAGTGTTAGCAAAAGTGCTAAGTTGGACAGAGAGATTCTCTTTGGCACATCTAACTCCCTGGCAGTGCTATTGTGTCTGCGTCCCAAATGGCACCATATTCCCTATATAGTGCACTAATTTTGACCTGGGCTCACAGGGCTCTGTTTAAAAGTAATGCACTATTTAGGGAATAGGTGCCATTTGGGGACGCAGACAAACGCTATTCTCTTTGGCACATCGACTCCCTGGCGTTAGTGTTATTGTGACTCACCACTGGGCGTGGAAGATGCCATAGAAGGTGGTGGTGCGCCAGTCGATGCCTGGCAGGGTGAAGACTTCCCGCAGGTTGTTGAAGGTGACGTGGCGTTCAGGGAGAGAACACACCAGCCTGGCCTTCTGGAAGGTGGTCCACTTCTTCTGCAGGGTCCTGGTGCCCCCCAGATCACCCTAAGAGGAGAGACACATAGTCAGTCAAGGGCCAGGAGTCAGAAGAGGTGCCATAATGCCAGTAGGGTGTAAAAATCTGTTTACTTCCATAATATTTACTGATGTTTTTTGACAGAATGGGGTGAGAAGAGTGATTGTAAAGGAGAGAGAGATCACCCTGCTGTGATAAACAGACAGACTGGGGACAGAGGAGTTAGGACGTAGTCTAGGGCAAGGAGTTAATCCAGACCACCAGGAAAAACAACGGGTCGTATAATGTAATGATAGTGGATGGTCAACTCTGAGCTCATAACTCGTAACTTCTCCTGATAACCATTGAACCCTAATAAGGATAGAACTGGGTGAGAGGAGTGAGTGTAAAGAAAGAGTAAAACGGAAGTGTGTGTGTCTCAGTGTAAATAGCCAGTTAGCATTTACTTACCAGTACCCAGAGTAGGGTTGAGTGGTGTGTGTGTTCCGGTGGCTGTGTGTGTCTGTTTGTGTGTGTGTGTATGTGTATTCTGGTGGCTGTGTGTGTGTGTGAGAGAGACTGCGTGTGTGTGTGTGTGTGTGTGTGTGTGTGTGTCAGAACCACAATGTCCTAACAATTCACCAGAATGTCCTGACAAGGTAGGAAAACAAGAACATTTTTGAAAAGTCAGGACTTTTTTCATGTCATGAATGTGTTAAAATGCAATTTTAGGCTTAAGGGTGAGGTTTAGGGCTTGGGGTTAGAAGAGTTAGAGTTTGGAGTTAGGGTTAGGAGTTAGGATAAGGGCTAAGATCAGGTTTAGGCTTAGGTTAAGGTTTAGGGTTAAGGTTAGGAGTTAGCATAAGGGTTAGGTTTAGGGTTAGGTTAAGGTTAGGAGTTAGGGTTAGGATAAGGGTTAGGATTAGGTTAAGGTTTAGGGTTAAGGTTAGGAGTTAGCATAAGGGTTAGGTTTAGGGTTAGGTTAAGGTTAGGAGTTAGGGTTAGGATAAGGGTTAGGATTAGGTTAAGGTTTAGGGTTAAGGGCTAAGGAAAATACGATTTTGAATGGGAATACATTTTTACTCCCCAAAAAGTCCTGAAAATTCCCGAAAACAAAGCTGTATGTGTGTAACCATATATGCGTGTAGCCTACCTTGCAGACGCGGGCCACCCTGGCCACAGTGAGCTCTGTGTCACAGTCCAGCTCTACAGCTCTCTCACTGAAGAAGAAGTAGATCTTGTCATCGTCCCCTTCCTTACTGCCACTGCTCTCCCTCACCAGGGCCGAGCCCACAAAGTCAGGCTCTGAGAGGACAACACACACACAGGAGCATGAGATGTGCGCACACACACACACACACACACACACACACACACACACCGCCACCTCCACTCCCTCTAATATAATGTAATGTTTTACCCTCTAACCTCGTCTCATTTAATACCCTTCCATCATCTTCCATTATCTCTCTAACACCTCTTCCCCCTCTTCCCTCATGTATCACTCCTGTCCACTCCTCTAACCTCATCTCTCCACCTCTCACCCCTCTACCAGGCTTTTTCACACTCACCTGCTATTTCCATCTCTCACTGCCTCTGAGGTCCTATTAGCTAGCCCCTAACCTCTCCATTTCTCTTCTCCCTCTCCAACTCTTTCCCCATATCTACAGTTCCATCTTCCCCTCTCCCTCACTTCCTCCATTTACCTCTCTCATTCTATCCTTGCTTTCTTTTTACATACCTCTCCATCCTCTCTCTCCTCATTTACACCCCCCCCCCCCCCTCCCCTCACCATTGAGCCAGGCCGGCAAGTATTCACTCTTCATGCTGTAGTGTTGCTGTCCCAGGTTCCTCAGAATCACAGGCTCAGTACCCAGGAAGTTATTCAATGTGGCTGAGTACAGCTCCTTGTCTGGGAGACACAGAGACAGGAAGGATGAGCACCATTACAGAACATTTACACATAGAATAAAATAGAGTAGAGTAGAATAGAGTGAAATAGATGGCCTACCCACTATGAGGCCTGTGTGGCCTTTAGCAGGGTCGTAGGGACACTTGCCCTTCCCATCCTCCAGGGAGCCAGGGTTGAGACTGAAGTGGTCTGCATTCTGTGGGTTAACAACAGGACACACGCAGAGACACACACACAGACACACAAACACACGAGACACAGGTGGTCAGTGCATGACTAACACAGCTCCGGGCTCTGTCTGTCCGTGACAACTGTTCTAACAGGAGCCACAGTCCTCGCTCCCTGCCTTCGCCACACCGTCTCATCATATCTCCGTCAGGCAGGCGCACACACACACACACACACACACACACACACACACACACACACACACACACACACACACACACACACAAACACACACACAAAGCCAGATACCACTGCCTCGTTTGCATGGGATTTTCTTTCCTTTGACACAGCTGATTCAGCCGTATGGAGAGGATGTGGTGTGGCGGTGTCAGACAGAAGATAGAAGACATGACACCATGTCACTGGTGCTGCTAGCTGTGACACCACCACAAGGACAGATCAACTCTAATATTACCTCCAGACAGAGTGGGATGAAGACAGATTTAAGGTCAGGAAGTGATTGAGACCTTGTTGGTCCCAAATAGCACCCTATTCCCAGGGCTCTGGTCAAAAGTAGTGCATTAAGAAGGGAATAGGGTGCCATTTGGGACTCTGCCATTGAGAGCCACTCACGATGTAGGTGCACTTGGGCTGGAAGGCGAAGGTTCCACAGGTGTAGAGGTGGGTGTGGTTGTAGCTCTGCAGGAAGCGGATGTAGTTGAAGCACTCCGTCTGTGGGAGAGGAGACTAACACTGAAGAATAATATTCTACCATTCATAGCAATAATCATCAATTCAGTCTAATGAAGTACTCGAAGGTCAACAGAAACTTTAAGGATCCGTACCTGGTTGTTCTTGCCCTTGGCAGAACACTCTCTCTTCTTCTCCTGTGGTGCTGGCCACTCAATCTGCAAGAGATAAAGAGAGGGAGCGATAGAGGGATGGGAGAGAGAGAGAGAGAGAGAGAGAGAGAGAGAGAGAGAGAGAGAGAGAGAGAGAGAGAGAGAGAGAGAGAGAGAGAGAGAGAGAGAGAGAGGGGATGAGTGCAAGAGAGACAGTCACAGATAGAGAGTTGGAAGAGTGAGGTAGAGATGTCTTTATTCTTTTGGAACTTCTGTGAGTGTGATGTTTACTGTTCATTTTTATAGTTTTTTTTCCACTTTTGTTTATTACCTACTTCACTTGCTTTGGCAATGTTAACATATGTTTCCCATGCCAATAAAGCCCTTAAATTGAATTGATAACAGCGAGAGAGAAAGAGAGAGATGGATTTAGAGACAGTGGGAGAGAGAGAGATGGTGGGAGAGAGAGAGATGGATCAGAGAGAGAGAGATGGTGGGGGAAAGAGAGATGGATCAGAGAGAGAGAGATGGATTTAGAGACAGTGGGAGGAGAGAGAGAGAGTGGGGGAGAGAGACAGTGGGAGGAGAGAAAGACAGTGGGAGAGAGAGAGAGATGGTGGGGGAGAGAGAGATGGATCAGAGAGAGAGAGATTAATTTAGAGACAGTGGGAGGAGAGAGAGAGAGATGGATTTAGAGACAGTGGGAGGAGAGAGAGAGAGTGGGGGAGAGAGAGAGAGTGGGGGAGAGAGACAGTGGGGGAGAGAGAGAGAGATAAGAGGATGACACAGCAGATGGTGAGATAGGTGCAGAGCGGGGACATAGTGAGACAGTTGGCATCCAGTGGCCCTATCATCCCTCTAAACCACACCAGAACAGCAGCAAACAGGTGGGCTGCTTATTACTGGGATGCTCACAACACAGAACTGTTGGATGTTCATAATCAGTCACACAACAATCCAATTAACTCTCATTTTAAAGTTAAATCAAATAAAAATCTCTATACTGCTGTTCAAAGATGCATTTGTCTCAGTGGATATAAGATGTGAGGTACAGAGGCACGTTAACAAGTTATACCAAGCCTTCATTGTACTAAGCTTTTCATGGACTAATTACATTGATTAACATTCATATAGATAATCATGTAATCACTTTGTTACACCTCCACCACTGAACAAACGACATCAGAATCAGGACACTTTAATTCCATTCAACATTGTTAAGGAATGTTGCACAAGAAACTGACTGGACTCTTGTCGCAGGTCTATGGGGTTGAGTTTGTAGCGGTGGTTGATGTCTGCCGTGCTGAGGTGTGTGTGTCTGTGCATGTGTGTATGTGTGTGTGTGTGTGTCTGTCTGTGTGTAGTTACCAGAGGTCGTAGCTGTCTGCTGATGTCGTTAGGGTCCAGGGCGAACAGGACCTCTCTAGCTCCTACATACAGAACCCTCTCGTGTTCTGCTAGAGTCACCATGGTGTAGTTCCACACACCTAGAGCCCGGAACCTGGCCATGCTGTCCAGCACCTCTGTAGAAAAGCACACATACAGTGCCTTCAGAAAGTATTCATACCCCTTTGAATTATTCCACACATTTTTTCCCCACCCATCTATGCACAATACAAAGTGAAAACATGTTTTTAGAAATATTTGCACATTTATTGAAAATGAAATACAGAAATATCTAATTTACATAAGTATTCACACCCCTGAGTCAATACATGTTAGAATCAACTTTAACAACGATTACAGCTGTGAGTGTTTCTGGGTAAGTCTCTAAGAGCTTTGCACACCTGGATTTTACAATATTTGCACATTATTCTTTTTTTAAATTCTTCAATTCTGTCAAGTAGGTTGTTGAGCATTGCTAGACAGCTATTTTCAAGTTTTGCCATAGATTTTCAACACGATTTAAGTTAAATTTAACTAAGCCCCTCAGGAACATTCAATGTCGTCTTGGTAAGCAACTCCAGTGTATATTTGGCCTTGTGTTTTAGGTTATAGTCCTGCTGAAAGGTGAATTCATCTCCCAGTGTCTGTTGGAAAGCAGACTGAACCAGGTTTTCCTCTAGGATTTTGCCTGTGCTTAGCTCCAACTCTTTTTATCCAAAAAAACTCACTAGTCCTTGCCGATGACAAGCATACCCATAACATGATGCAGCCATCAACATGCTTGAAAATATGAAGAGTGGTACTCAGTGATGTGCACCAAACATAACACTTTGTATTCAGGACATAAAGTTAATTTCTTTGCCACATTTTTTGCAGTTTTACTTTAGTGCCTCAATGCAAACAGGATGCATGTTTTGTAATATTTTTATTCTGTACAGGCTTCCTTCTTTTCACTCTGTCATTTAGGTTAGTATTGTGGAATAACTACAATGTTGTTGACCCATTCTCAGTTTTCTCCTATCACAGCCATTAAACTCTGTAACTGTTTCTTTGTAGTGACTGGGTGTATTGATGCACCATCCAAAGTGTAATTAATAACTTCACCATGCTCCAAGGGATATTCAATTGTTATTTTAATTTTATTTGTACCCATCTACCAATAGATGCCCTCACAAGAATGGCACCTATTGGTAGATGGGTACAAAAAAAAACATTGAATATACCTTTGAGCATTGGAAAACCTCGCTGGTCTTTGTGGTTGAATCTGTGTTTGAAATTCACTGCTCGACTGAGGGACCTTATAGATAATCGCATGTGTGGGGTACAGAGATGAAGTAGTCATTCAAAAATCATGTTAAACACAATTATGGCAAACAGAGTGAGTCCATGCAACTTATTATGTGACTTGTTAAGTACATATTTACTCCTGAACTTATTTAGGCTTGCCATAACAAAGGGGTTGAATACTTATTGACTCAAGACATTTCAGCTTTTCATTTTTAATTAAAAACGTAATTCCACTTTGACATTATGGGGTATTGTGTGTAGGCCAGTGACACAAAATCAATTTTGAATACATTTTAAATTCAGGCAGAAACACAACAAAATGTGGGTGTGAATACTTTCTGAATGCACTGTACCTAGATAATACAGTTTGAAACACACACGTTTCACTTAACCTAAGATTGGCAATGCACATCGAAGCGTCGTACATGTTTATGTCACAAATGAAACACCTTTGAGGTCATAATTATCAGAGTTCAGCAGCAGTGGGATGTTGATGACTTTCTCTGTCATCAAAGTGGCACACACACACAGAGACACATCCTCCCAACACACACCCACACACACAGGAACACATCCTCCCAACACACACACACAGAGACACATCCTCCCAACACACACACAGCGACACATGAATAGACACAACCACACACACACAGAGACACATGTCTAGACACAACACACACACACCCACACACACAGAGACACATCCTCCCAACACACACAGACCCACACACACACACACACACACACACACACACACACACACACACACACACACACACACACACACACACACACACACACACACACACACACACACACACACACAGAGACACATGACTAGACACAACACACACACACAGACACATGACTAGACACAACACACACACACACACACACAGAGACACATCCTCCCAACACACACAGATCCACACACACAGAGACACATGACTAGACACAACACACACACACACACCCACACACAGACACAGAGACGCATGACTAGACACAACACACACACACGCACACCCACACACACACAGAGACACAACACACACACAGAGACACATGAATAGGCACAACCACACCTACACACACACACACACCCAAACACACAATGCAGCAAAACACAAACACACAGAGCCACAGACAGTAAGAAACCGATAGAGCGGAAATGAAAATGCAGTGTAGTTTCCATTATCCACGCCTGTGTTCCCTGTCGCGTCTCCGTGCCTCGCTCTTATCAAAGGGAAGTCATGTGCGAAACGTCAGACAAGCCTCAGTAAAGTGATATCATGAATTGAATAATATTTCTGTTCCTCTAAAAATAAGACCTGAGCTCCTTCAGGAGGAGTAATGATTTATGGTGACGACATCACGTTACTTCCTTCCTGGCCTAGTTTGAGGGTATAGCAACGAACCAGAACTATAGAGGTGATGGGTTGGAGGACAACAAGTCAGAGACAAAAAGAGAGGGGGAGGGAGAGAGATGGAGAGAGAAAGAGAGAGATCATGGAGGTATAGAAATCCAGGATAAGGAAGAGAGGAGGGGAAACTTGAGGGGATAGGCAGTGGGGAGAAGGGAATAAACATGGACTAGAGTTATTATCTGGAGAGCAGCAGCGTATAAACATTGGAGGGTATGGGTGCGTGTGCTGGATGAGGAGAGACAAGATGAGAGGAGAAGAGATCCTCAAGGGAGCCAAGAGCACATCTGCTAGGTTCTACCCTGCCAGAAAAGGTCTGGTGTTGACACACACACACACACACACACACACACACACACACACACACACACACACACACACACACACACACACACACACACACACACACACACACACACACACACACACACACACACAAACACAAACAACCCTCCGGGGTACCTGCTTAGTGACTTGAACGTTTCCCCACAATAACGGAACATTTTGCAGAGCTTGAAGGCGGTTGTTTAAAATGATTAGTGCCACTGTCATTACCAGTTGCTATGGCAGGCTGCACTTCCCATCTGTCACCACACAGCGTCAGTCCTGAGGCCAGTCTGACTGCCTGCATGTTAGGGGGGCTTAATGAGGGGTCTCTGTCAGATTTAGCAGGTATTATGAAAAGATACTACATATTAAAGGCCCTACATAAGAGAAGAGACTAAACTAGTAAGGGAAAATATAATGAAAGGGAGAGAAGGAGTAACATGCCACAGAAATGAGAGCAAAGAGAAGGTCTAATGATTTCAACAGATGAAACACACACACACACACACACACCACACACACACACACACACACACACACACCACAGACCAAAGGGAAAACTGCAAACCCATAAAATGTTGATTGTGGGTGAGGCAGCAGAGGTCTGTGTCTCTCCACAGTTGAACTCTTGAGATGTGCCAAGGTCACTTCTATGGGTTCTATGGAAACAGAGTACCGGTGTTCCATCTCTCTGGGACTTTAGCTAGCCACTCCGCTGTAAGAGTTCTATACTCCCATCTCTGTGATGTCTCTCTCTAGCTCCCATCTTCACTCTAGGTGTGTGTATGTGCGTGTGCTGCGTTGTGGGAGAGCGCAGGTTCAGGCTGGTGGAGGGAAGGGCCAGAGCAGCAGAGAAGCCGACCAGGGAGCAGGGCTTGGCTGGTTCAGAGCTCCTTTAGGTCTCCTCTGATGTGCCTCCATGCTGCTGCTCCAGCCTCTCGTCTTCAGTTAGCTAGCGCTCCTTTCAATGAGCGCTTTACTGAAGATACTGCCAGGCTCTGCTTATAGCTGCTAACCATGGAGGAGCTCACACACTGCACTATAATTAAAGGGCTATTTTAGGCTCTTTGAAGCAGCAACATGCAGACTAAAATGATTCAGACCAAGAAAGAAGGAAACCTACACTGTACAGCACCCGACCACTACAAAAGAATACACACACACAAACCCTGGTCAAAAGCAGGTGGGTCATTCCATGAAATTAGTGCATTTTGCATCCCTTTGAAATTTTTATTAGAAGTTGTTCAATAATATTGAATAGAATTTTAAAAGCCTGTTCTTCTCAATAGAGTGCCCTTAAATATAAACCACATGGAAAATTAAATACATTTTTTTTTTAAATAATCTTGCTAAAGTGCCAAGATTCTGCATTTTGACACGTCCCTCTGTGCCTCCACTGTGACTTCTAGGAAGATTTTAACCCACTTAACACCAACATTTATCCAAGTTTTCACCATCATTGTAAAGCCCTAGTTATTCTGTTGACAATGTCATTTTTGAAGATCGTTAGTCACTTTAAGGTAAAAAAACAACACCATGTTCCTCATTTTAAGGGCAACCCTGTTATGTGAATTGAACTCTTGTTTTAATAGGGTGAAACTATTCCTTTTTTTATTCTTCAAAAGAAACATTGAACATCTAATAGTCAAATCATAGTGTAAAAGCGGGTGAACTGGTTTTACTCCCTTTGGCCATTTTGTGGTGGATAACTAAGCAGGTTGCACATAACACATCAACCCTATTACCCATAGATAGACAGGCTAGACATGTTTAACAATAAAACAAATGTGAAAGCTTGAATTCAATTGCCCTTCCCTGTTGCACACAACAAGCTTCCATTCCCTCGGTCACAGGAGAATTTATGGATGATTTAAGATGAAGTCGTCAACCCTGTTATGGTCAACCCTGTTACTTTATTTGGCACTTAATAGGCACTTACTATAGTATTTATTTGTATTATTTTTTTTACATGGGAAAACATGTTTTTTATTAAGTTGAAAATGCACTCTTTATGACAGAATGTTAAAATTAGGTGACCAAGTTACACCACTCAAAAGGCACCTAATTGGTGGAACAACCCAGGTACCCACAAGGAGATAAATACACAGACAAACAGTAGTTTAACGGACACACACACAAACCGAGTTGTTGCATCAGGAGACAAGAGAAACTTCAGAGGAGATTGTATTGAAAGTCAAGGCATGAGACAATGAGTACATGGAGAGAGATGGGAAGAGCTGTGTAATTGCTGTAGATTAGGGGGGGAGTGGTGAGAGAGGGGTGAAGTGGACTAGGAGATATGGGGGAGGAGAAGTGGGAGGGCAAACATGGAGAGGAAATGCTAAACGTGGATTAACACAACAACAGAACGAGTGGAAGACCAGGGGTGATAGGAGGAGAGATGAGTGTGATGAAAGCAGAAACAGGGCCGTGACTGAAGCAGTGGGAGATTGCAGTTCAATTCTACACAAAGACGATTAAATCAAGTTGATTTATTCCACAAATGACCTTGCTGAAAAAGAGTGCCACGGTTAAGAGTGCCCACTTCATGCTGCCTGGCCGCCTTGCTTTGGCAATGTAAACATATGTTTCCCATGCCAACAAAGCCCTTTGAATTGAATTGAGAGAGGGACAATGAGAGAGAAAGTTTTGTGATGGACCCCCAGTAGTTTACAGAACAATATGACTATTTATATTTTGCCCTGTTAATCAAAAGTGTTGGAAAAACTTGTCAATAATCAACTGACTGGCTTTCTTGATGTCTATAGTATTCTCTATGGTATGCAATCCAGTTTCCACTCAGGTTATGGATGTGTCACTGCAACCTTAAAGGTCCTCAATGATGTCACCATTGCCCTTGATTCTAAGCAATATTGTGCTGTTATTTTTATTAACATTCTTGTGGGCTGGCTAAGGAGTATTGGTGTCTGAGGGGTTTTTGATCTGGTTTGCTAACTACCGCTCTCAAAGAGTGCAGTGTATAAAGTCAGAAAATCTGCTGTCTCAGCCACTGCCTGTCACCAAGGGAGTACCCCAAGGCTCGATCCTAGGCCCAACGCTCTTTTCAATTTACATAAACAACATAGCTCAGGCAGTAGGAAGCTCTCTCATCCATTTATATGCAGATGATACAGTCTTATACTTAGCTTACCCCTCCCCGTTAAATGCTCTACCACAGGTATTCCCAAATTGGGGTACGCACAATGCCGTCGGGGGTATGCCAAATAAAAATGTGATTCACATTTTAAAAAATTATAATAATTCAAACAGTCCATTTATATTTTCCAACTGGGCTATACATTTGGGTGAGGTTTTTTTCTCACCTGAGTAGCCTACGTTTCACTACAGAAAATAAAATTAAACCATCTAGTGTTCAGTGAAATAACAACACAATGTCAAATACAGGTAGCCTAGTCAAATAATTAACATCCAATCACATTAACCATTACTCTCTAGCGGGAATTCCACTAATGGTCCATATGTAGCCAAAAGCTTGCATGATGACGAGTTTCTCACACAACTGGCCTATCTGGGTGATGTTTTTTGTCGCCTGAATGATCTGAATCTAGGATTACAGGGACTCTCCGCAACTATATTCAATATGCGGGACATTAACAAGGACAACACACAGGTCTTTCCATCATTGTATGATTTTTTGTGTGCAAATTAACTCAAGCTTACGGACAATGTCAAATGTGATATAGCGAAGCACCTGAGTGAGTTGGGTGTGCAATTACGCAGGTACTTTCCCCCGAAACGGATGACACAAACAACTGGATTCATTATCCTTTCATACCCTGCCTCCAGTCCACTTACAAATATCGAAACAAGAGAGCCTCATCGAAATTGCAACAAGCTGTTCTGTGAAAATTGAATTCAAATCAGAAGCCACTGCCAGATTTCTGGATTGGGCTGTGCTCAGTGTCCTGCCTTAGCAAATCGTACTGTTAAGACACTGATGTCCTTTGCAACCACGTACCTATGTGAGAGTGGATTCTCGGCCCTCACTAGCATGAAAACTAAATACAGGCACAGACTGTGTGTGGAAAATGATTTAAGACAGACTCTCTCCAATACAACACAACATTGCAGAGTTATGTGCATCCTTTCAAGCACACCCTTCTCATTAACCTGTGGTGAGTTATTCATAATTTTCGATGAACAAATAAGGTATTATATGTAAAATGGTTAAATAAAGAGCAAAATTATGGATTATTATTATATTATTATTTGTTCCCTGGTCCTGTAAGAGCTCTTTGTCACTTCCCACAAGCCGGGTTGTGACAAAAACTCACACTCATTCTTATGTTTAATAAATGTGTCGTGTGTTGCAGGTTTACAATGATGGCAAAAAAGAACATTTGAGAGTGCGCTGACCCTGGTGCTAGAGGGGGTACGCAGCTGGAGGTTGAATGTTTGAAGGGGTACGGGACTATAACAAGTTTGGGAACCACTGCTCCACAAACAAAGCTTTCTTAGTGTCCAACAAGCTTTCTCTACCCTTAACCTTGTTTTGAACACCTCCAAAACAAAGGTCATGTGGTTTGGTAAGATGAATGCCCCTCTCCCCACAGGTGTTATTACCTATGAGGGTTTAAAGCTTGAGGTAGTCATCTCATACAAGTACTTGGGAGTATGGCTAGACGGTACACTGTCCTTCTCTCACCACATATCAAAGGTGCAGGCTAAAGTTACATTTCCTCTATCGTAATCGCTCCTCTTTCACCCCAGCTGCCAAACTAACCCTGATTCAGATGACCATCCTACCCATGCTAGATTACTGAGACATCATTTATAGATCGTCAGGTAATGGTGCTCTCGAGTGGCTAGACATTCTTTACCATTTGGCCGTCAGATTTGCCACCAATGCTCCTTATAGGACACACCACTGCACTGTATACTCCTTTGTAAACTGGTCATCTCTGTATACCCGTCGCAAGACCCACTGGTTGATTCTTATTTATAAAACCCTCTTAGGCCTTACTACCCCCATCTGAGATATCTACTGCAGCCCTCATCCTCCACATACAACACCTGTTCTGCCAGTCACACACTGCCAAAGCACACACATACCTGGGTCACTCCTCTTTTCAGTTCACTGCAGCTAGCGACTGGAACGAGCTGCAACAAACACTCAAACTGGACAGTTTTATCTCAATCTCTTCATTCAAAGACTCAATCATGGACACTCTTACTGACAGTTGTGGCTGCTTTGTGTGATGTATTGTGGTCTCTACCTTCTTGCCCTTTGTGCTGTTGTCTGTGCCCAATAATGTTTGTACCATGTTTTGTGCTGCTATAATGTTCTGTTCCTACCATGTTGTTGTTATGTTGTGTTGCTACCATGCTGTGTTGTCATGTCTTGCTGCCTTCTATGTTGATGTCTTAGGTCTCTCTTCCTGGTGTTGTGTTGTCTCTCTGGTCCCTGTAGCTCAGTTGGTAGAGCATGGTGTTTGCAACGCCAGGGTTGTGGGTTTCATTCCCACGGGGGACCAGTACGGGGAAAAAATAATAACGTATGAAATGCATGCATTCACTACTGTAAGTCGCTCTGGATAAGAGCGTCTGGTAAATGTGTGTTTTGTCCTATATTTATATTTTATTTATTTTTAATCCCATCCCCCGTCCTCGCAGGAGGCCTTTTGCCTTTTGGTAGGCCGTCATTGTAAATAAGAATTTGTTCTTAACCTCTCTGGGACACACTATTCAACAGCCAGTGAAAAAGCAGGGCGGCAAATTCAAAACAACAAAAATCTCATAATTCAAATTTCTCAAACATACAACTATTATATCCCATTTTAAAGATACACTTCTCGTTAATCCAACTACATTGTCCGATTTCAAAAAGGCTTTACGGCGAAAGCATAACATTAGATTATGTTAGGACAGCGCCTAAACAAAAAAAAACACACAGCCATTTTCCAAGCAAGGAGAGGCGTCACAAAAACCAGAAATACAGCTAAAATTAATCACTAACCTTTGATGATCTTCATCAGATGACACTCCCAGGACTCAATGTTACACAATACATGTAGGTTTTGTTCGATAAAGTTCATATTTATATCCATAAACCCCATTTTACATTGGCGCGTGATGTTCAGAAAATGCTTACCGACCCAATAGGTCCACAGATGACGCAATCTCGATCACACTGCACACTGCCCTAACCCATCTGGACAAGAGGAATACCTATGTAAGAATGCTGTTCATCGATTACAGCTCAGCATTTAACACCATAGTACCCTCCAAACTCGTCATTAAGCTCGAGACCCTGGGTCTCGACCCCGCCCTGTGCAACTGGGTCCTGGACTTCCTGACGGGCCGCCCCCAGGTGGTGAGGGTAGGTAACAACATCTCCAACCCACTGATCCTCAACACTGGGTCCCCACAAGGGTGCGTTCTCAGCCCTCTTCTGTACTCCCTGTTCACCCACGACTGCGTGGCAATGCACGCATCCAACTCAAATCATCAAGTTTGCAGACGACACTACAGTGGTAGGCTTGATTACCAACAACGACGAGACGGCCTACAGGGAGGAGGTGAGGGCCCTCGGAGTGTGGTGTCAGGAAAATAACCTTGCACTCAGTGTAAACAAAACAAAAGAGATGATCGTCAGCAGAGGGAGCAGCCCCCTATCTACATTGACGGGACAGTAGAGGAGAGGGTGGAGAGTTTTAAGTTCCTTGGCGTACACATCACGGACAAACTGAAATAGTCCACCCACACAGACAGAGTGGTGAAGAAGGCGCAGCAGCGCCTCTTCAACCTCAGGAGGCTGAAGAAATTCGGCTTGTCACCAAAAACACTCACAAACATTTACAGATGCACAATCGAGAGCATCCTGTCTGGCTGTATCACCGCCTGGTACGACAGCTGCTCCGCCCATAAACGGAAGGCTCTCCAGAGGGTAGTGAGGTCTGCACAACGCATCACCGGGTGCAAACTACCTGCCCTCCAGGACACCTACACCACCCGATGTCACAGGAAGGCCAAAAAGATCATCAAGGACAGCAACCATCCGAGCCACTGCCTGTTCACCCCGCTAACATCCAGAAGGCGAGGTCAGTACAGGTGCATCAAAGCTGGAACCAAGAGACTGAAAAACAGCTTCTATTTCAAGGCCATCAGACTGTTAAACAGCCATTACTAACATTGAGTGGCTGCTGCCAACATACTGACTCAACTCAAGCCACTTTAATAATGGGAAAATTGATGTAATCAATTTATCACTAGGCACTTTATATTATATAATGTTTACTTACCCTACATTACTCATCTCATATGTATATACTGTACGCCATACCATCTACTGCATCTTGCCATCTTGAAATAATTAGATGTATCACTAGCCACTTTAAACAAGCCACTTTATAATTTTTTCATAACCTACATTACTCATCTCATATGTATATACTGTACTCTATACCATCTACTGCATCTTGCCATCCTGATGTAAGGTATCACTAGCCACCTTAAACAATGCTGCTTTATATGTTTTCATACCCTACAATACTCATCTCATATGTATATACTGTACTCCATACCATCTACTACATCTTGCCTATGCCGTTCGGCCATTGCTCATTGATATATTTTTATGTACATATTCGTATTCATTCCTTTACACTTGTGTGTACAAGGTAGTTGTTGTGGAATTGGTAGGTTACTTGTTAGATATTACTGCATGGTCGGAACTAGAAGCACAAGCATTTCGCTACACTTGCATTAACACCTGCTAACCATGTGTATGTGACAAATACATTTGATTTGAAATGTATTGCCTCCAAAACTTCCAGTGAATGAGCACATCAATTTACAAAAATACTCATCATAAACGTTGATCAAATTTACAACAGTTATTGAAAGAACTATAGATACACTTCTCTTTAACCTCTATGGGCTAGGTGGGACGCTTGCGTCCCACCTACTCAACAGCCAGTGTAATCCCGTGGCGCGATATTCAAATACCTCAAAAATGCAAAAACGTCAATTTTTCAAACATATGACTATTTTACACCATTTTAAAGACAAGACTCTCGTTAATCTAACCACACTGTCCGATTTCAAAAAGGCTTTACAACGAAAGCAAAACATTAGATTATGTCAGCAGAGTACCCAGCCAGAAATAATCAGACACCCATTTTTCAAGCTAGCATATAATGTCACATAAACCCAAACCACAGCTAAATGCAGCACTAACCTTTGATGATCTTCATCAGATGACAACCCTAGGACATTATGTTATACAATACATGCATGTTTTGTTCAATCAAGTTCATATTTATATCAAAAACCAGCTTTTTACATTAGCATGTGACTAGCATGTGACTAGCATTCCCACCGAACACTAAATTACTCACGATAAACGTTCACAAAAAGCATAACAATTATTTTAAGAATTATAGATACAGAACTCCTCTATGCACTCGATATGTCCGATTTTAAAATAGCTTTTCGGTGAAAGCACATTTTGCAATATTCTCAGTAGATAGCCCGGCATCACAGGGCTAGCTATTTAGACACCCAGCAAGTTTAGCACTCACCAAAGTCAGATTTACTATAAGAACAATTTTATTACCTTTGCTGTTCTTCGTCAGAATGCACTCCCAGGACTTCTACTTCAATAACAAATGTTGGTTTGGTCCCAAATAATCCCTTGTTATATCCAAATAGCGGCGTTTTGTTCGTGCGTTCAAGACACTATCCGAAAGGGTAAATAAGGGTGACGAGCATGGCGAATTTCGTGACAAAAAAATTCTAAATATTCCATTACCGTACTTCGAAGCATGTCAACCGTTGTTTAAAATCAATTTTTATGCCATTTTTCTCGTAAAAAAGCGATAATATTCCGACCGGGAATCTGCGTTTAGGTAAAAAGAGGAAAGAAAATAAAGCACGGGGTCGACTCGTGCACGCGCCTAAGCCCATTGTCCTCTGATCGGCCACTTGCCAAACGCGATAATGTGTTTCAGCCAGAGGCTGCCTCGATATCATTCAGCTTTTTCCCGGGCTCTGAGAGCCTATGGGAGCTGTAGGAAGTGTCACGTTACAGCAAAGATCCTCAGTCTTCAATAAAAAGAGCCAAGATGAACAACAACTTGTCAGACAGGCCACTTCCTGTTCAGAATCTTCTCAGGTTTTTGCCTGCCATATGAGTTCTGTTATACTCACAGACACCATTCAAACAGTTTTATAAACTTTAGGGTGTTTTCTATCCAAAGCCAATAATTATATGCATATTCTAGTTACTGGGCAGGAGTAGTAACCAGATTAAATCGGGTACGTTTTTTATCCGGCCGTGTCAATACTGCCCCCTAGCCCTAACAGGTTAATGCAACCGCTGTGTCAGATTTCAAAATAGCTTTACGGTGAAAGCACATTGTTCAATATTCTGAGTACAGAGCTCAGCCATCAAAGCAAGCTATACAGTTACCCGCCATGTTCGGGAGTCAACAAAACTCAGAAATAATATTATAAATCTTCACTTACCTTTGCTGATCTTCGTCAGAATGCACTCCCAGGACTCCCACAAGAAATGTTTGTTTTGTTCGATAAACTCCATATTTATGTCGAAATACCTCCTTTTGTCCGCGCATTCAGATCACTATCCAAAGGCAAAATGCGCGAGCGCAAAACCAGAGACGAAAAGTCAAAATGTTCCATTACCGCTCGTAGAAACATGTCAAACGATGTTTACAATCAACCCTTAGGGTCTTTTTAACATAGATCTCGATAATATTCCAACTGGACAATAGCGTATTCATTACAGAGGAAAAAGAAGTAACGGCGCACCTGTGTGCCTGCGCAGTAAACAACTCATTGGTCCCAGGCTTGAGACAGCTCTTATTCTCTCCCCAGTAACAGTAGAAGCATGAAACAAGGTTCTAAAGACTGTTGACATCTAGTGGAAGCCTTAGGAAGTGCAAATGACCCCACAGACACTGTAGTTTGGCTAGGCAATCGCTTGAAAAACTACAAACCACTTCCTGGTTGGATTTTTTCTCAGGTTATTGCCTGCCATATGAGTTCTGTTATACTCACAGACATCATTCAAACAGTTTTAGAAACTTCAGAGTGTGTCCTATCAAAATCTACTAATAATATGCATATCCTACCTTCTGGGCCCGAGTAGCAGGCAATTTAATTTGGGCACGTTATTCATCTGAATTGTCGAATACTGCCCCGTCACCAAGAAGTTAACTGACTTGCTTAGTTAAATAAAGGTGAAATAAATAAATGACTATACTCCACTTTAGATCATGCCATAGTCTCCATCTCAATTCCATTCAACCAGGGACATAGTGGAGGATGGAGGGATCCTCTCTCGATTCAATTCCATTCAACCAGGGACATAGTGGAGGATGGAGGGATCCTCTCTCGATTCAATTCCATTCAACCAGGGACATAGTGGAGGATGGAGGGATCCTCTCTCGATTCAATTCCATTCAAAGGGCTTTATTGGCATGGGAAACATATATGTTTACATTGCCAAAGAAAGTGAAATAGATAATAAACAAAAAATGTATTAAAAAAAGAACTGTAAACATTACACTCTCTCTGTCTCTGTCTGTCCTCTCTGTCTGTTCTCCCCCAATCACACACCCCACCTCCATCCATCTATCCCTCCCTCCATCCCTCCCTCCCAACCACTCATTACCGTAATTGGTGGGCAGAGAGAGAAAGACTTCGAAAACAAATCCAATTTTGATAAACTCCCATATCTATTGCGTGAAATACCACAGTGTGCATCACAGCAGCAAGATTTGTGATCTGTTGCCACAATAAAAGGGTACCCAGTGAAGAACAAACACCATGGTAAATACAACCCATATTTATTTTCCCTTTTGTACTTTAACTATTTGCACATCATTACAGCACTGAAATAGGCATTATATGACATTTGAAATGTCTCCATTCCTCTGAAACTTTTGTGAATGTAATGTTTACTGTTAACTTTTGATTGTTTATTTCACTTTTGTTTATTATCTATTTCACTTGCTTTGGCAATGTAAACATATGTTTACATGCCAATAAAGCCTGTTCAATCAGTGTCACTCATTTGCATTGGTTTTCCTTTTAAGTTTTAGTCTCATTCTCTGCATCAAAGCATCCTGCTGGCATTTCAAACAAACCCCCACCCCTCTCCCTCTCTCAATTCAATTCCATTCAGAGGGGCTTCATTGGCATGGGAAACATATGTTAACATTGCCAAAGCAGATAAAATAAACAATAAACAAAAATGAAATAAACAATCAGAAATTAACTGTAAACACACACTCTCTCTCTCTCTCACTCTCTCTCTTGCTCTCAATTCAACTCATAGGGCTTTATTAGCATGGGAAACACATGTTTACATTGCCAAAGCAAGTGAAATAGATAATAAACAAAAGTGAAATAAACAATAAAAATTAACAATAAACATTACACTGTTGTAACGATGTGCAAATAGATAAAGTACAAAAGGGAAAATAATTAAACATAAATATGGGTTGTATTTACAATGGTGTTTGTTCTTCACTGGTTGCCCTTTTTCTTGTTGCAACAGGTCACACATCTTGCTGCTGTGATGGCACACTGGTATTTCACCCAGTAGATATGGGAGTTTATCAAAATTGGGTTGTTTCGAATTCTTTGTGGATCTGCGTAATCTGAGGGAAATATGTGACTCTAATATGGTCATACATTTGCCAGGAGGTTAGGAAGTGCAGCTCAGTTTCCACCTCATTTTGTGGTCAGTGTGCACATAGCCTGCATTCTCTTGAGTGCCAAGTCTGCCTACGGTGGCCTTTCTCAATAGCAAGGCTATGCTCACTGAGTCTGTACATAATCAAAGCATTCCTTAATTTTGGGTCAGTCACAGTGGTCAGGTATTCTGCCACTGTGTACTCTCTGTTTAGGGCCAAATAGCCTTCTAGTTTGCTCTGTTGTTTGGTCAATTCTTTCCAATGTGTTAACCTGTTGGGGGTAGGGGGCAGTATTTACACGGCCGGATAAAAAACGTACCGATTAATCTGGTTATTACTACTGCCCAGAAACTAGAATATGCATATAATTATTGGCTTTGGATAGAAAACACCCTAAAGTTTCTAAAACTGTTTGAATGGTGTCTGTGAGTATAACAGAACTCATATGGCAGGCAAAAACCTGAGAAGATTCTGTACAGGAAGTGGCCTTCTTGACTCTGTTTATTGAAGACTGAGGATCTTTGCTGTAACGTGATACTTCCTACGGCTCCCATAGGCTCTCAGAACCCGGGAAAAAGCTGAATGATGTAATTCCAGCCACTGGCTGAAAAACATTAGCGCTTTTGGCAAGTGCTCTATCAGAGGACAATGGGCTGAGGCGCGTGCACGAGTCGACCCAATGTTTTATTTTCTTTCGTCTTGGAACGTAAACACGCTTTCCCGGTCGGAATATTATCGCTTTTGTTACGAGAAAAATGGCATAAAAATTGATTTTAAACAGCGGTTGACATGCTTCGAAGTACGGTAATGGAATATTTAGATTTTTTTTGTCACGATTGAAGCGAAATGAAACTAGTTCAGTCACGATTTTTTTTGTCACTACCATTCGGATAGTGTCTTGAACGCACGAACAAAACAGAGGATATTTGGACATAACTATGGATTATTTTGAACCAAACCAACATTTGTTATTGAAGTAGAAGTCCTGGGAGTGCATTCTGACGAAGACAGCAAAGGTAATAACATTTTTCTTATAGTAAATCTGATTTTGGTGAGTGCTAAACTTGGTGGGTGTCTAAATAGCTAGCCCTGTGATGCCGGGCTATCTACTGAGAATATTGCAAAATGTGCTTTCACCGAAAAGCTATTTTAAAATCGGACATAGCGAGTGCATAGAGGAGTTCTGTATCTATAATTCTTAAAATAATTGTTATGTTTTTTGTGAACGTTTATCGTGAGTAATTTAGTAAATTCACCGGAAGTTTGCTAGTTCTGAACGTCACATGCTAATGTAAAAAGCTGGTTTTTGATATAAATATGAACTTGATTGAACAAAACATGCATGTATTGTATAACATAATGTCCTAGGGTTGTCATCTGATGAAGATCATCAAAGGTTAGTGCTGCATTTAGCTGTGGTTTGGGTTTATGTGACATTATATGCTAGCTTGAAAAATGGGTGTCTGATTATTTCTGGCTGGGTACTCTGCTGACATAATCTAATGTTTTGCTTTCGTTGTAAAGCCTTTTTGAAATCGGACAGTGTGGTTAGATTAACGAGAGTCTTGTCTTTAAAATGGTGTAAAATAGTCATATGTTTGAGAAATTGAAGTAATAGCATTTCTAAGGTATTTGAATAACGCGCCACGGGATTCAACTGGCTGTTGAGTAGGTGGGATGATTTCGTCCCGCCGACCCTAGAGAGGTTAAATAATTATATTTTTGTTTTCTCATGACTTGGTTGGGTCTAATTGTGTTGCTGTCCTGGGGCTCTGTGGGGTCTGTTTGTGTTTGTGAACAGAGCCCCAGGACCAGCTTGCTTAGGGGACTCTTCTCCAGGTTCATCTCTCTGTAGGTGATGGCTTTGTTATGGAAGGTTTGGCTCCCTCTCTCTCTCTCTCTCTCTCTCTCTCTCTCTCTCTCTCTCTCAGACTACAGATGCTGTGCTTTGTATAGAGCTGGTTTACAGGGCTGTCAGTGGGCTAGGAGAGTTAAAGTACACACACCAAACTCCATTTTAACTGCTCCTGACTGGGCCACAAGAAAGGCTGGGGCGAGTAGCATCTAGCGGGGCTGTGTCTATGTCCGTTAAGTGTTCGAAAATAACCAGCTAATGGATACTCCAGTCAGGCGTGCTCAAATCAGGGAGCAATGAGGGAGGTGTACTGGAGTGTGTGTGAGAGATAAATGAGAAAGAGAGAAGAGTGGAAAAGAAAGAGAAGGAAAGAGAGGAGAGAGAGAAAGGGAAGGGAGGATAGAGAGAGAGTGAGAGAAGAAGTAGAGAGAGAGGGAAGAAGCAGTTAAAAGTGTCTGTGTTTTTTCCTCTTCAGAGCCCAAATTACTTAGCCACACATAATTATAGAAGTGGGGCTTAGGCCTGGGTGGGGTGTGGGGGAGAGGGAATAAATATTATCTCTGCTCCCATCTCCCTACTTCCCCCTCCCTAACCCTCCCGATCACCACCCACCCCAAACTGCCTGGGAGCACTAAATCCCTCAGACTGCTAGGCTAAGCATTATACACACTCTGGTAGCTCTCTCAATTCAATTCAATTTAAAGGCTTTACTGGCAGGGGACACATGTTTACATTGCCAAAGCAAGTGAAATAGATAATAAACAAAAGTGAAATAAACAATAAAAAAATGTAGAATAAACATTACACTCAAAAAAGTTTCAAAAGAATAAAGACATTTCAAATGTCATTTTATGTCTATATACAGGGTTGTAATGATGTGCAAATAGTTAAAGTACAAAAGGGAAAATGAATAAACATAAATATAGGTTGTATTTACAATGGTGTTTGTTCTTTACTCTCTCTCCCCCTCTCTGCTTCGTTCTGCCTCACTCTTTATTGCCCTACTCTTGCTCGCACCATCACACACGCACGCACGCACACACACACACACCACACACACACAGTTGATGTTTATGTGATCTGTGTGTGCAGAGACACAGAGCACTTTGTAGATGTTAAGCTCTGTGTGTTTGTCTTTTCTGTCTCTTTATCACTGCGTTGCTCCTCTTACTCCTGTGAAGATATTTCCTCTCCTTTTATGGCTATCTGCTCCTCTCTTTCTCTAACTCTCTCTCTTTCTAATCTATTCTCTCGTTCTCTAACTCTCTCTCTTTCTAATCTATTCTCTCTTTCTCTAACTCTCTCTCTTTCTAATCTATTCTCTCTTTCTCTAACTCTCTCTCTCTTTCTAATCTATTCTCTAACTCTCTATTTCTCTCTCTCTCTCTATTTCTCCCTCTCTCTTTCTAATCTATTCTCTCTTTATTCTCTCTCTCTCTTTATTCTCTCTCTCTCTTTATTCTCTCTCTCTCTTTATTCTCTCTCTCTCTTTATGCTCTCTCTCTTTATGCTCTCTCTCTTTATGCTCTCTCTCTTTATGCTCTCTCTCTTTATGCTCTCTCTCTTTATGCTCTCTCTCTCGCTGATATTGACTGCTTGTCAATTGCTGTTTCCATTGTGTTTCCATTCACACCCCTCACACTAACAATGACAGTTGAGAGTCAGGGACAGGAAAAGGAGTGTGGGGGAGAGGGGGATAAAGAGAGAGAGAGAGAATGGAAAGAGTGTGATGGAAAGAAAAGAGGCTGCTTTTATATAATAGAAGTCTTGATAAGTACAGCTGAAGTGTGATGTCTTTGTGAGAATAGTACAGGCAGTTTGGTTCTTATCAGGGCTGAAAGCAAAGAAAGGACGGAGGAGTGGGATAAAAAGGAGAAGAAAGAGAAGGAAGTGAAGGAAAAGAAAGGACAGAATAAAGGTGTGAGGTGGTTATGTGGTATATGAGTGAGAAAGAGGCAGAAGTAAATCAACTTCCCCTTCTGAAATGATATTTTCTCAGCTTCTAACAATTGCTATTGTTTTCCATTGACAGCTGGACTTAAAACAGACAGATGAAAACAGCAAACACAGTGACTGTGAACAGTTAATATTTTAAGTGTGAGAACTAGTGTGCTCTCGCTGGAAATAGAAGGCATTTGAGAGAAAACAGCGTCAACGGCGTCTATGGCATCACAGCATGTCAAATTGGAAAGCAAGTCTATTTTTCTTGCGTCTACACGGAGCAATCTGGTAAAAGCAAATAAATTGCGTGGATCGTTTGTAGAAATGGAATTAGAGGAACCGTTATGTCTTCCCAATGCTAAGTAGACTAAAGATGTCGTTTAAAATGTATTGGGCTATAAGCTAAGATTTATCAGTCAAATAGGCTACTAGGCAGGGTAGCCTAGTGGTTAGCGCTTTGGGCTAGTAACCGAAAAGTTGCAAGTTCAAATCCCTTAGCTGACAAGGTACAAATCTGTCGTTCTGCCCCTGAACAAGGCAGTTAACCCACTGTTCCTAGGCCGTCATTGAAAATAAGAGTTTGTTCTTAACTAACTTGCCTAGTTAAATAAAGGTAAAAACATTTTTTTATAAAATTGAAAACACTTGCAGCCTACCTGTGTTGATTTCAACCAAAGGCATATAGCCTAGTCAGGCTACAACTAGAGGACTCGGATTTCAATAGAGAATACTGTTTATGTATAAGAACGAGACATGGTTGTTTATAAGCAACTCTGGTTTATTAGCTATAACATCCTTGTGAGCTAGCAAAGCAACAACAGTTTAGCACTGGTACGGTGGCTCTCGTAGGACATTTAAGGAACTCACAACAGTAACGCTGAGGGGCTACATAGCGAACAAACACCACTGTTTATTATGGATTTTCATGACAACGTTGGCATTTACAGTGTATGTGAATTGACACTGGCTACTCTGGGGTCTCTCCATGTGATTTTGGCTTTAGAGTAGTGAGTACATCCATTTTTCATACTGATCCCCCATGGGAATCAAACCCACAAACCTAATGTTACAAACGCCATGCTCTACCAACTATAAATGAGCCCTATGGACCCTGGTTAAAAGCAGTGTACTATACTGTGAATAGGGTTTCACTTCAGGTAGACACTCACCATGGTATCTGACGGTCTTGCGTGGTATTGGGTTCCAGTTGAGACTCAACGACTTCTCCCAACCAATCAGAAGAAGAAACATCAGGACCTTAGCCTCACCCATGGCTCCGATATAGCCAGGCAGTCTCAGCGAGGCCGTTGATTCGCTGGTTGATGTTGAGTGACAGTGGAGATAAACAGTGTGGGAATAGCCTCTGGCAGCCTGCCAAAGACAGATGAAACATAAAGTCAGTTAAAGCGTCATGAACAACCACCACTATGTCTCCCCAGCCGAGCAGCCGGACGACATTCACAAACATCTTATCAAACGAGGTGGGAGATTTTAATACGGTTTTAAATACCTCTATGGACCGGAAAGGAAATCACACTACAAACTATCACCCTCAGGCACTTAAGGAAATCATGAATGTCATGGATATATTGGAATTAGTGGATATATGGAGGCTTAAATACCCTGACCTAGTGAGATATACATGGCGGAGGCTTAATCAAGCTAGTCGTCTTGATTACTTTCTTATGCCATTCTCTCTGGCACCAAAAGTTTAAAAAGTGTTGATAGGGAACAGAATGTGGTCGGATCATCACATAATTGGCATATATATTACTCTTACAGAATTTCCACGTGGGAGAGGATATTGGAAATTTTATCAAAGCCTACAGGAGGATAACTTGTTTTTAACTAGGACAGAAGAATTTATAACAGATTTTTTTCCCGACATAAAATAGGTACAGCAAATCCCCTTATTGTATGGGACACTTTTAAATATGCCATTAGATGCCATGCAATTCAGTACTCATCTATAAAACAAAAGCAATTTAGATCAAAAGAGTCCATATTAACAAAGGAAATTGAAGAACTAACAGTACAGTTAGATAACAATAAAACTGTACCATAGAGGCACAGAATAAGTTAGAGGAAAAACAAAAAGAAATGGAGGAACTTATTCAAGAAAGATCCATATAAAAATAAAGTGAACTGGATGGAATATGGGGAAAAATGCACCAAATTCTTTTTCAGTCTTCAACATAGAAATGCTACCAATTTTTTTTATTGAAACTTGTTACAAATGATGGAGTCACTCATGATTCACCAAACTATATTTTGAAAGAGGAAGTAAAGTACTTTAAGAATATGTTTTCGTTTCAGCTCCACTAACTGAAACTAATTGTATGGATATTTTTCCTAATAATAATGTAAAATTAACATCTGTACAGAAAGACTCATGTGAAGGTCAAATTACAGAAGAGGAACTTCTTGATGCAATTAAAGCCTTTAAGTCTGGGAAAACTCCAGGGCTGGATGTCATACCAGCGGAAGTATACCAAACATTTTTTTATATACTCAGAGGACCACTATTAGCATGTTTTAACCACTCCTATATAAACGGCAGATTATCCGACACGCAACAAGAAGGTTTGATTTCATTATTACTGAAACAGGACCCAAGTGGTATATATAAAGATCCAGTCCATTAAAAAAATTGGAGACCTCTTACACTTCAGTGTTGTGATGCAAAAATTCCAGCTAAATGCTTGGCACATAGAATTAAAAAGGTTTTGGCAGATATTATTCAACCTAATCAGACAGGTTTTTTACATGGACGATACATTGGAGATAATATAAGACAAGTACTGGAAACAATAGAATACTATGAAATATCGGGGAAACCAGGCCTAGTTTTCATAGCTGACATTAAAAAGGCTTTTGATAAAGTACGACAGGAGTTTATATATAAATGCCTGGAATATTTACATTTGGGAGAATATCTTATAAAATGGGTTAAAGTTATGTATAGTAACCCTAGGTGTAAAATAGTAAATAATGCCTACATAGTTTGTCACGCTCTGACCTAGGAGAGCTGTGTTTTTCTGTTTATTTAGGTCAGGGTGTGATATGGGTGGGCAGTCTATGTTTTTGTTTACTATGTTTTGTTCTTGTTTTTCTAGTTCTAGGTTGAGTTTTGATGATCTCCAGTTAGAGGCAGCTGGTTTGTGTTGTCTCTAATTGGAGATCATATTTAAGTTGGGGTTTGTCTATGGGGTTTTGTGGGTAGTTGTTTTCCATTTTGTAAGTATTACCTGACGGAACAGTTGGCTGTCGTTTTTGTTGTTTTCTGTTTAGTGTCTTCATTAAAGTAAATATGAGCACTCTACACACCGCGCCTTGGTCCCCTTCAAATGACGAGTGTTACATAGTTTTAAACTGTCAAGAGGAGTAAAACAAGGTTGTCCACTATCGGCATTTCTATTTATTATGGCCATCGAAATTTTAGCTGTTAAAATTAGATCCAACAATAATATCAAGGGATTAGAAATCCGTGGCTTAAAAACAAAGGTGTCATTGTACGCTGATGATTCATGTTTTCTTTTAAAACCACAATTAGAATCCCTCCACAGCCTCATAGAGAATCTAGATACTTTTGCTAACCTCTCTGGATTAAAACCAAATGATGATTAAGTGTACTATATTACGTATGTGGATGTGGACATACTTGGTATACATATCCCGAAAGAAATAAATTATCTCACTCCAATAAATTCTAATAGAAAGTTAGCAAAAATAGATAAGATCTTGCTACCATGGAAAGGAAAACACCTGTCTATTTGTGGAAAAATCACCCTGATTAACTCTTCAGTCATATCACAGTTTACCTATTTGCTTATGGTTTTGCCTACACCTTGTGACCTGCTTCTAAATTATATGAACAAAAAATATTCAATTTTATTTGGAATGGTAAGCCAGACAAAATTAAAAGGGCCTATTTATTTAATGAATATGAATTCGGAGGGCAGAAAATATGAAATATTAAGCATTAGACCTCTCACTAAAGGCATCAGTCATACAAAAGTTATACCTAAATCCGAAATGGTTCTCTAGTAAATTCGTAAGAATGTCTCACCCTATGTTCAAGAATGGCCTTTTCCCCTTTATTCAGATTACAACTGCTCACTTTCGGTTATTTGAAAACGAAATAATCTCCAAAATATAGTTATTTTTTAAACAAGCCTTAGAAAGTTGGTTGTAATTTCAGTTTAATCCACCTGAAAAACAGAACAAATAAAACAACAAATATTGTGGTTAAACTGAAATATACTGATTGATTCAAAAAACGAATTTTTCAATATATATATAAAAAAGGTATAATCTTTGCAAATTATATCATAAATAGGACTGGTGGAGTTATGTCACACATGCAGCTAACACAGACATATGGAAATGTCTGCTCTACCCAAAATTACAACCAATTAATTGCAGCATAACCACAAAAATAGAAGAGGCAAGTGGAAGGGGGGAAAGTAAGGAATTTGTCTGTCGGACCTGCATTAAAGACCAAAAATGGTTATAGAAAATTGTGACAAATAAAAATATATACCAGTTTCATTTAAGGACTAAAAAACTGACAGCTGTGCTATATAAATTGCAAAATCATTGGGAAGAGATTTTCGATGTACCCATTCCATGGCACATGGTTTATGAATTGACACAGAAAACGATGCCAGATTGTAAACTTCGAATTTTTCAATTAAAATTATTATACAAAATTCTTGCAACCAATAGAATGTTATATATATGGGGGATACAATCTTCCCAGCTCTGCAGATTCTGCTGTGAGGAGGCAGAGTCATTAGATCCTTTGTTTTGGTACTGTCCATATCTAGCTCGTTTTTGGTCACAGGTCCAGGAATGGCAACATTTGCCTAGAACTAATGCTGCAGATAGCAATACTGGGTTATTTGAAAAGTCATAGTCAATCGATTAATAATATAATAATTATTTTAGCAAAAATGTTTACCTTTAATTTAGAATCTGTAGAAACTATGAGAATAGAAAGGTTTAGGACTTTTGTGAAGCATCACAGCACAGTTGAAAAATATATGGCAAATAGAAATCCAAAATGGATGGTGTTGAGAGATGGATGGGAGGGGTTGAATGGAGCTGAAGGGTGGGACTAATAACAATAAGATAACAAATCTAAAAAATACTTGGTCTGTAAAATGTATATAGGTTCAGAACTTTTGTAAATAGCACAGTTAAAAATAGAAATCAAACTGGATGGACATCAGAAATAGAGAAAGGCCAGGACTAAAAACAAACAAAATATAACTATTGTAAAATAGATTGTGTCTGTAAAATGTGAATAGTATGTATAAACTGAAGGAAGAAGCCTAAGTGTTATTGTTTATTAGTTCACTCCAATTGGGGGAGGGGTGATAGGGTTTGTGGGCAATAATAAAGGAAAATAAATCAATCAATAAAAAAAGGAAACATCTTATCAGAGCTCTGTCAATCCAATTCAAAGACAGTTACTACATTGAATCACCAGGTAGCAAAGTTAATGTGTGTTGGCAGCCCGTCAACTACACAGAAAATGAATGTCAAAGCAAGGACAATTCAACACACAATGTAGTTGATGATAATTCTCCTAAATGGGTATGTCAAACGACAAACTTGTTTTGTCTTTGACAGGCGATGCTAACAGCTGTTTGTTTTAATAATGGAGGTAAACAATACAAACATTACCTCAGACGCAGTTTGAAACACTCAAAATGCAACAGGAGTACACTATAAAACGTAACCCACTTTCCCTCCTTCCATGGAATCGTCATTCCACACCTGCTGGTGTCTATCAGAGAGCCAAATCAACACTTTGATGCTGTTTACTGATTTGAGAAGGTTGACTTCAAAATGTGCATAAAATGTCAAATTGTGTTTACTCTTGGAGATGGATGAAAAATGTCTGTCTGTGCCGATGCATTTTATTGCTCGATGTAAGTCAGCCCCAAATGTTATGTGAATTTTAAATGTCTGCTTTAATGGGCAGACTTTATGTCTAGTTTGCCATTCAGGAGACCGGGGTGTGAATTTAGATGCAAAGCCTGTACAGCACATTCTGCACCCAATCTGACTTCTATTGATTTAGTTTTTGGGAAAGAAAGAGCAGCCGCACAGAGAAAGTCCAAGATTATCTAAATGTGCTTTAAATGACTAGACTTAGTGGAGGGCCGGGATAAAACTATTTGATGACTTACAGCTCACAGTTCTGACTTCAGGTTTTATTGGATCGATGGAGAGGCCTTTGGCTTAGGGTTGAGTAGAGAAAGAGAGAGGGGGAGGGAGGAATGGAGAGAGAGAGAGAGAGAGAGAGAGATAGAGAGAAGAAAAGAGAGAGATAGAGAGAGGAGGGAAATAGAGAAAGAGAGCCTGTGTGTTTAGAAACATGGAGGGTGGAGGGTGTCTGGAAGCAGCAGCGAAAGGCTTCACATTATCTCCCAAGCTGCTGAGAGTCCTCAAATCTCAAATGGCATTCTCGCCTCTTTTTTTCACTCTTTCTGCTGAGAGATAAGACATTGACTGAGTGAGCATCCTGGAGGTCGGATTAAGAGGACTAGACCTGTGTAAACATACTGTAGCTGGGGTAGGTGAGGGTAGAGAGATGGGCGAGGGTGGACTCAGGGTGTCTCTCCTCAAAAGCCTATAGCAGATTCCAACTCAGGGAACTGCTAAGCTTTGCAAAACATGTCTGTCATGACTGTAGCTATTTCACAGACAGACAGACAGACAGACAGACAGACAGACAGACAGACAGACAGACAGACAGACAGACAGACAGACAGACAGACAGACAGACAGACAGACAGACAGGGAGGCAGACAGGGAGGCAGACAGGGAGGCAGACAGGGAGGCAGACAGGGAGGCAGACAGGGAGGCAGACAGCAGGATTGTGCTGAATTCAGAATTGAATTGAGAAGGCCTCAAATTCCAATTCAATTCTTGAATTTGAATTGAACTAGTAAACAAGATACAGAATTGCAATTGGAATTTTAATTAAAGGAAATATAATTGAATTCAGTGAAATTAAATGAAATTCAAATGCCTCTTCTGTTCTATATTAAGTGGAGTCTATATATCTTGTACATAAAACATCCAACATGTCATTATATACATGCGTATAAAATATTGTTGACAATTGATTTTCAGGAAAAATTCTTAAAATAAATGATCAAGGAAAACAAAACCTGAATGTGAATATTATAGGTTATTGTATTTCATTAATCACAAACATTTAGTTAAATATGGGGGAAATACTGCATTTTCTAGAATGCATTAGTTTAACCCTCAAGTTGACCCTAAAACCTTCAAAAAGAAGCCAATCAAATTAAATAGTTGGTGAAAATATAATTGGCTATTCTAACCACTAAGGTTAAAAGAGTTAATAAACACTGTTTCCAGAGAAAAGTTATATATTCTTTGGTATCAGGAAGTACTACCAGTGAGATTCAATGAAACTCTCATGTTCTATTACTAAGTGGAATTTATTTGAATTGCACGGAATTAAATTATACTTCCTGTCACGCAAATTCAAAACATGCAGACAGGCAGGCAGGCAGGCAGGCAGGCAGGCAGGCAGGCAGGCAGGCAGGCAGGCAGGCCTCCTGGCTGTATCCAATCACCTTTTAATGATTGGTGGTGGGGACTTGTTTTCACTGGGCTGCCTAATGACGTTCAACAAATTAGAAACGACACGGCAGGCTAATAATATCAGTCAGTGTTCCGACAAACGCTAGCTAATTAGTCTGCCGTTGAGAGAGAAATAAGGCACATGTTCTGACTGCTGCTTCAGCCAAGTCCCCCAGGGGAAAAACACCCCGATGTTTCTTCCGATGGGGATGGATGGATGTTCGGGAAAGGATTAGGATTAGGAAAGAGGGGCGCCTAGGATAGGAAGTGAGCTGAGCGGAATCTCCATTCTTAAGTGTGTTCAATCTCTCTGGTCAACCTCTGTCCTTCTCATGCCCTCCTTTCTCCTTCCCTCATTTCCTGTTCATCGCTTCCTCCTTTCTCGCTTCTCATCAGCTGATGACTTGGTATCATGACCTTTGAACTCACAATCTTTCCAGAGGTCACAGGTGTCTAGGCAGAGAGTGGTCACTGACTGTGACGTGCCACTACATTAGAGTAGAGCAGGCCACGCCGGACGGATGTACAAAGAACCACACCTTCCACCTCTCTCCAACCCCAAAACAAATACATCTATACAGCAGCACACTGTCACAGAGCTTTGTTTCTCCTCTACCTCTTCTCTCTCCCTCCCTCCCTTCCTGCCTTTCTCTCTCCCTCCCTCCTCTACCTCTCCCTGCCCTTCTCTCTCTCTCCCTCCCTCCCTGCCTTTCTCTCTCCCTCCCTCCTCTACCTCTTCTCTCTCCCTCCCTCCTCTACCTCTTCTCTCTCCCTCCCTCCTCTACCTCTCCCTCCCCTTCTCTCTCTCTCTCTCCCTCCCTGCCCTTCTCTCTCTCCCTCCCTCCCTGCCCTTCTCTCTCTCCCTCCCTCCCTGCCCTACTCTCTCCCTCCCTCCCTGCCCTACTCTCTCCCCCTCCCTCCCTCCCTGCCCTACTCTCTCCCCTCCTCCCTCCCTGCCTACTCCCCTCTCCCTCCCTGCCTACTCTCCCCCTCCCTCCCTGCCCTACTCTCTCCCTCCCTCCCTGCCCTACTCTCCCCCTCCCTCCCTGCCCTACTCTCCCCCCTCCCTCCCTGCCCTACTCTCCCCTCCTCCCTCCCTGCCCTACTCTCTCCCTGCCCTACTCTCTCTCCCTCCCTCCCTGCCCTACTCTCTCCCCTCCTCCCTCCCTGCCTACTCCCCTCTCCCTCCCTGCCTACTCTCCCCCTCCCTCCCTGCCCTACTCTCTCCCTCCCTCCCTGCCCTACTCTCTCCCTCCCTCCCTGCCCTACTCTCCCCCCTCCCTCCCTGCCCTACTCTCTCCCTGCCCTACTCTCTCTCCCTCCCTCCCTGCCCTACTCTCTCCCTCCCTCCCTGCCCTACTCTCTCCCCCTCCCTCCCTGCCCTACTCTCTCCCCCTCCCTCCCTCCCTGCCTACTCCCCTCTCCCTCCCTGCCTACTCCCCTCTCCCTCCCTGCCTACTCCCCTCTCCCTCCCTGCCTACTCTCCCCCTCCCTCCCTGCCCTACTCTCTCCCTCCCTCCCTGCCCTACTCTCCCCCTCCCTCCCTGCCCTACTCTCTCCCCTCCCTCCCTGCCCTACTCTCCCCCCTCCCTCCCTGCCCTACTCTCCCCTCCTCCCTCCCTGCCCTACTCTCTCCCTCCCTCCCTGCCCTACTCTCTCCCCTCCCTCCCTGCCCTACTCTCTCTCCCTCCCTCCCTTCCTCCCTGCCCTACTCTCTCTCCCTCCCTCCCTGCCCTACTCTCTCTCTCTCCCTCCCTCCCTGCCCTACTCTCTCACTCTCCCTCCCTCCCTCCCTGCCCTACTCTCTCTCTCTCTCCCTCCCTCCCTGCCCTACTCTCTCCCCCTCCCTCCCTGCCCTACTCCCTCCCTCCCTCCCTGCCCTACTCTCTCCCTCACTCCCTGCCCTACTCTCTCCCTCCCTCCCTCCCTGCCCTACTCTCTCTCTCTCCCTCCCTCCCTGCCCTACTCTCTCTCTCTCCCTCCCTCCCTGCCCTACTCTCCCCCTCCCTCCCTGCCCTACTCTCCCCCCTCCCTCCCTGCCCTACTCTCCCCTCCTCCCTCCCTGCCCTACTCTCTCCCTGCCCTACTCTCTCTCCCTCCCTCCCTGCCCTACTCTCTCCCCTCCTCCCTCCCTGCCTACTCCCCTCTCCCTCCCTGCCTACTCTCCCCCTCCCTCCCTGCCCTACTCTCCCCCTCCCTCCCTGCCCTACTCTCTCCCTCCCTCCCTGCCCTACTCTCTCTCCCTCCCTCCCTACTCTCTCCCTCTCTGCCCTACTCTCTCTCCCTCCCTCCCTGCCCTACTCTCTCCCCCTCCCTCCCTGCCCTACTCTCTCCCTCCCTCCCTGCCCTACTTTCCCCTCCTCCCTCCCTGCCCACTCTCCCCCTCCCTCCCTGCCCTACTCTCCCCTCCTCCCTCCCTGCCCTACTCTCTCCGTGCCCTACTCTCTCCCCCTCCCTCCCTGCCCTACTCTCTCCCCCTCACTCCCTGCCCTACTCTCTCACCCTCCCTCCCTACTCTCTCCCTCTCTGCCCTACTCTCTCTCCCTCCCTCCCTGCCCTACTCTCTCCCCCTCCCTCCCTGCCCTACTCTCTCCCTCCCTCCCTGCCCTACTTTCCCCTCCTCCCTCCCTGCCCACTCTCCCCCTGCCCTACTCTCCCCCCTCCCTCCCTGCCCTACTCTCCCCTCCTCCCTCCCTGCCCTACTCTCTCCCTGCCCTACTCTCTCCCCCTCCCTCCCTGCCCTACTCTCCCCCCTCCCTCCCTGCCCTACTCTCCCCCCTCCCTCCCTGCCCTACTCTCCCCTCCTCCCTCCCTGCCCTACTCTCTCCCTGCCCTACTCTCTCTCCCTCCCTCCCTGCCCTACTCTCTCCCCTCCTCCCTCCCTGCCTACTCCCCTCTCCCTCCCTGCCTACTCTCCCCCTCCCTCCCTGCCCTACTCTCTCCCTCCCTCCCTGCCCTACTCTCTCTCCCTCCCTCCCTACTCTCTCCCTCTCTGCCCTACTCTCTCTCCCTCCCTCCCTGCCCTACTCTCTCCCCCTCCCTCCCTGCCCTACTCTCTCCCTCCCTCCCTGCCCTACTTTCCCCTCCTCCCTCCCTGCCCTACTCTCCCCCCTCCCTCCCTGCCCTACTCTCCCCTCCTCCCTCCCTGCCTACTCTCTCCGTGCCCTACTCTCTCCCCCTCCCTCCCTGCCCTACTCTCTCCCCCTCACTCCCTGCCCTACTCTCTCACCCTCCCTCCCTACTCTCTCCCTCTCTGCCCTACTCTCTCTCCCTCCCTCCCTGCCCTACTCTCTCCCCCTCCCTCCCTGCCCTACTCTCTCTCCCTCCCTCCCTGCCCTACTCTCTCCCCCTCCCTCCCTGCCCTACTCTCCCCTCCTCCCTCCCTGCCCTACTCTCTCTCCCTCCCTCCCTGCCCTACTCTCCCCCCTCCCTCCCTGCCCTACTCTCCCCTCCTCCCTCCCTGCCCTACTCTCTCCCTGCCCTACTCTCTCCCCCTCACTCCCTGCCCTACTCTCCCACCCTGACTCCCTGCCCTACTCTCTCACCCTGACTCCCTGCCCTACTCTCTCCCTCCCTCCCTGCCCTACTCTCTCCCTCCTCCCTCCCCTACTCTCTCCCCCTCCCTCCCTGCGCTCCTCTCTCCCCCTCCCTCCCTGCCCTACTCTCTCCCCCTCCCTCCCTGCCCTACTCTCCCCTCCTCCCTCCCTGCCCTACTCTCTCTCCCTCCCTCCCTGCCCTACTCTCTCTCCCTCCTCCCTCCCTGCCCTACTCTCTCTCCCTCCTCCCTCCCTGCCCTACTCTCTCTCCCTCCTCCCTCCCTGCCCTACTCTCTCCCCCTCCCTCCCTGCCCTACTCTCCCCCTCAATCCCTGCCCTACTCTCTCCCTCCCTTCCTGCCCTACTTTCCCCTCCTCCCTCCTTGCCCTACTCTCTTCCCCTCCCTCCCTGCCCTACTCTCTCCCCTCCCTCCCTGCCCTACTCTCTCTCTCTCCCTCCCTGCCCTACTCTCGCTCTCTCCCTCCCCCCCCCCTCCCTCCCTGCCCTACTCTCTCTCCTCCCTCCCTGCCCTACTCTCTCTCCCTCCCTGCCCTACTCTCTCTCTCTCCCTCCCTCCCTGCCCTACTCTCTCTCTCTCCCTCCCTCCCTGCCCTACTCTCTCTCTCTCCCTCCCCTCTCCCTCCCTGCCCTACTCCCTCCCTCCCTCCCTGCCCTACTCTCTCCCTCCCTCCCTGCCCTACTCTCTCCCTCCCTCCCTGCCCTACTCTCTCCCTCCCTCCCTGCCCTACTCTCCCCCTCCTCCCTCCCTGCCCTACTCTCCCCTCCTCCCTCCCTGCCCTACTCCCTCCCTCCCTGCCCTACTCTCTCCCTCCCTCCCTGCCCTACTCTCTCCCCCTCCCTCCCTGCCCTACTCTCTCTCCCTCCCTGCCCTACTCTCTCCCCCTCCCTCCCTCCCTGCCCTACTCTCTCCCCCTCCCTCCCTGCCCGCCCTACTCTCTCCCCCTCCCTCCCTGCCCTACTCTCTCCCCCTCCCTCCCTCCCTCCCTGCCCTACTCTCTCCCCTCCCTCCCTGCCCTACTCTCTCCCCCTCCCTCCCTGCCCTACTCTCTCCCCCTCCCTCCCTCCCTTCCCTACTCTCTCCCCTTCCCTCCCTACCCTACTCTCTCCCCCTCACTCCCTGCCCTACTCTCTTTCCCTCACTCCCTGCCCTACTCTCTCCCCCTCCCTCCCTTACTCTCTCCCTGCCCGCCCTACTCTCTCCCCCTCCCTCCCTCCCTGCCCTACTCTCTCTCTCCCTCCCTCCCCTACTCTCTCCCCCTCCCTCCCTCCCTCCCTCCCTGCCCTACTCTCTCCCCTCCCTCCCTGCCCTACTCTCTCCCCCTCCCTCCCTCCCTTCCCTACTCTCTCCCCCTCCCTCCCTCCCTTCCCTACTCTCTCCCCCTCCCTCCCTCCCTGCTCTACTCTCTCCCCTTCCCTCCCTGCCCTACTCTCTCCCCCTCCCTCCCTCCCTTCCCTACTCTCTCCCCCTCCCTCCCTCCCTTCCCTACTCTCTCCCCCTCCCTCCCTCCCTTCCCTACTCTCTCCCCCTCCCTCCCTCCCTTCCCTACTCTCTCCCCCTCCCTCCCTACCCTACTCTCTTTCCCTCACTCCCTGCCCTACTCTCTTTCCCTCACTCCCTGCCCTACTCTCTCCCCCTCCCTCCCTGCACTACTCTCTCTCTCCCTTACTCTCTCCCCCTCCCTCCCTCCCTGCCCTACTCTCTCTCTCCCTCCCTCCCCTACTCTCTCCCCCTCCCTCCCTCCCTCCCTCCCTGCCCTACTCTCTCCCCTCCCTCCCTGCCCTACTCTCTCCCCCTCCCTCCCTGCCCTACTCTCTCCCCCTCCCTCCCTCCCTTCCCTACTCTCTCCCCCTCCCTCCCTCCCTTCCCTACTCTCTCCCCCTCCCTCCCTCCCTGCTCTACTCTCTCCCCTTCCCTCCCTGCCCTACTCTCTCCCCCTCCCTCCCTCCCTTCCCTACTCTCTCCCCCTCCCTCCCTCCCTTCCCTACTCTCTCCCCCTCCCTCCCTCCCTTCCCTACTCTCTCCCCCTCCCTCCCTCCCTTCCCTACTCTCTCCCCCTCCCTCCCTACCCTACTCTCTTTCCCTCACTCCCTGCCCTACTCTCTTTCCCTCACTCCCTGCCCTACTCTCTCCCCCTCCCTCCCTGCCCTACTCTCTCTCTCCCTTACTCTCTCCCCCTCCCTCCCTGCCCTACTCTCTCTCCCTCCCTCCCTGCCCTACTTTCTCTCCCTCCCTCCCTGCCCTACTCTCTCTCTCCCTCCCTCCCTCCCCTACTCTCTCCCCCTCCCTCCCTGCCCTACTCTCTCTCCCCTCCCTCCCTCCCTGCCCTACTCTCTCCCCCTCCCTCCCTGCCCTACTCTCTCCCCCTCACTCCCTGCCCTACTCTCTCCCCCTCCCTCCCTGCCCTACTCTCTCTCTCTCCCTCCCTGCTCTCTCTCTCTCTCCCTCCCTCCCTGCCCTACTCTCTCGCCCTCACTCCCTGCCCTACTCTCTCTCCCTCCCTCCCTGCCCTACTCTCTCCCCCTCCCTCCCTGCCCTACTCTCTCTCTCCCTCCCATACTCTCTCCCTCCCTCCCTGCCTTTCTCTCTCTGAGGGAGCAGGATCAAACACCCTCACACCCTCCATGATATGAGCAAAAAAGCTTGAGGAAACTTTTATGGAACATTTCCACTCAGTCTCAAAATAAGTTTAAAGACTGTCTAGGGGTAGCAGAGGTGTATCTATTTGAGCACAAACACACATACACTCCAGAGGGCTGCATGTGAGCAGACCCCTCCAGACAGCAAGCAGGAAGTGAGAGGTCATGACCTGCTTTATTCTGACCTGCTAGGCTGGCACATCAACAGTCCTCCTTGACCCAGCTCTGACACTGTTTGTCCTGAACAAAGCATCAGCTGATGGCTGAGTGTACTTGTGTGTGTGAGTGATAGTGTTAAAGACAAAGTGAGCGTGGGTGTTAAAGAGCTGCATCTACCAGACATCATAAAATACTGTGTCCTTGGATGTGTGTGTGTGTGTGTGTGTGTGTGTGTGTGTGTGTGTGTGTGACGAACTGGCAGGTTATGCAGAGTTTGTATGAGAACAGGCCTAGATGAAAGAGTCATGATGAAAGGGGGTTTGATCAGCTGCAGACTGGGTGTGTGTGTGTGTCTCATGGGAGGAGAGAATCCATCCCCAAAAGCCACAGATACACACACTTCCTGCCAACATCTCATTGCATCGCTCATGTCCCCATACTGTCACCACAGTACCTGTACACAAGCCCACTCATCTCTACTACATCATGTACGGGCTAGTTAACTGACCAGGGCTGGGGCCAATTCTATTTCTGTATTCAGACAGTTCAGGAGATGAATCGAAATTCAATCCACGACCTGAACATTGCCCATTATTTTTCAATGTGGACATACTCATTCGTGAAATACATGTAATCAAACCCTAATGACCAGTCAACAATCGAAAACTACGTAAGAAACCACAGCCCTGTCCCCTACCAGACACAAGGTATATCACTATATACCTCAGCCAAATACATTTAAACTCAGTTTATCATAATTCCTGACATTTAATCCTAGTAAAAATTCCCTGTCTTAGGTCAGTTAGGATCACCACTTTATTTTAAGAATGTGAAATGTCAGAATAATAATAGAGAGAATGATTTATTTCAGCTTTTATTTCTTTCATCACATTCCCAGTGGGTCAGAAGTTTACATACACTCAATTAGTATTTGGTAGCATTGCCTTTAAATTGTTTAACTTGGGTCAAACGTTTCAGGTAGCCTTCCACAACCTTCCCACAATAAGTTGGGTCAATTTTGGCCCATTCCTCCTGACAGAGCTGGAAGACCCATTTGCGACCAAGCTTTAACTTCCTGACTGATGTCTTGAGATATTGCTTCAATATATCCACATAATTTTCCTCCCTCATGATGCCATCTATTTTGTGAAGTGCACCAGTCACTCCTGCAGCAAAGTACCCCCACAACATGATGCTGCCATCCCCGTGCTTTACGGTTGGGATGGTGTTGTTCGGCTTGCAAGCCTCCCTATTTTTCCTCCAAACATAACGATGGTCATTATGGCCAAACAGTTCTATTTTTGTTTCATCAGACCAGGGGACATTTCTCCAAAAAGTACGATCTTTGTCCCCATGTGCAGTTGCAACCCGTAGTCTGGCTTTTTTTATAGCGGTTTTGGAGCAGTGGCTTCTTCCTTGTTGAGCGGCCTTTCAGGTTATGTCGTTTTACTGTGGATTTAGATATTTTTTATCTGTTTCCTCCAGCATCTTCACAAGGTCCTTTGCTGTTGTTCTGGGATTGATTTGCACTTTTCGCACCAAAGTACGTTAATCTCTAGGAGACAGAACGCGTCTCCTTCCTGAGTGGTATGACGGCCGCCTGGTCCCATGGTGTTTATACTTGCGTACTATTGTTTGTACAGATGAACGTGGTACCTTCAGGCATTTGGAAATTGCTCACAAGGATGAACCAGACTTGTGGAGGTCAACACATTTTTTTCTGAAGTCTTGGCTGATTTCTTTTGATTTTCCCATGATGTCAAGCAAAGAGGGACTGAGTTTGAAGGTAGGCCTTGAAATACATCCACAGGTATACCTCCAATGGACTCAAATTATGTCAATTAGTCTAACAGAAGCTTCTAGAGCCATGACATAATTTCCTGGAATTTTCCAAGCTGTTTAAAGGCACAGTCAACTTAGTGTATGTAAACTTCTGACCCACTGGAATTGTGATACAGTGAATTATAAGTGAAATAATTTGTCTGTAAACAATTGTTGGAAAATGACTTGTGTCATACACAAAGTAGATGTCCAAATCGACTTGCCAAAACTACAGTTTGTTAACAAGAAATTTGTGGAGTGGTTGAAAAATGAGTTTTAATGACTCCAACCTAAGTGTATGTAAACTTCTGACTTCAACTGTAGCTAGCCTAGCTACTGTATTTCAGATCATTGTCCCCAGGCCCTCATCCTCCTAGGAATCCTCTTCCCCCATCCCCTGGCTCTACTGTAGCAGACAGTCCCCAGAGATGGCCCACCACTACCCAGCCCTCCAGGGCTCTCCATGCCTCAGTGCTCCAGCCATCCTGCGGCCATAATAATAATACCTTGATCAAGGCCTTATCTGTTCCATCAGGCCAACGGCTGGCCGTCATTAGAGCTGAAATGGATCAAACCGCACTGTGACCACAGCACAGCTCAGCTCATTTCAATCACACAGGAGTTAACCAGACTACTAGAAATCCATCTGGCTCAGAGTGGCTAGCTCTTTGATACACAGACACACACGCAATCTCTGTCTCTGTCTGTCTCTCTGTCTGTCTCGCTCACACAACCTGTCTGTCTGTCTCTGTCTGTCTATCTGTCTCGCTCATACATACTGTCTCTGTCTGTCTTGCTCACACATACTGTCTCTGTCTGTCTGTCTCACTCACACATACTGTCTCTCTCTGTCTGTCTGTCTCTATCTGTCTCGCTCACACAACCTGTCTGTCTCTATCTGTCTCACTCACACATACTGTCTCTGTCTGTCGATCTGTCTCACTCACACATACTGTCTGTCTCTCTGTTTGTCTCTCTGTCTGTCTCACTCACACGTACTGTCTCTATTTGTCTCTCTGTCTGTCTCACTCACACATACTGTCTCCGTCTGTCTCTGTCTCGCTCACACATACTGTCTGTCTCTCTGTCTGTCTCACTCACACGTACTGTCTCTGTTTGTCTCTCTGTCTGTCTCACTCACACATACTGTCTCCGTCTGTCTGTCTCTGTCTGTTTCTCTCACACATACTTTCTCTGGCTGTCTGTGTCTCACACACAATTTCCCTGGCTGTTTGCCTGTTTTTCACACACATTATCCCTCTGTCTCTGCCTCTCTCCATTGCACTGTCTGTCTAGTTCCGTCTCTCACAGATAACAAAATAAGACTGCACTCTGGTAAATGCTCGAAACGTCAGGACACCTTTCTATCCCATATACACTATGGCTGCATTTGGCTTCTACCACACTGTTTCTCTGTCGGACTGTCTCTCTCCATCTCCTATGTCGCTGCCTCTGGGGCATTCTCTCTCTCTCTCTCTCTCTCTCTGTCTCTCTTTCTCTGTGTTCACCTCTCTTTCTCTGTGTTCACCTCTCTTTCTCTGTGTTCACCTCTCTTTCTCTGTGTTCACCTCTCTTTCTCTGTGTTCACCTCTCTCTGACCTTGTGCTGGTAGTCCTTTACTGACACTGCTGTTTGTGATGAGCATGCATGAGCGTGGAGAGACCTGCGGAAGATCACGTGCATGTTGCGCCCTGCCCTGCCCCGTGCCTTGGCCCACCGGCTGCTGTGATAGCTCTCTGACCTGTCATTGAATCAATCTGTGTGTGTGTGTGTGTGTGTGTGTGTGTGTGTGTGTGTGTGTGTGTGTGTGATTTCACAGCTCGATCGTCCGTGCTGCAGGCGTTGTACTCACTCATTAACACCAGCCAGCATAGCCATGTGTGAGAGCGTCACATACAAACACCCCTCCTCGCCACACACCCCCAAACACCACACACACACATCTGCTGCATCCCTCACACTCACTAACCCCTCATTATGAGACAAACAGATAGAGTATGCATAGACACACATCTGGCTCTGACAGAACACAACAGAAAAACATGTACACAATATGCTCATCACACACCAACGCATCGCCTACCTATCATCAAACATCAAGCACAAACCATACTAGTCATACTTTCTTTCTGAGACATAAAAAATATACACCATTTTTTCTACATTCTTTTAAGCTCATTAAAAGTTGTTTTTCAATTTTGTACTTCAGGGCCGAATCAAAACAGAATACACAAGTCCTACCTAATATGAATGACTGTATCCACGCCTGCAGGCATTTGAATATTGCCTTATTTAATTGAGAGAGTGGAGAAGGAAGAGAGGAGATAACAGTGTTGTTGTGCTCTGTTCTGCTCTCTGGCTCTATAGGAGACCGCCCACCCAGCTGCTAGGGGGATAATTGTACTTTAGCCCCCTACTCATCCTCCCTCTCTTCCTCCATCCCTCCCCACCACTCTCTCCTCCTCTCCACCCGACTGCTAGGCCCAGCTCATACTGAGTCCAGTGCAGAGCCCTCTCCCTCACAGGCAGGGACCAGGGTCCTACTGAGCCCAGTGCAGAGCCCTCTCCGTCACAGGCAGGGACCAGGGTCCTACTGAGCCCAGTGCAGAGCCCTCTCCCTCACAGGCAGGGACCAGGGTCCTACTGAGCCCAGTGCAGAGCCCTCTCCCTCACAGGCAGGGACCAGGGTCCTACTGAGCCCAGTGCAGAGCCCTCTCCCTCACAGGCAGGGACCAGGGTCCTACTGAGTCCAGTGCAGAGCAGAGAAAGGTTAAGCCTAGCTGGACTTTCACTAGCACACACTAAGAGAAAGAAGGAGATTGAAGAGGGAGGAGGGAGGAGAGAGAGAGAGAGGAGAGGTGAGAGGGATGGGAGAGGAGGAGAGATTGAGAGAGAAGAGATAATTATATACGAAGGAGAGATGGATATATAAAGGGAGAGGAATAGAATGGAAAGAGAGAAAGAAAGGAAAAACTGAAATGAAGAGAAGAGCGAACAGAAAAGGTAGAGAGCGTGGAGACTGAGTTAGCTGTCATACGAATGGAGCTCCTTTTTGAATCCATTAAGGGGAAATGGTGCTGGGAGCCGAGAGGCTGCATCAGTGCTCGGTTTCACTCTGGCATTACCTTGCTTTACATTAAGTGAGCCTGGCTTGCTCTGTCTAACATGTTCCCCTGATACATGAGCTGAGAGGGGGGGGGGGTGAGGAAATGGGGGTGGTGAGGCGAGGCGAAGCGGTCTTACGGGAAGATAAGACGGAAGATAAGAGCGAACATTAAGGGTATCTGCTGCTGGCTCACACCCACCATAGAGGGAGGGAGGGACACAGTTCCTGGTTACTCTCATTACCAGGATTATGGGCTGAGTGAGATTGTGATTGTGTGTGTGTGTTCCTTTGTTTCTATTTGTCAGTCATCAAAGGCAGCTGTCTCTTCCCTATAGTGTATTCCTCTCCCTCTCAACACTTATGAATCCCACCCTCCTCTTTTCCTGCCTTCTCTTCTTCTACCCCTATGTCTCTCCTCTTTATCTCTGTTTAACCTCCTGTCATCTCTCTCTCCTCCTGTCTTCCACTCTTCCCTTCCCCCAGCCTTCTCAGCATTCAAAAAGGCATCTTGTCAGTGAATAGCTATTTATGATCAGCAACCAATATCTCCCAACTGAGAGAGAGAGAGAGAGAGAGAGAGAGAGAGATCCAGTTGCCAGACCAGAAATACAAATTCCACCTAGACACCGTTGCCCTAGAGCACACAAAAAACTATACATACCTCGGCCTAAACATCAGCACCACAGGTAACTTCCACTAAGCTGTGAACAATCTGAGAGACAAGGCAAGAAGGGCCTTTGATGCCATCAAAAGGAACATAAAATTCGACATCCTAATTAGGATCTGACAAAAAGTACTTCAATCAAGTTATAGAACCCTTTGCCCTTCGTGGTTGTGAGGTCTGGGGTCCTCTCACCAACCAAGAATTCACAAAATGGAACAAACAACAAATTGAGACTGCATGCAGAATTCTGCAATAACAGAATTCTGCAGTAACTGCATAACAACGTAAAACACTAAATAATGCATGCAGAGCAGAATTAGGCCAATACCCGCTAATTATCAAAATCCAGAAAAGAGCCGTTAAATTCTACAACCACCTAAAAGGAAGCGATTCCCAAACCTTCCATAACAAAGCCATCACCTACAGAGAGATAAACCTGGAGAAGAGTCCCCTAAGCAAGCTGGTCCTGGGGCTCTGTTCACAAACACAAACAGACCCCACAGAGCCCCAGGACAGCAACACAATTAGACCCAACCAAGTCATGAGAAAACAAAAATATAATTATTTGACACATTGGAAAGAATTTAACAAAAAACAGAGCAAACTAGAAGGCTATTTGGCCCTAAACAGAGAGTACACAGTGGCAGAATACCTGACCACTGTGACTGACCCAAAATTAAGGAACGCTTTGACTATGTACAGACTCAGTGAGAATAGCCTTGCTATTGAGAGAGGACACAGTAGGCAGACCTGGCTCTCAAGAGAACACAGGCTATGTGCACACTGACCACAAAATTAGGTGGAAACTGAGCTGCACTTCCTAACCTCCTGCCAAATGTGTGACCATAGAGTCACATATTTCCCTCAGATTACACAGACCCACAAAGAATTTGAAAAAAACCTAGATTTTGATAAACTCCTATATCTATTGGGTGAAATAACACAGTGTGCCATCACAGGTATTTGTGAGGGGTTTTGACATGTTGAATGCACTGTGCTATCTGTATGAACTACTGGAACACAGCTCAGACACCCATGCATACCCTACAAGACATGCCACCAGAGGTCTCTTCACAATCCCCAAGTCAAGAACAGACTATGTGAGTACTAATTAGAGCCATGACTACATAGAACTCTGTTCCACATCAATTAACTGATGCAAGCAGTAAAATTTAATTTAAAAAAAAAACAGATCAAAATACACCTTATGGGTAGGGGGCGCTAGAGAGCGTGCTATGGAGTAGACGTGCTTTGCTAGAGCTCTGCTCTATTTTGAAACAAATAAATATTTATCTTCACCCCTCACAACCTATAACTTCAAACATTGTCTGGCAATATGACAAAGGGAAAAGGCACCAAAAAGGGGGTGTTAAACAAGGTAATTTGAATGAGATAGACAACGAACCAAATTCAACATCGCCGACCCACAAGGAGTTAGCTGAAGATGCTAGCTCCCAAGAGTTCCCCACAGATCCTACTCAACGTGACTTACTGGCTGCCATAAACTCACTAAGCAAGAAGGTGGACACAAGGTTGGCTGATATCTCAAAGAGTATTGGGACTTTGACTGAAACTGTGAAGGCAAGTAAGGGAAGGGTGCATGAGGTTGAGCAGACGACAGTCGATCACGAGGCCAGGGTACAGGACATAGAGAAACAGTGTGCAACGTTCAAAAATGACAACAAAACCCTGAGAGCCCGATTGGAAATGCTCGAGTCGCATTCAAGACGCCAGAACATCTGAATATTTGGGATTCAGGTAGACACTGAGAAAGGATAACCCACTGATTTCGTCTCGGAGCTGATACTGGCATTGCTGGGGAGTGAACACTTCAAAACGGCCATCCTGATCGACTGCGCACACAGGTCACAGGTAACGAAGCCAAGGGCGCGCCACCAAGGCCATTCATTGTGCGGCTGCACTATCCCCAGACCAGGGATCTCATCCTCAAGCTGGCTAGTCAAAAGTTCCCCCTTAACTACAACGGAGCCAGGGTGTCTTTCTACCCAGATCTTACTTTGGAGGTGAGGAACCAACGGAAAGAGTATGATGAGTTACGCAACAAATGCAGGGCGGCCAACATCCGATATGGATTCCTCTTCCCAGCCCGGTTTAAGGTGACAGTCGAGGGATCAACACGTACGTTTGACAACCCAAAAAAGGCAGATCTGTTCTTGTCAAGCAAGTTCCCTGGCTGAGGATACAGAACGGCTGTGTCAACCGGCTAAATGACCAAATACAGGCCAGGAATGTGTTTGAATTTCCTGCCTATGTCTTTTCCATCAGAAGATCAGAAATTGGGACTTATATGATGGGTGAGATGTGGCTTATAGAGCATTGTTTAGTCTATCATGTTTTAGCGCCACTCACCCCCTAATGTGAGAGTTAAGTGTTATTTAATATTAGTTTATATGCAGAGCATCTATAGACGACGAGTTAGTTCAAGCTGTATGTCTAGACACCATAAGGTGTGTTAGTCAAGGAGTGCTTCGTTTGGGGAAGTCACTCAGTAAAGGGACGGGACGGGGGGGGGGGGGGGGGTCTGTGTTTTATGTTCACATTTATTAATACAGGTGGCATGACAAGCTCCCGCACGGCGGGACGTTTTTCTTTTGGGCTTTGTATGACAGCAACAATTTGCTCTAAAATAAGAAATGCCACATAGTGACAGAGCACAGAGTAGACCTGGTGGAATAAAGATAGTCAGCTGGAACTGTAATGGCTTATGGCATGTCATGAAACCAGCCTTGACATTGTAGTGACAAGAGACCTTGATCAGCTATTGAAAGCGAATTGGGACATGAAAATATATCAGCCTAAACAAAATATAGATTTTTGAAAAACTCTGCCCATCTCCTTGATTGGTCGTATAAACGCTATTAAAATGGCTGTCCTACACAGGTTTCTTCACCTATTCCAATGTCTACCCAATTTCATACCACAAAGCTATTTTAAGAAACTGGATTCAATAGTAATTCCATTTTTATTGGATAACAAGGCAGCCAGAATTTCAAAGAAGCCTTTATGCAAGTACAAGATAGAGGGGGGCTTTGGCCTCCCTCACTTTAAACTGTATTATTGGGCTGCTAATCTGAACATTGTGTCTTTCTGGAGGGAAAGCTTACCTGGGATGTGACAGATTGATATGACTTCATGGCTTTTGATTGAGCAGGCCTCCTGTCAACGTTCCTCACTCCCTGCACTTGTTAATAGTCCATCATATGTGAAAAAAGCCACTTATGATCCAGTCATTTGTCATACTCTTAGGATCTGGAAACAGATTATGTATTTTCTTAATGAGAGCCCAGTAAACATTGACAGTCATTGTAATGAGAGCCCAGTAAACATTGACATTCATTGTACTGTTGAATGGGATGGACAATTTAGATGACAAAACAAAACTTAACTCACACATACACAAAATAAAACAAAATCATGTATAAGAAGACAGCATATAGTCATTACAAGCAGTGTAGTTAAGCCAAAAAGAAATATTGAGTGGAGTACAGCACAGAGTAGCAGCAGATCATCCCAGTTATGAAGCAGGACTAGACCATTTATCCAGTATCGGCTGCCATATTTTGGAAAACTATGGACTTCTATTGGAGGCTCATATTGCAATTTTGGAAATTGGAGACTGTACCTACCTTTGAAATGTGGTTACGGGATTTAGGGAATGTTATACATATGGAAACGATACGATACAATACCTCCAATAGAAGTCCATAGTTTTACAAAATATTTTTGGATGGCGATTTGGCCGATTTATTATTATTTTTTTAGACCTTTATTTAACTAGGCAAGTCAATTAAGAACACATTCTCATTTTCAATGACGGCCTAGGAACGGTGGGTTAACTGCCTTGTTCAGGGGCAGAAAGACAGATTTTTACCTTGTCAGCTCAGGGATTCAATCTTGCAACCTTACGGTTAACTAGTCCAACGCTCTAACCACCTGCTTTACATTGCACTCCACGAGGTTACTCGAATGCAGTAAGATGCTAAGGTAAGTTGCTAGCTAGCATTAAACTTATCTTATAAAAAACAATCAATCAATCATAATCACTAGTTAACTACACATGGTTGATGATATTACTAGTTTATCTAGCCTGTCCTGCGTTGCATATAATCGCTTAGGTACACGTTGCTCCAACCATAAACATCAATGCCTTTCTTAAAATCAATACACAAGTATATATTTTTAAACCTGCATATTTAGTTAATATTGCCTGCTAACATGAATTTATTTTAACCTCTTATGGCTAGGGGGCAGTATTTTCACGGCTGGATAAAAAACGTACCCGATTTAATCTGGTTACCACTCCTACCCAGTAACTAGAATATGCATATACTTATTATATATGGATAGAAAACACCCTAACGTTTCTAAAACTGTTTGAATGGTGTCTGTGAGTATAACAGAACTCAAATGGCAGGTTGACATGCTTCGGTTGACATGCTTCGAAGTACGGTAATGGAATATTTAGAATTTTTTTGTCACGAATTGCGCCATGCGCGCGACCCTTCTTTACCATTCGGATAGTGTCTGGGACGCACGAACAAAACGTTGCTATTCGGATATAACGATGGATTATTTTGGACCAACCCAACATTTGTTATTGAAGTGGCAGTCCTGGGAGTGCATTCTGACGAAGACAACAAAAGGTAATCAAACTTTTATAATAGTAAATCTGATATTGGTGAGTGCTAAACTTGCCGGGTGTCTAAATAGCTAGCCCGTGATGCCTGGGCTATGTACTTAGAATATTGCAAAATGTGCTTTCACCAAAAAGCTATTTTAAAATCGGACATATCGAGTGCATAGAGGAGTTCTGTATCTATAATTCTTAAAATAATTGTTATGCTTTTTGTGAACGTTTATCGTGAGTAATTTAGTAAATTGTTAGCAAATTCCTCCGGAAGTTTGCGGGGGGTATGCTAGTTCTGAACGTCACATGCTAATGTAAAAAGCTGTTTTTTGATATAAATATGAACTTGATTGAACAAAACATGCATGTATTGTATAACATAATGTCCTAGGTGTGTCATCTGATGAAGATCCTCAAAGGTTAGTGCTGCATTTAGCTGTCTTCTGGGTTTTTGTGACATTATATGCTAGCTTGAAAAATGGGTGTCTGATTATTTCTGGCTTGGTACTCTGCTGACATAATCTAATGTTTTGCTTTCGCTGTAAAGCCTTTTTGAAATCGGACAGTGTGGTTAGATAAAGGAGAGTCTTGTCTTTAAAATGCTGTGAAATAGTCATATGTTTGAAAAATTGAAGTTTTTGTATTTTTGAGGAATTTGTAATTCGCGCCACGCCTATCATTGGATATTGGAGCAGGTGTTCCGCTAGCGGAACGTCTAGATGTAAGAGGTTAACTAGGGAAAATGTGTCACTTCTCTTGCAAATAGAGTCAGGGTATATGCAGCAGTTTGGGCCGCCTGGCTCGTTGCGAACTGTGTGAATACTATTTCTTCCTAACAAAGACAGCCGAATTCACCAAATGGGGATGATTTAACAAAAGCGCATTTGCGAAAAAAGCACAATCGTTGCACGACTGTACCTAACCATAAACATCAATTCCTTTCTTAAAATCAATACACAGAAGTATATATTTTTAAACCTGCATATTTAGCTAAATGAAATCCAGGTTAGCAGGCAATATTAACCGGGTGAAATTGTGTCATTTTGCGTTCATTGCACGGAGTCAGGGTATATGCAACACTTTGGGTAATTTGTCAGAATTTTACGTAATTATGACATAACACTGAAGGTTGTGCAATGTAACAGGAATAACTATTTGTTTTCGAGATGATAGTTTCCGGATTCGACCATATTAATGACCTAAGGCTCGTGTTTCTGTGTGTTATTATGTTATAATTAAGTCTATGATTTGATATTTGATAGAGCAGTCTGACTGAGCGGTGGTAGGCAGCAGCAGGCTCGTAAGCATTCATTCAAAATAGCACTTTCGTGCGTTTTGCCAGCAGCCCTTCGCAATGCATTGCGCTGTTTATGACTTCAAGCCTATCAACTCCCAAGATTAGGCTGGTGTAACCCATGTGAAATGGCTAGCTAGTTAGCCGGGTGCGCGCTAATAGCGTTTCAAACGTCACTCGCTCTGAGACTTGGAGTAGTTTTTTCCCTTCCTCTACATGGGTAACGCTGCTTCGAGGGTGGCTATTGTCGATGTGTTCTTGGTTCAGCCCAGGTAGGAGTGAGGAGAGGGACGGAAGCTATACTGTTACACTGGCAATACTAAAGTGCCTATATGAACATCCAATAGTCAAAGGTATATGAAATACAAATCGTATAAAGAGAAATAGTCCTATAATTCCTATAATAACTACAACCTAAAACATCTTACCTGGGAATATTGAAGACTGATGTTAAAAGGAACCACCAGCTTTCATTTGTTCTCATTTTCTGAGCAAGGAACTTAAACGTTAGTTTTTTTACATGGCACATATTGCACTTTTACTTTCTTCTCCAAAACTTTGTTTTTGCATTATTTAAATCAAATTGAACATGTTTCATTATTTATTTGAGGCTAAATTGATTTTATTGATGTATTATATTAAGTTAAAATAAGTGTTCATTCAGTATTGTTGTAATTGTCATTATATATATATATATATATATATATATATATATATATATATATATATATATATATATATATATATAAATAAAAAAATTTAAAAAAAAAATCGGCCGATTGATCGGCATCGGCTTGTTTGGGTAATCGGTATCGGCGTTGAAAAATCATAATCGGTCGACCTCTAACAGAGAGACAGACAGAGAGAGACAGAGAGACAGAGAGAGAGAGAGAGAGAGAGAGAGAGAGAGAGAGAGAGAGAGAGAGAGAGAGAGAGAGACTATTCCCCCAGCTTGGGTTGTGTATAGAATGAGTGCAGGCTCTTATTGTGTGTCTCTCTATTCTATACGGTGGTGCTGGATACAAATCACTTGGTTTGTTTGCCTGACACTCTTATCCCGACCAATTTGCAAAAGTCTTGGCTCTAGAATCTATCTGAACACTTTCAAAGTGACAATGAGGCACACACGGCAGTAATTGAGTGGGCTCCCATCCACACTCTGTCTCACACTAAGACCCCCTGAACCTCAAACACATAGCTCCACATGGTAACCTCTCATAATCAAAGACACTCTCTGAAAACTAATGTTCTCCCCAGGCTCTCCCTCTCTCTCTTTCTTTCTTTCTTTCCTTTCTTTCTCTCTCATTCTCTCTCTTTTTCTACACCCCTCTCTCTTCCTCCCTCCCTCTGTCTCTCTCTACACAGTCTGACTACTGAAGGCTATCTCGCTGAATTATCATTTCTTTCTGGCAGTCCCTAAAATGTCTGTAATTTCCATGTCCCATTTTGAGAGAAAAAACCTCCCCCACTCTATTTTCTTTCCCTTCTCTCCCCATTTCCCCTCTCCTATTTATTTTAATTCCTCCCTTATTTCCACGCCCGCTCCCTGCTTTTGTTCTTCTTTCCTCCCCCTCTCCCTTTCTGATTCTCTCTCGCTCTCTGTCTGCTCCAGTCTCTGTTCTGTGTTTTCCTCTCTCTCTGCTTCTAGCTTTTCCTCTCAACCGATTTCTCCATCCCCTTCTCTGATTCTCTTTTCTGTCTCAATCTGCTCCAATTTCTGTTTTCCTCATCCCATTCTCCCTCTCTTTCTGAGATTCTCTCTGCGTCTGTAAAGGTCTGTTTTTGTAGAGGCAGCAGACCAGCAGTAGCTGTAAAAGACGCAAGCTCAGTGTTTTTCTTCTTCTCTGTGCTTTAAGACTTCCTGTGGGAGTGTCAGTTAGAGCCTGCCCTGCTCTGCCCTGCTCACTGAAGGTCACTTTGGGCTGGCAGAAGGGGGTGGTCCCTCAGAGCAGAGAAGAGTGCACACACCAAAATATGAAAATCAAACACACGTAGGCACACAGACACGCTCACCCACCCTCTCACCCCCTGTCGACACCACACACACACCACACAAAGGGAATCCAGATAAAAGCAGAGCCCTGCTAGGTCTCTCATGGCTCTGGCTTCAAGAGCTTAGCTCAGACTCACACTGCATATCATATCACTGCCAAATGCCACAGAGCCTAGTGCTACAGGCAGGATTCATGTCAACATCAATGGCTTCATAATCATAATGAGAACTCTATATGGCTGGGTGACGGTTCAATAGCACATAGGCAGTCTACAATTACTATTATGTATGCTTCAAAAGAGTACTAAACCTTTGACACGAAACTCCTCAATCAACTGAACTGAACAATGGCTAATGTAGTTTGTGGGTTTCTAGATTCTACAACCTCACAGGCAAACACATAAGAAACACACCCACAAACTGATATTATGTAAAAGTAGACCATTACTTTTATCAAATGAGCTGTAAACTCAATTTAAGGACTGAATCAGTGGCGTTCTCCTTCTGGGAACCCACGCATGGTTTGTTTCTGCTGCAGTGTTTAACCCTTCAGCTAGTGGCCCCACCTGGGAGAGAACCCACAGTGCTGCTAACTCAAACCAGGTCAATGGCTTTACGATCTGTTTGGAAAATCTCTGTTGCACACGTGAACAAATAGACATTTTCTCAGGGTTCTACACACACACAGAGACAGAGAGACAGAGAGACAGAGACAGACAGAGTACACACGGCGACACACACACAGAGTGAGTGACAGCACATACAGATGGTGGATTTTCTTAAATAGTGTAAGCAGGTCATCCAAACCCAGATGTCCATTCCTTCTCTCTTTAGAAGTGAGTAAGGAGACAATCCTCACGATGCTGCACTACAAACACACAGACATACACACATCCCTGAGCTAAATACTCTCTCTCACACACACACACACACACACACACACACACACACATCCCTGAGCTAAATACTCTCTCTCACACACACACACACACACACACACATCCCTGAGCTAAATACTCTCTCTCACACACACACACACACACACACACACACACACACACACACACACACACACACACACACACACACACACACACACACACACACACACACACACACACACACACACACACACACACACACACACACACACATCACTGAGATAAATACTCTCTCTCACACACACACAGACTGGGGAAAGGTTAAGGCGGAGAGAGGGAGGGAGGGAGAGAGGGAAAGAGGGACGGGGGTAAATAAAGAGGAACACCTGTTTATAAAACACCTGCACACAAAACCGTACTCTCTCCGCCTCCAGCTGTTGGCTTAATCTGACAGGCTGACTGAGCACTGAGCAGAAACATGAAACTGAGCCAGGCTCGCATGAATTAGCTATGTTTGTATGTACACAGCCTTTAGTTTAATGGGAAATTGCCTGCGCAACTGTGATAAATTACATTTTCTATCAAGTGCAATGTGAGGAATGGGCCGCAAATCAATTTGCACCAATTTGACACCCTCCCTCACCTGCCGCGGTCATAGTCAGGCTGAGTGACTAGTGAAATGATGTCATCATAATGTCACATCCTCAAAAGAACGTAGACAACAGCCTAACGTAGTATGACTTTGTTTCTTTCATCACTGGAGAAAGTCTGGGATATGACAAAATCAGATGCTAATCAGATGCAAGCATTCTGGAAGTGTGTGTGTAATGTATCCATAATGACAGCTGTAACCAGTGATGTGGTTCTGAGTGTGAAAGCCCGTATTGAAAAAGACATGTGGCAATAAACCATCTAAGATGTCTTCCAGCCAGTAGTTGAGTGGTAGACTGATATCCTCTTAAAAGGGTCAGTGACAACCGAGGGGGGGCCATATTGGGCCCATCTGGACAAGGTCAACACCCTTAGACTATAAAAAGGCCCCAAAAAGAGGGACAGCACTCCTAAACGAGCCAGGACAACAAGGCTGTGTGCCTCCTAAACGAGCCAGGACAACAAGGCTGTGTGCCTCCTAAACGAGCCAGGACAACAAGGCTGTGTGCCTCCTAAACGAGCCAGGACAACAAGGCTGTGTGCCTCCTAAACGAGCCAGGACAACAAGGCTGTGTGCCTCCTAAACGAGCCAGGACAACAAGCATGTGTGCCTCCTAAACGAGCCAGGACAACAAGGCTGTGTGCCTCCTAAACGAGCCAGGACAACAAGGATGTGTGCCTCCTAAACGAGCCAGGACAACAAGGCTGTGTGCCTCCTAAACGAGCCAGGACAACAAGGCTGTGTGCCTCCTAAACGAGCCAGGACAACAAGGATATGTGCATCCTAAATGAGCCAGGACAACAAGAATGTGTGCCTCCTTTGTCCAAAAGTCTCCTTCAGCTCTGACCTTTCACCTCTCGCTTTTAAGTGCCTCCAATTATTCACAGGATCTTGGTTTATGTGCTAAGATTAGCACTCTGTGACTGCATCACAAATGGCAGCCTATTCCCTATATAGTGCACTACTTTTGACCAGGGCCCATAGGGTACAGGGTGTCATTTGGGACACACCTGCTGTCTGTCTGCCCCAGAAATGACCATCGCTGACCCTCTGGCTCAGGTGAAAAATCAAGGAAAAACTCTCAGGTCTGAGAAAGAGTGTGTACGTGTGTAATGGATTTGAGACTGAGGAAGAGAGCATAAATGTGCATGTAAGTAATACAATACATAATGTACATTTAGAGCAGGGCCCTTATATACAGGACCAGTCAAAAGTTTGGACACACCTACTCATTCAAGGGTTTTTCTTTATTTTTACTATTTTCTACATTGTAGATTAATAGTGAAGACATCAAAACTATGAAATAACACATATGGAATCATGTAGTAATCTAATAAGTGTTAAACAAAGACAGATTTCCATGTCTAATGTCCATTGCTCGTGTTTCTTGGCCCAAGCAAGTCTCTTCTTCTTATTGGTGTCCTTTAGTAGTGGTTTCTTTGCAGCAATTCGACCACGAAGGCCTGATTTATGCAGTCTCCTCTTAACAGTTGATGTTGAGATGTGTCTGTTCCTTGAACTCTGTGAAACATTTATTGGGTCTGCAATCTGAGGTGCATTTAATTGCCAATTTCTGAGGCTGGTAACTCTAATGAACTTATCCTCTGCAGCAGAGGTGACTCTGGGTCTTCCATTCGTGTGGTGGTCCTCGTGAGAGCCAGTTTCATCACAGCGCTTGATGGTTTTTGTGACTGCACTTGAAGAAACTTTCAAAGTTCTTGAAATTTTCCGTATTGACTGACCTTCATGTCTTAAAGTAATGATGGACTGTCGTTTCTCTTTGCTTATTTGAGCTGTTCTTGCCAAAATATGGACTTGGTCTTTTACCAAATAGGGCTATCTTCTGTATACCACCCCTACCTTGTCACAACACAACTGATTGGCTCAAATGCATTAAGGAAAGAAACTCCACAAATTAACTTTTAACAAGGCACACCTGTAAATTTAAATGCATTCCAAGTGACTACCTCATGATGCTGGTTGAGAGAATGCCAAGAGTGTGCAAAGCTGTCATCAAAGGATGGCTACTTTGAAGAATCTGAAATATAAAATATATTTTGAATTGTTTAACACTTTTTTGGTTACTACATGATTCCCAATGTGTTATTTCATAGTTTTGATGTCTTCACTATTATTCTACAATGTAGAAAATAGGAAAAATAAAGAAAAACCCTTGAATGAGTAGATGTGTTCAAACTTTTGACTGGTACTGTATGTTAATCTGTCTATACCATATCTGCGTATGTTTATATGTTTGTGCACTCATGTGTGTGTGAGTATCAGAGAGATGTGTGTGTGAGAGTGTTTACATAAGTGGGAGGATCTCATGCTAATGTCTTGGCTTCAGCGCTAGTCTTTTCACAACAAAGCCCAAGGCTGTTGGAGATTTATCTGAATATTTCCCTCATAAAAAAGTAAAGCCAAACAAATCCCCAGTGGAGAGACGCCCACTGCTCTTTTCCCATACCTTTAGTTAGTTAACACTGGACATAACCACTCCCCTCTGGACATACAACCTCTGTATCCCCCTCTCTCTCCCCTGTCACTCTCTCTCCTCTCAATCACTCTCAGCCCTCCTTTCTTCCCCTCTCCATGTGTCCCTGGCTTTCTATTGCGCTCTCTCCATTCCTCCTTCTCTCCATCTCTCTCCGACCGCATCCGCTCCTCTCTCTCCCTTCTTTATCACAGGAAAATCCTGCTGAGATAAAAAAAAATATATATATGACAAAATAATTCATGCCCTTTCTGTGTGTCTGGAGGGAGAGAACGGTGAAATACAGAAGAGAGAGGTTTAGGACGGTATATGTTACAAGGGTAGGAACAGTGAATGAACAACAACAGGTTGCCCTACAGGCTCTATGCATAGTCAACAGGTGCCTGAGTAGAGGTTCTGTCTCTCCTGAATGAGTCCACAAATACAAAATAAGGAGGTGGCAAAAAATACAGTGTGAACGTTGGTGCTTAATTCATCTTTAGTGCACACTGCACATAGTGTTGAATTGCTTTGTGAAATATTGGATCTAACAAACACGTATATTTTGTGGTTGTGTGATTGGCTCTGCGCCCGGGTGACTCAAGGGCAGGGTGTCGTGGTGTGTCTGCTGCCTCCCAGTGTGTCCCCCTGGACAGCTGCTAGTGACAGAGAGGTACTTAAGCGAGGGGGTGTGGTATATGGCCAGTATACCACGGCTAAGGGCTGTTCTTATGCACGACTCAACACGGAGTGCTTGAATACCGCCGTTAGCCGTGGTATATTGGCCATATAGCTCAACCCCCCGAGGTACCTTATTTCTGTTATAAACTGGCTACCAATGTAATTACAACAGTAAAAAGTCATTTTTGGTCATACCCATGGTATACGGTCTGCTATAGCACAGCTTTCAGCATTCAGAGCTATAACCACCAGGTTTATAATGTACTATAGGGCGTACAGGATAACAGGCTGCAGCAGCACAGCAGGCTAATGACAGAATACTGGTCACATGACTACAGTCTCACAGCTCCCTATGTCTCTGTCTCAGTTCAGCTGTAATAAACACATTATCACATTCATAGGGAAGTAGTGAGGGGGAGCCATCATCTATCTACTGCCACACACACACACACACACACACACACACACCCTTCCGCACACATACTAAAAAGGGAGAAAATATGACAGAAGCTGAGAGTGCTTGCCAGGGAGAGGGAGGCTGAGAGCGCACTCAAGAAGAAAAGTAAGAGGCCGACAGAAGGACAGGGAACAAGGGACAAAGACACACAGGGAAATGAGAGGAGCGAGAGAACAGAAGAGAGGAGAATGGGCGGGAGATAGAGAGGCAGGGCTGCACACACTCAAAGGCCCTTGATTAGGTCATCTTTATTAATATCCCCAATAACAAACAGCCCATCCAATGCTCCATCCCTCTCTCCCTCCCTCCTCCTCTCCGGCTGTTCCTTTAGCTCCTTAAGAGATGGCGAGGCCTTCTCCGACACAATGGGTGGCCTGTGTGGGTACACGGCTGTGGGCAAACACACACACAAAGGCAGAGCGTTCTGGGGGCTGTGTGGGGGTGATCTATCAGAGGGTAACAGTGTGGAGTGGTGTATGGGTAGAGGAGGAGGACAGACAAGAAGGGGACCGCAGACACACAGACAGATTTGTTCCTTCTGACAGGAGAAGGATGGTTCCCTTCTAGCCTTGTTGCAGGGAAGAGAACAGGTAGAAGTGTGTGTGTGTGTATTGTGAGGGAGGGAGCCGGTTAAAGAGCACAGGGGATGTTGTTCTCCTCCACGCGTGGCTGGGTCACATCTCCTGCCTGATGATGAACAGTTAGAGGCTGACCAACAGCCTAGAACACAACCAGGCCTTTGGCTCGCGCTCTCTCACACTCTGTCTCGTGGGCACCCATTCAACAGAAACAGGCAGCCACCATCTAACATGTTACACCAAGAGTGAGGCCCAAATGGCACCTCATTCCCTTTATAGTGCACTACTTTTGATGAGAAATGCAATATGTATGAGGGTGTCATTTGGGACATAGTTCATCTATACAACAGAGGCCTCGAAACTGTCTGATGCAATATACAACAAGGGCCTAGAGGTCAGCAGCAGTGGCGGATTTAGGTATTGGCGACATGGGCAGCCGCCCATGGCAGCATCTCGCCCGTGGCACCCACGGAATGGTGAAATTTGCTCGATCAGTTTTCTATCACTCATTTGCACGTCACGTAAATGATATCATTTCACCGTGTGGGACTGTGGGTTAATTAACCTTGTCAGTGTGGGCGCCCTGATTCTAGTTTGTGAGCTAGGCAGGCTACTGCCTGGGAAGGTCTCCCACTCAGACGTACGAGATGGGGAGAGGGGCGGGGGTAGGTTGACCTCAGGTCTCCTCACTGGAAGCCTGAGGTAGGGGGAGCAGGGGAATCTATCAAATAGCGCACCTCTAAATGTGTACAGTACTAATGCAATTAGTAAAATCAGTCACACTATGAAATGCTACCAAATAAACCACAATTCAGTCATAATACTGTGAATATATAGTTTCACAGACATATTGTTGCATTTTCTTCTGGTTTGTGCGAAATCGTTAAGAATAATATAAAACCAGTCTGCACACCACCAAGGTGAATTGGTTTAGTCTTGACTCCTGGTTGACGGTGTTAGGGGATGGATAATGTATTGATGCTCGAGTGCCAAATCAACAAGAAGCAGTGGCGGTTCTAGACCATTTCAACTGGGGGGGCCAAGCTGGGGCCAGTTGTACTGTTAGAGGGGCCAGTTACATTAGACGTTATTGTTGTCATATCGTTTTGCATGTGGTACGATACTGTTGTGTTCCGCCAAAAGCCGTCCCTCTGGGTTAAATTAGTGTTCCGCGTTGCCACTGTCTAATAACGGATGTAAAAAAAGAACGATAGCAAAAATTAGTTATGTAAAAATTATTTCATACTCCACATTTAGGGGGGCCACAAGGGGGACCAAAATTGTTGTCACAGGGGCACTGGCCCCCCCTGGAACCGCTAGTGCAAAGAAGAAGAGGAGAAACGTGCAAAAGATAAAGGTATGCAGCTACGTCATCTCTTTATGATTATAGTATTATGCATGTAATGAAATAGGCTAACAAACATATGTGTTATACTAGCCTATGTTGCTTGCTATACTATTACACATAGGGCGACAATATTCAGTTTTCTGTCCAACTAGCTTACATAACATTGGATATAATTTCACGTTTTCATTAAGATAATGTGCAGCAAAACTAGCACATTATTAATTTGGTTAACTTTCATTGAGGTGACATCGTAAATGTTTTCTGTGATTGTATTGACTAGGTCCTGAGCTCAGTAAGGGGAATTTCCAATGCTGTAGGCTAACTTAAAAGACACCTATATTATGCTGATATTTTGTATCTTTTGTGATATATTGAGTCTTTTGGGGTTTCTTATGCCTAGAATTAGCCAAGGCGGTTGTATGGTTCATTTGGTTCCTAGTCTGAAAGTTTGATAAATTGTGCATAATGACATGCATATTTAATTGTGCAACAAATGTATTTAGGATGTCAGACTCATATACTGTATTTCAATGCAAATTCAGGGGCACTATTTTGGAGCACCTTCTGGCATTGGCCAGGATGAGGAGCCATCTACCTCCTCAGCCACACAGGCCTCTTCAGAAATGATCTCAGAGCCTCAGGATGAGGAGCCATCCACCTCCTCAGCCACACAGGCCTCTTCAGAAATGATCTCGGAGCCTCAGGATGAGGAGCCATCTACCTCCTCAGCCACACAGGTGTCTTCACAAATGTTGTCTGAGCCTGTGGATGATGTGTGTGTGTGGGTACACGCACATGTGTTTATGTGTGCATCCCTGCATAACATAAACAAAATAAATAATTTCCCTTTTGCAAAGTTTTAAGTTTCCATATTGTAGGTAAAAATGATGATTTTATTATTACTGGGTGTGTATGTGGGATGTTCCACCACTATAAATGCTGTGAATAACGTGTGTAAACTAATGCCCATGTGCTCTCCATTAGAAATACCTGTAGCAGCATCCCCACCACATCCTGCTGCTGAGGATGAACCACGGTCTACAGACCCTGCTGAATGGTCTTCAGTTCTGACTGACAGAATTTGGACACAACTAGTTTGCAGAGGACCAAAAACTCTGAAATATTCATCCCTAACTACAATGTTTTCAGACAAGATAGAACAGCCAAAGGGGGCGGTGTTGCAATCTACTGCAGAGATAGCCTGCAGAGTTCTGTCCTACTATCCAGGTCGGTACACAAACAATTTGAACTTCTACTTTTAAAAATCCATCTCTCTAAAAACAAGTCTCTCGCCGTTGCCGCCTGCTATAGACCACCCTCGGCCCCCAGCTGTGCTCTGGATACCATATGTGAACTGATTGCCCCCCATCTATCTTCAGAGCTCGTGCTACTAGGTGACCTAAACTGGGACATGCTTAACACCCCAGCCATCCTACAATCCAAGCTTGACGCCCTCAATCTGACACAAATTATTAATGAACCCACCAGGTACCACCCCAGAGCCGTAAACACTGGCACCCTCATAGATATCATCCTAACCAATTTGCCCTCTAAATACACCTCTGCTGTTTTCAACCAAGATCTCAGCGATCACTGCCTCATTGCCTGCATCCGTAATGGGTCTACAGTCAAACGACCTCCACTCATCACTGTTAAAAGCTCCCTGAAACATTTCAGCGAGCAAGCCTTTCTAATCGACCTGGCCCTGGTATCCTGGAAGGATATTGACCTCATCCCGTCAGTAGAGGATGCCTGGTTATTTTTTTAAATGCCTTCCTCACCATCATAAATAAGCATGCCCCATTCAAGAAATTTAGAACCAGGAACAGATATAGCCCTTGGTTCTCCCCAGACCTGACTGCCCTTAACCAACCCAAAAACATCCTATGGCGTTCTGCATTAGCATCAAACAGCCCCCGTGATATGCAACTTTTCAGGGAAGTTAGAAACCAATATACACAGGCAGTTAGAAAAGCTAAGGCTAGCTTTTTCAAGCAGAAATTTGCTTCCTGCAACACAAATTCAAAAAAGTTCTGGGACATTGTAAAGTCCATGGAGAATAAGAACACCTCCTCCCAACTGCCCACTGCACTGAGGATAGGAAACTCTGTCACCACCGATAAACCCACTATAATTGAGAATTTCAATAAGCATTTTTCTAAGGCTGGCCATGCTTTCCACCTGGCTACCCCTACTGCAGTCAACAGCACTGCACCCCCCACAGCTACTCGCCCAAGCCTTCCCTATTTCTCCTTCTCCCAAATCCACTCAGCTGATGTTCTGAAAGAGCTGCAAAATCTGGACCCCTACAAATCAGCCGGGCTAGACAATCTGGACCCCTTCTTTCTAAAATTATCTGCCGAAATTATTGCAACCCCGATTACTAGCCTGTTCAACCTCTCTTTCGTGTCGTCTGAGATTCCCATAGATTGGAAAGCAGCTGCTGTCATCCACCTCTTCAAAGGAGGGGACACTCTTGACCCAAATTGCTATAGACCTATATCCATCCTACCCTGCCTTTCTAAGGTCTTCGAAAGCCAAGTCAACAAACAGATTACCGACCATTTCGAATCCCACCGCACCTTCTTCGCTATGCAATCTGGTTTCAGAGCTGGTCATGGGTGCACCTCAGCCATGCTCAAGGTCCTAAACGATATCATAACCGCCATCGATAAGAAACAATACTGTGCTGCCGTTTTCATTGACCTGGCCAAAGCTTTCGACTCTGTCAAACACCACATCCTCATCGGCAGGCTCAATAGCCTTGGTTTCTCTAATGATTGCCTCTCCTGGTTCACCAACTACTTCTCTGATAGAGTTCAGTGTGTCAAATCGGAGGGCCTGTTGTCAGGACCTCTGGCAGTCTCTATGGGGGTGCCACAGGGTTCAATTCTTGGGCCAACTCTTTTCTCTGTATACATCAATGATGTCGCTCTTGCTGCTGGTGAGTCTCTGATCCACCTCTACGCAGACGACACCATTCTGTATACTTCTGGCCCTTCTTTGGACACTGTGTTAACAACCCTCCAGATGAGCTTCAATGCCATACAACTCTCCTTCCGTGGCCTCCAACTGCTCCTAAATACAAGTAAAACTAAATGCATGCTCTCCAACCGATCGCTGCCTGCACCTGCCCGCCTGTCCTGCATCACTACTCTGGACAGTTCTGACTTAGAATATGTGGACAACTACAAATACCTAGGTGTCTGGTTAGACTGTAAACTCTCCTTCCAGACTCACATCAAACATCTCCAATCCAAAGTTAAATCAAGAATTGGCTTCCTATTTCGCAACAAAGCATCCTTCACTCATGCTGCCAAACATACTCTCGTAAAACTGACCATCCTACCGATCCTCGACTTTGGCGATGTCATTTACAAAATAGCCTCCAATACCCTACTCAACAAACTGGATGCAGTCTATCACAGTGCCATCCGTTTTGTAACCAAAGCCCCATATACTACCCACCACTGCGACCTGTACGCTCTCGTTGGCTGGCCTTCGCTTCATAATCGTCGCCAAACCCACTGGCTCCAGGTCATCTACAAGACCCTGCTAGGTAACGTCCCCCCTTATCTCCGCTCACTGGTCACCATAGCTGCACCCACCTCTAGCACGCGCTCCAGCAGGTATATCGGTATTTGGATATAACTATGGATTATTTGGAACCAAAACAACATTTGTTGTTGAAGAAGAAGTCCTGGGAGTGCATTCTGACGAAGAACAGCAAAGGTAATCCATTTTTTCTAATAGTAATTCTGAGCAAGAGGACAAGTACATTAGTGTCTAGTTTGAGAAACAGATGCCTCACAAGTCCTCAACTGGCAGCTTCATTAAATAGTACCCGCAAAACACCAGTCTCAACGTCAACAGTGAAGAGGCGACTCCGGGATGCTGGCCTTCTAGGCAGAGTTCCTATGTCCAGTGTCTGTGTTCTTTTGCCCATCATAATTTTTTATTTTTATTGGCCAGTCTGAGATATGGCTTTTTCTTTGCAACTCTGCCTAGAAGGCCAGCATCCCGGAGTCGTCTCTTCACTGTTCACGTTGAGACTGGTGTTTTGCGGGTACTATTTAATGAAGCCTTTCTTTGTTACTTCTCTTTGATATTTATGAGTCTTATTTTTGTATATATTTTTATACTTATATAGTTTTAAATGTTATTATTATTTATTTGTGTTGTTTCACATGTCTGAATAAAAATGACAGTTAGTGCAGAATGGTGCTGAAGAGGGGGTTCCCCAGGGAGCCATACAAGCTAGAACCACCACTGGTTGGCAGCAATGCTGTTTTTCATCCTTTCTCTTCAAATCAGGCACTGAGTCAGACCTGGGGCCACAACAGAGTGGTCTCTGTGTCCAATCAATGATATGAATCAATCAATTACCTGAGATTAATTAAATGAATTAACCAGAGAGAAGAGAAAATCAGTAACACTGCGTACCTTGAGGCCTTGATTTATATTCCTGGTCTAACCTCCTAGTCCATGGTTGCGGCCCTAATGACACCCTTCAGTCTCCACATGGCTTCATTCTCCTCTAATCTCCCCTCCCACAGAAGGAGTGCTTCAACTACATCCGCTTCCTGCAGCGCTACAACCACACCCACCTCTACACCTGTGGAACCTTCACCTTCCAGCCCAAGTGCAACTTCATCGTGAGTGTCATTCTCAATATCTGCGTCCCAAAAGGCAACCTATTCCTATACAGTGTATTCGGAAAGTATTCAGATCCCTTGACTTTTTCCAGATTCTGTTACGTTACAGACTTATTCTAAAATGTATAAAATTGTCCCCCCCCCCTCTTTTCTACACACAATACCCCATAATGACAAAGCAAAAACAGGTTTTTAGACATTTTTGCATCAAATAAAAAAAGTTTTCAGACCCTTTACTCAGTACTTTGTTGAAGCACCTTTGACAAAGATTTTAGCCTCACATCTACTTGGGTATGACACTACAACCTTGGCACACCTGTATTTGGGGAGTTTCTCCCATTTTTCAGTCAGTTAATAACAAATTCTTATTACAATGATTGCCTACTGGGAAACAGTGGGTTAACGACAGATGTTTAGTTTGTGAGCTTGGGGATTTGAACCAGTAACCTTTTGGTTACCACTAGACTACCTGCTGAGCCTCTCAAGCTCTGTCAAGTTGGATGGGGAGTGTCACTGCACAGCTATTTTCAGGTCTCTCCAGAGATCTTCGATCAGGTTGATGTCCGGGCTCTGGCTGGGCCACTCAAGGACATTCAGAGACTTGTCCCGAAGCCACTCCTGCATTGTCCTGGCTGTGTGCTTAGGGTCATTGTCCTGTTGGAAGGTGAACCTTCGCCCCAGTTTGAGGTCCTGAGTGCTCTGGAGCAAGGTTTCATCAAGGATCTCTCTGTACTTTAGCTCCGTTCATTTTTTATTTAATCAATTTTAGAATAAGGCTGTAACGTAACAAAATGTGGAAGGGGTCTGAATACTTCCCGAAGTGCACTGTGTAGTGCAGTAGATTTGACCGTAGGGAATAGGGTGCCATTTGAGATGCATATCATACCAACGATTACACTGGGTATATTTCAGGTTATGATGGAATCAGTGGGTCTGTAACTGAGTAGCTGATGGACTAGAGGCAGACTCTGTGATCAGATAAAACACACTTTAACACAGTCCTCCTCTTCCTTCATCCGTCTCTCTCTCTTTCTCTATATCTCTTGCTCTTATTCTCTTTCTCTCTCTCTCTCTCCCCCCTCTCCCTCTCTCTTATCAATTTACAGTGGGGGAGAGCTTAGAGAATCAATGTCCTGAATGCACTGTGAAATGATGTTAAAATGTAACGCCAGCTATTAAATGCTGTTTAAGTTGCGAAGAGATCGATAGACGCCATAGAAAGGCCCTCGGTAATGATCGGAAATTTCTCTTCTCGTTCAAAAGACCGCAACCACTAGGAGACAAGAGGAGGAGGAGAAGAATGAGGAGGACGACACATGAGGAAGAGTAGGAGGTGGTTGTGGTATGTATCAAACTAGAAGAAGAAAAAGTATTGGCTGGCCCTTTAAGTAAAAACAACAGAGCACATTTTATTATTGCCGCAATGTAAAAACTAAAACTGTAGAGTGGCTTACTAGTGGCAAAAGGGTTTGAAAATGAAAGAATAAAGTGCTAAGCTGGCCTGCGGTCAGTTAAAGAAGCCCCAGGAGCACGGACACAAAGATTCAGTATCAATAGTTATGTACAGTACCAGTCAAAAGTTTAGACACATCTACTCATTCTAGGGTTTTTCTTTATTTTTGCTATTTTATACATTGTAGAATAATAGTGAAGACAACAAAACTATGAAATAACACATATGGAATCATGTAGTAACCAAAAAAGTGTTATAAAATACATTCTGATTTGTTTATTTCAGATTCTTCAAAGTAGCCACCCTTTGAGATTTGGAAAGAAAGAAACAGAGGGAAGTGGTAAGAGAGATTGAGAGAGAGAGGGAGATGAAGAGAGAGATTCCTGTGCTAAGCTAAACACTGTCCTCCTGTGCAGTCCATTGATTGAATAAGCGATGGGAGAGAACCCTAACACCACATTATCCTGCTTGCCAATAAATCAATAGACCAGTTCCAATTACTGCCTCTGCTGCTATATGCTATATACTGCTGCTGCTATATACTGCTGCTGTTATATGCTATATACTGCTGTTGCTATATACTGCTGCTGCTATATACTGCTGCTGCTATATACAGCTGCTGCTCTATACTGCTATATACTGCTGCTGCTCTATACTGCTATATACTGCTGCTGCTCTATACTGCTATATACTGCTGCTGCTATATACTGCCGCTATATACTGCCGCCCACCTGACATCACTACTCTGGACGGTTCTGACTTAGAATATGTGGACAACTATAAATACCTAGGTGTCTGGCTAGACTGTAAACTCTCCTTCTAGACTCATATTAAGCATCTCCAATCCAAAATTAAATCTAGAATCGGCTTCCTATTTCGCAACATAGCATCCTTCACTCATGCTGCCAAACATACCCTCGTAAAACTGACTATCCTGCCGATCCTTGACTTCGGCGATGTAATTTACAAAATAGCCTCCAACACTACTCAGCAAATTGGATGCAGTCTATCACAGTGCCATCTGTTTTATCACCAAAGCCCCATATACTACCCACCATTGCGTCCTGTATGCTCTCGTTGGCTGGTCCTCGCTACATATTCGTCGCCAAACCCACTGGTCACCTAAGTCTTTGCTAGGTAAAGCCCCGCCTTATCTCAGCTCACTGGTCACCATAGCAACACCCACCCGTAGCATGCGCTCCAGCAGGTATATCTCACTGGTCATCCCCAAAGCCAACACCTACTTTGGCCGCCTTTCCTTCCAGTTCTCTGCTGCCAATGACTGGAATGAATTGCAAAAATCACTGAAGCTGGAGACTCATATCTCCCTCACTAACTTTAAGCATCAGCTGTCAGAGCAGCTCACAGATTGCATTGCATCTGTACATAGCCCATCTGTAAATAGCCCATCCAACTACCTCATCCCCATATTGTTATTTTTATTTTTTGCACCCCAGTATCTCTACTTACACATTCATCTTCTGCACATCTATCACTCCAGTGTTTAATTGCTAAATTGTAATTACTTCGCCACTACGGCCCATTTATTGCCTTACCTCCCTAATCTTACCTCATTTGCACTTACTGTCTATAGATTTTTTCCCCTATTGTGTTATTAACTGTTTATTCCATGTGTAACTCTGTAACTGTGTGTTGTTTTTGTCGCTCTGCTTTGCTTTATCTTGGCCAGGTTGCAGTTGTAAATGAGTACCTGTTCTCAACTGGACTACCTGGTCAAATAAAGGTGAAATATGTTTGTTTTTTTAACTGCTGCTGCTATATACTGCTGCTGCAGCTATAAACTGCTGCTATATACTACTGCTGCTATAAACTGCTGCTATATACTACTGCTGCTATATGCTGCTGCTGCTGCTATATGCTGCTGCTGCTGCTATATGCTGCTGCTATATGCTGCTATATGCTGCTGCTGCTATATGCTGCTGCTGCTATATGCTGCTGCTGCTATATGCTGCTGCTGCTATATGCTGCTGCTGCTATATGCTGCTGCTGCTATATGCTGCTGCTGCTGCTGCTATATGCTGCTGCTGCTGCTGCTATATGCTGCTGCTGCTGCTGCTATATGCTGCTGCTGCTGCTGCTATATGCTGCTGCTGCTGCTATATGCTGCTGCTGCTGCTATATGCTGCTGCTGCTGCTATATGCTGCTGCTGCTGCTGCTGCTATATGCTGCTGCTGCTGCTGCTATATGCTGCTGCTGCTGCTGCTGCTATATGTTGCTGCTGCTGCTGCTATATGCTGCTGCTGCTGCTGCTATATGCTGCTGCTGCTGCTATATGCTGCTGCTGCTATATGCTGCTGCTGCTATATGCTGCTGCTGCTATATGCTGCTGCTGCTATATGCTGCTGCTGCTTGTAACGGCTGTCTTCGTGAAGAGAGGACCAAGGTGCAGCGGGTTGCATGTTCATCATTATTATTTATTAAATAAATGTGAACACGGATAAACAATAAACAAAGAGAACGACAGATGACAGTTTCACAGGCTACGACAACTAGCAGTGCGAAATACAACTACCCACAATTAACAAACAAAACACATCCCTATATATAGGACTCTCAATCAAAGGCAACTACAAACACATAGAACATAACCCAAAACCCAGAAATAATAAATCAAACACCCTTCTAAACAAACCACCACCCCGAACCACATAAAACAAATACCCTCTGCCACATCCTGACCAAACTACAATAACAAATAACCCCTATACTGGTCAGGACGTGACACTGCTGCTATATGCTGCTATATACTGCTGCTGCTATATACTGCTATATATTTCTGCTGCTATATACTGCTGCTGCTATATACTGCTGCTATATACTGCTGCTGCTATATACTGCTGCTGCTATATACTGCTACATACTGCTGCTATATACTGCTGCTGCTATATACTGCTGCTGCATGCTGCTGCTACATACTACTGCTGCTGCTATATACTACTGCTGCTGCTATATTACTGCTGCTGCTATATTACTGCTGCTGCTATATTACTGCTGCTGCTATACACTGTTGCTGCTATATTACTGCTGCTGCTATACACTGTTGCTGCTATATTACTGCTGCTGCTACTGGGCTGGCTGGTCCAATACACTGAATCACACCACCACCTCTCATGATGTTCTCATTGTGCATGGGCCAGGTGGAATTGAGGACAAAAGGGTGGTGTGTGTATGTGTACATGAGAGACATGGAGACAGGTAAGAGAGAGAATTAGAAAGTGAGAGATGTTATATTTTAAAATACTTTTATTGGCCCAATAGTTGCATATATGAGTGAGTGTGAGAGTGTGAGAGAGTGAGTGAGTGAGTGAGTGAGTGAGTGAGTGAGTGAGTGAGTGAGTGAGTGAGTGAGTGAGTGAGTGAGTGAGTGAGTGAGTGAGTGAGTGAGTGAGAGAGAGAATAAAGATCAATAGATGGGGATCAGTGTGTACAGTCGTTCAGCCCTCTCCCTCCCTGCTGCTGTCAGGATGACTCAGTCTATCAGTGACTCTGCATCTTAATTTGCCTTCTGAGAAAAACACACTGAAGAGGACTCATAAACCTGTCAATAAGGCACTGTGGACTCGCTGAAGTCACAACACACACGACATACACACAAGCACACACATACACAGCCACATTTCAATGTAGATAAAACACCGTGTGAGACACACGCTCACATACAATCTGTGCAGAGCACAACACCATAGGAGGTTGTGGGGGAAACGTTAGTGGACTGGTTCCCCACAATATGCAGCGAGTGGCCATCAGCTGGTGATGTACCATGGAGCTCAAACAGACACTATGAGCACTGTCATACAGCACAGAGAAACACTATGAGCACTGTCATACAGCACAGGGAAACACTATGAGCACTGTCATACAGCACAGAGAAACACTACGAGCACTGTCATACAGCACAGAGAAACACTACGAGCACTGTCATACAGCACAGAGAAACACTACGAGCACTGTCATACAGCACATAGAAACACGACTCAATACAGCTCTCTCTCTCTGCAGGGCGGCTCACTACATTGCGTAGCAGACAATGGTAATGTTAACCCCGGGTGGAGCAGCCAGCGACCAGCCACACACACAGCAGAACAAAGGAAACGTCTACACAGCATAGTACAACATAATACAGCACAGTAGGTCACACACACATAGACAACATGTACACACACATCGGCCGCACCCTTGAGACCCTGCTGGGTTGCTGACTGCCACACACAGACAGAAACACACAGCGAATGTCATTCAACATAAATTCATTAAAAAGAGGGCCCTCTCCCACAGGGAGCGAATGACAAATTTAAGGAATTGAATCCTGGCACACAAATCACAGTTCATCAGTAGATAGACCTCAGCACAGCTGAGGCTGGAACACTGAGAATTTTAATAGGGGACAAACTGAATGTGTTTACTTTACAGGTTGGCCCCCTTAAATGTTTCCCAGGCACACAGAGAGAGAGAGAGAGAGAGGTAGAGGAGGAAGAGAGAGGATGAGGAGATAAAAAGAGGTAAAACAGAGGTGAAAAGGTAACCGATGGGAGGTATCCATCTGCATTTTGGTCTCTCTCATCCATCTAACCGATGGGAGGTATCCATCTGCATTTTGGTCTCTCTCATCCCATCTAACCGATGGGAGGTATCCATCTGCATTTTGGTCTCTCTCATCCCATCTAACCGATGGGAGGTATCCATCTGCATTTTGGTCTCTCTCATCCATCTAACCGATGGGAGGTATCCATCTGCATTTTGGTCTCTCTCATCCCATCTAACCGATGGGAGGTATCCATCTGCATTTTGGTCTCTCTCATCCCATCTAACCGATGGGAGGTATCCATCTGCATTTTGGTCTCTCTCATCCATTATTTCTCAGGCCGCTTTTAAAGAGACACTTTATTGATTTTTTGATGTGTAGAAGCAGCAGGTTTAAGAGCTTAGCAGGAGGGGGCGAGCACAAAATAACTAACTCACTCCTCCCAGCTACCAACGGTCTAGGTCTCCTGCCACTATGGGCCTGACCTGGGCTCAGTGCTGGTAAAATATCATAATAATAACAGTTTGCCTTTCTCTCTCCTTTTTCAGGAAAAAAAGAGACTGCTTAATAGGCACAAAACATAATCTCCCAGATATACTGTTCCATATGCCACGAGTCAGTGTGTCTATGTGCTGAGGGAGGGAGGGAGGGAGGGAGGGAGGGAGGGAGGGAGGGAGGGAGGGAGGGAGGGAGGGAGGGAGGGAGGGAGGGAGGGAAGGCGGCACAGGAAAGGGTCTATTACATATACAGGGATTGTGGGAGAAAGAGAAAAGGAGAGAGAAAAGAGAGGAAAGCAGAGGGAGAGAGCTAGGTCGGAGATTGATGGTGGAATTGTTGACTGCTGGTCCAGCCTTATCTAACTCTCTCAGAACCTATGTGCAAGGCTATTCTCCGCCCTCGCTCACTCCATTTCTTTCTGTCTGCCCTCCCTCACTCCATTTCTTTCTGTCTGACCTCCTCTCACTCTCCCCAGGTCTGTGTCACCTGTTTCTCTCTTCCATCTCCCTCAACTCCTCCTCTTCATTTCTCACTCCGTCTTTCTTCCTACTATATATATTGAGGTCTTTGAGTTCATCCTCCCCCGCTCTCCCTCACTTTCTCCCTTCCTGTCTCTCCCTCTCTTTCTTTCTCCCTTCCTGTCTCTCTCTCTCTCCCTATCAATATTGTTCTCCCTCCTCACCATCTCTCTCCATCTTTCTCACTCCCTCAATTCCCTCACCCTCTTTCCCTTTGTCTTTCACCCCCCTTCCCACTGCCTCCCTCCATCTCAGTGAGCCAGATAGGGTGCAGTGGCTGGAAAAGATCAGCATGGAGTCTGCAGGGTGCAGCCAGCCCATGGTCTGAGGTCAGGCTGCTACAGGCTGGGAGGACAAGGGCGTAAACACATACACACACCCCTGTGGGGCCCCCATCGCCACAGCGACGGGCCTGGCCCCAACACCCCTAACAACAGCCCCATTATTGGACCTAGATCTGGCATTGGCCCTGCCTGCAGTTTACGCAGCTGGGAAAGGGAGCATTGACATTGGACTGGACTGGCATTAGGCTGCCAACAGGAGGCGCTAGGCTAGGCTAACACCACTCGCCAACTCACCACACCCTGAGAGATAAGCTGTCTCAGTCCAGCCATGGTGGCTGAAGCTCAGCTGGGGTTTGGCTGGGTCTCTAAAGGGTGAGACCCAGTGATAAGCTGTGGCCCTGTGCCTCCGCCCACTCTCCTCCTCCTCTTTGCTCCGGCTCTCCCCTGGAGAAAAGGCCTACAACTCAACCCAGCTCAGCCTCACTCCTTCCTGGCTAAGCTCCTGCTCCATACCAGCTGCAGGGCTACTTTTTATTGTTATTTTGTGTGTGTGTGTGTGTGTGTGTGTGTTTTAGTGAGTGTGTAACAGGCGTGCTCCTGGCACTTCCTGCTGCTAACGGCTTGGTAGCGCAGTCACACGGGAAGGCAAGGCAACTATATCGGAACAGAACAATGCCCAAAAAGGCTCTAATAAAAACAAACTGCGATGCTCAACTGGGAAAATGGGCTCGTCTCCTGCTGTTCATCGGCATGGACCACAGTCTGCATACACAATGAAGGGCCCACAGTCAGGCTAGACACAATACACACACACTCCTACCCCAGCACCACCATGTTTACACGCAGACATGCAGGCACACACACAACAACCACACACACAACCACACACACTACAACCACACACAACAACCACACACACACAGGCAAATCTCATAAACTAGGGTAGAAAAGATAACCATTACATTGGTGCTCAGTAAACACAATGCACGTTAGAAAGACAGGCTGCTGAAAACATCTGTTCAAGGTGAACAACAGCAGGGCTTCCACCATCTACCTCCTCTCTGAACAACATTCCAGTGAATAATTACTATGGGTGCGTTCCAAATGGCACCCTATTCCCTACATAAGAGTAGTGCACATTATAGGGAAGAGGGTGCCATTTGGGACGCAGCGACACAGTACGTAGGCCTAATACTGCCGGAGCTTGTTGGCAAGCCTTTGGCACAAAGGAAATCATTGCCCAACTGTCTCTAATACAACCTAGCTTCCAGCTGCTTCAGGGGAGCACACCAAGCAAATGCTGAGATGAGACAAATGGAAGAAATAAAAGGTGACCCCATTTAAGGTTGTTTTCAGAAGCTGTTATGAGAAGGTTTAGCACACAAACTACGATCAAACAATAGCATTATGCCAGGCAAAGCTCACACACAAATGCTCATAAAATAACACAAACACCTGCACATGCACTTGACCCAACCCCCCCCCCCCCACCAACACAGTCTGGGAGCCTTGAGGGAGGACAGGGAAACAGCAGATGGTCAGTATTGGTCAGCTAGTAACAAAGAAGCAGGTCATTGCTCTCTCCACCTCTGCTCTCTCTCCCATAAATAATGTAATGCCTCAGTCAGAATACTGGACTTGTTATGAACTGCGTAGGGAGTGGGAGGGTTTCTCTAAAGCTCAATAACTCCAACTACAGTGTACATCCTCTGGGTATTTTGACCAAGAAGACAGACCAAAGCTTCTCATCTTTTGTAGAGCTAGGAGGGTAGAATCAGAACCGGTGCCAGAAACCACCAGCGTGATTTATTCACAGGACCGCTCCTATGCTAACCAGCCCTGAGGCCTACTGTGTAATGGCCTGTAGTTTGTGTTTGTGTGTGTGTGTTTGTGTGTTTGTGTGTGTGTGTGTGTGTGTGAGTGAGTGAGTGCGTGTGTTTAACTATACTTGTGGGGATATCTGCAGGATAGTAAACAAAGAACATTTTGACCATCTGGGGACATTTTGTTAGTCCCCACACGGTCAAATGCTATCTAGGGGGTTTAGGGGTTAAGGTTCAAATGAGTGTTAGAATTAGGTTTAGGGTTAGTTTTAGGGATAGAAACTAGGGTTAGGAACTATGGTTAGGTATAGGATTTTGAATGTGACTGAAATGTGTCCCCCCACAAGGTTAGTTATACAAGTCAGTGTGTGTGTGTGTGTGTGTGTGTGTGTGTGTGTGTGTGTGTGTGTGTGTGTGTGTGTGTGTGTGTGTGTTGCAGAGAGAACCCAGCCACACTTCACAGTCATTCGATGAGTGTTTCTTTCTCTGGCCCACAGCTGTGCACACAGAGCAGCCTCCCTCCAGCACGCAGGCCTCTGGGAGCACCATCAAAACACAGGCCTATATCAGCCCCCAACTCCTAGCCCTCCCCATGGTGCTCTTAAAATACACCCCCCCCCCCCCCCTGCTTCTCTACACATAATGCTGTGTCCAGCCCCAGCCCAACCCCCTTCCACTTCTCTTAAGGCCTCACACACACATCCAGATGACCCATCTGCTCCTGTTCCACAGACCTCTCAGCTGGCCTGCCTCGCACCATAACAGCTCCAGCCACTGGCACTGACTGCACTCTTGTCCTCTCCGACCTGCTACAGAGCTGATACAAGACCATCCCACTCATTACACACCAGGATAAAGAGAGCATAGGGAGGATGGATAGAGGATGGGAGGATGGAGAGAGGATGGGAGGATTGAGAGAGGATGGAGAGAGGATGGGAGGATTGAGAGAGGATAGAGAGAGGATGGGAGGATAGAGAGAGGATGGGAGGATAGAGAGAGGATAGAGAGAGGATGGGAGGATAGAGAGAGGATAGAGAGAGGATGGGAAGGTAGAGAGAGGATGGGAAGATAGAGAGAGGATGGATAGAGGATGGGAGGATGGAGAGAGGATGGGAGGATTGAGAGAGGATGGAGAGAGGATGGGAGGATAGAGAGAGGATAGAGAGAGGATGGGAGGATAGAGAGAGGATAGAGAGAGGATGGGAGGATAGAGAGAGGATAGAGAGAGGATGGGAGGATAGAGAGAGGATAGAGAGAGGATGGGAGGATAGAGAGAGGATAGAGAGAGGATGGGAAGATAGAGAGAGGATGGGAAGATAGAGAGAGGATGGGAAGATAGAGAGAGGATGGGAAGATAGAGAGAGGATGGGAAGATAGAGAGAGGATGGGAAGATAGAGAGAGGATAGAGAGAGGATGGGAGGATAGAGAGAGGATAGAGAGAGGATGGGAAGATAGAGAGAGGATGGGAAGATAGAGAGAGGATGGGAAGATAGAGAGAGGATGGGAGACAGGATCAGAGGATGGTAGGATAGAGAGAGGATGGGAGGATGGAGAGAGGATGGGAGGATGGAGAGAGGATGGGAGGATGGAGAGAGGATGGAGAGAGGATGGGAGGATGGAGAGAGGATGGGAGACAGGATCAGAGGATGGTAGGATAGAGAGAGGATGGGAGGATGGAGAGAGGATAGAGAGAGGATGGGAAGATAGAGAGAGGATGGGAAGATAGAGAGAGGATGGGAAGATAGAGAGAGGATGGGAAGATAGAGAGAGGATGGGAAGATAGAGAGAGGATGGGAAGATAGAGAGAGGATGGGAAGATAGAGAGAGGATAGAGAGAGGATGGGAGGATAGAGAGAGGATAGAGAGAGGATGGGAAGATAGAGAGAGGATGGGAAGATAGAGAGAGGATGGGAAGATAGAGAGAGGATGGGAGACAGGATCAGAGGATGGTAGGATAGAGAGAGGATGGGAGGATGGAGAGAGGATGGGAGGATGGAGAGAGGATGGGAGGATGGAGAGAGGATGGAGAGAGGATGGGAGGATGGAGAGAGGATGGGAGACAGGATCAGAGGATGGTAGGATAGAGAGAGGATGGGAGGATGGAGAGAGGATGGGAGAATGGAGAGAGGATGGTAGGATAGAGAGAGGATGGGAGGATGGAGAGAGGATGGGAGGATGGAGAGAGGATGGGAGGATGGAGAGAGGATGGGAGGATGGAGAGAGGATGGGAGGATGGAGAGAGGATGGGAGGATGGAGAGAGGATGGGAGACAGAATCAGAGGATGGTAGGATAGAGAGAGGATGGTAGGATAGAGAGAGGATGGGAGGATGGAGAGAGGATGGGAGGATGGAGAGAGGATGGGAGAATGGAGAGAGGATGGGAGAATGGAGAGAGGATGGGAGACAGGGTCAGAGGATGGTAGGATAGAGAGAGGATGGGAGGATGGAGAGAGAATGGGAGAATGGAGAGAGGATGGGAGACAGGGTCAGAGGATGGACAGAGTGGAGGGAAGGATGGTGGAGGAGAGAGACAGGGCCAAAATTAGGGGAAAAGGAGACCTGACAGAGAGACAGGGATAGGAGAGGAATGAAAAGTAAAAGATGGAGAAGGGTCCAATCCTTCCAAAGGAAAGCAATGAAACAGTTTGTGAAGAGAGGGGCTCTTTTTTAATCTCGTCCCCAGATTGCTGTGGCAGCACAGAGGTAAAATCTAACTGTTGCTCACTGAGCTGTGCAGTAAATCTCAATCAAACAGATCAGTGCCTGCGAACTGCGAACAAAACATGCTGAAACCAGTCATGCATATATATGGAGGTGTTATGTCACCTCTAGCATCATCAAGGGAGAGTAAAGAGATGTATTTAACCATGTAATTCACATGCATTCACGTGTTTGCATGGCAGTTTGCCACGCGTGGTCCTTCACTACAGTATCGGTTGCATTTAAATGTCACAAGTGGCACAGGGATGACAGAATACGCTTTAGCAGCCAGAGACAGGACATCTGTTGGTGCTCCATGTAGACTACAGTATGTCCCAGCCTCCCAGGCATGATGCAACCACCACTCTGCACCCACGTCTCAGCTAACTCCAGCTTCAGCTTAACCAAACACATGCTAGCTGTGAAAAATGGAGATAAAGAGGGCCAAGCCATTACAAATCCATCTCTTGCTGCTTAACCTAAAGAATGACGGTATCACAGTATTAAAAGCTCTTTATAGGCCAACCATGAGGCTGCCTGCGAGGCTGAGAGGGGGCTGAAGAGTTGGGGTTCTGGGCCTAGGAGGAGGGGCAGGCAGCAGGATGTGGGGCCCATTGTGTGGTAACAATGAAGAGATCAACCCGGCAGGAGCCAAATCGGACTCTCAATAGACACTTTAACATCTGGGGTGAGGGAGGGAGCTGAGTGTGCCTGCTTCCACCACCATTTCCCCTGCCTGCCAAATGGACACACACATGCTCTGGAGAAGTGTGGTAAATAGGCATACACACAAGTATTTTGCTACACTCGCAATAACATCTGCTAACCATGTGTATGTGACCAATAATATTTGATTTGATGATCATCACTAACAAGATGGGCATTGTAATTTCCATGTTGCATTATATTTCGGTGTGGGGGTGGCGCATGTACGCACACAGACAGAGACTAGTATAATTACATGATAATATTCTTACCATTCCCTATACCTCACTAGGTTTCCCCATTTAACTCTGGTTGTCTTAATTTTCAGGAACTTCAGCTTTCCCTTCCCCAGTCCTATTCTTAAATGTAATGAACTAAACTGAACCAGCACCAGTCGTTAGGAATACAGTCACCACATATCCCCATGCACAAACCTTGTTGTCCAGCTAGTCAGTTCAACCGTTCTGCTCACACTGGTCTGGCCATGCTGTAGCCTAATTACTGTAATCTGCCAGCCGAAGCTAACACTTACTTCATTATCGTTAAAAAGAAAGCAAGACAAAACAAGAGGCCGAATGAATGTGTTAAGTCACTGTGAACTGGAGAATTGTAATAATGCAGGGTTCCCCACCTGGCGGCCCACTGGAGGAATTTGGCCCACTGCTGATTTGATTTTATAGTAGAACACAAAAGACTGTAAAAACACCAGCTCCAAGTGATTTAAAAAAAATATGTTCCAAAGTATTCCCACTCATAATAGAGAGATATATGCGATAACACAAATGTAAGCAAGGTTTGAATGTATTATGTTTTAGTCAAATATTATATATTATGGTCTTCTTGCGCTGAATTTGCAGTCTACATATGATTTGTAATTATGTTCTGGCCCCTTGACCATCCGTCCAAGAAAAAAATCGTCCCGTGGCTGAATCTAGTCGATGAACCCTGTAATAACCGTTTAAATAAAGTCCTCTCCAAAACAGCCATAAGGTGACAACAACATAGGCATGTTAAGACACGTGATGGTTATTTCGAATCCAAGCTAATTGCAGTGGCTGTTTTGCAATCCAGTTTATTCAAATGGCTATAACAGTTCAGGTCCTCTATGCCCGAATTTGAATAGAATACAGACTGTTTTGTTCCAAGAGTTCCAATGATATACCTCACTACAAACGCGACACACATCAAATATACAAGTCGAGTGAATATGTAGAGAAAAATGGGGAAAACGTCTCTCCAGATGATCTCTAACTGTGTCGAATATACATGGTCTAAATCAGGATTTAAATGTGGTTTTGGAACAAAAAACATTTGATTCGCTTCCAACTGCTTCCCAAACGCAGTGCGCTATGTTTACAGTGGACTAAACAGAGATAAAGTTGCATCAATACGCAATTAAATTGTTTTAAAATATTGTCCAGTGTGCGCATAACCCGGTATTAGACTACCTTTAAAGCTTCGGGCAACAGTTGGAGCCCTGCCGACTAAGCCAACGACAGAATCAGATGTTTTTCTAATTTTCTTCCCCCTATTCGGTTACTTTAAAGAGGAAATATTAGGCAGTCTCACAATGTATCCGACATACAGGATAACGCTCATATGATTGTAATAATGTTGCAATGATTGCAACAAACTTACCGTAGTATTCGTTCACTTATGGTCCTCTGTTCAGAGCAGCTGTGGTGATAATAATGTCAGTTCCCTCCGCGTAAACTAACGACAGACACCGTATCCTTTTCCTTTCCGCTATCACGGCTTTGTTTTTGGACGATTCAGTTAGTTACAAATTATTCCACATACTAACAAATGTCAGCTGAAGGCTATTCGTTCGCGTTTTTCCTTTAGATGTTTTGCGAAACATCGGTAAAACATGTCATGATGCAGTTAGTTTACATAGCGATACTCGCGCTGCTTCACTCACTCCCTCTGTAATACGAAACCAAGGAGGAAATAATTCGCAAATAAGATTCACTTCCAAAGAAAAAAACCTGGCCTTGGTGCTCTCTCGACGTCTCTCCGACGCAGAACTGCACAACTCTCGATATGTAGAAGTTTGTACAGATGTAAAATAGTCAGCAGAGAGACAGGGATATGGGTTGGTCGTGGCGCTGGCAAGCAGATATTCCAGTGGAATACCGGTGGTGTAGTCTGCCGCTACACTGCAGTGTGCCATACTTCTGCAGTACGTATCACTGTAGGGACCGACCAGGGATGATATAAAGGCATAAACAGGTCCCCATCCATACACACCCCCTGTGCATTGCCCGAACTCGGCTACCCGATAGTCCCAAAAGTCACGTTACAGATGAGTAATGGTAACTTCACGCTATGACATTAGAAGAAGATATGCATAGTCTATGAATATTATACCATTATTGTGATTTGTTGTAGTAAGTGGACTTTGTTGTTAACACAATAGAGGTCTATCTGTCTGTCTGATGACGACGAGCAAGGACTAAATATTGTATGATGATATTGCATGATGGAGGGGAAGAAAACAACAGATCTCAAAGAGTAAACATACAACACATGGGATTACGATTGGTAGATTCGGTGGGGTGATTATTAGGTACAGGAAAGAAACTCGATTTGATAATCCCACATTCCCATGACATTTCATACAAATAGATTCATACAAAAGTTTGATCTTCTTTGTCTCTTCGTATGGGAATGTGTGATTAATGTGGGCCTGTGTGAATGCATTTGGCATTATATGTACTGTAAACTATGTTGTCACAGTGAGCCAAGTATTATAATAATATGTCAATATTATTGGTTGTTTTTCTTATATACCTTTCATATACAGACACAAATCCCACTATTTTACCATGCCTGCTTTTTTTATACATGATTTTTGTATATCTGAACATGGTAAAAATATATATAATTCAACTTGGTAAATTAAAACTCATCTGTAGACCTAGTCATGATTCCTGCATTTGTGAATGGTTCTCTGCGTCTTTGTCAATAAAATCATTAACATTTCCATTGTTTAACACCTCCCTAATTTGAAATGCAAATTGACCCCATGGTTTAACAACACCCCCCACTCCTCCCAATTTGCCATTACTCACAGATGTATAAAAGGGGTATACTTTACCTGCAAGAAAGTGGTGAATAAGAGGCTTTGAAAGGGGGTCATATAAACATTGTCTTATATTTTTAAATTAAATATAACACATCTTCTGCCTGAACGACTGTGTGATCACGCTCGCCGTAACCGATGTGAGTAAGACCTTTAAACAGGTCAACATTCACAAGGCTGCAGGGCCAGACGTTACCAGGACCTGTACTCTGAGCATGCGCTGACCAACTGGCAAGTGTCTACACTGACATTTTCAACCTGTCCTTGTCCGAGTCTGTAATACCTACATGTTTCAAGCACCTTAGTCCCTGTGCCCAAGAACACGAAGGTAACCTGCTTAAATGACTACCGACCCGTAGCACTCATGTCTGTATCCAAGAAGTGCTTTGAAAGGCTGGTCATGGCTCACATCAACACCATTATCCCAGAAACCCTAGACCCCTTCCAATTTGCATACTGCCCCAACAGTTCCACAGATGATGCAATCTCTATTGCACTCCACACTGCCCTTTTCCACCTGGACAAAAAGAATGCCTACGTGAGAATGCTTTTCATTGACTACGGCTCAGCATTCAACACCATAGTGCCCTCAAAGCTGATCACTAAACTAAGGACTAAACACCTCCCTCTGGAACTGGATCCTGGACTTCCTAATGGGCCAAACCCAGGTGGTTTGGGTAGGCGATAAACAACACATCTGTCACCTTGATCCTCAGCACGGGGGCCCCTCAGGGGTGCGAGCTTAGTCCCCTTTTGTACTCCCTGTTCACCCACGACTGCGTGGCCAAGCATGACTCCAACACCATCATTAAGTTTGCCGGCGACACAACAGTGGTAGGCCTGATCACCGACATCGATGAGACAGCCTATAGGGAGGAGGTCAGAAACCTGGAAGTGTGGTGCCAGGACAACAACCTCTCCCTCAACGTGATCAAGACAAAGGAGATGATCATGGACTAAAAGGATGGCCGAGCACTTCCCCATTCTCATTGACGGGGCTGTAGTGGAGCAGGTTGAGAGCTTCAAGTTCCTTGGTGTCCACATCACCAACAAACTATCATGGTCCAAAGACACCAAGACAGTCGTGAAGAGGGCACGACAACACCTATTCCCCCTCAGGAGACTGAAAAGATTTGTCATGGGTTCTCAGATCCCCGAAAAGGTTCTACAGCTGCACCATCGAGAGCATCCTGACCCGTTGCATCACCGCCTGGTAAGGTAACTGCTCGGCCTCCGACCGCAAGGCGCTACAGAGAGTAGTGAGTACGGCCCAGTACATCACTGGGTCCAAGCTTCCTGCCCTTCAGGACCTCTATACCAGGCAGTGTCAGAGGATGGCCCTAAAAATTGCCAAAGACTCCCTAGTCATAGACTGTTCTCTCTGCTACCGCACGGCAAGCCATAAAACTGCTGAACAGCTAATCAGATGGCTACCCGGACTATTTGCATTGACCCCCCTACCCCCCTTTTTTTTTACGCTGCTACTACTCGCTGTTTATTATCTATTATCTATGCATAGTCACTTTACCCCTACCTATATGTACATATTACCTCAATTACCTCGACTAACCGGTACCCCCACACATTGACTCGGTAGTACCCCCTGTGTATGGTTATTTTATTGTTGCTCTTTTATTTTTTACTTTAGTTTATTTAGTAAATCTTTTTCTTCACTCTTATTTTTCTTAACTGCATTGTTGTCTTACAGGCTTGTAAGTAAGCATTTCATGCTAAGATCTACACCTGTTGTATTCAGTGCATGTGACAAATAAAGTTTTATTTGATTTTTGATTAGATTTTTGAAATGGTTACTATAGACTGTGAAGAAATAGTTTGCATTAACACTGTAGGTACAGTAGCTTATGTTATCACAGTGGGCTAGGTATTGTACTGCATTATGTCCTGTGCTGTTTTTCTGACAGACTCATAGTAAATAGTTGGCTCATGATTGGAAATTTGCCTATACCAGTTACAGAAATATCAAAGTGAAATGACAAACATCTCAGTCAGTTCATATGTTTGACAGAAATCTCTAGACAGTGTGGTTTCGTAGCGTCAAGCGATTCTTGCATAGATAAAATGTATTTAAATAATGTAGAGGGCCCATTTAACTAAAATCCCAGTTGGGCAAAGTACATTTTGATACTTCAGTTATAGTTCAGTATAATGTTGATGTATGATGCCTACCAATAGGAACAGTAAGCAGGTGGTTACATAAACACTAAGTAGCATTGAGAAAAACATACCAATTCACACCTCCAATCCATGGAGTGTTTTTGCTTAAATCAAACACCTGTGAGAAGTGGGAAGGCGGAGGGGGAGCTAAATCAGTTTTAGTTTAGTTGGCATCGTTTTTTAATGTCAGAGTTAATGTAGAGGCCTTTGCAGTTTGAAACAACTCTTAAAGCATAAATTAGAGTTGCTAACAGAGATGGCAAGAAAGATGGTCAAAATCCAACAGTCAGCTTGTAAAACACCCAATATGTAGTTAGAGCGATGATAGAGCAGTTAGGAAAGACAATAACATTTAAATTTCAAACAATTCAATAGGCTACAGTCAGACAGTGTTTTTTAGCCCAAAGTTAATTAAAAGGGATAAAATATGCAGATTTGTATTATTTTGTATTTATTTAATCAGGAGCTTAAATAGATCATATAGATTTAAAGGGTATTTTTTGTAATAACTGGTTTGATAAGCCACCATCGACCTTACTGCCTTGGCATGTTCATGCTTTAAATGAAATGTAATGGATGTGAATCTGTAAGCTAGCAGGGTTATGTTATCAGCTGAAAAAAGAGACAGAGAGAGAGACAGAGAGAGAAAGGGCTTTCATTAGTCATGTGGTGATGAATTGGTCTCAAAGGGAAACATAGGAGCTAAATCTATGAGATCCAGTGTGCGAAAACAACACTGTAAAAACACATAGTGCCAGGCAGGTCAATCAAATCACATACAGACACAAACCTCTATATCTGTGGCTAAATAAATCCCTTGTGAAGAGATTGACGGATGATTTGTGTGAGGCCAACTCTGTGAAGGTAGTGTAAAGATTTGGATTCACATCGTAAACATAGGAGGGATTACCAAAGGGGGATTCACAAATCAGGTCAATCTTCCTGGCAACAAGAGAGAGATTTGGACTGTTGTATTGATGGGAGTTAAACCCTGTGGAGCTCCAGCTTCAAGGGGAGAAAATATCCCCAGACGTATTATAAGCGAGATAGCAACACACTTGAAATGCTAAATCATTGTATTGTTCAATTCTTCTTATTTCGGTCCCAGAGTGGAGCAAGTCTGTCTTACCCAGTTTAAATGAGTCATGAGCGGCAGTAGAAACAGTATTAGAACAGTATTGAGCACATGGTGACACAGACAGCTGTAGAAAGAAGGTCAGGGCTGAGTGAGAAGTGGGGTACAGCCTCATTATGACAAAGGTCAAAGGTCAACTCCCAGGAGCCTCCGCTGTAGTGTCTGCAATCACTCAGTCTGCATCTCAAATGGCACCCTATTCCCTATGTAGTGTACTACTTTTGACGTGAGCCCTGGTCAAAAGTAGTGCACTAAATAGGGAATAGGGTGCCATTTGAGACATAGCCTCATTCTACCTGCTTTTTGCTCCACTTTAAATTCCCATTACAATGAGCTAGGCCCCAGTTTATAGAGGCTACAGTTTATGTGAGGTACGTTTTATAAAGGGTGAGGTTTATGGTGTTTAAAGACATAAAGTACTTATTCTGCTGGATTTAACATATTGTAATACCCTATTTCTTAGCATGTTAGGCCTTTTAGCTACTGTACCGGTTCATAGCAATGATTGAAATGCACACCTGAGGCCACAGCTAAAACATGACAGAGCTTACATAATATACAGTTGCACTATTATGTCTTTGTTTTTATACTGTACCAGGTAATTATAGTCTACAACCAAGCTGTAGAACACAAGCTACTGTAACTGTATGGTATTATTATTGATGCTTAGGCTACTAAATCATGATTAGTATTAAATAGCTAATAAGGCAGATTTTTTTACTCAAGACAAATATGAATTACTGAGGTATGAGGTAAGAAAGTAACATACAGTATCGACGTTTTGATTCTGAACACTGAATAAGGGATCCGTCATAACCGCTTCATAGGCCTTTTTGCAACTTTAGCTTTTTGACAGCCACCATTTTCCTCAAATGCTGACCTGTCACATTTCATTATATAGCAATTTCACGAGTAAACTTTCAGGAGAGATGCAGAGAAATGACAAGATTTCATTTAGAAAAATGGCTCCAATATTTCACTGCTATGCCATCTACTGCAGAAAATCGTTTACATTGAGATGAGAGTTAAAACATGTCTGATATGATGAGTTGCACCTCTCGTTTTTGGATGAGCCAGGAAAGGAATTTACAGCCCAGCAGTGCATGATTTCATTTGAGTAGGCATATTCATTACAGGAAGATATGATTTGACACACATGTTTTTTTAATCCAAGTGCTTCCTAGACTGAAAATTTTAATTTTACAATTGCCCTTCATTACTTTAACTCACAAATATCCTAGATCTTTTGATCTGACCTACTGTATGAAAATAAATATGCTTTCTTGAATCACCTTGAAAGACAGTGAGTTATTAGAAGTCCCAAATGGAGTAATTTCTTAATTGAAGCAGGACAGATCAACCTGAATCCAACATTACCAGCCGGCTGTCTTTAAATACTGCCGTAGCTAATTTCCTTAAAAGTAAAAAACATGAACTCTCCTCCACTTAATTTCAGTAAGTCCCTACTTCTATAAATCCGCTTTAGTGCTGTTAAAATTGGTTGTCTGACACACAATATTCCTCTTCACCGCACTTTGTGTCTTATGTCTCTTATGGCGTAACAGTATGCTAATTTCCTTCTCTTATGTAAAGAGAAAAGTTTGGGGTCTGTTTAATTCTGTTGTAAACTGTTAAAAGTGAAGTTGGCTCGGCGGCTACGGTGGCTGGGTCCCCAGGCCGCTGGCTGCATTGTTCCTGTGCGTGCTCAGTCAGTCTATGAGCTGTGGTAAAGTTGCTGAGGGAGGCAGAGCTGGGGCCCAGGGGACCCTACACTTACTTCTCAGTCACTCTGTCCTCCCGCAGTCACTGAGTCACCATAATGAGCAGCACCACCAGCCTCCCATCCCTCAGCTCCCTCTCCTCCCTGCTACCCCGCTATCACCCCCTTCTCCCTATGATACTCACTGCCTCACTGCCTGGATCCCTGCTCAAGACCTCACTTTTTAATACATAGCAAACACAGTGCCTTCAGAAAGTTTCCATACCCCTTGACTTATTCCACATTTCATTGTTTTACAGCATGAATTCAAAATGGATTAAATGTATTTTATAATAATAAAAAATGTTACCCTATTTTTTATCCCCAATTTTGATCTTGTCTCTTCGCTGCAACTCCCCAACGGGCTTGGGAGGCGAAGGTCGAATCATGGGTCCTCTGAAACATGACCCGCCAAACCACGCTTCTTAAAACCCGCCCGCTTAACCCAGAAGCCAGCTGCACCAATGTGTTGGAGGAAACACTGTTCAACTGACGACCGATATCAGCTTGAAGGCGCCTGGCCCGCCACAAGGAGTTGCTAGAGCGCAATGAGCCAAGTAAAGCCCACCTGGCCAAACCCTCCCTTAAGCCGGACGACGCTGGGCCAATTGTGTGCCTGACTATGGGACTCCTGATCACGGACGGTTTTGATACAGCCCGGGATTGAACCCGGGTTTGTAGTGATGCCTCTAGCACCACAATGCAGTTCCTTAGACCGCTGCACCACTCTGGAGGCGCTTTAGATAAATATGTTTTTTTTGTTGGACATATATTGAAAGTGAAATACAGAAACATATAATTTACATAAGTATTCACTCCATCGAGTCAATACTTTGTAGAAGCACCTTTGTCCTGCTGAAAGGTGAATTCATATACCAGTGTCTGGTGGAAAGCAGACTAAAACTGGTTGTTCTCTAGGATTTTGCCTAAGCTTAGCGCCATTCCATTTATTTTTTTACCTGAAAAACTCCCCAGTCCTTAATGACTTAATGAAGCATACCCATAACATGATGCAGCCATCACTATACTTGAAAATATGGAGAGTGGTACTCAGTAATGTGTTGTACTGGATTTGCCCCAACACTTTGAATTCAGGAGAAAAATGTAATTTCTCTGAGGCATTTTTTGCAGGATTACTTTAGTTGTCACGTCCTGACCAGTATAAGGGTTATTTGTTATTGTAGTTTGGTCAGGACGTGGCAGAGGGTATTTGTTTTATGTGGTTCGGGGTGGTGGTTTATTTAGTAGGGCGTTTGATTTATTATTTCCGGGTTTTTGGGTAATGTTCTATGTTTGTATTTCTATGTGGTCTCTGGTCTTTTGTATTTCTATGTCTTGTTAATTGGGGTTGGACTCTCAATTGGAGGCAGGTGTTTTCTCGTTGGGAGTCCTATATATGGGAATGTGTTTGGTTTAGTGTTTGTGGGAGATTGTTTCTTGTTTTGCTGAGTGTGAGCTTGACGAGACTGTTTTGTTGTTCACTTTATTTAAAATAAATATCAAGATGAGTATCCACATTCCTGCTGCGTTTAGGTCCTCCATTCCCGACGACAACCGTTACATTAGTGCTTTGTTGCAAACATGATGTATGTTTTGAAATATTTTTTTTCTGTACAGACTTACTTCTTTTCACTCTGTCAATTAGGTTAGTATTGTGAAGTAACTACAATGTTGTTGATCCATCCTTAGTTTTCTCCTATCACAGCCATTAAACTCTGTAACTGTTTAAAGTCACCATTGGCCTCATGGTGAAATTCCTGAGTGGTTTACTTACTCTCCAGCAACTGAGTTAGGAAGGACACTTGTATCATTGTAGTGACTGGGTGTATTGATACACCATCTAAAGTGTAACTATTAACTTCACCATGCTCAAAGGGATATTCAATGTCGTCTTTTTAAAACGTTGGTTGAATCTGTGTTTGAAATTCACCGCTTGACTGAGGGACCCTACAGATACTTGTACAGTTGAAGTCGGAAGTTTACATACACCTTAGCCAAATACATTTAAACTCAGTTTTTCACAATTCCTGGCATTTAATCCTAGTGAAAACTGTCTTAGGTCAGTTAGGATCACCATTTTATTATAAGAATGGGAAATGTCAGAATAATAGTAGAGTGAATGGTTTATTTCAGCTTTTATTTTTTTCATCACATTCCCAGTGGGTCAGAAGTTTACATACACTCAATTAGTATTTGGTAGCATTGCCTTTAAATTGCTTAACTTTGGTCAAACGTTTTGGGTAGTCTTCCACAAGCCTCCCACAATAAGCTGTGTGAATTTTTGCCTATTGCTCCTGACAGAGCAGGTGTAACTGAGTCAGGTTTCTAGGCCTCCTTGCTCGCACACGCTTTTTCAGTTCTGCCAACAAATTTTCTATAGGATTGAGGTCAGGGCTTTGTGATGGCCACTCCAATGCCTTTACTTTGCTGTCCTTAAGCCATTTTGCCACAACTTTGGAAGTATGCTTGGGGCCATTGTTCATCTGGAAGAGCCATTTGCAACCAAGCTTTAACTTCCTGACTGATGTCTTGAGATGTTGCTTCAATATATCCACATAATTTTCCTCCCTCATGATGCCATCTATTTTGTGAAGTGCACCAGTCCCTCCTGCAGCAAAGCACCCCCACAACATGATGCTGCTACCCCCGTGCATCACGGTTGGGATGGTGTTCTTCGGCTTGCAAGCCTCCCCCTTTTTCCTCCAAACACAACGATGGTCATTATGGCCAAACAGTTCTATTTTTGTTTCATCAGACCAGAGAACATTTCTCAAAAAAATACAATCTTTCTCCCCATTTGCAGTTGCAAACCGTAGTCTGGCTTTTTTATGGCGGTTTTGGAGCAGTGGCTTCTTCCTTGCTGAGCGGCCTTTCAGGTTATGTTGATTTTGGACTCGTTTTACTGTGGATATAGATACTTTTGTACCTGTTTCCTCCAGCATCTTCACAAGGTCCTTTGTTGTTGTTCTGGGATTGATTTGCACTTTTCACACCAAAGTACGTTCATCTCTAGGAGACAGAACGCATCTTCTTCCTGAGCGGTATGATGGCTGCGTGGTTCCATGGTGTTTCAACTTGTGTACTACAGATGAACGTGGTACCTTCAGGTGTTTGGAAATTGCTCCCAAGTATGAACCAGACTTGTGGAGGTCTCCTTTTTTTTTCTGAGGTCTTGGCTGATTTCTTTTGATTTTCCCATGATGTCAAGCAAAGAGGCACTGAGTTTGAAGGTAGGCCTTGAAATACATGCACAGGTACACCTCCAATTGACTCAAATGATGGCAATTAGCATATCAGAAGCTTCTAAAGCCATGACATCATATAAATATATGAAAGTACACACACTAAAGGGAAAAAAATCTGCAAAATTATGTTTTTTTCGACACAACTGCAAACTTTAAGGAGTAGGGCATTCAAGGAGTTGGTCTGATGGGAATTTGTGATGTCATCAGCCTCCTTGCTTGAGGAGAACAAAAAAGCAAAGGCTCACCCTCCCACTTGTGCTATGTCATGACATAAAGTACCTTTAAAGCCCCCATGCAGTCTTTTTAAATATATTTTAAATCATTAGTTTATGTCTAATAAATCACTGTGTTTATTTTTTTATAGAACTCCAGACTTGTGGAGGTCTACAACTTCTGAGGTCTTGGTTTATTTCTTTTGATTTTCCCATGATGTCAAGCAAAGAGGCACTGAGTTTGAAGGTAGGCCTTGAAATACATCCACAGGTACACCTCCAATTGACTCATATGATGTCAATTAGCATATCAGAAGCTTCTAAAGCCATGACATCAATTTCTGTAATTTACAGTGAGTTATAAGTGAAATAATCTTTCTTTAAACAAATGTTAGAAAAATTACTTGTGTCATGCACAAAGTAGATGTCCTAACCGACTTGCCAAAACTACAGTATGTTAATAAGAAATTTGTGGAATGGTTGAAAAACGAGTTTTAATGACTCCAACCTAAGTGTATGTAAACTTCCGACTTCAACTATATATATATATATATATATATATATATGTCATAGGCGTAGTAAGGATAGGACCAAGCCCCTTTTACAGTACCCCCCCCCAAAGGTGCAGACCCCGAATGCACCTCAAAAACAAAAACCCCACAAAAACAACCCCAAACTTAAAGGGAGGGGAGGGTGGCCACCGTCAACGACGGTCCCTGTGCTACACCCCCCCTTCACAATCCTCCCACTACGGAGGTGGCTCTGGCTCTGGGCGTAGCTCCCGTTCAGAAGACTCTAGGCTGGGGAGCGTCGCTGGAGGCTCAGGGCTGAGGAGCGTCGCTGGAGGATCAGGGCTGAGGAGCGTCGCTGGAGGCTCAGGGCTGAGGAGCGTCGCTGGAGGCTCAGGGCTGAGGGGCGTTGCTGGAGGCCTGATGCGTGGGGCTGGCATAGGAGGTGCCAGACTAGTAACATGCACCTTCAGGCTCGTGCGGGGAGCAGGAACAGGACGTACTGGGCTATGGTGGCGCACTGGAGGAAGAGTACACGGAGTAGGCACAGGGTACACTGGTCTTGGAGACGCACTGGAGGTCTGGAGAGCACGGCCTGCACAACCCATCCTGGCTGGATGGTCACTGTAGCCTGGCACAGGTGGAGCGCTGGCACAGGGCGAACTGGGCTGTGCTGGGGAATGAGGGCTGCCGTGCGTAGAGCAGGTGCAAGGTAAACTGGGCCGAGGAGACGTACTGGAGACCAGATCCGTTGTGCCGGCACACTTCTTCCTGGCTGCCGGCCAACTTTCGCCCGGCAACGCTACGGAGCACTTATTGGCCATACCAGACTGTGCATGCGTATGGGCGACACCGTGCGCATTTCTGCGTAACAAGGTGCTTTCTTGATCCGTCGCTCCCCATAATAAGCACGGGGAGTTGGCTCAGGTCTCCACTCTGACTCTGCCCAACTCCCCGTGTGCCGCCCCCCCCCAAATGTATTTTGGGGCTGCCTCTCGCACTTGCCTTTGGGCCTATACATCGCCTCATAATAGCGCCGCTCTGCCTTTGCTGCCTCCAGTTCCTCTCTCGGTCGCCGGTACTCCCCAGCCTGCCTCCAGGGTCCCTTTCCGTCTAAGATCTCCTCCCATGTCCACGACTCCAAATATTTTTCCTGCTGCTCCTTCTTCCGCTGCTTGGTCCTTTTTTGGTGGGTGGTTCTGTCATAGGCGTCGTAAGGATAGGACCAAGGCGCAGCGGGTATAGTGATCATCTTCTTAATTTATTTAAAGGTAACACTTAAACAAAATAAACAAAAAGACGAAACAGTTCCGTAAGGCAACACAGGCTATACAGGAAAACAACCACCCACAAAACACAAGTGAAACAATCACCACTAATATATATATATATAAACAAAACATATAAAACCAAAACATAATTCCACTTTGACCATTATTGGTTATTGTGTGTAGGCCAGTGACAAATCTAAATTTAATCCATTTTAAATTCAGGCTGTAACACAACAAAATGTAGAAAAGTCAAGGGATGTGAATACTTTCGGAAGGCACTGTAAATGGGAATTTCTACATAGACCCATGGGTAGAGTACACCGCTAGCTGAGGCCGTATTTAATTGTTTGGTGGAGACAGAGAGCTACTGTACATGAGGGAAGATGTCATGGACTTCAGTAGCTAGCTTTTCCAAGAAGACTAAGTTTCAACAGTGTTTTGGTTTGGTTTGACGTAGCCATATTAACCTCACTGTAAAGGCCATCTCCTGCCTGAGGCTAGGTGGTGATATAGCAACCCAATAAACGGTCCTATCCTGTTCACTTGTTTGCACTGAAGAAGCTGCCAAGAATCCTGCGCATGGCTCCCTCCACCAGCTGATCTTGTGTACGCTATTCCCTAAACAGTGCATATAGAGAATAGGGTTCCATTTGGCACATACCCTCTGCATCTGACTGGAGCGGAATGTTGTTTGTGTTATTCTGCCTTTTCTGGCTGTTTGATTTCACATTGAGAGCCTCAACTGACCGAACCAGTGGACAAAAAACTGAAATAGAATGCGATGCAGAGCAAATGGAACTGAATGTTGCTGAACATTGTGACACATGGTGCAGATTGTATGACACATTGCTTTGGCTAGGGTGGGGAGGTAATGCACCCGTCAACCAACTGTGTGCCAGGAGTTGTAAGTGTGCTACTTTCACACACATTTCAAACATGTGTGCCATCTCACATCAACAGTTTCTGCCCACATCTGCCCTAGTCTGATTTTAACCATCATCACTCACTCCACCATGAACGCTACATAATAACTAATGCAATTCCGGTTGTTAGGAGTTACTGAGATGCATTCTCTTTGATGCAATTCAAGCCACTAAATGGTGAAACACCACTCCCTTAGTCCATGTGACAACTATCCCAAATAAGAGGGCTGATTTAACATGCCCATCTTGTTAGGGTTAAATAAAGTAGACATCAAGGACTGCCAGAAGTCGATTTCAGTAGACAGCCGTTACTCCTCACCCCATGCCCATCCTACCAGGGGCATTTTCCGCTGGCATGACCCCCAGCCCCTCTGTGTATTGAGGCAGACAGTGGGTCTTCTCTCTCTCCAGTGCCAAGGCTGGCACAGTGTCCAGCATTCCCCAAAGTTTCGCCGTAGGAATGCTACAGCACAACACAGCCGTCTTCAGACTCCTAAAGGGCAAATCAGTCATGAAAAACACAGTAAGTACTTACACCTCCAACAAATGTCCCTAATCAAATCAAATCAAATGTTATTTGGCTTACAGTGAAATGCTTACTTACAAACCCTTAACCAACAATGCTTTAAGAAGTTTTAAGAGTAAAAAATAGTAAAAAGTAAAAAAGTTTTTTTTTAAAGGAAAAAATAGTTAAGGAAAAAATAGAAAATAAAAGTAACAAGTAATTAAACAGCAGCAGTAAAATAACAATAGTGAGGTTATATACAGGGGGTACCGGTACAGAGTCAATGTGCGGGTGCACCGGTTAGTCGAGGTAATTGAGGTAATATGTACATGTAGGTAGAGTTAAAGTGCCTATGCATAGATAATAAACAGAGTAGCAGCAGTGTAAAAGAGGGAGCCCTTTGATTAGCTGTTCAGGAGTCTTATGGCTTGGGGGTAGAAGCTGTTAAGAAGCTTTTTGGACCTAGACTTGGTGCTCCGGTACCGCTTGCCGTGTGGTAGCAGAGAGAAGAGTCTATGACTAGGGTGGCTGGAGTCTTTGACGATTATTAGGGCCTTACTTTGACACTGCCTGGTATAGAGGTCCTGGAAGGCAGGAAGCTTGGCCCCAGTGATATAATGGACCGTACGCATTACTCTCTGTAGTGCCTTGCCGTCGGAGGCCGAGCAGTTGCCATACCAGGCAGCGATGCTAATGGTCAGGATGCTCTCGATGGTGCAGCTGTAGAACCTTTTGAGGATCTGAGGACCGCATGGCAAATCTTTTCAGTCTCCTGAAGGGGAATAGGTTTTGTCGTGCCCTCTTCACGACTGTCTTAGTGTGTTTGGACCATGATAGTTTGTTGATGATGTGTACACCAAGGAACTTGAAGCTCTCAGCCTGCTCCACTACGGCTCCGTCGATGAGAATGGAGGCGTGCTCGGTCCTCCTTTTCCTGGAGTCCACAATCATCTCCTTTTTCTTTTTCTTGATCACGTTGAGGGAGAGGTAGTTGTCCTGGCACCACACGGCCAGGTCTCTGACCTCCTCCCTATAGGCGGTCTCGCCGTTGTTGGTGATCAGGCCTACCACCGTTGTGTCATCGGCAAACTTTATGATGGTGTTGGAGTTGTGCCTGGCCATGCAGTCAACAATCATGACCAACAATCATTCATGCTTCTAAATCGTCCTCCCAGGTTAACACCAGTATGGAGGCCTATATTTTTGACATATAGGGAAACACCAGATAAACGACTCAGCCTTTTATATCATATGTCAAAAATAATAATAACTCAATAATCAAGGTTGTAGATGACACAACAGTGGTCTGATTACCAACAACGATGAGACAGCCTGCAGGGAGGAGGTGAGAGCCCTGGCGGAGTGGTGCCAGGAAAATAACAAAATAAATAAAGTCAACAAAATGAAGGAGTTGATCGTGGACTTCAGGAGACAGCAGAGAGAGCACGCTCCCTTCTACATCAACGCGACCGCAGTGGAGAGGGTGAAAATCTTCAAGTTCCTCTGTGTCCACATTACTGACAACCTGAAGTGGTCCATCCACACAGACAGAGTGGTGAGTTAAGGCGCAACAGCACCTCTTCAACCTCAGGAGGCTGAGGAAATTCTGATCACAGGGGGCACACTGCCTGACTTTTTAGGACATCTACAGCACCCAGTCTCACAGGAAGGCCAAGAAGATCATCAAGGACCTCAGCCACCCGAGCCACGGCCTGTTCACCCCGCTACAATCTAGAAGGCGGAGACAGTACAGGTGTATCAAAGCTGGGACCGAGAGACTGAAAATCAGCTTCTTTCTCCAGGCCATCAGACTGTTAAATAGTCACCACTAGCAAGCGTCCGCCCAGTACCCTGCCCTGAACCATGGTTACTAGCCGGATACCACCCGGTACTCTTCCCTGCACCTTAGAGACTCCTGCCCTATGTAAACTCAGCAAAAAAAGAAATGTCCTCTCACTGCCAACTGCGTTCATTTTTAGCAAACTTAACATGTGTAAATATTTGTATGAACATAAGATTCAACAACTGAGACATAAACTGAACAAGTTCCACAGACATGTGACTAACAAAAATGGAATAATGTGTCCCTGAACAAAGGGTGGGGTCAAAATCAAAAGTAACAGACAATATCTGGTGTGGCCACCAGCTGCATTAAGTACTGCAGTGCATCTCCTCCTCTTGGACAGCACCAGATTTGCCTGTTCTTTCTGTGAGATGTTACCCCACTCTTCCACCAAGGCACCTGCAAGATCCCGGAAATTTCTGGGGGGAATGGCCCTAGCCCTCACCGTCTGTTCCAACAGGTCCCAGACGTGCTCAATGGGATTGAGATCCGGGATCTTCGATGGCCATGACAGAACACTGACATTCATGTCTTGCAGGAAATCACACACAGAATGAGCAGTATGGCTGGAGGCATTGTCATGCTGAAGGGTCATGTCAGGATGAGCCTGCAGGAAGGGTACCACATGAGGGAGGAGGATGTCTTCCCTGTAACGCACAGCGTTGAGATTGCCTGCAATGACAACCTCAGTCCGATGATGCTGTGACACATCACCCCAGACCATGACTGACCCTCCACTTCCAAATTGATCCTGCTCCAGAGTACAGGCCTCGGTGTAACGCTCATTCCTTCGACGATAAACGCGAATCCGACCATCACACCTGGTGAGACAGAACCGCGACTCATCAGTGAAGAGCACTTTTTGCCAGTCCTGTCTGGTCCAGCAACGTTGGGTTTGTGCCCATAGGCGACGTTGTTGTCTGTGATGTCTGGTGAGGACCTGCCTTACAACAGGCCTTCAAGCCCTCAGTCCAGCCTCTCTCAGCCTATTGCGGACAGTCTGAGCACTGATGGAGGGATTGTGCGTTTCTGGTGTAACTCGGGCAGTTGTTGTTGCCATCCTGTACCTGTCCCGCAGGTGTGATGTTCGGATGTACCGATCCTGTGCAGGTGTTGTTACACTTGGTCTGCCACTGCGAGGACAATCAGCTGTCCGTCCTGTCTTCCTGTAGCGCTGTCTTAGGCGTTTCACAGTACGGACATTGCAATTTATTGCCCTGGCCACATCTGCAGTCCCAATGCCTCCTTGCAGCATGCGTAAGGCACGATCACGCAGATGAGCAGGGACCCTGGGCATCTTTCTTTTGGTGTTTTTCAGAGTCAGCAGAAGTTTCATAACTGTGACCTTAATTGCCTACCGTCTGTAAGCTGTTAGTGTCTTAACGACCGTTCCACAGGTGCATGTTCATTAATTGTTTATTTTTTGTCACGTCCTGACCAGTAAAAGGGGTTGTTTGTTATTGTAGTTTGGTCAGGGCATGGCAGGGGGTGTTTGTTTAGTGTGTTTCGGGGTTTTTGGTTGATGTTCAATGTTTTCTATTTCTATGTGGGTTTTCTAGTTTTTCTATGTCTATGTTAGTTTTGTCAATGACCTCCAATCAGAGGCAGCTGTTTGTTGTTTTCTCTGATTGGAGGCCATATTTAAGTGTGTTTGTTTTCACTTGTGTTTGTGGGTAGTTGTTTCCTCGTATAGTCTGAGCACCTTACGGGACTGTTTTTTCGTCGTTTGTTTTGTATGAGTATTTTTTTCCCTTCTAAATAAAAAGAAGATGAGCACCTTAACCGCTGCATATTGGTCCGATGATTTCTCCTCCTCAGATGACGAACTTTGTGACATTTTTTCATTGACAAGCATGGGAAACAGTGTTTAAACCCTTTACAATGAAGATCTGTGAAGTTATTTGGATTTTTAAGAATTATCTTTGAAAGACGGGGTCCTGAAAAAGGGACTTTTCTTTTTTTGCTGAGTTTACATAGCTGTTGAACACTGGTCACTTTAATTATGTTTACATACTGTTTTACCCAATTTATATATATGAGCATTTCTTTTTTTAAGGTATCTGTGACCAACAGATGCATATCTGTATTCCCAGTCATGTGAAATCCATATATTCATTTATTTCAATTGACAGATTTCCTTATAGGAACTGTAAGTCAGTCAAATCTTTGAAATTGCTGCATGTTGTGTTTATATATTTTTTCAGTGTATATTTATATTCCCGATCCAGACATTCTCATTCTGTTATTTCTCAATTTCTTTATACATTTTTGGGGGGATTTGTGTGTATTATTTTGTACTGTTACTTATTACTGCATTGTTGGAGCTATAAACATAAGCATTTTGCTGCACCTGCGATAACATCTGCAAAATATGTGTACGTGACCAATAACATTTGATTTGATTTAGAGCGCTTCAGGTTTCTTTGAGGAGCTGCTTGCTATAGTTTTATCTCTGGCAGGAAGCTTGGATGATGTTTGACCCTCTGACACTGACCTTTACCTAAACGTACCTAGACAGAGCTGTTTTCAGAACCCATCCTGACACATCTAGCTCCTATGAAAAGGCCTTGTCATGTTAAATCTCTGGGCGCTTTTGACCTGCCAATATTTTATTCAACCTTCATTTAACCAGGAAAAACTCTTGAGACCATTAAATAGAAATGGTAATGGAAAATGTCTTGATCGTATTTGGTGATTTAGTATTTTATGTATACTTGTAATGTCAGTGGAGTGTCTGCATCCTGCTGGTTTAGTGAGCAGACTAGTACCATTGGCTGTGTAACAGACACAGACTGTGGGTACAACGATAGACTTAAGCCCTATTGTTATAGGAGTAGTTTAAATACCAGCATGTCGTTAATACCCCCACACACTGATTCACACATTCTGACTCCTCACACAGCCTACACACATAAGCAAGCACGTATGCACGCACTCGAACAGGCACACACACACACACACACGCACACACACACACACACACACACACACACACACACACACACACACACACACACACACACACACACACACACAGACACACACACACACACACACACACCACACACACACACACACACACACACACACACTCAAAGACACACACACACACACACACACACACACACACACACACACACACACACACACACACACACACACACTCAAAGACACAGACACACACACACACACACACATAGACAAGGCATTGTGCTCTATCTACGTACCAATGCAGACCACATTTTCAATAAGATCTCTGTCTGTGAGTATGTGGTGGAACAGCCGGTACAGTATACAGCTGTACAGTCCTCTTTGTACATGGCATGAATTGTGCTTTATAACTACTTAAACTCTCCCCCTCCCCCCACTGCAATCCCAATGAAACCACAATTATTATACTGTAATGTATGGCTGCTGACTACGAGAGAGAGAGAGAGAGAGAGAGAGAGAGAGAGAGAGAGAGAGAGAGAGAGAGAGAGAGAGAGAGAGAGAGAGAGAGAGAGAGAGAGAGAGAGAGAGAGAGAGAGAGAGAGAGACTGGGTCAAAACCACTCTTCTGCCCTCTAGGGAAGCATATCCAAAACCATCAATGAACCCCTTTATACAGGGATTGGAAAACAACACACAGACCAACCCCTTTTTATCTACAACAGTCTTTCTGTCTGGAGTCTGCTACCTAGCCAAGCCCCCACTATACTAGCTCCGCTGAGACTCTTTCATTTGTGTTGTGAGAGTCTTTCCTTGTTCATATGGAGGTCATCGTCAGATTTCTTGCCTAGTGCAATATACATCCTAGGTCCTGGACGTTTGGAGCCACAGTCACAAACTCAGGCTGATATGATTTTAGCTATGTTGGCAGCTGAGATTTATAACAATGCTATTTCAGACAGTGGGGGCAGATGGAGAACGGACTGAGAGAGAGGGAGGCAGAAAGAGAGTACTGAGGTGGATGTGGGGCAGGCCTTGTTCAGTGCCTGTGTGAAAAGCCGGGGTCCTTAGGGAGTAGAGCAGAGCAGGGGAAGGGCTTGGTGCTGGGCTGGGTAGGTGGGGAGGGGAGGGGTTGGTGCTGGCCTGGGTAGGTGGGGAGGGGAGGGGTTGGTCCTGGGGTTGGGTAGGTGGGGAGAAGTTTTTATGGATTAGTGCTGCCTCAGCATTTGTGCAGTAATGTGATAGCGGGCCTAGACACGCAAAGAAAACACAACTGCTCAAACACTCCCAGTTTGGCCATGAGGGGCGTGGGTAGGCATTTTTTAGCACCACTGTAGTAATTATCCTTACTAACCCCGACCTGTACGATTACCAGGCTTGGGATGGGTGCGCAGGGGAGCTAGGGGCTAGGAGCTGGAAAGCTAGTCTGCATTCCAAATGTTACCCTATTCCCTACATAGTGCACTACTTTTGAAAGACCTATGGGACATAGAGAATAGGGTGCCATTGGGACGCAGTCCGAGGCACGGTGGCCAGGCAGAGGGCTAGGCTAATCCCTCCAGCTGTGCTGCACTAAAGGTCCCGTGTGGCTCAGTTGGTAGAGCATGGTGTTTGCAACGCCAGGGTTGTGGGTTCGATTCCCACGGGGGACCAGTACCGGGAAAAAAAAATGTATGAAATGTATGCATTCACTACTGTGAATAAGATCGTCTGCTAAATGACTAAAATGTAAAGGGGTTCAGATTCAGGCTCACACAGATGTTATTAAGTTGGCATATTCCCTTAAAAGGAGGGGCTGAGAAGGATACTTTTTTTAGACTACTCTATAAAGGAACCACTTCCTATTTTCTATTTCTTGATTTACCCCCACTCCCAGGGGTAGTGTCTACCACTCTGGCTCAGGCTGAGGCTCCCACGTGACACACACATTTGCCTTTAAAAGTGAAAATATATTTTTTGGGTAGCCCTGGTCCTGGACCCAACAGAGTGCAGAGCAGAGCGAGCATGGCATAACAATGTTTAAGGCAACACGTATGGGATGGATTGTGTGTTTAGACATGTGACAAAACAGGCCCATGTGACTCTTTCACTCTCTCACACACACACAGACACATGGACACACAGACACCCATGCACACACAGACGCACAGAGACACAGCCGATTAAGGCAGCCCTTCACACCTCTCTGATTCAGAGGGGTTGGGTTAAATGCGGAAGACACATTTCAGTTGAATGCATTCAGTTGTACAACTGACTAGGTATCTCCCTTTCCCATGTGTTTTGCTATCTTTGTGGGGACCTAAAAGGTATTTCCAAACAAAATCCTATTTTCCCTAACTCCTAAACATAACCTTAAACCTAACCCCTAACCCTAAACCTAATTCCTTAGCTTAAAATAGCCTCTGTCCTTGTGGGGACGTGGGAACTGTCCTCACAAGGGAGAATTTTCCTTGTTTTACTATCCTTGTGGTGTCTTTTGGGGATTTCCGGTACCAACGAGGATAGTAATACACATACACACACCTAACACAAGTCCAAAACAAACTCGTCACCAGAGCCACTTTCTATTTATTCTGCTCCCATTCAGAGAAAACTTTCCCTTTGAAACATAAGACCTCTGACCCACCAGCCCTGTGTGCTGCTGCTTTCTACTGAATGAAGCAGGAACACCAGACCCTGGAGTTCTCTGCCTCTTCTGGATGATATATTCTAAAGCCTTGTTCATCATGTCACACCTGCTCCCGCTCTCCCTCTCTGCTCCCCCGTTTGTTCCCTGAGTCTGCATTATTGTCGTTACAGTTGAAGTCAGAAGTTTACATACGCCTTAGCCAAATACATTTAAACTCAGTTTTTCACAATTCCTGACATTTAATCCAAGTAAAAATTCCCTGTCTTAGGTCAGTTAGGATCACAACTTTATTTTAAGAATGTGAAATGTCAGAATAATAGTAGAGAGAATGATTTATTTCAGCTTTTATTTCTTTCATCACATTCCCACTGGGTCAGAAGTTTACATACACTCAATTAGTATTTGGTAGCATTGCCTTTAAATTTCTTAACTTGGGTCAAACGTTTCGGGTAGCCTTCGACAAGCTTCCCACAATAAATTGGGTGAATTTTGGCCCATTCCTCCTGACAGAGCTGGTGTAACTGAGTTAGGTTTGTAGGCCTACTTGCTCGCACACACTTTTTCAGTTCTGCCCACAAATTTTCTATAGGAATGAGGTCAGGGCTTTGTGATGGCCACTCCAATACCTTGACTTTGTTGTCCTTAATCCATTTTGCCACAACTTTGGAAGTATGCTTGGGGCCATTGTCCATTTGGAAGACCCATTTGCGACCAAGCTTTTATAATATGCTCTTTTGGATAGGGGGCAGTATTTTCACGTCTGGATGAAAAGCGTGCCCAGAGTAAACTGCCTGCTACTCAGGCCCAGAAGCTAGGATATGCATATTATTAGTAGATTTGGATCGAAAACACAAGTTTCTAAAACTGTTTGAATGATGTCTGTGAGTATAACAGAACTCACATGGCACTCACAAGGCTTGTAGTTTTTCAACTGATTCCCTATCCAATATACAGTGTCTGTGGGGTCATATTGCACTTCCTAAGGCTTCCACTAGATGTCAACAGTCTTTAGAACGTTGTCCAGGCTTCTACTGTGAATGGGGAGAGAATAAGAGCATATGGAGTCAGGTATCTGAAAAAAGGCATGAGCTCAGTCACGCGCGCAGCCTTGGGAGCGAGCTGAGTTCATCTTCATTCCTAAAGAGAAAGGAATTGTCCGGTTGGAATTTTATTGAAGATTTATGATAAAAACATCCTAAAGATTGATTCTATACATTGTTTGATATGTTTCTACAAACTGTAGTATAACTTTTTTTACTTTTTGTCTGGACTTAGTAAGTGCGCGCCTTGCATTTGGAATAGTGAACCTAATGCACAAACAAAATGGAGGTATTTGGACATAAAGATGAACTTTATTGTGGAACTGGGATTCCTGGGAGTGCATTCCGATGAAGATCATCAAAGGTAAGTGTATATTTATAACACTATTTCTGACTTCTGTTGACTGCACAACATGGTGGGTATCTGTATAGCTTCTTTTGGTGTCTGAGCGCTGTACTCAGATTATTGCAAAGTGTGCTTTCGCCGTGAAGCTTTTTTGCAATCTGACACAGCGGTTGCATTAAGGAGAAGTGCATCTTTAATTCTGTGCATAACACTTGTATATTTTATCAAAGTTTATAATAAGCATTTCTGTAAATTGATGTTGCTCTCTGTAAAGTCACCGGAGGTTTTGGAGGCAAAACATTACTGAACATAACGCGCAAATGTAAACTGAGATTTTTGGATATAAATATGAACTTTATCGAACAAAACATACATGTATTGTGTAACATGAAGTCCTATGAGTGCCATCTGATGAAGATCATCAAAGGTTAGTGATTAATTCTATCTCTATTTCTGCTTTTTGTGACTCCTCTCTTTGGCTGGAAAATGGCTGTATTTTTTTTGTGACTAGGTGCTGACCTAACATAATCATTTGGTGTGCTCTCGCTGTAAAGCCTTTTTGAAATCGGACACTGTGGGTGGATTAACGAGAATCTTATCTTTAAAATGGTGTGTAATACTTGTATGTTTGAGGAATTTGAATTATGAGATTTTTGTTGTTTTGAATTTGGCGCCCTGCACTTTCACTGGCTGTTGTCAGATCGATCCCGCTAAAGGGATTTGATCTGTAAGAACTTCCTGACTGATGTCTTGAGATGTTGCTTCAATATATCCACATAATTTTCCTCCCTCATGATGCCGTCTATTTTGTGAAGTGCACCAGTCCTTCCTGCAGCAAAGCACCCCCACAACATGATGCTGCCACCCCTTGTGCTTGCAAACATACCGATGGTCATTATGGCCAAACAGTTCTATTTTTGTTTCATCAGACCAGAGGACATTTCTCCAAAAAGTATGATCTTTGTCCCCATGTGCAGCTGCAAACCTTAGTCTGGCTTTTTTTATGGCGGTTTTGGAGCAGTGGCTTCTTCCTTGCTGAGCGGCCTTTCAGGTTATTTTGATATAGGACTCGTTCTACTGTGGATATAGATGCTTTTGTACCTGTTTCCTCCAGTCCTCTTCACAAGGTCCTTTGCTGTTGTTCTGGGATTGATTTGCACTTTTCGCACCAAAGTATGTTCATTTCTACGAGACAGAACGCATATCCTTTTTAAGCGGTATGACGGCTGCATAGTCCCATGGTGTTTATACTTGCGTACTATTGTTTGAACAGTAACTGGAAATTACTCCCAAGGATGAACCAGACTTGTGGAGGTCTACGTAGAGGTGGATCAGAGAAACACCAGCAGCAAGAGCGACATCATTGATTTATACAGAGAAGAGAGTCGGCCCGAGAATTGAACACTGTGGCATCCCCATAGAGACTGCCAGAGGACCAAACAACAGGCCCTCCAATTTAACCCTGTGCACTCTATCAGAGAAGCAGTTGGTGAACCAGGCGAGGCAGTCATTTGAGATACCAAGGCTGTTGAGTCTGCCAAAAGGAATGTTGTGATTGACGGAGTCGAAAGCCTTGGCCAGGTCGATGAAGACGGCTGCACAGTATTGTCTCTTATTGATTTCAGTTATGATATCGTTTAGGACCTTGAGCGTGGCTGAGGTGCACCCATGACCAGCTCGGATGCCAGATTGCATAGAGGAGAAGGTACGGTGGGATTCAAAATGGACGGTGAACCGTTTGTTAACTTGGCTTTCTAAGACCTTAGAAAGGCAGGTTGGATATTTATAGGTCTGTAGCAGTTTGGGTCTAGAGTGTCTCCACCTTTGAAGAGGGAGATGACCGCGGCAGCTTTTCAATCTTTGGGGATCTCAGACGATACGAGAGAGGTTGAACAGGCTAGTAATAGGGGTTGCAACAACTTCAGCAGAACATTTTAGAAAGAGAGGGTCCAGATTGTCTAGCCCGGCTGGTTTGTAGGGGTCCAGATTTTGCAGCTCTTTCAGAACATCAGCTATCTGTATTTAGGTGAAGGAGAAATGGGGGAGGCTTGGGTGAGTTGCTGTGGGGGGTGCAGGGCAGTTGACTGGGGTAGGGGTAGCCAGGTGGAAAGCATGGCCAGCCGTAGTAAAATGCTTATTGAAATTCTCAATTATCGTCGATTTATCTGTGGTGACAGTATTTCCTAGCCTCAGTGCAGTGGGCAGCTGGGAGGAGGTGCTCTTATTCTCCATGGACTTTACAGTGTCCCAGAACTTTTTTGAGTTTGTGCTACAGGATGCAAATTTCTGTTTGAAAAAGCTAGGCTTAGCTTTCCTAACTGCTTGTGTATATTGGTTCCTAACTTCCCTGAAAAGTTGCATATCACAGGGGCTATTTGATGCTAATGCAGTACGCCACAGGATGTTTTTGTGTTGGTCAAGTGCAGTCAGGTCTGGAGTGAACCAAGGGCTATATCTGTTCCTGGTTCTACATTTTTTGAACAGGGCATGCTTATTTAAGATGGTGAGGAAGGCACTTTTAAAGAATAACCAGGCATCCTCTACCAGGTGAATTAGAAAGGCCTGCTCGCTGAAGTGTTTTAGGGAGTGTTTGACAGTGATGAGGGGTGGTCGTTTGACCGCAGACCCATTACGGATGCAGGCAATGAGGCAGTGATCGCTGAGATCTTGGTTGAAGACACCAGAGGTGTATTTGGAGGGCAAGTTGGTTAGGATGATATCTATAAGGGTGCCCATGTTTACGGATTTGGGGTTGTACCTGGTAGGTTCATTGATAATTTGTGTGAGATTGAGACACGAGCTCTAAAGATAGATGGGGGCAATCAATTCACATATGGTGTCCAAGGCAAAGCTGGGGGCAGAGGGTGGTCTATAGCAAGCGGCAACGGTGAGAGACTGGTCTCTGGAAAGGTGGATAGAAGTAGAAGCTCAAATTGTTTGGGCACAGACCTGGATAGTATGACAGAACTCTGCAGGCTATTGCTGCAGTAGATTGCCACTCCACCCCCTTTGGCAGTTCTATCTTGTCGGAAAATGTTATAGTTAGGGATGGAAATCTCAGGGTTTTTGGTGGTCTTCCTAAGCCAGGATTCAGACATAGCTAAGACATCTGGGTTGGCAGAGTGTGCTAAGGCAGTAAATAAAACAAACTTAGGGAGGAGGCTTCTAATGTTAACATGCATGAAACCAATGCTTTTACGGTTACAGAAGTCAACAAATGAGAGCGCCTGGGGAATGGGAGTGGAGCTAGGCACTTCTGGGCATGGATTAACCTATACATCACCAGAGGAACAGAGGAGGAGTAGGATAAGGGTACGGCTAAAGGCTATAAGAACTGGTCGTCTAGTACGTTCAGAACAGAGAGTAAAAGGAGCAGCACGATAGAATAGATTCAAGGTATAATGTACAGACAAAGATATGGTAGGACGTGAATACAGAGAAGGTAAACCTAGGCATAGAGTGACGATGTGAGAGATATTGTCTCTAGAAACATAATTTAAACCAGGTGATGTCACCGCATGTGTGGGAGGTGGAATTGAAGGGTTAGCTAAGGCATATTGAGCAGGGCTAGAGGCTCTACAGTGAAATAAGACCATAATCACTCACCATTTACATTTACATTTTAGTCATTTAGCAGACGCTCTTATCCAGAGCGACTTACAAATTGGTGCATTCACCTTATAATATCCAGTGGAACAACCACTTTACAATAGTGCATCTAAATCTTTTAAGGGGGGGGATTAGAAGGATTACTTTATCCTATCCCAGGTATTCCTTAAATAGGTGGGGTTTCAGGTGTCTCCGGAAGGTGGTGATTGACTCCGCTGTCCTGGCGTCGTGAGGGAGCTTGTTCCACCATTGGGGTGCCAGAGCAGCGAACAGTTTTGACTGGGCTGAGCGGGAACTGTGCTTCCTCAGAGGTAGGGAGGCGAGCAGGCCAGAGGTGGATGAACGGAGTGCCCTTGTTTGGGTGTAGGGCCTGATCAGAGCCTGAAGGTACGGAGGTGCCGTTCCCCTCACAGCTCCGTAGGCAAGCACCATGGTCTTGTAGCGGATGCGAGCTTCGACTGGAAGCCAGTGGAGAGAGCGGAGGAGCGGGGTGACGTGAGAGAACTTGGGAAGGTTGAACACCAGACGGGCTGCGGCGTTCTGGATGAGTTGTAGGGGTTTAATGGCACAGGCAGGGAGCCCAGCCAACAGCGAGTTGCAGTAATCCAGACGGGAGATGACAAGTGCCTGGATTAGGACCTGCGCCGCTTCCTGTGTGAGGCAGGGTCGTACTCTGCGAATGTTGTAGAGCATGAACCTACAGGATCGGGTCACCGCCTTGATGTTGGTGGAGAACGACAGGGTGTTGTCCAGGGTCACGCCAAGGCTCTTAGCACTCTGGGAGGAGGACACAAGGGAGTTGTCAACCGTGATGGCGAGATCATGGAACGGGCAGTCCTTCCCCGGGAGGAAGAGCAGCTCCGTCTTGCCGAGGTTCAGCTTGAGGTGGTGATCCGTCATCCACACTGATATGTCTGCCAGACATGCAGAGATGCGATTCGCCACCTGGTTGTCAGAAGGGGGAAAGGAGAAGATTAATTGTGTGTCATCTGCATAGCAATGATATGAGAGACCATGTGAGGATATGACAGAGCCAAGTGACTTGGTGTATAGCGAGAATAGGAGTGGGCCAAGAACAGAGCCCTGGGGGACACCAGTGGTGAGAGCACGTGGTGCGGAGACAGATTCTCGCCACGCCACCTGGTAGGAGCGACCTGTCAGGTAGGACGCAATCCAAGCGTGCGCGGTGCCGGAGATGCCCAGCTCGGAGAGGGTGGAGAGGAGGATCTGATGGTTCAAGGTATCAAAGGCAGCAGATAGGTCTAGAAGGATGAGAGCAGAGGAGAGAGAGTTAGCTTTAGCAGTGCGGAGAGCCTCCGTGACACAGAGAAGAGCAGTCTCAGTTGAATGCCCAGTCTTGAAACCTGACTGATTAGGATCAAGAAGGTCATTCTGAGAGAGATAGCAAGAGAGCTGGCCAAGCACGGCGCGTTCAAGAGTTTTGGAGAGAAAGGAAAGAAGGGATACTGGCCTGTAGTTGTTGACATCGGAGGGATCGAGTGTAGGTGTTTTCAGAAGGGGTGCAACTCTCGCTCTCTTGAAGACGGAAGGGACGTAGCCAGCGGTCAAGGATGCGTTGATGAGCGAGGTGAGGTAGGGGAGAAGGTCTCCGGAAATTGTCTGGAGAAGAGAGGAGGGGATAGGGTCAAGTGGGCAGGTTGTTGGGCGGCCGGCCGTCACAAGACGCGAGAGTTCATCTGGAGAGAGAGGGGAGAAAGAGGTCAAAGCACAGGGTAGGGCAGTGTGAGCAGGACCAGCAGTGTCGTTTGACTTAGCAAACGAGGATCGGATGTCGTCAACCTTCTTTTCAAAATGGTTGACGAAGTCATCCGCAGAGAGGGAGGAGGGGGGGGGGGAGGGGGAGGAGGATTAAGGAGGGAGGAGAAGGTAGCAAAGAGCTTCCTAGGGTTAGAGGCAGATGCTTGGAGTTTAGAGTGGTAGAAAGTGGCTTTAGCAGCAGAGACAGAAGAGGAAAATGTAGAGACGAGGGAGTGAAAGGATGCCAGGTCCGCAGGGAGGCGAGTTTTCCTCCATTTCCGCTCGGCTGCCCGGAGCCCTGTTCTGTGAGCTCGCAGTGAGTCGTCGAGCCACGGAGCAGGAGGGGAGGACCGAGCCGGCCTGGAGGATAGGGGACAGAGGAAATCAAAGGATGCAGAGAGGGAGGAGAGGAGGGTTGAGGAGGCAGAATCAGGAGATAGGTTGGAGAAGGTTTGAGCAGAGGGAAGAGATGATAGGATGGAAGAGGAGAGAGTAGCGGGAGAGAGAGAGCAAAGGTTGGGACGGCGCAATACCATCCGAGTAGGGGGAGAGTGAGAAGTGTTGGATGAGAGCGAGAGGGAAAAGGATACAAGGTAGTGGTCGGAGACTTGGAGGGGAGTTGCAATGAGATTAGTGGAAGAACAGCATCTAGTAAAGATGAGGTCAAGCGTATTGCCTGCCTTGTGAGTAGGGGGGGAAGGTGAGAGGGTGAGGTCGAAAGAGGAGAGGAGTGGAAAGAAGGAGGCAGAGAGGAATGAGTCGAAGGTAGACGTGGGGAGGTTAAAGTCACCCAGAACTGTGAGAGGTGAGCCATCCTCAGGAAAGGAACTTATCAAGGCGTCAAGCTCATTGATGAACTCTCCAAGGGAACCTGGAAGGCGATAAATGATAAGGATGTTAAGCTTGAAAGGGCTGGTAACTGTGACAGCATGGAATTCAAATGAGGAGATAGACAGATGGGTCAGGGGAGAAAGAGAGAATGTCCACTTGGGAGAGATGAGGATTCCAGTGCCACCACCCCGCTGGCTCGATGCTCTAGGGGTATGCGAGAACACGTAGTCAGACGAGGAGAGAGCAGTAGGAGTAGCAGTGTTATCTGTGGTGATCCATGTTTCCGTCAGCGCCAGGAAGTCTAGGGACTGGAGGGTAGCATAGGCTGAGATGAACTCAGCCTTGTTGGCCGCAGACCGGCAGTTCCAGAGGCTGCCGGAGACCTGGAACTCCACGTGGGTCGTGCGCGCTGGGACCACCAGGTTAGAGCGGCAGCGGCCACGCGGTGTGGAGCGTTTGTATGGCCTGTGCAGAGGAGAGAGAACAGGGATAGGCGGACACATAGTAGACAAGCTACAGAAGAGGCTACGCTAATGCAAATGAGATTGGAGTGACAAGTGGACTACACGTCTCGAATGTTCAGGAAGTTAAGCTTACGTTGCAAAAATGTTATTGACTAAAATGATACAGTACTGCTGGCTGGTGGAGTAGGCTAGCTAGCAGTGGCTGCGTTGTTGACTTTGAACGTGTAGCTGGCTAGGTAACCTCGGTAGTTTCAGTACTACACCTTGTCATGATACAAAGCAACTTTGTAGCTAGCTAGCTAACATAACACTAATCAAGACGTTCCTTGTAGTGTATTTAGTTTCAACAATGCTGCTCGTCGGTAATAGTTGGCTAGGTTAGGAAAAATGGCGTCGCGGGGGACGGAAATAGCTGGCTAGCTAACCTCGATGGCTGGCTAGCTAACAATTATCAATTAACAATTATCAAGCTATGACAAAGACAACTAGGTAGCTCGCTAGGTAACACTGCACTAGTCAAATCGTTCCGTTGTGAAGTGTTAGTAACTACAGCGCTGCTAGTCGGTAACGGATGGCTATCTGGCAGTGGGTTAATGATGACTAGGTGTGTTGAGTAAGTCTGGCGCCGCGTCGCGGCTGGCTAGCCCACCTCGATAATACTCAAACTCAAGCTACACAATTATCTTAGATACAGAGACAGCACAGACAACTATGTAGCTGGCTAACTAACACTAACACCACACTAATCAAGTCGTTGCGTTGTAATGTAATAGTTTCTGCGGTGCTGTTAGTCGGTAGAAGTTGGCTAGCTAACAGTGATGACTAGCTAGCTAGCAGCTAGCAGTGTTGACTACGTTAGGAGGACGAAGATAGCTAGCCTCGATAATTACTCAGTTACTCTAAACTACACAATTATCTTTGATACAAAGACGGCTATGTAGCTAGCTAAGAAGAATTGCTCAGATCAAACAAATCAAGCCGTTGTAATGTAGCGAAGTGGAATATTACCTGTGGAGCGAAGCGTGGTGCGACTGCTCGCTCCAAACCGGAAGTCCCCAGAACAGCAATGGACAAGGCATATTGACATTAGGGAGAGGCATGCGTAGCCGAATGATCATAGAGGTCCAGTGAGTAGTTAAGCTGGCTGGAGACATATCTATTCAGACAGCTAGCGGGCCGGGGCTAGCAAGCTAGCAGAAGGGCCTTAGAGGTACGTCGCGACGGAAGAAGTCTGTTGTAGCCTCCTTGCGCGGTTCCGTCAGCAGACCAGCCGTGGTGGATTAGTAGGGTTCTGTGTAGTAGTGCATCGCGTTGAATCGCGTTGTGCAAACTGGCGTGAGATTTCCAAGCTAGAGGTTAGCTGATGACCGCTAGCAGTGGTTAGCTGACTACTAGCTAGTAGCTGGCTAGCTTCTGTTGGGGGATTCCGGTTCGAAAGTAAAGAAAAATACTTTAGAAAATAGCAGATCCATACCACATTGGGTGAGGCGGGTTGCAGGAGAATATATTGAAGTTGAGGTTTAGGATAAATATAAAAAAGATATGCGAAGAAAAAACATATAAAATATATATACACGGGACACGGGACAAGACGAAGACAAAGACGTCTGACTGCTTGGATTTCAGTCCCTGGACAATAAAGTAGACAAGCTCAGGGCGAGGATTTCCTTTCAGACACACAAAGGGACAGTAACATACTCTGTTTAAAGGAAACATAGCTCTCTACAGATATATTGTCCCCATCCACACAGCCTGCGGGGATCTCTGTTCATCTTGCAGACAGGAAGAAAGAACTCTCAGGGGAAAACAGAGGTGGAGGGGTATGTCTCATGATTAACAAAAAAATCAAATCAAATCAAACGTTATTTGTCACATGTGCCAAATACAACAGGTGAAATGAGAACTTACAAGCCCCTAACCAACAATGCAGTTTAAGAAAGTAAGAAAGAGTTAAGAAAATATTTATCAAATAAACTAAAGGAAAAATTACAAATAGTGACACAACAATACATTTATAAAAACAGGGTTATATACAGTGGGTACTGGTACCGAGTCAATGTGCGGGGGTACAGGTTAGTCGAGATAATTTGTTCATGTAGGTAGGGGTAAAGTGACTATGCATAGATAATTAACAGGGCGTAGCAGCAGTGTAAAAACAAATGTGTGTGTGTGTGTGTGTGTGTGTGGGGGGGGGGGGGGGGGGGGGGTGTCAATATAAATAGTCCGGGTGACCATTTGATTAATTGTTCAGCAGTCTTAGGGCTTGGGGGTAGAAGTTGTTAAGGGGAGCCTTTTGGTCCTAGACTTCGCGCAACAGGTACTGCTTGCCGTGCGGCAGCAGAGAGAACAGTCTATGACTTGGGTGACTGGAGTCTTTGACAATTTTTTGGGCTTTCCTCTGACAGCGCCTAATATATATATAGCTCCTGGATGGCAGGAAGCTTGGCCAGGATGCTCTCGATGGTGCAACTGTAGAACGTTTTGAGTATCTGACGACCCACGCCAAATCTTTTTAGTCTTCTGAGCGGAAAAGGTGTTATCATGCCCTCTTCATGACTGTCTTGGTGTGTTTGGACCATGATAGTTTGTTGGTGATGTGGAAACCAAGGAACTTGAAACGCTCGACCCGCTCCACTACAGCCCCATCGATGTTAATAGAGGTGTGTTGGGCCCCCCTTTTCCTGTAGTCCAAGATCAGCTCCTATGACTTGCTCACATTGAAGGAGAGGTTGTTGTCCTGGCACCACACTGGCAGGTCACTGACCTCCTCCCTATAGGCTGTCTCATTGCTGTCAGTAATCTGGCCTACTACTGTTGTGTTGTTAGCAAACTTAATGATGGTGTTGGATTTGTATTTTTCCACGCAGTCGTGGGTGAACAGGGAGTACAGGAGGGGAGTAAGCACGCACCACTGAGGGACCCCAGTGTTGAGGATCAGCGATGCAGACATGTTGTTGCCCACCCTTACCACCTGGTGGTAGTCTTATCAGGAAGTCCAGGATCCAGTTGCATAGGGAGCTGTTTAGTCCCAAAGTCCTTAGCTTAGTGATAAGCATTGTGGGCACTATGGTGTTGAACGCACTGGGGCGTCATAAATGTATATTATCAAAATGACCCAAACGTGCGTCCTAGTTTTAGAGTCCTCACATGGGGCACCATAAATGTCGTGTCTTTGGCATCATTAAAACTGAAGACTTATTTATCAAATAACTCTTGGTAATTATTATTACGCGATTAAACTGATTAATCATGTAACTGTAATTAACTAGGAAGTCAGGGCACCAAGGAAAATATTCGGATTATAAAGTTATAATTTTCCTAATATAACTTCAGATATTTTGATATCTGATCAATTAGTCTTCGAATTAATGAATTATTATTTACCTCACGTTAGTCTCATTCCAAACGTTGTAAATTGTTGGTTATTTGCACGAACCCAGTCTTCACTATGAGTCATCCATACATCAATTGTCTTAAAATAATTTATTTACTAACTAGGTAATTCACAGAAATGCATAACAAACACAAGGAAATGATAGGAGAATGTGCCCTAGTGGGCTAAACCGATATGGCGGGGAGTGGGGAGTGGGGGGTCAGCTGAGGAGGCACTACAGAGTTGATAATTATAACAATTGAAATGCTAATCCTTTGCACCTGAACGCTCTCTCATTCGGGAATAATTGCAATCAATATATACACTGCTCAAAAAAATAAAGGGAACACTTAAACAACTCAATGTAACTCCAAGTCAATCACACTTCTGTGAAATCAAACTGTCCACTTAGGAAGCAACACTGATTGACAATACATTTCACAAGCTGTTGTGCAAATGGAATGAACAACAGGTGGAAATTATAGGCAATTAGCAAGACACCCCCAATAAAGGAGTGGTTCTGCAGGTGGGGACCACAGACCACTTCTCAGTTCCTATGCTTCCTGGCTGATGTTTTGGTCACTTTTGAATGCTGGCGGTGCTTTCACTCTAGTGGTAGCATGAGACGGAGTCTACAACCCACACAAGTGGCTCAGGTAGTGCAGCTCATCCAGGATGGCACATCAATGCGAGCTGTGGCAAGAAGGTTTGTTGTCTCTGTCAGCGTAGTGTCCAGAGCATGGAGGCGCTACCAGGAGACAGGCCAGTACATCAGGAGATGTGGAGGAGGCCGTAGGAGGGCAACAACTAAGCAGCAGGACCGCTATCTCCGCCTTTGTGCAAGGAGGAGCAGGAGAAGCACTGCCAGAGCCCTGCAAAATGACCTCCAGCAGGCCACAAATGTGCATGCGTCTGCTCAAATGGTCAGAAACAGACTCCATGAGGGTGGTATGAGGGCCACAGGTGGGGGTTGTGCTTACAGCCCAACACTGTGCAGGACGTTTGGCATTTGCCAGAGAACACCAAGATTGGCAAATTCGCCACTGGCGCCCTGTGCTCTTCACAGATGAAAGCAGGTTCACACTGAGCACGTGACGGACGTGACAGAGTCTGGAGACGCCGTGGAGAACGTTCTGCTGCCTGCAACATCCTCCAGCATGACCGGTTTGGCGGTGGGTCAGTCATGGTGTGGGGTGGCATTTCTTTGGGGGGCCACACAGCCCTCCATGTGCTCGCCAAAGGTAGCCTGACTGCCATTAGGTACTGAGATGAGATCCTCAGACCCCTTGTGAGACCATATGCTGGTGCGGTTGGCCCTGGGTTCCTCCTAATGCAAGACAATGCTAGACCTCATGTGGCTGGAGTGTGTCAGCAGTTCCTGCAAGAGGAAGGCATTGATGCTATGGACTGGCCCGCCCGTTCCCCAGACCTGAATCCAATTGAGCACATCTGGGACATCATGTCTCGCTCCATCCACCAACGCCACGTTGCACCACAGACTGTCCAGGACTTGGCGGATGCTTTAGTCTAGGTCTGGGAGGAGATCCCTCAGGAGACCATCCGCCACCTCATCAGGAGCATGCCCAGGCATTGTAGGGAGGTCATACAGGCATGTGGAGGCCACACACACTACAGAGCTTCATTTTGACTTGTTTTAAGGACATTACATCAAAGTTGGATCAGCCTGTAGTGTGGTTTTCCACTTTAATTTTGAGTGTGACTCCAAATCCAGACCTCCATGGGTTGATAAATTGGATTTCCATAGATTATTTTTGTGTGATTTTGTTGTCAGCACATTCAACTATGTAAAGAAAAAAGTATTTAATAAGATTATTTCTTTCATTCAGATCTAGGATGTGTTGTTTAAGTTTTCCCTTTATTTTTTTTGAGCAGTATATATTTACGCTCAGTGTTTCGTCGGGATCTCTGTTGAAAAGTTTATTTCTTTTGGAGAGTTTTTCCTCTCTCTCTCTCTCTCTCTCTCTCTCTCTCTCTCTCTCTCTCTCTCTCTCTCTCTCTGTGTTAGAATGGATAGTTCAGAGTGACATTCATTCATGTTGTTATAGAATAGATGTTTTGGCGGTTGTCGGTCTTCGCGTTCAATTATACCGAATTCCTAGCTGCAGACTAGTAATTAATATCAAAGACTTGTTTTTATTCTGTCGGTATCGATAGTCTAAGAGTTTAACCACGTGGTATGGTTAAAAGTTCATCAAGAGAAATGCATGGTCTGCAACCTTTAGCCATGTCGTAATTGAGGTAAGCTTGGTCTCCTCTCAAACCTTGGCCCTCTCGTTATCGAGGTAAGCTGGTCTAAAGTGGGAAAACCCAGGTGGGGGTTTTATTCGAAAAGGCTGTCTCATGACGCCAGGTCCTGTCTGTGCCCCTGGGAGCGTGCCAGGGGCACAAATAGCTTCATCCTTAATCATTCATTTTATACAACCATTAGATGTAAGTCTCATACCTGAGACTCTTCTATAAACATGGTTATGGTAATGTGGCGGTATTGTCTCTCATGAGTTTCACAAAATTGTACCAAACGGACCAGTTGGCAGCTGGATTCTTCACCAATCTTTTATACCTTCTCCAGAACATAAATGTCATTTGGTTCTCCAGTTCTGTGAGGTGGAAGAAATTCCTTTGTTCTCTCTATGAAACTCACTCTCTCTCTATACTGTGGCCATGAGGAGAGGATCTCCTCCAGGAATTTACGACCTCTCTTACAGAGCCTGGTGAAAGGGGTATAGAGAGGGAGAGGGGGATGGTGCTCGCTGTACCCAAAGAGGGCAACGTCATGACAACGCTGACCTGTAGTCAATGAACAGCATTGTCACACAGGTGTTCCTTTTGTCCAGGTGGGAAAGGGCAGTGTGGAGTGCGATTGAGATTGCATCATCTGTGGATCTGTTGCGGCGGTATGCTAATTAGAATGGGTTTCTGGGATGATGGTGTTGATGTGAGCCATGACCAGCCTTTCAAAGCACTTCATGGCTACCGACGTTAGTGCTACGGGCGATAATCATTTAGGCATGTTACCGTCGCTTCCTTGGGCATAGGGACTATGGTGGTCTACTTGAAACATGTAGGTTTTACAGACTCGGTCAGGGAGAGGGTGAAAATGTCTGTGAAGACACTTGGGAATTGGTCCATGCGTGCTTTGAGTACACGTCCTGGTGATCCATCTGGCCCCGCGGCTTTGTGAATATTAACCTGTTTAAAGGTCTTGCTCACATCAGCTACCAAGAGCGTGATCACATGGTCGTTCGGAACAGCTGGTGCTCTCATGCATGCATCAGTGTTTCTTGCTTCGAAGCAAGCATAAAAGGCATTTAGCTTGTCTTTTAGGATTGTGTCACTTGGCAGCTTGCGGCTGGGTTTCCCTTTGTAGTCCGTAAATGTTTTCATGCCCTGCCACATTCGATGAGCTTCGAAGCTGGTGTAGTAGGATTCAATCTTAATCCTGTGTTGACGCTTTGCCGGCTTGATGGTTTGTCTGAGGGCAAAGCGGGAAGTGCCCGGATTAGTGTCCCGCTGCTTGAAATCAGCAGCTCTAGCCTTTAGCTCGATGCGGAGGTTGCCTGTAATCCATGGCTTCTGGTTGGGATATGTACATATGGTCACTGTGGGGATGACGTCGTCGATGCACTTATTGATGAAGCTGATGACTGAGGTGGTATACTCCTCAATGCCATTGGATGAATCCCAGGACATATTCCAGTCTGTGCTAGCAAAAGAGTCATGTAGCGTAGCATCTGCGTCATCTGACCACATCCGTATTGAGTGAGTCACTGGTTCCTCCTGCATTCGTTTTTTCTTGTAAGCAGGAATCAGGAGGAAATAATTATGGTCGGATTTGCCAAATGGAGGGCGAGGGAGAGCTTTGTAACCACAGGGCTCTGCAGAGGGTGGTGCCTGTACTACAGGACATCTACATCACCTGGTGTCACAGGAAGGCCAAGAAGATCATCAAGGTTCTCAACCATCCGAACCACAGCCTGTTCACCATCTAGAAGGTGGAGACAGTACAGGTGCATCAAAGCTGGGACCAAGAGACTGATAAACAGGTCCTATATTCAGGCAATCAGACTGTTAAACAGCCATCACTAGTTGGCCTCCGCCGAGTACCCTGTCCTGAACCTTACACACTGTCACTAGCTGGCTACCACCTGGTACTCGACCCTGCATCCAGTAGCGGTGCGTGGGTAAAATCACTGGGGAAGCCAAGCCAGGAAAAAATTCCATATTACGACCTATGTGTTGTCATAATTCAGTTGTTTGCTCTTTAACCTCTTAGTTAATAAGCCTTGACACGTGATAAAGTACAGTTGAAGTTGGAAGTTTACATACACCTTAGCCAAATACATTTAAACTCAGTTTTTCACAATTCCTGACATTTAATCCAAGTAAAATTTCCCTGTCTTAGGTCAGTTAGGATGACCACTTTGTTTTAAGAATGTGAAATGTCAGAATAATAGTAGAGAGAATGATTTATTTCAGCTTTTATTTCTTTCATCACATTCCCACTGGGTCAGATGTTTACATACACTCAATTAGTATTTGGTAGCATTGCCTTTAAATTGTTTAACTTGGGTCAAACATTTCGGGTCGCCTTCCACAAGCTTCTCACAATAAGTTTGGTGAATTTTGGCCCATTCCTCCTGACAGAGCTGGTGTAACTGAGTCAGGTTTGTAGGCCTCCTTGCTCGCACAAGCTTTTTCAGTTCTTCCCGCAAATGTTCTATAGGACTGAGGTCAGGGCTTTGTGATGGCCACTCCATTACCTTGACTTTGTTGTCCTTAAGCCATTTTGCCACAACTTTGGAAGTATGCTTGGGTTAATTGTCCATTTGGAAAACGCATTTGCAACCAAGCTTTAACTTCCTGACTGATGTCTTTAGATGTTGCTTCAATATATCCACATAATTGTCCTACCTCATGATGCCATCTGTTTTGTGAAGTGCACCAGTCCCTCCTGCAGCAAATGATGAGTTTCAGAAGAAAGTGCTTTGTTTCTGGCCATTTTGAGCCTCTAATTGAACCCAACAGTTTTCAGCTGTGCTAACATAATTGCAAAAAAGTTATCTAAATATCAATAAGCCTTTTAAATTACAAAATTGGATTAGCTAACACAACGTGCCATTGGAACACAGGAGTGATGGTTGCTGATAATGGGCCTCTGTACGCCTATGTAGATATTCCATTGAAAATCAGCTGTTTCCAGCTACAATAGTCATTGACAACATTAACAATGTCTACACTATTTCTGATCAATTTGATGTGAATTTAATGGACTTTTTCTTTTTCTTTTCTTTCAAAAACAAGGACATTTCTAAGTGACCCCAAACTTTTGAATGGTAGTGTATATTTACAGTATATTTACAGACTGATTTTCTGCAATTCTATACAGACTTTAGTCCACAAAAAAACTGTGAATACTACAGTGAAGTATTTTTTTCTTCATGTAGGACACCACTGCACACACCCGTTGTTACTATGGAAACTAGCAAAGCCATTTAAGCAAATGACAACAGTCTGATCAATCAACACACACAAAGGTCACTTGTAACAGGCCACTTGTAACTTGCTGTTTGGACAGTCAGTCTTCCAAAACAGATTTGGAAAACAAAACAGATTTGGGCATTAAGGCCTACAGCGTGAACAAGAAGTCACCTGACTTCCCTCTTGTTGCCTCCCAAATGCCACCCTATCCAATATATAGGGCCCTAGTCAAAAGTAGTGCACTATATAGGGAATGGGGGTCATTTGGGACGCAACCTCTGTTCTCTTCTCCATAGTGGTCTTTTGTTGAGCTGCAAACCCACTCTTGTGAACTCACTGTGAACCCACTGCTGACTGCTGACTAGTGAGTGGTAATGTGTTGCAAAGTAACTTGTTAGCAGCACAAGCCTGTTCTGTTTGAGCAGTGTGAGCACATCTCTGCCTGATTATCTGGTGTGGAATAGAAGGGCCGCTGGTCCACTGGGGCCTTTTCTGCTGCTGCTGCATATATATGCCTAATGCATGCAAGCTACTGGAATTCTACTCATCTGCTCAGTATTGAATTGAAAGGGTATAAACAATAGCCCTAGGGAAGCACTTATATGTTAAACTATCTGACTCCAACCTTACTCAACGATGCAAAGAGGGGGAATGTGTGTGTGTTAGTGAAGAGCAGGTTGACTCATAACCCACAGGTTATATCTGCGGGGCGGTTTTAAGGTCATGAAATATTGTGTGGATGAAGGGTGGGTGGATGTCGGACGGGTTGAATAAAGAGAAAACAATACCTTAAAAAATCCATGAATGTTTCATGCTTGTGTAATTTATATCTACATTATAGGCTATATTGAGGTTTTTCTTCCATTATTTTAGGCTATCTGGCGTTAGTGCGTAAGTCTAAGCTTCAGGGCCTAACTACACGACAATCGCCAAATGCTATTGGGAACGGGCAGAAAAAGTTAATGCCATCCACGGAGGCAAAATAACAATGTCGGAGTTGAATACAATAAGAGAAAAGATGCGAAAAGGAGAGTTGAATATAAAGAGAAGGGAGGCCCAGAAAAGTAATGATTGGGGAAGATTTGGTGAAGTGGTCAAAGAGGATGATAGCAGTTTTGATTGTGAGGCACTATACACATTTGACAAAAGACAGGGACTTCAAATAGGCCTATGGCATTTCAAGGGAACTGTTAACCCACTGTTCAGATGCGTTAAATGGAAACTGATATCTGGACAATGACTGTGGTTCTATAACCTCTCACATAGCCTTAATATTAACTCATGCAGATTTAATTATGTCTTGCAGTAAAATGATACACGAAATGTAGTCAAAATTTTGACTCAGGAACAGGAGTGGAGAAATATGATTTATTTCTTTCAGCATCTTGAAAGAATGTGATTGCACAGTTAGATACAATCTGTAGAGGTGCTATCTTTATCAGCATCATAAAAGCTGATTGTATTTCAACCACATAAAATATGTATCCAAGCCAAACTGAAATCTTTTCAGAAACATGTTAGGTGGTTTTCACAGCTTTGCACAGTATTTTCTTATAACCGGTCAAACTGATGTCACTTTGGAAATCTTGCATAGAAAATCTTTCCATTTTTTTAATGTTATTGAATTTTCTCCCCGGGCCCTAATGTCTTTGCTCCGTGAAAGAAGCCGAGATGACAGAAAAAACGCTATCGATGTCAACTAGAATGAAGCATTCATTATAGATTTGTGACATTATTCTTGTGAGCAAGGGTTTATTTTGTCTTCTAGGGCAACATATGACAGAAGAGAAGCTACAGTACGTTCAGAAAGTATTCACACCCCTTGACTTTCCACATTTTGTTGTGTTACAGACTCAATTTAAAATAAATTGTCACTGGCCTACACACAATACACCATAATGTCAAAGTCAAGTTATGTTTTTTTAAAAACATTTTTTACAAATGAATTACCAGTGGTGGAAAAAGTAACCCAATTCTCATACTGTCACGTCCTGACCAGTATAGGGGTTATTTGTTATTGTAGTTTGGTCAGGACGTGGCAGAGGGTATTTGTTTTATGTGGTTCGGGGTGGTGGTTTATTTAGTAGGGTGTTTGATTTATTATTTCTGGGTTTTTGGGTACTGTTCTATGTTAGTGTATTTCTATGTTCTGTCTAGTCTTTTGTATTTCTATGTTTTGTTAATTGGGGTTGGACTCTCAATTGGAGGCAGGTGTTTTCTCGTTGCCTCTGATTGAGAGTCCTATATATGGGTATGTGTTTGGTTTAGTGTTTGTGGGAGATTGTTCCATGTATAGCTTATGGCCTTACAGGACTGTTTATTTGTCGGTGTGTTTATTTTGGTTTTTCCCTTCTTTCCTTAATAAAAGAAGATGAGTACACATATACCCGCTGCGTTTTGGTCTCAATCCGACGCCAACCGTGACACATACTTGAGTAAAAGTGAGTCACCCAGTAAAATACTACTTGAGTAAAAGTATTTGGTTTGAAATTTACTTAAGTATCAAAATTAAATGTAATTGCTAAAATATATGTAAGTATCCAAAGTACAAGTGTAAATCATTTCAAATTCCTTATATTAAGCAAACCAGATGGCAACATTGTATTGTTTATTTTAATTTACGGATAGCCAAGGGCATGCTCCAACACTCAGACATCATTTACAAATGAAGCATGTGCTTAGTGAACCAGAGATGTTCTCTTGATAAGTGTGTGCATTTGCTCATTTTCCTGTCCTGCTAAGCATTCAAAATGTAACGAGTACTTTTGGGTGTCAAGGAAAATGCATGGAGTAAAAAGTCTATAATTTTCTTTAGGAATGTAGTGAACTAAAAGTAAAAGTCATCAAAGATAAATAGTAAAGTACAAATACTGCAATAAACTACTTAAGTAGTACTTTCAAGCATTTTTACTTAAGTACTAAAAATATGTTGAAATTTAATGTAGTGAATAGAAAAACTATGGCATTGTAGCAACTGTTCTGAATAACTATTTATAAACTATTTGTCCTCCACAGGCACCTCAGAGGAGAGAGGACAGAGGATGTTAGCCATTCCCTATGATGATAGCCAGAGGCCTATTTCCCCACTATACTACCTATCTTGAGAGAGAGAGTGTGTGTGTGTGAGCGTATGTCTACCTCCACACTCCAACCAACTCAATCTGAAGCGACATGCAGCAGAAACACATTTTGATTGGAGTGAACGTTAACCTCTGCCTCACTGTAGCTGAGGAACTGATAATGGACACACTGACAAATGTTTCACAACCGTTTAATTTCAAGTGAGTGCTTGAAAATAATGGCGTCTATTTTTATGTATTGTCAGTGAATTACCTGCTTGAGAGCCCTCGCACAATGACACTAGATGAGGGATAAAAGGTTTAGAGTTCAGACAGACTCAGAGTGAGGGGTGTGAGGGGGGGTCTAGACTGCTGAGGACATGTCCTAGTAAATGCTTAATGTTTTTATGCGGTATCAGCGCAAAAAAACCTGAATAGAAATAAACACCTGCCATTATGTCTTGGCACTGGGCCACCCGGCAGACAGACACAGGAAGACATCAGAGAGGAGAAGGGGGAAGTGTCTCTCGCTCTCTGTACACTACAGCGTGTGTAAAGTACAGGTTGTATGGGTTTTCATATGAGCCCTGGTGCTCATTCAAATTTGACTACTGCTGCATCAATATGATGAGCCTTCATCCTGTTTTTACACTTGTCAAGGAGGGCTGCGGAGACTCTCAGGTTTCAAGGTTTCGCTCTCTCTCTCAGCCTCTCTCTCTCACTCTCTCCCTCTGTGTTTTAACCCAGACAATGGTTGGCGTGCATAGACAATGCACAGCTGTCCTCTATGCCCCCTGTGGGATCCTAAATGCTAAAACTCCCTTCTCCTGTCCCCCTCTCCCTCCTCCTAACTCCGCCTCTAGGAACATCTGCTGTGTCCACTCAGAGCGTCCAGAGCCAGGACGGCAGACCAAGGAAAGGTAGGGGAGCAGAGGTCAAACCAATCTCGATGCAAATTCAAATGACTTCCTGTGTCCATGCTGCTGTCTTTTCTAGTGGGATTAGGAGGCTTGAATGGGCCTCTGTCCTCTTCTGGTCTAGTCTGGATCTGAAAGGCTGCTGTCCAGCAGTATATTCCCACCCCACACCCCCAGTCACTGTCTGGAGCATTCCGTTAGTATTAAGTCTGGGGCTGCAGTTCAAACCTAGACTAGCCTGGTCTGTTTGTGTTGTTTTTTCAAGCTTTAACAATGACCATAGGAGTTGGCAAGAGAGCACAAACAGCTCTGGGAACAGGCTAGCCTAGTCTAGCCTAAAGTGTGGCAAATCAAATGAACACAGAGAAATGAATGAATACAAGCAACAGGATGTTAGCTACTTCTAACATTATCTCTTTGCAGAGGTCCTTGGCTGTATCCTCTAACTTATTTTGTAATTCTGTCAGCCCCCATATATTATATAGTTATACTCTCCATTCATTTATCTGGCAGGCAGAGGCAGGAAGGCTGGGTAATCACTAAGGCCATTTACGTTATGGCTTCCCTCCACCACCATAGGGATTTGGAAGGGCAACCTTCTCATTACAATAATACTTCTTTAATCACTGGCTCCTCGCCGCTCCATATTATTTACTGCGGCTCTCCTCTCTTCTCTTCTCCAGCCTACTACTGCTGCTTTAAAATCACACAGGACCTGGCAGGCTGGTTCTTAAGCTACAGTACTCTCTGCTAGGCCTGGGTTCTATCTCAGTCTCAGCGACAGTATCTAACTATCAATCAAAACTGTATTTATATAATGTATCACATTTCTTACAGAGGAGGCATTTCAAAGTGCTTAACACTTATTATTTTCTATACAAATAAAAAATGAAGATAGCCAATAATAAACTTAAGGGCTCTGTTAAATCTGTATCATTGAAGCATTACAGATTGTGCGATAGAAATGTAAAGGTAATTTCTGATTGACATATGCAGTGTATACCATGAATGTAGTCTCCTCTAACGCGGGAACGTTGCCTTTACATTTTAATCACACTGTAATGCTGAACTGCCACAATACGGATTGAATAGTGCCCTCAGAGACAAATGAAAATAGTAAAACAATAGTAAAATAACATCTAGTCAGACATGGGGGAGATGAGATGGAGGGCAGCATGTCAGATTCTACTTAATATGGGACTGCTGGGATGTTCTCGAGTGGCACAGCGGTCTAAGGCTCTGCATCTCAGTGCTAGAGGTGTCACTACATACCCTAGTTCGATTCCAGGCTACATCACAACCGGCCATGATTGGGAGTCTCATAGGGCGGCGCACAATTGGCCCAGCATCATCTGGGTTAGGGTTTGGACGGGGTAGGTCATCATTGTAAATAAGAATTTGTTCTTAACTGACTTGCCTAGTTAAATAAAGGTTAAATAAGAAAAATAAAATAAAATGTTGGCATGGTGGTAAACAGATCCAGCCGCAGGGCATTGTCATGCAAAGATACAGCAGCGACAAATGAGAATTAGTAAAACAGTGAATATTATATCTGACAGGGTTGATAGTGATCCTTTTTTTCCTTCTTTTTTTTTGGGGGGGGGGGGGTACATCAGCTTTAATGGTGCAGCTAGATTGTAGCTTCCACCAATGTCATTTTCTGCATTATTTCCAATCCCCATATATGTTTTGGTAAATAAATATTTATATATACTGTCTATATAGAGTATATATACACACATCTTTAAAAATATATTTTCCCCTACCACCCCTACCCTAATTGGAGTACAATTTATAGAAACAATGTATTTTACAATAGTTATCTTTTGTTTGCTTTTAATATCATCCTTCAGCTACCTCCCATCTATCTCTGAAGCCCATCCAGTTTGATTTCTATACTGCCATATATTTTCAACTGTGCTGTTTCACAAAAGTTCTGAGCCTGTATACATTTTACGGACACAGTATATTTTACATTAGTTATCTTTTTCTTTTTAATCCCACCCTTTAGCTCCACTCTATCTCCATACAATATCCATTTATTATTTATATTTGCCATATATTTTTCAAATGTGCTGTGATGTTTCTCAAAAGTTCTGAACCTTAATATTCTCCTAGTTTCTGCAGATTGTAAATTAAAGATACATTATCTTGCTAAAAGTTTTATTATATTATTGATCGATTAACTATGACTTTTCAAATCACCCAGTAGCGCTATCTGCAGAGTTAGCTCCAGGTAAATCTTGCACTTCTTCAACCATTCTTGGACCTGCGACCAAATACAAACTACAGTACCAAAAAATATTATCTAATGATTCTGTCTCTACGCAGCAAAATCTGCAGAGACGGGGTGGTTGTAATTGTAGTGGATGAATCAGAATTAGTTGGGTAACATAAGTAATTAAGATGTCTTATCTGCATAATATGCTTATTTGATATACTTGTCTATTAGAATGTATTTCTTTGGACTCTGGTGTTGGCAGTTGCATTTCTTCCCTCAGCAGGGGCTCAGTCACTTGTGGCCCAGAGAGGGGTGAGGTCAGGCTTGTCATTCACATATCCCTGGTGCTATGCAGAATATCAGAAAGGTAAGAGGACAGGATGGAACATTGTCTTCATATGTGAATGTATCTGTTAAACCATGTGAAGGGATGGCGTGATTAATGCGGAACCAATTACTTGTCTCCACAATGTCTGTGCGCAAGTCACTCCCTCATTTGGCATTGGGGGGAGGTGTATCGCAGTGTCTGGAACCATTGTATGTCCTCTCCGATGTTGCATTTATCCTGGGATAGTGTATGACCTAGAGGCTCACTCCCCTCAGTGAGCTTGTCCAGGAGTGGGGTTGAGAAGGGGTTTTACTTGAGATGGGAGTATCTACAGTTGACAATTGATTTATGCCATTGGATGAGTTGGTGTTTTTGTGCTATGAAGTACCAGGAACGAGATTAGAATCTCGTCTTAGGGACCAAACTGAACGATAATTTATAGTGAATGCTATCTGGCTAAGGGATACTCCTTTCTCAATTCTAAAGTCCCTTTGTGAAATGTTCCTAATATCTGTGGTTTGTTATGTTGACTGGGGGGGGGGGGGGGGGGGGGGATCTTTGCTATAAAAGATCTCAGTAGCCAATGTTTAATCACTTTCAATGGTTCATTAGAAATGGTGCATCATTGAAAATCATTGCTATTGCAAAGCTCTTATTATTAAATATGTAGTTTAAGTATAACTCTGACTGGTGTGTGAAGTTTGTCTCTCTCCCCATTTGATAATACAGAAATTAGCCACCACATTATCCCCCATACAGATAACATTCTATTGGTTGCAAGAATTTTGTATAATCATTTAAGTTTTGAATACGGCATTGTTTTGCCTATCAGTTCATAAAGCATGTGCCATGGAATAGGTACAGTTGAAGTCCGAAGTTTAAATACACCTCAGCTAAATACCTATTTACTTATATATAAATTCCAGTCGTACTTTATCAAAAGCCTTTTCAAAGTCAGCTATGAATACCAGGCCTGGTTTCCCAGATTTGTCATAGTGTTCTATTGTTACCAGTACTTGTCTTATATTATCTCCAATGTTTCGTCCATGTAAAAAAACCCTGTCTGATTAGGATTAATAATATCCGACAATATCTTTTTAATTCTATGCGCTATGCATTTTGCTAGAATTCTTGCTTCATAACACTGAAGTGTAAGGGGCATCCAATTTTTGAAGTGGACCGGATCTTTATATTTACCACCTGGGTCCTGTTTCAGTAGTACCAAAATCAGACCTTCTTGTTGAGTATCTGATAATCTACAATTTTGTAGGAGTGGTTAAAACATTGTAACATCGGTCCTCTGACTATATCAAAAAAGGTTTGGTATACCTCCACTTGCATGCCATCCAACCCTGGAGTTTTCCCCGACTTAAAAGCTTTAATTGTATCAAGAAGTTCCTCCTCTGTAAATCGGCCTTCACATGAATCTTTCTGTACAGCAGTTAATTTTACATTATTAATAGAAAACAAATCCATACAATTATCTTCGGTTAGTGGAGATGGAGGAGACTGAAATGAAAACATGTGCTTAAAGTACTTTGCTTCCTCTTTGAAAATATGGTTTGGTGAATCATGGGTGACTTGTCATAGTGTTCTAATGTGTCCAGTGTCCTGTGTGAATTTAAGTATGCTCTCTCTAATTCTTTCTTTTTCTTTCTTTCTTTCTTTCTTTCTTTCTTTCTTTCTTTCTTTCTTTCTTTCTTTCTTTCTTTCTCGGAGGACCTGAGCCCTAGGACCATGCCTCAGGACTACCTGGCCTGATGACACCTTGCTGTCCCCAGTCCACCTGGCCGTGCTGCTGCTCTAGTTTCAACTGTTCTGCCTGCGGTTATGGAACCCTGATCTGTTCACCGGATGTGCTACCTGTCCCAGACCTGCTGTTTTCAACTCTCTAGAGACAGCAGGAGTGGTAGCGATACTCTGAATGATCGGCTATGAAAAGCCAACTGACATTTACTCCTGAGGTGCTGACCTGTTGCACCCTCGACATTTACTGTGATTATTATTATTTGACCCTGTTGGTCATCTATGAACATTTGAACATCTTGGCCATGTTCTGTTATAATCTCCACCCGGCACAGCCAGAAGAGGACTGGCCACCCCTCACAGCCTGGTTCCTCTCAAGGTTTCTTCCTAGGTTCTGGCCTTTCTAGGGAGTTTTTCCTAGCCACTGTGCTTCCACACCTGCATTGCTTGCTGTTTGGGGTTTTCGGCTGGGTTTCTGTACAGCACTTTGAGATATCAGCTGATGTAAGAAGGGCTTTATAAATACATTTGATTTTATTTGATTTCGACTCCTTCTTTTGGAACAAGTTTCAATAAATTATATTTTGTAGCATTTCTATGTTGAAGATTTAAAAATAATTTGGTGTGTATATATATGTGTGTGTGTGTGTGTGTGTGTGTGTGTGTGTGTGTGTGTATGTATGTATATATTATAAAAATAAAGTGAACTTGATAGAATCTTGGGAAAAATACACCAAATTATTTTTAAATCTTCAACATAGAAATGCTACAAAATATTTATTGAAACTTGTTCCAAAAGAAGGAGTTTTGTATTGTACTGTTTTGTATTTCTATTTTTAAGTTCTAGTTTTTCTATTTCTATGTTGTTTTTTGGGTTGATCTCCAATTGGAGGCAGCTGGTCCTCGTTGTCTCTAATTGGAGATCACATTTAAGTAGTTTTTTTTCCCTCCTGGCTTTTGTGGGCTATTATATTTTCAGTAGTGTTTGCTTCTCTCTGCGTCACGGTTTGTTGTTTTGTCATATTCAGTTAGTTACGTATTGCAAAGTTTCACGGATTTAATCAAATGTGGAACTACAACCACGCTGCACTTTGGTCTGCTCCTTTCTACAGCCGTGACAGGAAATTATGTAAGAGTAATATATATACCAATTATTTGATGGTCCTACTGCATTCTGTCCCCTATCAACACTTTTTTAACACAACAACACCTTTCCTTTACGGTCCATTGAGGTATTTAAAACTAAGGCTGTTCTCCATTGAGGTATTTCATCTCCCACTCTAATAATATTGTATTGCTTGTAGGTTTGATAAATGATTAGATATATTTTCAAAGAAGCATGGAGCATCATTATTTGGACCGTATAGATTAATGAGCCATATCTGTTAATGGTCCAATAACATACTTAAAAGCATCCATCTACCTTGTGGATCTGTTTGGACAATTTGCACATTCGGATGATAATTATTGTTAATTAATATCATCACCCCTTTTTAGTTTCTTTGCCCATGGGAGAAGTATATTCTGCCCTCCAGTCCTTTTTTCCACACAACTTCATCTAAAATTGTTGAATTAGTTTCCTATAAACAATATCTACTATTTTCCTTGTCTTGATAGTGATACTGCTTTGTCTAGAATATTTTCCTACGCATGGCTTACTACTCAATGAAGCATGTAAGATGTGGATTTAGTTTTACAACATTATTGGTCTGACTGTGATGGAGCTGTAGAGCATTGTGCTGTGTCCATGGGAGACTGCACTTAAGCTGTGTGTGTGGCCCAAAGGGTCAGGCCCTGGCACAAATCCTGCTTCAGTGAGTGCATGGAGTTGCGGGTAGCCGGGTACATGATGCGCCTAATCATTATCTGTGGGCTGTTTGTGTATGTTTGCATATCTATGTGTGTTGTGTGTTCAGCTGGATACAATGCATGCCTGGCCTGCCTTTCACACACACATTGGCTGGTTGGCACCGTCAGGGAAGACTGACAGACACCGTCTGACACATGCCGCTGTGTGTGTGAGTTGTCTGAGTGTGTTTGATTGTGTCTGAGTGTGCGTATCTGAGTGTCTGAGAATGTGTGTCTGTGTGTGTCAAAATGTGTGTGTGTGAGAAACTGAGCCCTGTCTCCAGGACAGAATGGGTGCTGACAGTTAGCAACTGAGACAGAGTAAGGTTGTTTACCCCAGCCGAAGGAAGGCACTGGAAGATGTCGGGGGCGGAGGGATAAACGGCTGTCTCTGTAATTCCTCTCTGAAAATGTGTTGCTTTTATGAAAGTTTTGGCAAAAGCCCTCAACCGCCCTCCAGCCAGTCATGTCTTTGAAATGTCTAGGCAGAGGAGGGGAGAGGGCCCTGCTATCTTATGTCCTACAAACAGTTAAAGTGTAAAAAGGATTAGAAAATAGAAAGCTAGGTTGGAGGAAAAGGACTGAATTAGAACAGGACCCTTGAGAAAGAGATCAAGAGAGGGGGGAGGGCAGAGGAAAGGACTGAAATAGAGACAGGAAAGACAGAAGTGGCGAAAACAGATGGAGGCAGTGGAAGGAAGGAAAGAGCGTGGGAGGAAGAGGAGTGAGGGATGAAGGGGTAGAGAGAGACAGAGATGTACTGTACTGTACTGTACTGAAAGCTAGGTGGACTCCATCCCGCAGCAGCACATACAGCCAGAATGAGAGGAGGATAGACATGAGTGAATAATATCCCTGGGATCTGATTTTAGAAAGCTGCGTGTGTGTGTGTGTGTGTGTGTGCACAGGTGGTCGTCTGTAAGTGTGCGGGTGAGTGTGTGTGTGTTTGCGCGAGTGTGTAGCCGGATCATGCCCACTTTAAAGTGGAAGCTCATAGTCTTTAGCCATTAAACCCATTAAGTGATAGGTGAAGAAAAGGTCAGACTTTGATACATTCTTACCGGTAGAGGATGAAAGATTCATGTTCATGACTAAGTGTGGGCGGGGAGACATTACATCCACTCCAGAACTATGAAAGAAAATGGTCAAATTCAATCAGTGACCTTCTACTTCTATACGTTTATATTCATACCAATGGCTATGTACTGAGACCTTGTTGAATATCAACAAAGAAACTGGAGCATGGTTTGACACCACAATGACAGCCAATAACGTCCCCGGGCTGGTACTCACAAAGAGTCTTGGAGTACATGTAGCTGATATAGTAGCTTTTTGCCTTTTAGATAATAATGAATAAGATTATATGAACGGGGGGGGGGGGGACCTAGACCTGACGCTATATCAGCACTTCTACTTTGAGACTCTTTGTGAATCCACCCTTGGTCTATGTCTGTCCCTAGGTCCCAAAGTCACAACAGGCACAACATGACATGGGGGCTATCTACATCTGAAGTTGACACCACCTAGTTACCCAGCCTTGAGGAGATGAAGGACAAGTCTGTGCCACCACAACCAAAATTCTATCAACACATCTCCTGTGCTACACTCGCAACCAGGACCCTGGATTCTGGATCAAGGCCCTGCCCCGACCTCCCTTTGGCAAATCAGATCAAGCCTCCTTTCGGCTTTTCCCCACCTATAGGCAGAAACTTAAACAGGAAGCTCCTATGGTATGTTGGTCCGACCAATCGGAATCTATGCTTCAAGATTGTTTTGATCAAGCGTACTGGGTAATGTTCTGGGTCACTTCTGAGAATAGTATCAACGTATTCACTGACTCGGTCACTGGGTTCATCAGGAAGTGCATAGAGGATAATATAATAATACAGTATATGCCATTTAGCAGATGCTTTTATCCAAAGTCACTTACAGTCATGCATGCATATACAGTTGAAGTCGGAAGTTAACATTTTTTATTTATTTATTTCACCTTTATTTAACCAGGTAGGCCAGTTGAGAACAAGTTCTCATTTACAACTGCGACCTGGCCAAGATAAAGCAAAGCAGTGTGACAATAAACAACAACACAGAGTTACACATGGGATGACAAAAGTATAGTCAAACACAATAAAAAAAATCTATATATAGTGCAAATGGATTAAGGAGCTAAGGCAATAAATAGGCTAATAGTAGCGAAGTAATTACAATTTAGCAAATGAACACTGGCGTGATAGATGTGCAGATGATGATGTGCAAGTAGAAATACTGGTGTGCAAAAGAGCAAAAAAAGTAAATAAAAGCAATATGGATGAGGTAGGTAGGGATGAGGTACGTAGTTGGATGGGCTATTTACAGATGGGCTACGTACAGCTGCAGCGATTGGAAAGCTGCTCAGATAGCTGATGCTTAAAGTCAGTGAGGGAGATATAAGTCTCCAGCTTCAGCGATTTTTGCAATTCGTTCCAGCCATTGGCAGCAGAGAACTGGAAGGAAAGGCGGCCAAAGGAGGTGTTGGCTTTGGGGATGACCAGTGAGATATACCTGCTGGAGCGCATGCTATGGGTGGGTGTTGTTATGGTGACCAGTGAGCTGAGATAAGGCGGAGCTTTACCTAGCAAAGACGTATAGATGACTTGGAGCCCCTGGGTCTGGCGATGAATATGTAGCGAGGGCCAGCCGACGAGAGCATACAGGTCACAGTGGTGGGTGGTATATGGGGTGACAAAATGGATGGCACTGTGATAGACTGCATCCAGTTCGCTGAGTAGAGTGTTGGAGGCTATTTTGTAAATTACGTCGCCGAAGTCAAGGATCGGTAGGATAGTTAGTTTTACGAGGGTATGTTTGGCAGCATGAGTGAAGGATGCTTTGTTGCGAAATAGGAAGCTGACTCGATTTAATTTTGGATTGGAGATGCTTAATATGAGTCTGGAATGAGAGTTTACAGTCTAGCCAGACACCTAGGTATTTATAGTTGTCCACATTTTCTAAGTCGGATCCGTCCAGAGTAGTGATGCTAGTTGGGTGGGCGGGTGTGGGCAGCGATCGGTTGAAGAGCATGCATTTAGTTTTACTAGCATTTAAGAGCAGTTGGAGGCCACGGAAGGAGTGTTGTATGGCATTGAAGCTCGTTTGGAGGTTTGTTAACACAGTGTCCAAAGAAGGGCTAGATGTATACAGAATGGTGTCATCTGCGTAGAGGTGGATCAAGGAATCACCAGCAGCAAGAGCGACGTCATTGATATATACAGAGAAGAGTCGGCCCGAGAATTGAACCATGTGGTACCCCCACAGAGACTGCCAGAGGTCTGGACAACAGGCCCACCGATTTGGCACACTGAACTCTGAGAAGTAGTTGGTGAACCAGGCGAGGCAGTCATTTGAGAAACCAAGGCTGTTGAGTCTGCCGATAAGAATGTGGTGATTGACAGAGTCGAAAGCCTTGGCCAGGTTGATGAATACAGCTGCACAGTATTGTCTTTTATCGATGGTGGTTATGATATCGTTTAGTACCTTGAGCATGGCTGAGGTGCACCCGTGACCAGCTCGGAAACCGGATTGCACAGCGGAGAAGGTACGGTGGGATTCGAAATGGTCAGTGATCTGTTTGTTGACTTGGCTTTCGAAGACTTTAGAAAGGCAGGACGGATATAGGTGTCACGGCTGTCTGAAGGATCGGACCAAAATGCAGCGTGTTCGTAGTTCCACATAATTATTTATTCCGTGAAACTAAATGCAATACATAAATACTTGAAACACAAAAACAACAAACCGTGACTGTTACGAATACTCTTTGGCCCAGCAGTCTAGGGGGGATGGCAACGAGACCCGTAACATAAATCATGCAAATTATAATAGTGAAAAAGTAACAGTGAGAACAAATAACCACAGACAACTGAAAAAGTTACCGTCAAACACTAAATGTTTATTTTTAAACACACGGTAAAGGGGTGTGAGAAAAGGGGCTGAGCTGGACCCAAGCAAAGAAACAATAATCCAAACCACCCCTAAACTAGACTAGCCTACTTCAAGAACAGCTAGCTAACTAACCAAAAATACAGTGGGTGGTCCGCCCAGTTCTAACTAGGGTATTTAGACAAAGTATTCCTACGGGTAATGTATGCCCATGGGCGACTTGTGTTGGTACCCCCTTTTCCCACCAAACAAATAAACAGTCAAACAACAAAACAATACTCACAGGATAACCGGACAAATGTGACATGTAGTTGCAAAACAAAAGAGAGATCAATACAGAAAGAGAGACAGCGATATAATGACAGCTTAAGACAGAGAGAGAATGAACACAAAGATTGATCTGGGGAGAAAACAACTGACTGGGTTTTTAAACCAAGGGAAAGGGGATGTGATTGGTTGAAGGAAAAGGAACAGGTGTCTTCTGATTGTGGAGTGATGATTTTCACCTGTGAGGAGGAGAAGGAGAGAAAAGAAATACACATACAGGATACACACTCAGGATACCTGTATCTGTAACAGTGACGCAGAGAAGAAAACACACTACTCAAAAGATAATCACCCACATACACAGGTGGGACAAACCTCAACATAAATATGACCTCCAATTAGAGGTAACGAGGATCAGCTGCCTCCAATTGGAGATCAACCCAAACAACACCAACATAGAAATACAAAACTAGAACCTGACATAGAAATACAAAAACAAACACCCCTGTCACGCCCTGACCTACTCTACCATAGAAAATAACAACTTACTATGGTCAGGACGTGACAGTACCCCCCCCCAAAGGTGCGGACTCCGACCGCACCTAAATCCCCCCCCAACAACAACCCCCCCACACAATAACCCCCCCCCCCCACAACAAAACACAAAGGGAGGGTAGGGTAGGCGACTAATGTCTATGGCGGCTCATATGCAGTACCCAGAACCTTAACCTCCAGCATAGGAGGCGGCTCCGGTTCGGGGCGTACTCCTCGCTCCACCCGCTGATCCTTCTGCTTTATTACCACCTGACCGTGGATCGTCGTCGAAGGAACCGGACTGTAGAATATTGTTGGAGGTTCGGGGCTGCAGGCCGCCGCTGGAGGTTCGGGGCTGCAGGCCGCCGCTGGAGGTTCGGGGCTGCAGGCCGCCGCTGGAGGTTCGGGGCTGCAGGCCGCCGCTGGAGGTTCTGGGCTGCAGGCCGCCGCTGGAGGTTCTGGGCTGCAGGCCGCCGCTGGAGGTTCTGGGCTGCAGGCCGCCGCTGGAGGCTCTGGACTGAGGAGTGTCGCTGAAGGTTCCGGGCTGAGGTCCGTCTCAGTAGGTCCGGGCTGTAGGCCGTCTCAGTAGGTTCCGGACTGTAGGCCGTCTCAGTAGGTTCCGGACTGTAGGCCGTCTCAGTAGGTTCCGGACTGTAGGCCATCTCAGTAGGTTCCGGACTGTAGGCCGCCTCAGTAGGTTCCGGACTGTAGGCCGCCTCAGTAGGTGTGAGTGCGTATGGGCGAGATATTGCGCATCACACCATAACCCATTGCTCGTCCAGCCACTCGCTCCTCAGCACGCCCGCTCCGTAGTGCTCTTTCTGACAGTACCTCTCTTCGGAATCTTGCGTCGAGCTCCGCGCTTGACTCCCTGACTGGCTCCGGTCTGCTCCACGGTTCTCTCTGATAAGCACGGGAAATTAGATCAGGTCTCCCCCTGACGTCGCCAAACTCCCCGTGTGCCCCCCCCCCCCCCCCCCCAAATTTGTTTTTGGGGCTGCCTCTCAGCGTTGCCTCTCGGTGCAGGATCATGAAGCCTTGGAGTGAGATACTGTTAAAATGTGAAACGGATAAGTTGTATCTCGTAGTATCGTCGCTCCCTTTTTGCTGCTTCGATTTCCTCCTTTGGACGGCGATACTCCCCAGCCTGCCTCCAGGGTCCTTTCCCGTCCAATATCTCCTCCCAAGTCCATTTTTCCTGCTGATCCATTCCACGCTGCTTGGTCCTTTGGTGGTGGGTGATTCTGTCACGGCTGTCTGAAGGATCGGACCAAAATGCAGCGTGTTCGTAGTTCCACATAATTATTTGTTCCGTGAAACTAAATGCAATACATAAATCCTTGAAACACAAAAACAACAAACCGTGATGCAGAGAAGAAAACACACTACTCAAAAGATAATCACCCACAAACACAGGTGGGACAAACCTCAACATAAATATGACCTCCAATTAGAGGTAACGAGGATCAGCTGCCTCAAATTGGAGATCAACACCAACATAGAAATACAAAACTAGAACCTGACATAGAAATACAAAAACAGACAAACACCCCCTGTCATGCCCTGACCTACTCTACCATAGAAAATAACAACTTACTATGGTCAGGACTTGACAATAGGTCTGTAACAGTTTGGGTCTAGAGTGTCACCCCCTTTGAAGACGGGGATGACTGTGGCAGCTTTCCAATCTTTAGGAATCTCAGACGATACGAGAGAGTTTGAACAGACTAGTAATAGGGGTTGCAACAATGGCGGCAGATAATTGTAGAAAGGGAGGGTCCAGATTGTTTAGCACAGCTGAGTTGTATGGGTCCAGGTTTTGCAGCTCTTTCAGAACATCTGCTATCTGGATTTGGGTGAAGGAGAAGCTGGGGAGGCTTGGGTAAGTAGCTGCGGGGGGTGAGGAGCTGTTGTCCGGAGTTGGGGGAGCCAGGAGGAAAGCATGGCCAGCCGTAGAGAAATGCTTATTGAAATTCTGGAATATCGTGGATTTATCGGTGGTGACAGTGTTTCCTAGCCTCAGTGCAGTGGGTAGCTGGGAGGAGGTGCTCTTATTCTCCGTGGACTTTACAGTGTCCCAGAACCTTTTGGAGTTAGAACTACAGAATGCACATTTCTGTTTGAAAAGCTAGCCTTAGCTGAAAAACTTACACCTTAGCCAAATACATTTCAGCTCAGTTTTTCTCAATTCCTGATATTTAATCCTAGTAAAAATTCCCTGTCTTGGGTCAGTTAGGATCACCACTTTATTTTAAGAATGTGAAATGTCAGAATAATGGTAGAGAGAATTATTTATTTCAGCTTTTATTTCTTTCATCACATTCGCAGTGGGTCAGAAGTTTACATACACTCAATTAGTATTTGGTAGCTTTGCCTTTAAATTGTTGAACTTTGCCTTTAAATTGTTGAACTCAAACGTTTCGAGTAGCCTTCCACAAGCTTCCCACAATAAGTTGGGTGAATTTTGGCCCATTCCTCCTGACAGAGCTGGTGTAACTGAGTCAGGTTTGTAGGCCTCCTTGCTTTTTCAGTTCTGCCCACAACTTTTCTATAGGACTGAGGTCAGGGCTTTGTGATGGCCACTCCAATCTCTTGACTTTGCTGTCCTTAAGCCATTTTGCCACAAGTTTGGAAGTATTCTTGGGGTCATTGTCCATTTGGAAGACCCATTTGCGACCAAGCTTTAACATCCTGACTGATGTCTTGAGATGTTGCTTCAATATATCCACATAATTGTCCTGCCTCATGATGCCATCTATTTTGTGAAGTGCACCAGTCACTCCTGCAGCAAAGCACCCCCACAACATGATGCTGCCACCCCCATGCTTCATGGTTGGGATGGTGTTCTTCGGCTTGCAAGCCTCCCCCTATTTCCTCCAAACACAACAATGGTCATTATGGCCAAACAGTTCAATCTTTGTCCCCATGTGCAGTTGCAAACCGTAGTCTGGCTTTTTTAGGTGGTTTTGGAGCAGTGGCTTCTTCCTTGCTGAGTGGCTTTTCAGGTTTTGTCGATATGGGACTCGTTTTACTATGAATATAGATACTTTTGTACCCCGTTTTTGTGGTCTCATGGTGTTTATACTTGCGTACTATTGCTTGAGCAGATGAACGTTGTACCTTCAGGCATTTGGATATTGCTCCCAAGGATGAACCAGACTTGTGGAGGTCTACATTTTTTCTGAGGTCTTGGCTGATGTAACGGGTGTCGTAAGGATTAGACCAAGGTGCAGCGAGAACGTGTATACTCATCTTCTTTATTAAATTAAAAGAAGGAAAAACAAACAAATCACTTATACAAAACAATGAACGACACTAAACAGTCCTGTCAGGTGCACAGACACAAAACAGGAGACAACTACCCACAAATCCCATTACAAAAACACTCCTATACATAGGACCTTCAATCAGAGGCAATGAGGAACAGCTGCCTCCAATTGAAGGTCAATCCAATGACCTAAACATAGAAATAGATAGACTAGACTGAACATAGAAATACACTAACATAGAACATAGACAAAAAAAACGGAACACATAAAACAAACACCCCTCTTACATAAGTACATAGCCCAACAAACCCCGAACCACATAAAACAAACACCCCCTGCCACGTCCCGACCAAACTACAATAACAAAGAACCCCTTTTCTGGTCAGGACGTGACAGCTGATTTCTTTTGATTTTCCCATTATGTCAAGCAAAGAGGCACTGAGTTTGAAGGTAGGCCTTGAAATACATCCACAGGTACACCTCCAATTGACTCAAGTGATGTCTATTAGCCTATCAGAAGCTTTTAAAGCCATGACATAATTTTCTGGAATTTTCCGAGCTGTTTAAAACCTGTTGGGGCTGGGGGCTGTATTTACACGGCAGGATAAAAAACGTACCCGATTTAATCTGGTTACTACTCCTGCCCAGTAACTAGAATATGCATATAATTAGTAGATTTGGATAGAAAACACTCTAAAGTTTCTAAAACAGTTTGAATGGTGTCTGTGAGTATAACAGAACTCATATGGCAGGCCAAAACCTGAGAAGATTCCATGCAGGAAGTGGAAATTTGATTTGTGGAATCACCTTCAACACTTTCCCTATGAAACACACCGTGAGTTAGGGTTCATTTAGCACTTCCTAAGGCTTCCACTAGATGTCAACAGTCTTTACAAAGTGGTTTGAGTCTTCTCCGGTAGAAACTGACCGAACGAGAGGCCTGGAAAGTTGGTCATAGGGGGAGGGCCATTACTACTATGAAGCGGGCGCCCGTGGGTACCCTCTCGTTCCGAAACGTTTAGTAAGACAATGCAATCGTCTGCCTTGAATATTATTGAAGCTCTGATTGAAAAAGGCCTAAAGATTTATGTTATACAACGTTTGACATGTTTGAACGAACGTAAATATACATTTTTTGCACATTTGTGACGACAAGTCCCGCGCGCCTCGTACATTATGAGTAGCCTTCGGAACGCGCTAACAAGAAGGAGCTATTGGGACATAAATTATTAACTTTTTCGAACAAAACTACATTTGTTGTGGACCTGGGAATCCTGGAAGTGCCTTCTGATGAAGATAATCAAAGGTAAGGGAATATTTACAATGGTATTTTTGATTTTAGATGGTTTCAAGATGACGCTAACCTGTATCGCCTAGCCTATTTTTCTGAGCATAGCACCTCGTTTATTGCAAAGTGTGATTTCCCAGTAAAGTTATTTTTAAATCTGGCAATGCGGTTGCGTTCACGAGATATTCATCTATAATTCTTTGAATGACAATATTAGATTTGACCAATGTTTTCGAATAGTAATTTTGTAAATTGTAGTGCTGTTTCACCGGAAGCATTTGAGGGAAAATATTTTCTGAACATCACGCGCCGATGTAAAATGCTGTTTTTATATATAAATATGAACTTTATCGAACAAAAGAATGCATGTATTGTGTAACTTGATGTCCTAGGAGTGTCATCTGATGAAGATTGTCAAAGGTTAGTGCATAATTTTAGCTGGTTTTCTGCTTTTGGTGACGCCTGTCTTTGCATTGAAAATAGCTGTGTGTAATGTTTTGTCAATGTACTGTCCTAACATAATCTAACTTTATGCTTTTGCCGTAAAGCCTCTTTGAAATCGGACAACGTGGTTGGATTAAGGAGGTGTTTATCTTTCAAATGGTGTAAAATAGTTGATAGATTTTTGCTATCTTGTTAACCTCTTGGGGCTAGGTGGGACGCTAGCGTGCCACCCGTGGTGCACTCCATCAACAGCAGGTGCATTTCAAGAGCGGCAAATTTGAATCCAAATAAATGTCAAAATTCAAATTTTTCAAAAATACAACTATGTTACACCATTTGAAAGATAAACATCTCCTTAATCTAACCACGTTTTACGATTTCAAAAAGGTTTTACGGCGAAAGCATAAATTTAGAGTATGTTAGGACAGTACATTTACAAGAGTTGTGTGTAATGTTTTGTCAAGTCAAAGACAGGGTCACCAAAACCATAAAACCAGCTAAAATGATACACTAACCTTTTACAATCTCCATCAGATGACACTCCTAGGACATTATGTTAGACAATGCATGCATTTTTAGTTCTATCAAGTTGATATTTATATCCAAAAACAGCGTTTTACTATGGCATTGATGTTGAGGAAATCGTTTCCCTCCAATAACCGGCAGTCAAGTCAGCGTCACAAATTAAATAATTAAAATTAGAAAACATTGGTAAAATATTATATTGTCATTTAAAGAATTATAGATTTACATCTTTTGAACGCAATCAACTTGCCAGATTTAAAAATAACCTTACTGGGAAATCACACTTTGCAATAATCTGAGCACTGTGCCCAGAAAAATACGCGTTGCGATACAGACTAGACGTCATGTTGGGGAGATCTAAAATCGAAAATACTATGTAAATAATCCATTACCTTTGATTCTCTTCATCAGATGTCACTTCCAGGTATCACAGGTCCATAACGAATGTAGTTTTGTTCAAAAAAGCTCATCATTTATGTCCAAAAATCTCCGTCTCGTTAGCACATGATGTAAGCCAGCCGGACTTCTCGTCATGAACGAGGGGAAAAAATATATTTCCGTTCGTTCAAACATGTCAAACGTTGTATAGCATAAATCATTAGGGCCTTTTTTAACCAGAACATGAATAATATTCAAGGTGGACGAATGCATACTCTTTTATAACGTATTGGAACGAGGGTACCCAACATGAAGTAGCGCGCCAGGTGTCTAATGGGACATCACCGTTCCATGGCTCTTGTTCGGTCAGATCTCCCTCCAGAAGACTCAAAACACTTTGTAAAGGCTGGTGACATCTAGTGGAAGCAATAGGAAGTGCCAAAATATTCCTAAACCCCTGTGTTTTTCAATGGGATAGGTTTAAAGTCAATACAACACATCAGGTATCCACTTCCTGTCAGAAAATGTCTCAGGGTTTTGCCTGCCAAATGAGTTCTGTTATACTCACAGACACCATTCAAACAGTTTTGGAAACTTTAGAGTGTTTTCTATCCATATATAATAAGTATATGCATATTCTAGTTACTGGGTAGGATTAGTAACCAGATTAAATCGGGTACATTTTTTTTATCCAGACGTGCAAATGCTGCCCCCTAGACCCAACAGGTTAAGCAATCCCGTTATCGGGATGAGAACGGGAAGGGGTCCCATAGAGGTTAAAGGCACAGTCAATTTAGTGTTTGTAAACTTCTGACACACTGGAATTGTGACACAGTGAGTTATAAGTGAAATAATCTGTCTTTAAACAATTGTTGGAAGAATGACTTGTGTCATGCACAAAGTACATGTCCTAACCGACTTGCCAAAACTATAGTTTGTTAACAAGAAATGTGTGGATTGATTGAAAAACGAGTTTTAATGACTAAAACCTAAGTATATGTAAACTTCCGACTTCAACTGTATGTAAGAATGCTGTTCATCGACCTCTGCTCAGCCTTCAATACCATAGTACATTCGAAGTTCATCACTAAGCTCAAGGCCCTGGGTCTGAATCACTCCCTGTGCAACTGGGTCCTGGACTACATGACGGGCCGACCCCAAGTGATGAAGGTAGGCAACAACATCTCCACGACGCTGATCTTTAACATGTGCTCATCCCCCTCCTGTACTCCCTGTTCACCCACCTTGCGAGGCCACACATGTCTCCAACTCAATCATCAAGTTTACTGACGACACAACAATGGTAGGCCTGATGACAACAGTGCCAGGAAAATAACCTCTCCCTCAACGTCAACAAAACAAAGGAGCTGATCGTGGACTACAGGAGAGAGCAGAGAAAGCAGGCTCCCATCCACAATAACGGGCCGCAGTGGAGAGGGTCAAAAGCTTCAAGTCCCTCTGCGTGCACGGTACTGCCGTGCAGTAGCTGGAGTCTTTGTAAATTTTTAGGGCATTCCTCTGACACCGCCTGGTATAGAGGTCCTGGATGGCAGGAAGCTTGGGCCCAGTGATGTACTGGGCCATATGCTCTACCCTCTGTATTGCCTTGTGGTCGGAGGCCGAGCAGTTGCCATACCAGTCGGTGATGCAACCAGTCAGGATGCTCTCGATGGTGCAGCTGTATAACTTTTTGAGGATCTGAGGACCCATGCCAAATCTTTTCAGTCTCCTGAGGGGGAATAGGCTTTGTCGTGCCCTGTCATGAGTGAACAGGGAGTACAGGAGGGGACTGAGCACGCACCCCTGAGAGGCCCCTGTGTTGAGGATCAGTGTGGCAGATTCATTTTTTTATTTTTATTTATTTTACCTTTATTTAACGAGGCAAGTCAGTTAAGAACAAATTCTTATTTTCAATGATGGCCTAGGAACAGTGGGTTAACTGCCTTGTTCAGGGGCAGAATGACAGATTTGTACCTTGTCAGCTCGGAGATTCGAACTTGCAACCTTTCGGTTACTAGTCCAACGCTCTATACCCTAACCACCTGGAGGTTACCCGTCGGGAAGTCCAGGATCCAGTTGCATAGGGAGGTGTTTAGTCCCAGGGTCCTTAGCTTAGTGATGAGCTTTGAGGGCACTATGGTGAGCCGTAGTCAATAAATAGCATTCTCACGTAGGCGTTCCTTTTGTCCAGGTGGGAAAAGGCAGTGTGGAGTGCAATAGAGATTGCATCATCTGTGGATCTGTTGCGGCAGTATGCATATTGGAGTGGGTCTAGGGTTTCTGGGATAATGGTGTTGATGTGAGCCATGACCAGCCTTTCAAAGTACTTCATGGCTACAGACATGAGTGCTACGGGTCGGTAGTCATTTAGGCAGGTTACCTTGGTGTTCTTGGGCACAGGGATTATGGTGGTCTGCTTGAAACATGTTGGTATTACAGACTCGGTCAGGGACAGGTTGAAATTGTCAGTGAAGACACTTGCCAGTTGGTCAGCGCATGCTCGGAGTACACAACCTGTTAATCCGTCTGGCCCTGCGGCCTTGTGAATGTTTAAAGGTCTTACTCACATCGGCTACGGAGAGCGCGATCACACAGTCATCCGTAACAGATGATGCTCTCATGCATGCTTCAGTGTTGCTTGCCTCAAAGCGAGCATAGAAGTTATTTAGCTTGTCTGGTAGGCTCATGCCACTGGACAGCTCTCGGCTGTGCTTCCCTTTGTAGTCCGTAATAGTTTGCAACGAGCTCCGATGAGCGTCGGAGCCAGTGTAATACTATTCACTGGTAGTCCTGTATTGACTTTTTGTCTGTTTGATGGTTCGTTGAAGGACATAGCGGGATTTCTTGTAAGCATCCGGGTTATAGTCCCACTCCTTGAAAGCGGCAGCTCTTCCCTTTAGCCTTTAGCTCAGTGCGGATGTTGCCTGTACTCCATGGCTTCTGGTTGGGGTATATACGTACCGTCACTGTGGGGATGATGTCATCAATGCACAAGCCAGTGACTGATGTGGTGTACTCCTCAATGCCATGAGAAGAATCCCGGAACATATTCCAGTCTGTGCTAGCAAAACAGTCCTGTAGCTTAGCATCCGCGTCATCTGACCACTTCCTTATTGAGCGAGTCACTGATACTTCCTGCTTTAGTTTTTGCTTATAAGCAGGAATCAGGAGGATAGAGTTATGGTCAGATTTGCCAAATGGAGGGCGAGGGAGTGTCTCTGTGTGTGGATTAAAGGTGGTCTAGATGTTTTTTTCCTCTGGTTACAGATGTTACATGCTGATAGAAATGAGGTAAAATGGATTTAAGATTCCCTGCATTAAAGTCCCGTGCCACCTCTGGATGAGCATTTTCTTGTTTGCTTATGGCCTTATACAGCTCGTTGAGTGCCGTCTTAGTGCCAGTATCGGTTTGTGGTGGTAAATAGACAGCTATGGAAAATATAGCCGAAAACTATTTTCGGAAATAGTATGGTCTACAGCTTATCATGAAATACTCTACCTCAGGTGAGAAAAACCTTGAGACTTCCTTAATGTTAGATTTTGTGCACTTTCTGTTATTTACAAATAGACACAGACCGCCACCCCTTGTCTTACCGGAGGCAGCTGTTCTATCTTGCCGATGGACCGAAAACCCAGTCAATTGTGTGTTATCCATATCATTGTTCAGCCACGACTCGGTGAAAAATAAGATATATTTAAAAAATGTTTGTAATGAAATCGTTTTTAATGTCCAGTTGGTAGGACAGTTTTGATCGGTGATCATCCATTTTGTTATCCCTATAGGGCCCTGGTCTAAAGTAGTGCACTACAAAGGTGTCCCATTTGGGACACATCCTAGGCAAACTCACACCTGTCACCTTCAATGTCACATGAGCCAGAGAATAAAGAGCTTAGTGTACTGTATGTACAGTATCTGTTAATCATTGACTTAAAGATGAGAGGTGTTGGATGTAGTCACTAGCCCAAATGTTGCTGAGCTAAAACCACCACGTAGTGAGATCTGAGACTGGATGATTACTGCCTCTAAACCTGTGAAACATCCACGTGCTCCATAGCGCTCCAACTCGGCCCACTCACTGGTACTATCAAATGCACTTTAGGTAATGTACTTGTAATTTGATGAATCACAAAGACGCACACGTACGCACGCACATACTGGAACTATGGGACACACACATACAGTCACATAAGCAGGCATGGCCACGCAAACACGCATGTTCGCACGCACGCACACACATTATCTTAGCACTTACTGTAAGGATGATAAGTGAAAACTAGTGAGAGCAGAAAGACGCTGCCCCTAGATATTGATACATTCTATGGTCAGTTTAGTCAGTCCTCCCAAATAGATTTGGGAAGGCAAAGCTGATCCTACATCTTAGAGATTTGGGGCGCTAGAGGTAGATGTTGCTTTTAATGACAAATGTAGCCTCAGATGAACCTATTCCTAAACCTAACCATAACCATTAAGAGGATAATAAAATGGCTGTATCAGCATTGAGGGCCAACTTTAACCTGCTCCATAGGGCTGATAGTTACTGGCAGTTGTTGCCTGGGGTGATTGACCTGTTGGTATCCCTCTCTCCTGGCTGTGCCCTGGGCTAGATGTGTGTGGAGTACTGTAGTGAGTGGTGAATGGTGAGTGACGTGCAGAGTACCACCACCACCACCACCAGTAGTACCAATAGCAGCAGCATCACCACCACCAACACCACCAGCAGCAGCACCACCACCAGTAGTACCAATAGCAGCAGCATCACCACCTTCAGTGGCAGCATCAGCACCAACATCACCAGCAGCACCAGCAGCACCACCACCAGCAACGCCACCACCACCAGCAGCAGCACCAGCAGCAGCAGCAGCACCAGCACCACCACCAGCAGCAGCACCAGCAGCAGCACCACCACCAGCAGCAGCGCCACCACCACCACCAGCAGCAGCACCAGCAGCAGCAGCGCCACCACCACCACCACCACCAGCAATACCAGCAGCAGCACCAGCTAAAGGAAGGTATTTAGTGATCACAGGATTAAGATCACCATGGGAGAGGATGACAGCAGGGGCATCAGAGAATGATTAGACTTCCACTAAGCCAATTGAGGATCGGGACCATGGCCAGACAGAGAGAGACAGATGATGATGAGAGAGGGACAGAGAGTGGGGATATGATAGAGGGGGGAGAAAGAGATATACAGGGAAATATGGATAGAGAGAGAGTACATATACAGGGAGAGATAGATGTTTTTTTATTTAACTAGGCAAGTAAGTTAAGAACAAATTCTTATTTACAATGACAGCCTAGGAACAGTGGGTTAACTGCCTTGTTCAGAACAACAGATTTGACCTTGTCAACTCGGGAATTTGATCTAGCAACCTTTCGGTTACTAGTCCAATGCTCTAACCACTAGGCTACCTGCCGTCCCAAAGGGAGAGAGGGAGAAAGCGGGAGATAGATGATAGGGAGACAGAGAAGAGAGTTTGAGCAGCGACTGTATTAGTGCTTTTAAGTAACAGAGGACTGTGGATGTCCTCTGTTACACTTTCTATTGATGCAATATGGCATCTAGAAATACTGTATATGGAGGAGTGGAGCGAAGTATGCACTCCTTTTTGAAGCAGCCATGTTGACTGGGGAAGTTACAGAGACACTCCAGCACCCATCTGTCATAGAGTAGTGTAACCAAACTAATAACTAAAATGTGGAAAAAACAGTTGGAGGACTTTCATAATCTCTGGGAATTATCTTGGTCCAAGTTGGCAACATTTTAAGGAGCCTTATTCTAGCTTCATCACGTCTCCTCAGCCTGACACAGAATAGTTCACATCTGGACTATTTGATTTTAATAGAACGACAGACTGTGTGTGTGAGTACTGCAAGTGTGAGTGTGTGTGTGTGTGTGTCACCAGCCCCTTTAGTGTTAAACCTAATCAGAACATTCATTCACCATCCTCAGAGAGGGACACCTGATACTTTATCATCTAGTTATTGTAAGAGTAATTGAAAATCGATGCTTGACAATCTCCAAAAGCTTGTCTTGAATTTGAGAGGCGGTGAGTCTGGTCTCGGTCTGCTCTCAGTGCAGAATCAATCACGGCAAACTGAGCCTCAAGTAAACAAAGAAAGAGGGATGGACCAAAGCTAAATAATATGCCTAAGCCAAGAAATGAATTGGTATGTATTATATCTGTTTGTATGTATGTATGTATGTATGTATGTATGTATTTGCAAAAATATATATGGGGGTTTGGAAGTGACGCAGACAATTAAATTGATGGAAGCTACAATCTATCTGCAGTATTACAGCTGATCTACCCCCTATAAATGTGTTGGCGTCTATTATTTTTCTCTATTTGCCAAAAAAGACAGACAGACTGAGATACTAGCCTGTACAACTGAATGCATCTTCCGCATTTAACCCAACCCCTCTGAATCTGTAAAGTTTGTCGTTATGGGTAGACCAAGGCGCAGCGTGAGTTGGGTTCATCATAATTTTATTTAACTGTGAACAAGAAAAAAAACAATAAACAACACAACGAACGAAAAAGTCTTGCAGGCTTCTAACAGCTGTACAAAAACAAGATCCCACAACTGAAGGTGGGAAAAAGGGCTGCCTAAGTATGATTCCCAATCAGAGACAACAATAGACAGCTGCCTCTGATTAGGAACCATACTTGGCCAAACATAAAGAAAAAGAAAACATAGAATAGAACATAGAAATACAAAATCTAGAATGCCCACCCAAATCACACCCTGACATAACCAAAATAGAGAAATAAAAGGGCTATCTATGGTCAGGGCGTGACAGAATCAGAGAGGTGCAAGGGGCTGCCTTAATTGACGTTATCAGCAACCAGTTGTTTATGGGGGTTAACTGCTCTGTTCATAACTGCAGATTTTTTCAACTGGGATTCAACCCAGTGACCTTTTAGTTACCAACCCAACACTCTTAACCACTAGGCTACCTGCCATCCCTTGACTGGGCCATTGGAAAAGGTCACTGCTGTCTGCAAATCAGAGCACACACAACCAACAGCTTGGACACACAAATATTCTCAAACACACACACCCTCACACCCACACAACCACACCCATTCAGTGACAGACATACAGGCATGCACTCCCCCACATCTCTACACCAGCATGTAGGCTATGTGTGCCATTTTTAAATTAATGTAGTTCTGTCCTTGAGCTGTTCTTGTCTATTAATGTTCTGTATCATGTCATGTTTCATGTTTTGTGTGGACCCCAGGAAGAGTAGCTGTTGCTTTTGCAACAGCTAATGGGGATCCTAATAAAATGCCAAATACCACGCATGCAAGCGCAAGCAAGCACACACACGCACACAAATGAGCGGCCTGTGTTTTTGATGGGGGTGACGTGTTGGCAGGGCCCCTGTGTAGAGTGTGTTTCCGTTGACCCCATCCATACAGGAGAGTACATTCAAAGTGCTCTCTCTCTGTCCACAGGATATCTTCCTGCATTGTTCCCCAATGAACTGGTGATTACACTGACATTCTCCTCAACTGGACTGACTGTGTGCGTGTGTGGGCTTGTTTCACTATACTTGTGAGCAACAGAAGTCCTCACAACAAGGGTAAACCATGGAAAATTCAGAGAAGTGAGGATATTTTGCTGGTCCTCACTGGTAAAGAGGCTATTTCTGGCTCAGGGTTTAGGTTTAGTGCGTGTGCGTGTGCGTGTGCGCGTGTGCGTGTGTGTGTGTGATAGAGTATGTAAGTGTACTTTGGATGTCTTTTAGATGTAAGAATGAGAAGGGACAGAGGACAGCCAAGTCGTAAAACAAAAGAGATGATGAGAGAGAGACATTATAAAATCCATGCACACAAACAACAAGTCAAATGTCTACTGTTTGCTGATGATCTGGTGCTTCTGTTACCAAACAAGGAGGGCCTACAGCAGCACCTAGATCTTCTGCACAGATTCTGCTAGACCTGGGCCCTGACAGTAAATCTCAGTAAGACCAAAATAATGGTGTTCCAAAAAAGGTCCAGTTGCCAGGACCAAAAATACAAATGACATCTGGACATCGTTGCCCTAGAGCACTCAAAGCTGTGAACGATCTGAGAGACAAGGCAAGAAGGGCCTTCTATGCCATCAAAAGGAACATAGAAATAGGATCTGGCTAAAAATGCTTGAATCAGTTATAGAACCCATTGTGAGGTCTGGGATCCGCTCACCAACCAAAAATTCACAAAATCGGACAAACACCAAATTGAGAGCCTGCATGCAGAATTCTGCAAAAATGTCCTCAGTGTACGTAAAACACCAAATAATGCACACAGAGCAGAATTAGGCCGGTACCCGCTAATTATCAAAATACAGAAAAGAGACATTAAATTCTACAACCACCTAAAAGGAAGTGATTCCCAAACCTTCCATAACAAAGCCATCACCTACAGAGAGATGAACCTGGAGAAGAGTCCCCTAAGCAAGCTGGTCCTGGGGCTCTGTTCACAAACAGACCCCACAGAGCCCCAGGACAGCAACAAAATTAGACCCAACCAAATCATGAGAAAACAAAAAGATAATTACTTGACACATTGGAAAGAATCAGCATAGCATAGCCTTGCTATTGAGAAAGGCCGCAGTAGGCAGACCTCGCTCTCAAGAGAAGACAGGCTATGCGCACACTGCCCACAAAATGAGGTGGAAATTGAGCTGCACTTCCTAACCTCCTGCCAAATGTATGACCATATTAGAGACACATATTTCCCTCAGATTACACAGATCCACAAAGAATTTGAAAACAAACCCAATTTTGATAAACTCCCATATCTACTGGGTGAAATACAACAGTGTGCCATCACAGCAGCAAGATTTGTGACCTGTTGCCACAAGAAAAGGGCAACCAGTGATGAACAAACACCATTGTAAATACAACCCATATTTATGTTTATTTATTTTCCCTTTTGTACTTAACCATTTGCACATCATTACAATGCTGTATATAGACATAATATGACATTTGAAATGTCTTTATTCTTTTGGAACTTTTGGGAGTGTAATGTTTACTGTTCACTTGCATTGTTTATTTCACTTTTGTTTATTATCTACTTCACTTGCTTTGGCAATGTTAACATATGTTTGCCATGCCAATAAAGCCCCTTGAATTGAATTGAATTGAGAAAAAGAGAGAGGAAGAGAGAGAGAGAAAGCGTGAAGAAGAGGAGATAAGCATGATGGGTCAGGAGAGTAGTAGTGGAGGAGAGGACACTATAGAGCCTTCAAACTCTGGACCTCCAAGCCACTTCCGTTGCATTTGTTCATTGTTCCCCTCTAATCAAGAAATGATTTGGACCTGGGACACAAAGGTGTGTGCAGTTAATGATCAGGCTCTGGACCTCGTTGGGTAAGAGTTGAGTAGCCCTGCTATAGAGGATGTTAAGAGCAGGAGTTAAAGAGGAGAGGGAAATAAAAAAGAAGGATTTGCTCAGAAATGACAGAGGAAATATGTTCTACTCAGATGTTACAGTACCTGCAGATTGTACAGTATGTGTCTGTCAGTAGACAGAGGAGCTCTGAGTGTTATGTGAAGACAGAATTAAGATGAAGGGGAACACTCAGTAACAGACTGAGGAGGCAGTCCTCAATAGGAAGGTGAAACCCAAATAAACATGGCTTTACATACAACCAACCACCAGGGTGAAGGCAGAGGAGAGCAGAGGGACACATAGCTTCATTTAATAAAATTAAGATTTCACAGCAGGGAGCTAATCAAATCAAATCAAATCTAGTCAAATCGAATTAAATCAAATCAAATCTAACAGAGATCCAAATAAAGAGGGACTGGGGAACACAGCGAGAGATACAGATGTACCTTACCTATTTGCACATCGTATATAGACATATATATATACATAATATGACATTTGAAATGTCTATTCTTTTGGAACTCTGTGAGTGTAATTTTTACTGTTAATTTTTATTGATTACTTCAATTTTGTTTATCTACTTCACTTGTTTTGGCAATGTTAACATATGTTTCCCATGCCAATAAAGCCCTTGAATTGAATAGAATTGAGAGACAGAGTGAATAGAGCGAGGGAGAGAGAGGGAGAGCAAGAGAGATAGATGAGGGAAAATTTTGTTGATGAAGAGTCACAGCGGCAGAGGAATGGAGAGAAGCGTGAGATGCTGAGTGGAACGAGAGATGACAGTTACAGAAGCGAAGACAGCCAAGACGTGGTCGGCTTAATGAGCGAGCTCCAGTTAGAAAAATCTATTTAGCAGTAAGATGTGCAAATATACTGTGTATCTGCAGGGTACTGTGACTTGTTTGATGATTCCACACACAGTCATCTGCAATACCTAACTAAGTTTATTGAAGGCGAGATGAGTGCAACATGCCCTGATAGATTGGATTTGACATTCCCCATTCCAAACTGTGATAACATTAATGGGCTTCGCATGAGTCATTCTGTCAGTTTTTCAATGTAGCGTGTATCACGTCAGAGGAATTGACAGGTCCTACTTCAGTCAAAAATGACATCTTTGAACAAGATTGTAAGTAATGAAGATTGTAAGTGAGAGAAGAGAGGTGAGGAGAGAGGGACAGAGACAGGAAGAGAGAAAGAGAGAGAGAGAGAGAGAGAGAGAGAGAGAGAGAGAGAGAGAGAGAGTCAAAGAGATAAAGAGAAAAAGAGAGGGTCAAGAGAAAAATAAAAAGTAAAGAGAGAGTGGAAAGAGAGTGAGAGAGAGGGAGAGAGAGACAGAGACAGGAAGAGAGAGAGAGAGAGAGAGAGAGAGTCAAAGAGAAAATGATCAAACACTCTTTTCCCTGACTGGCAGAAAGAGACTGGCAGGGGAGCAGGGAGGAGAAAGAGAGAGTCTCAGAGAGTAAGTATTACAAGTGGTGTCTACAGCTTTCAACACTGCTTTGCCCCATGTTGTGTAAAACAGTCTTGGCTTGGAGGCAGGACCAGGTAGAGAGGGAACAAAAGAGAGGGACAGAGAAGAGAGAAATAATGGAAAGGCTATTATAAATGTTTCATTAAGTTTCCAGGCACTACACCACATCAAAGCTTCTCCGACAGGGAGAGAGGGGCAGAGAAGGGGAGAAGGTGGATGAGAGATAGGGAGAGAGAGAGGTAGGCACAGGATGTTCTAATTAACTTCACAGTCGTCTGCTCACCCCACTCGGTCCACTCATACATTCTCTGTGTGTGTCTGCCCTGCCCACTGTCTGTGTGTGCCTTGTAAATTCATCAGTGCAGTGCGCCTGGAGAGAGAGAAGCGACCCTGACTAACTGTAAGCTAACCAGAGAGGTCTGTCCTCTCCATCGTGGCACAGGGGGGCTCACTTAAACAAGTAGAGAGAGGAGGGGGAAATAGGAGAGGAGCAGGGAGAGTGAAAGAGCAAGGAAAAGAGTGTCAGAGGGAGGAAAAAGGAGGGAGCCCTGAGGTGCCACCACGCCCTTAAGGAGAAAGAGAAATCAAAGACCCACCCTTCCCTTCTCTTTTCTATTGCCTCACACAGCTTTCCTCTCCTCCCCCTTTTTTCTGCTGCTCCCTTCATCTCCTAACTGTGTGTTTGCATTAAAAGAGTGAGGAACTTCTGTGAGTGTAATGTTTACTGTTCATTCTTATTGTTTATTTCACTTTTGTTTGTCATCTACTTCACTTGCTTTGGCAATGTTAACATATGTTTCCCATGCCAATAAAGCCCTTAAATTGAATTTACTTGACAGAGACAAAGAGAGGGAGAGGAACCAAGCAGTATTTTTCATCAGTGATACTTTTTTGATTAACGGTAAGCATTAGTCTATATTACACATTATAAACTGGGTGGTTCGAGCCCTGAATGCTGATTGGCTGAAAGCCGTGGTATATGAGACTGTATACCACGGGTATAACAAAACATGTATTTTTATTGTTCTAATTACGTTCGTAAACACTTTATAATAGCATAAGGCTCCTCGGGGGTTTGCGGTATATGGCCAATATACCACAGCTAAGGGCTGTATCCAGGCACTCCGCGTTGCATAAGAACAGCCCTTAGTTGTGGTATATTGTCCATATACCACACCCCCTCGGGCCTTATTGCTTAAATGACTCACTGGCTGATTGATATGTATCATTGATAGCAGCTCTTTTAGAATCCCTGAACCCATGGGGTAATAATGGCACTTAGTATCGTATCAAGCCATTGACACTATCCAGGACTACTGTCTACAGCTGGCAACCCAACCCAGGGCCCCACGGGGTAAACTCACTTGGTGGAAGGAAAACAGGCAGTGAATTTTGATTAGCAGATGTACACTGCCTTCAGAAACCCCTCAACTTTTTCCACATTTCATGGTGTGTTACAGCCTGAATGTCAAAGTGGAATTATTTATTTATAAATTTTTTACAAATTAATTCAAAATTAAAAGATGAAGTGTCTTGAGTCAAAAATCATTCAACCCCTTAGTTATGGCAAGCCTAGTTCAGGAGTAAATGTTCGCTTAAAAAGTGACGTAAGAAGTTGCATGGACTCTGTGTGCAGTGATACTGTTTAACATTATTTTTTAATGGCTACCTCATCTCTGTACCCCACACATACAATTATCCATAAGGTTCCTAAGTTGAGCAGTGAATTTCAAACACAGACTCAACCACAAAGACCAGGGAGGTTTTCCAATGTATCGCAAAGAAGGGCAACTATTGGTAGACGGGTAAAAATAAAAAAGCAGACACTGAATATCCATTCGAACATGGTGAAGTTATTAATTACACTTTAGATGGTGTATCAATACACCCAGTTACTACAAAAATACAGGTGTCTTACCTAATTCAGTTGCCGGAGAGGAAGGAAACCACTCAGGGATTTCACTATGAGGCCAACGGAGACTATAAAACAGTTTAACGACTGTGATAGGAGAAATCTGTTAACGACTGTGATAGGAGAAAACTGTTAACGACTGTGATAGGAGAAAACTGTTAACGACTGTGATAGGAGAAAACTGTTAACGACTGTGATAGGAGAAAACTGTTAACGACTGTGATAGGAGAAATCTGTTAACGACTGTGATAGGAGAAAACAGTTAACGACTGTGATAGGAGAAAACAGTTAACGACTGTGATAGGAGAAAACTGTTAACGACTGTGATTAAGAAAAAAGAGGATGGACCAACAACTTTGTAGGTACTCCACAATACTAATCTATGTGACAGAGTGAACAGAAGGAAGCCTGTACAGAATAAAAATATTCCAAAATATGCATCCTGTTTGCAACAAGGCAGGTAATACTGAAAAAAATGTGTCAAAACAATTCACTTTTTGTCCTAAATACGAAATGTTATGTTTGGGTCAAATCCAATACAACACATTGCTGAGTACCACTGTCACGTCCTGACCAATATAGGGGTTATTTGTTATTGTAGTTTGGTCAGGACGTGGCAGGGGGTATTTGGTTTATGTGGTTCGGGGTGTGTGTCTGTGTAGAGGGGTGTTTGATTGATGTATTCCGGGGTTTTTGGGCACTGTTCTAAGTTAGTGTATTTCTATGTTCTGTCTAGTCTAGTCTATTTCTATGTTTAGTTTATTGGGGTTGGACCTTCAATTGGAAGCAGCTGGTTATCGTTGCTTCTGATTGAAGGTCCTATAAGTAGGAGTTTGTTTTCATGGGTTTTTTTGTGGGAGATTGTGCTGGGTATAGCTTTGTTGCCTTACCGGCCTGTTATTCGTCATTGTGTTTTTTTTTTGTGTACGTGTTTGTTTTGGTTTACCTTCTTTGTCCTCAATAAAAAGAACATGAGTGCACATATTCCTGCTGCGTTTTGGTCCACTTTACCCTATGACAACCGTGACAACCACTCTCCATATTTTCAAGCATAGTGGTTGCTGCATCATGTTATGGGTATGCTTGTAATCATTAAGGACTGGGGAGTATTTCAGGATACAAAATAAAATGGAATGGTGCTAAACACAGGCAAAATCCTAGAGGAAAACCAGGTTCAGTCTGCTTTCCACCAGACACTGGGAGATGAATTCACCTTTCAGCAGGCCGATAACCTAAAACACAAGGCCAAATCTACACTGGAGTTGTTTACCAAGAAGACAGTGAATGTTCCTGAGTGGCTGAGTTACAGTTTTGACTTAAATCTGCTTTAAAATATATGGCAAGACCTGAATATGGTTGTCTAGCAATGATCAACAACCAATTTGACAGAGCTTGAAGATTTTTGTTAAAGAACAATAGGCAAATGTTCCACAATCCAGGTGTGGAAAGCTTTTAGATACTTACCCAGAAATACTCACAGCTGTAATCGCTGCCAAAGGTGTTTCTACAAAGTATTGACTCGGGTGTGAATATTTATGTAAATGAGATATTTCTGTATTTCATTTTCAATACATTAGAAAACATTTCTTAAAACATGTTTTCACTTTGTCATTATGGGGTATTGGGTTAAGATGGGTGAGAAAAAAACATATTTTTAATCAATTTTGAATTCAGGCTGAAACACAACAAAATGTTGAATAAGTCAAGGGGTATGAATACTTTCTGAAGGCACTGCAATGAAAATGTCAGAGATGACAGTTGAAAAGGAAAAAAAGATAAAAACATTTATTTTCCAAGAACAGTATAGAGATGGAATAGAACATTAATTAGAGATGGAACATTTGGGTGAACAAAGGAACTTTACTTCAGCTTGTTACCCTGATTGAAGGCATTCAGTTGTACAACTGACTAGGTATCCCCCTTTCCCTTTCGCTGATTAAAATCATTCTATTTCTCTTTAAAACTGAGAATGGAGTGCACTACGTAGGGGATAGGGTACAATGTGGGATGCAACCTAGCTCTTTAGCTCCCCCGGAGAAAATTTATTATTTGGGTCAACTTGTCACGTAAGTCTAAAAGTGACGCTGTTGCTTCGTTAGCGTCATACATAAATCCTGATAAACAACACTTGCATTCATGTGCTCCCTAATCAAATCAGCTCTGCTTTTCAATTCAATAAGCAATTTTCTTTGTTTCACATAGCCAGTCATGTGCTTTAATCCCAGTAAAAGGGTTCAATACATGCTGACAATAACATTTACTGTACAATGGGTGACCAGAGTCCATTTTTTATGCAGTTTTACAGGCATTACACTCATATCAAAAATATTTTGCAAATAAGAATTGTGGCTAAAATGAATCATATTTCAAAGATGATACATGAGCATGTCCGTCAAGCATTGTATTAGTAATGTATACGTGCTGCTGTCTGTGCTGTCTGAGCTGTCAGTGCTGTCTGTGCTGTCTAAGCTGTCTGTGATAAATATGGACCTTACCACACACAAGTGAAACTGTCAACCATGAGAATCAACTTTTGAACTGTCAACAGAGGAAAATGACCTTCCCTTCAAGGATCTGGTTTCTCTCAACATGTCCTCCTGTCATGTCCTCTAAACAGAACAGAGGAGGCTTTCACTGACACTGTCTTTGTCCCAAATAGCACCACTGGCGTAGCACTGTTTAGAGATCAGGGATTCTCCCCACAAATATGTGTCTTAATATAAACATTTTAAATATACTGTACCAGTCAAAAGTTTGGACACAACTACTCATTCAAGGGTTTTTCTTTATTATTTACAATTTTTTACATTGTAGAATAGTAGTGAAGACATCAAGACTATGAAATAACACATATGGAATCATTCATGACCAGATTCAGCTGAGCTCAAACACATTAAGAAGGAAAGAAATTCCACTAACTTTTAACAAGGCATACCTGTTAATTGAAATGCATTCCAGGTGACTACCTCTTGAATCTGGTTGAGAGAATATCAAGAGTGTGCAAAGCTGTCATTAAGGCAAAGGGTGGCTACTTTCAAGAATCTCAAATATAAAATATATTTGAATTTGTTTAACACTTTTTTGGTTACTACAAGATTACATATGTGTTATTTCATAGTTCTGTCTTCACTATTATTCTACAATGTAGAAAATATTAAAAATAAAGAAAAACCCTTGAATGAGTAGGTGTGTCCAAACTTTTGACTGGTAGTGTATTTTTTGATAGACCAAAGTATCAGCTATCACACCATATAAATGAACAATCTCCTAATAAAAAAAAAATGCTTTCATAAAATGCAACTAACTGAATTTATGTCAACTCCGTCAGACACCAAAAAAAGGCATTTCATTTTTACAATTATTGTCAAGCAAGTGTTTAAATGCCTTGATTGTTTAACTCTAAAATTAGATTATTTAAATATGTAATACAAATCTCCAAACTTGTTTTTGTTTTGTTTTGTAGCTCTATTACATGCTCCAGGGTTAATTTTAGTTAGCATTTTGGCATGTTTTTCTAGATTTAGAACATGAAACAACATTATATAGCAAACACTATCCCTTAGGTCTAGCACAGCAAATACTTCAGTTGTTTAATCATATGTTAAAGAACAGGGATTCAAATATTTTTTCCAGAATATTGACAAAAACATTTACTCAGTCGATGAGGGAGTTGACAAGCTACTGATGGAGTTGACTACAGATTCTCAAAACAGACATATTTTTGCCTCTTAAAATAAAAGTTCAATACAAACATTGGTAAAACATGGAAAATCATTCATTTGAAAATCCCCTCTGACGGAGTTGACGTTTGACAACAATCTGACGAAGTTGATCTGTTACGGAGTTGACACTTTTTATTTTCCTTCTTCATTCAGGTGGTATAAACAGCTAGGGAATAGCAGCCCATTTCCTACGTTGTACACTACTTTTTTCTACCATGGCCCATACTGCAATATATAGGGAATAGGATTCCTTTTGGGATAGACAGACTGTGTCTATGTCCCTCAACCAGTCCCTCGGTAAGCATTCAGTTAGGAATAGGAATAAAACCAGCCAGACTCCAAACTAGCACACATCCAGGTGCAATAGCCTGGGAAATTGCACTCAAAAGAGAAGCGTAATTGGTTTTATTGACTGTTGCAGTGCAATAAAGAATGTATTGTAGTGTTGATGACAATAGATTAGCGACTGTTTGTGTGTGCACATCTGTGTGTGCTTGTGGGTGTGTGAGTGCGTGCGATTAGATCAGGTGGATAATGAAGCTAGCGACAGAGATCAGATCAGTGGAAAGCTATCCTGCCGGAAATGCATTTTAAACATTGCGATTATGTGGATTGCAATGGGTATTTTGGTCTTTTATTAGGATCCCCATTAACTGTTGCAAAAGCAGAAGCTACTCTTCCTGGGGTCCACACAATAGACATCAATAGACAAGAACAGCTCAAGGACAGAACTACATATATATATATTTTTAAGGCACACGTATTTAATTATTTTATTTAACCCTTATTTAACTAGGCAAGTCAGTTAATAATGAATTCTTATTCACAATGATGGCCTACCCCGGCCAGACACTAACCCGGACGACGCTGGGCCAATTGTGGGCAGCCCTATGGGACTCCTAATCACGGCCGGTTGTGATACAGCCTGGAATCGAACCAGGGTCTGTAGTGACGCCTCTAGCATTGAGATGCAGTGCCTTAGACTGCTGTGCCTACATATCAATACCAATACATACACACAAACTATCTAGGCCTAATAGGGGAGAGGCGTTGTGCTGTGAGGTGTTGCTTTATCTGTTTTTTAAAACCAGGTTTGCTTCTCATTTGAGCAATATGAGATGAAATGGAGTCCCATGCAATAATGGCTCTGTGTAATACTGTACAATTTATTGAATTTGATCTATATTTGGGGACTGTGAAAAGACCCCTGGTGGCATGTCTGGTGGTGTAAGTGTGTGTGTCAGAGCTGTGTGTAAGTTGACTATGCAAACAATTTGGGATTTTCAACACATTAATGTTTATTTTATAAAGAAGAAGTGATGCAGTCAGTCTCTCCTCAACTCTTAGCCAAGAGAGACTGGCATGCATAGTATTTATATCAGCCCTCTGATTACAATGAAGAGCCTGACGTGCCGCTCTGTTCTGGGCCAGTTGCAGCTTTACTAGATCTTTCCTTGCAGCACTATACCACATGACTGGACAATAATCAAGACAAGACAAAACTAGAGCCTGCAGGACTAGCTTTTTGGAATGTGGTGTCAAAAAAGCAGAGCATCTCTGTATTACAGACAGACCTCTCCCCATCTTTAAAACCATTGAATCTATATGTTTTGATCATGACAGTTTATAATCTAAGTTAACGGCAAGTAATTTAGTCTCCTCAACTTGTTCAACAGCCACACCGTTCATTACCAGATTCAGCTGAGGTCTAGAATTTAGGGAATGATTTGTACCGAATACAATGCTCTTAGTTTTAAAGATGTTCAGGGCCAGTTTATTACTGGCCACCCATTCCAAAACAGAGATGAATGTGTCATCTCAAAGCTATAGTATGTTTGATTGTGCCCATTTACTACAGCATGGCATAGCACCATCCGAGATGGAAGTTACTGTAAGCCTGCTTGGCAATAAGGTAATGTGTTATTTTGTATTCCCATAAGTTGACAAATTCTCTGTGGTACCAAATATAATGCTCTTATGCAAGGCATGGCAATAAAAATACTTTATGTCAGATTTGAAATTCAATCAAAATGGAGAAAAAGAGTAAATGCACTTTGAACATGGATATCCCCTCTCGGCACCACAGATTTCTCCTCTCCTCCTCTACAAATCCCTTCAGTGCACTCAACCAAAACACATTCTTATCCTTTCACCATATCTCATATTTTTCAACACTATTTGTTCCCGATGCCTCTCTGCTCATTCCCAATTTTACTTTCCACCTTTTAATATTTATCACCTTGTCGCAACCTCTCTATCCCTCCCTCCCTCACTCCCTCCCACCCTCCCTCCCTCCCCCGTATCTCATTCGCCCCTAGTTCGCTCCCTTACCCCATTTCTGTCATTAGATATCTGAGGCTGCTGAAGAAATGCCTGTCTGACTTCAAACGCCTCTCTGTCTATTCTTCTCCTCCCCATGTCAACTGCTAGGGAGGCATGGCCTAGCTCCTGATATTAACCCTCTCTTCCCCTTCTCTCTCTTCACTCTCACTCAATTCAATTCAATTTAAAGGCTTTATTGACATGGGAAACACATGTTAACATTGCCAAAGCAAGTGAACTAGATAATAAACAAAAGTGAAATAAACAATAAAAATTAACAGTAACAATTACACTCTCAAAAGTTCGAAAAGAATAAAGACTTTTCAAATGTCATATTATCTGAAAACAGTTAAAGTACAAAAGGGAAAATAAATAAACATAAATATGGGTTGTTTTTACAATGGTGTTTGTTCTTTACTTGTTGTCATTTTCTTGTGGCAACAGGTCACACATCTTGCTGCTATGATGGCTCACTGTGGTATTTCACCCAGTAGATATGGGAGTTTATCAAAATTGGGGTTGTTTATGAATTCTTTGGGGGTCTGTGTAATCTGAGAGAAATATGCGACTCTAATATGGTCATACATTTGGCAGGAGGTTAGGAAGTGCAGCTCAGTTTCCACCTCATTTTGTGGGCAGTGTGCGCATAGCCTGTCTTCTCTTGAGAGCCAGGTCTGCCTACGATGGCCTTTCTCAATAGCAAGCCTACGCTCACTGAGTCTGTACATAGTCAAAGCTTTCCTTAATTTTGAGTCAGTCACAGTGTTCAGGTATTCTGCCACTGTGTGCTCTCTATTTAGGGCCAAATAGCGTTCTTGTTTGCTCAGTTTTTTTTGTTAATTCTTTCCAATGTGTCAAGTAATTATCTTTTTGTTTTCTCATGATTTGGTTGGGTCTAATTGTGTTGCTGTCCTGGGGCTCTGTGGGGTCTGTTTGTGTTTGTGAATGACTCTCTCTCTCTCTCTCTCTCTCTCTCTCTCTCTCTCCTTTGCTTTCTCCTTGTGTTTTGGGCTCTATATATCTCTTTCTTTTGCTCTTACTCCTTAGCTCTTTATCCCTCCCATTCTTTTCCCCATCTCTTTCCCTTTCACAGTTGACTGTACATTGTATGTTGCTTGGGGCTATCAGACCTGCGTCCATCTCAGAATGTACAGAAAAGCAATTGTAAATGTCTGTACTGTTACGTAAACTAAATTTATGTATTTCACAAATTTGTTGAGATGTGCGACAGGGTAACATTATAAGAAATTGAGGTATTGTGTTATGAATACAGGAGCAGAATATAAATGTATAAAGGCATTTATGTACAGAGGGGAAAATACAACTTACGATCTGAGTGGAAGCATTAGAGTGTAGGAATATGATTGCAGTGATGCAACCAAACGAAACCTTTTAACAGAGTGTGTTCAAGTTCAGCTAGTGAGTTTCTCAGAGGGCAGGCAACTGTCTCCTGACTGGCTGCTATCTGCTGCTTCACAGTGTGTTGAGAGAGTCTCTCTCTTTCTCTCTCTCGCTCTCTGTTTACCTATAGCACAGACTCACAGTGAATCAGGGCAGAAAAGAGAGAGGAGAGGGAGTCAAATAGAGAGAGAGGAGAGAGAAAGAAAATAGAGAGGAGAGAGAGGAAGAGAGAAATAGAGGGAGAGCGAAATAGAGATAGGTAGAGGAGGGCCTACGGCAGCGTCGAGATCTTCTGCACAGATTCTGTCAGACCCGGGCTCTGACTGTAAATCTCAGTAAGACAAAAATAATGGAGTTCCAAAAAAGGTCCAGTTGCCAGGACCACAAATAGAAATTCCACCTAGACACCGTTGCCCTAGAGCACACAAAAAACAATACATACCTCGGCCTAAACATCAGCACCACAGGTAACTTCCACTAAGCTGTGAACAATCTGAGAGACAAGGCAAGAAGGGCCTTCGATGCCATCAAAAGGAATATAAAATTTGACATACCAATTAAGATCTTGCTAAAAATACTTGAATCAGTTATAGACCCCATTGTCCTTTATGGTTGTGAGGTCTGTGGTCCGCTCACCAACCAAGAAATCACAAAATGGGACAAACACCAAATTGAGACAAATTGAGAAAATATCCTCAGTGTACAACGTTAAACGTTAAATTCGACAACCACCTAAAAAGAATCGATTCCCAAACCTTCTTTAACAAAGCCATCACCTGCAGAGAGATGAACCTGGAGAAGAGTCCCCTAAGCAAGCTGGTCCTGGGGCTCTGTTCACAAACACAAACAGAGCCCACAGAGCCCCAGGACAGCAACACAATTAGACCCAACCAAATCATGAGAAAACAAAAAGATAATTACTTGACACATTGGAAAGAATTAACAAAAATACTGAGCAAACTAGAATGCTATTTGGCCTTAAACAGAGAGTACACAGTGGCAGAATACCTGACCACTGTGACTGACCCAAAATTAAGGAAAGCTTTGACTATGTACAGACTCAGTGAGCATAGCCTTGCTATTGAGAGAGGCCGCCGTAGGCAGACCTGGCTCTCAAGAGAAGACAGGCTATGTGCACACTGCCCACAAAAGGAGGTGGAAACTGAGCTACACTTTCTAACCTCCTTCCAAATGTATGACTATATTGGAGACACATATTTCCCTCAGATTACACAGATCCACAAAGAATTAGAAAAAAAATCCAATTTTGATAAACTCCCATATCTATTGGGTGAAATACCACAGTGCGCCATCACAGCAGCAAGATTTGTGACCTGTTACCACAAGAAAGTGGCAACCAGTGAAGATCAAACACCACTGTAAATACAACCCATATTTATTTATTTTCCTAACTATTTTCACATCACTACAACACTGTATATAGACATAAGATGACGTTTGAAATGTCTTTATCATGTTGGAACTTGTGTGAGTGTAATATCTATTGTTCACTTTCCATTGTTTATTTCACTTTTGTTTATCGATTTCACTTGCTTTGGCACTGAAAACATTTCCCATGCCAATAAAGCCCCTTGAATTGAATTGAATTGAATGAAGGAGTTAGGGCAGGGGCAGGGGAGGAGGCCATGTTTCTCTAATCACCTTCATGTCCATCCAGACACTTCAAAGAGAGGTAGTAATCATATGATCCACAACATCTGTTGAGAAGGGGAGCACCATCGCCTACAGCTGGTGACTCATGCAGCGACTCAAAGCAGAGGGAAACGAGGGATGAAGGGAGAAATGAAGAGGGAGAGAGATAGAGTTCTGAGTGTACTCTGAAATTGAGCTAGAATACATAACTGACGCATACATTAAACATAACCATAAAAAATGGAAGCCCTTTGACTCTCTGCGTTTGCACGGCTATGTTATAATTGAATTTTTAAATATACATTCTGATAAGGGTTGGATTTTTTATTTTAGGATCGTATATATGTTTTTTGTTGAATAGAGGGACAGATGAATAAAGCATTACCATAGGGAGCCCCTGCCTGGACCATCTCAGCTCTGGGCTTCAATACATCAGGAGCAGGTTGCAAATAGGCTGACAACAATACCATTCAATCATCATTCAATCAGACATGCATTGTATGTGGAGCTAGGCGCCATGCATGATAAACCAGGCCCTGAGTTTCTGCTGTGCACGGCCCCCAGAGTTCTCCTCCGGTCACTTTGTGATACACACAGCTCACTATGGAGATTAGATGTTCGCCATAGTGAG